>NC_062281.1:42352113-42966113 GCF_902655055.1 Lutra lutra
ACCCCTCCCCCTGCTGTGACCCATGGAGAGACCATCCTACCCACCCTGACTCTCACAGTGGCAGTGGGGTGCACAGCTGTCAAAGAATCAGAGCCAGGTGTCTGCTGAACTCAGGGACCTTAGTCTGTAAATGAGATTTGAAGCAAGGCACTAGGCCTATGCTTGTTTCTCCTAACAATACATGACATCCTTGCAGTTCCATTTTAAACACTAAATGTAACACCAACTATGGGACAAGCAGCTGAACATCCAGCAAGGTAAGAATTTATATAAATTACATGCAGTGCTAGGAGTCTTGGATCAAAAACAAAAAAAAGTGATGTGAATTCCAAAACTCTTAAAGGTCAAAAAGGTAGTATAAAGTGACCTGGGCTTATTTAAAGGCATTCCCATCTATTTCAAAGAGTGAGAAAAGAGGTTTAACCAGGACTGATGGATTCAAATCACTGTTCAGTCTCTTACTACATGACTTTGGCCAAATTCCTTCATCTCTCTGTACCTGTTTCCTGATTTACGAACAGGAATAATTAAAGTACCTACTTCACTGAGCTGCCAAAAGGACTAAATGAGTTCTGCACCTAAAGCTGCTCCAACAACATCTGACATGCAGCTAACACTCAACAAATGTTAAAATTAAAAATTTAAAAATTCCTTTTACTTTACATTTTAGAGAAATTATACATGAAAAACCAAACTTCCACTTTAAAGAGAAAACACACACAGTAGCATGTGTCAGCTGATAGTGCCAATATATTACTAGATCAATTTTTAAGACATTAAAGGGCACTGGTGCATTAAAGCTCAAAGGTACTCTATCAGCAGAGTGCTAAAAAGTTGTAATATCTGCTAGAAATCAGAATGTAGTAACAAATTCACCCAAAAGACCCAGAGGGCCAGAAGCCATTTCTGGTTTTGTGCATTACTAGCACCTTTCTTTATACTTCAATTTTATAGCTTTATTTATTTATTTTTAAAATTTTATTTATTTATTTGACAGAGAGAGATCGCAGGTAGGCAGAGAGAGAGAGGAGGAAGCAGGCTCCCTGCGGAGCAGAGAGCCAGATGGAAGGCTCGATCCCAGGACCCTGGGATCATGACCTGAGCTGAAGGCAGAGGCTTTAACCCACTGAGCCACCCAGGCGCCCCAATTTTATAGCTTTAAATGTGTACCGTATGATTTAATTGCTCTAAATATCACTAAAACATGTAAAATTAAATTGCTTTAACTAAGCAAGATTTATATACAACAGAGATCATTTATATATGTAAGCTCCTTATCATAACATATTTACACTTATAACTGGACACAGAAGGTCTGTTCCTAAAGTGACAAGTGAGTTCCTAACCCCCTGGGAACGATTTTGATAATTTCTATGATGGTAATGAGGAATTAAATGTTCAACCTATACTTACAAGGACATTTTAATTCTTTGTTAACAGAGTATCTTAAAATTGCAATATAGTTTTACAGTGTGCTGAACAGTGTTCCCTCAAAATTCATTTCCACCTGAGACCTGAGTTTCCTCACTTGGACAACAGGGTCTTCACAGATATACTTAGTTCAGAAGAGATCACACAGATTAGGACACACCCTAAACCCAATGACTGGTGCCTTTATAACAGGACACACCCAAGGGAAAGCCAAGTAACAAAGGAGGCAGAGACTGACTGCAGTGTGAAGCTACAGGCTAAGGAATGCCATAGATTGCTGGCAGCTACCTGAAGCTAGAAAAAGCCAAGGAAAGATTATTTCCCAGAACCTTCAGAGGGAGCACAGACTCGCAGACACCTTGATTTCAGATATCTCGTCTCCAAAAATGTAGAGAATAAGTTTCTGCAGTTTTTTTTTTTTTTAAAGATTTTACTTATTTATTTGACAGACAGAAATCACAAGTAGGCAGAAAGGCAGGCACAGAGAGAGGGGGAGGCAGGCTCTCTGCCAAGCAGAGAGCCCGATGCGGGGCTCGATCCCAGAACCCTGGGATCTTGACCTGAGCCACAGGCAGAGGCTTTAACCCACTGAGCCACCCAGGCACCCCAGTTTCTGCAGTTTTAAATCATCTAGCTTATGATACTTTGTTATGGTAATCCCAGGAAATGAATAGTTTCCTACATTATCTCCGATGCTCTCAAGAGAACTCCACATCTGAATTGTTTTAGGAGAGCAGTAACTTTTTGAAGAATGGCAAAAAGCCAAGCAAGTGTTTAAGGTTCTTCCCTACGATTAGTTGAGCACTGCATTTCTGAAACTTGACTTTGTGAACATCTTACCAGGAAGCCTCATTTCCAGATATCCCCGCACCCTACTAATAAGATCAGAAGGAGGCCTCTCTCCTGACTGCCCGGTTCCAGCTTCATGTGTATGAATATCCAAAAGCAGCATCTCATTCAGCATGACCTGACGAAGTTTTGGTGAGAACTCTGTTACCAACTCCAAACAAGCAGCAAACAGCTGTTTGGCATGGGAAAAATCCTACAGAAAGAAATGACAGATCACTGGATCACTTTTTCTCTGGAATCAAAAAAATTGTGCATTTTTTCTAAGTACAGAGCAATGAGAAGAACTAATTTAGATGGTTAACAACAGTTGTCTCGGAGAGTGAGGCTAGAGTATCTTTTTCTTTATCATCTGTGTCACTGATTTATTCTAATACTTCTTTTAAAAAATCCAATTTACAGTATACAATTTTAAAAATCCAATAAACAGTATAAAAACATGCTATAGAAAACAAGTTTTACATAAACTATAAAAAATTTTTTTACATAATTTATATACATATCATATACATATATTTTATATACATAAGCTATACATGTTATATACACACACATAAATTATACACATCGCATACTTATATGTATATAGAGAATGCACACACTTTCTATGACAAGTACCCTACTACACACCTAGATTATTCAGAATTGGATCTTATACTCTTCAGTAAGGTTTTACATTCTACAATCTTTGCATACAAGCTTACTAGTTCACATAATTGGCTAATAAATCAAATAAATTCACTAAGCCCAACCCTTTTCTTTACATATCTGCTTCTAATTTTTTCAAAGAGTATTTTTCATTCATTCTTTCTCTCTCTCCTCCCACGTGCCTCCTTGACTCCTACAATCTGGCCCCTACCTCCATCACAATGAAAAAACAGTTCTTACTAAACAAAGATATTTTAATTGTGCGAACTACTAAACACTTTTTAGTTATCTTACAGGACTTAAGGGCATGTGCATCCAAGTGCTGCCCACTCCCTTATTCTTGATAGTCTGTCTCTTTGCTTGGCTATTAGGACTCCACCTCTGTTTGGTCCTCATACCCATCATGCCACTGTTTCTTGGACCCAATGTTGTATCCCCTCGATTCTGTATATTCTCCCTGGGTCATCTCTCAGGCCTACCAAATCTCTATCTGTAGCCCAGACCATTCCCCAAGCTTTAGACTGTTTCTAATTGCAGGCCCAAATTAACCATTGTAAAAATGAATAATCAATCCTTCAAAAATGTTCTTCTGCATATTCACTTGCTGGCATCCAAAGCAGAAAGCTGAGCATTGCTCCCCATTCTTTTCTCCCTCTTGCCTTCCATAGCACATCAGTAAGCAATCAATTCTAGATTTATTTTTTTTTTTTTTTTGACAGAGAGAGATCACAAGTAGAGAGGCAGGCAGAGAGAGGGAGAAGCAGGCTCCCCACTAAGCAGAGAGCCCGATGCGGGGCTCGATCCCAGGACCCCGAGACCACGACCTGAGCTGAAGGCAGAGGCTTTAACCCAATGAGCCACCCAGGCGCCCCTCAATTCTAGATTTTACCTCCTAAATGTTTCCCTCTGTTCTCTTTTATCCTTTCTAACACTTGTGCCACTTACTAGCTGAGTGACGTTAATTTAATACCTTTGACTCTGATTTCTCACCTATAAAACTGAGATAACACCTTGTACACAGTGTGTGTGTGTAATAAGTGAAAGAATAAATATATACGAAAACTGCATTAGAGTCTCTCCGTGCCCAATAAATGTTACTTACTTTAGGGACGGAAAGAGAAAAGCTGCCAATGACATGCCCCCTATTATAAACTTGTCAAGAGCTCCACAATTATTTAGAGCTGTATGGTCCAATATGGTAGCCACTAGCTGTACGTGGCTACTGACCACATGAATTGTGACCAGTCCAAATTAGAAAGTGTCTTGAGTGTAAAATACTAGATTTTGAGTGAAAACCTAGCACACGCACTGAAAGAGATAAAGACATAAATAAATTGGAGACCCAAATAATTGAAGACATATACTAAATTCATAATTAAATTGCCATCAATTTTTAGGTCAGACCCTGAATATAAAGCATATTCTTTTTTTTTTTTAAGATTTTATTTATTTGACAGACAGAGATCACAAATAGGCAGAGAGGCAGGCAGAGAGAGAGGAGGAAGCAGGCTCCCTGCTGAGCAGAGAGCTCGATGCGGGACTCGATCCCAGGATTCTGGGATCATGACCTGAGCCGAAGGCAGAGGCTTTAACCCACTGAGCCACCCAGGCGCCCCTATAAAGCATATTCTTAACCAGTAGTTGATGTACGCTTTTACTCACCTTAACATTACTGCAGTGTAAACCTTTGGCCATGAGAATGTAAACCAAATCTCTTGTTAAATTGTCTTTAATTCCCAGGATAACCCCACTATACACGGAAGGCACTTCCCACTAGAAGAGATAAAAATACATAAATACACATACACACACACAGAAAGGCAAATCTAGGGAAGAATGTTTCAATAATCTTTAATCATATTTTAAAGAGTCCGGCAAGGGTCACTTCGTAGAGAAAGGAAAATGACAGCCATAATGTAATACTAATCAAAATGAACATATTCACTATCACCCAGTAATAAATTAAATGGATTGGAACTTTCTAAAAGATAATCTATAGACAAAAAGAAGGAAAGAAAAAAGCCCTAGGAGTATATCTATTAATTTATGAGATCCTCACCAAAATACTATTAAGTAGGTACTATTATCCTCATTTTACAGGTAAGAAAAGCAAAACACACAAATGTCAAATAACTTGCCCAAGATTGATTATACAGCTAGTAAAGATAGAGGCCAGGATTCAAACTCAGGCAGTCAGATCAGAACTCCCTCTTTACTATGCTACACTTCTTCATCTGTAAGAATGAGCACTAACAATAACATCAACACTAATGAAGCCCAACACTAATGTTCAGAGAAATCTTTCATCTCACTGCACTTACATGTTCAAATTCCACAAAATATACATAAACTTCTGGCTGCTCTTTTACTACATTTCCAGCAGAGAAGTACGCAGTGAGTTACAAGTACTGCCATCCTACTTTAATTTCTCCCGTATCCTTTGTATCTTTAGCTGCATTCCACTGAAATGGTGTTCTAAAAGTTATTTTCATGCACACTTTGCATGCAGGAAAGCTTTTAAATAGATAACTCAGAAACAGGTAAATCCATTGGCTGGGCATTTTTAAATTAACATATAAAGCAAAAAATGTCCCATAAAGAAGTTTTAATGAATCAGTTTCAACCTTTAGGCTTTAGACTTCAAGAGGGTATTCATAAAGACAAAAATACTCTATAAGCACATAGCAAGGAGCAGCTACATAATGCATAAAGAATATTCCTTATACAGATACTTACAGCTTTATTTAAAATATATGGAAATGCTAGGACAATAAATAGGACATAAACTTATTTTTAGAAGTTATGGAGGGAGCCTCTTCCCCCACTAATGCACATGCGCTCTAACAAATAAAATTTTTTCTAAAATAAATAAATTACATCAGAAAATAAGTGTGATTTTCTTATGTGTTCTTGACAAAGGGTTTCTAACCTTGTTAGACACTGTCCAGAACTGGCGCTCTGAAGTCATACCATGTAATTCAATTAAAATCTGTCGAATCCTCCAGGGATCCACTGACAGTATCAACTGATGCTCCAACTGACCAATGTTGACACTTGCTGAAGCTAAGAAAGAAGAGATTTCCACTTCAATAATGACTTAATTCAAAGAAATCCTTAATCCTACAAATATAAGAATGATAATTCATTGAGAGAAATTGTATGTTTGTTAGGTATTGTAAGTGAGAAACAGCTCTCATCTTCAGAACTCATTCAACATAAATTCTATCCTCATACAGAAAACCTAACAGTTTGTATTAAGTCTGCATTTAATAAATAAATACAATGAAAATATAAACAAAGATAAAAATCAGTACCTGGTTCAAAGAACTAGGTGGGATATATGGAAAAATTAACTTATGTAGACAGTCTCCTACTTTCAAACATAATGTGTTAACAAAGGCATGTGTAAATATATTTTTGTTTTAGTAAATACTAAAAATGTGGTTTTTAAAGGGAGAGTAAGAGAAGGTGGAGGCACTACCTTCCCAGAAAACCAAGAAGATCATTAAAATCCCCAATTACAACTCGACATTCAGATACAGTCTTCATTAATCCATTCCCAGCATTTTAGGTCTTAATGTCATTTTCCTAGTAAGGTTCAAAGCAGCTACAATTTTGTTTTGTTAAATTAAGTGCATTCTGTCTCACCTATATATTAAGCTCTAAATCTTATGTTTCTTAGTAAGAGCACAATATTTTCTACTTGTATCCATAATATGAAAGCAAAAATAGAAGAAAATCATCAAATAAATAAGGCAAACAACAATGTTGCCAAAGAGGAATGCTTAGTCAGTAGACAGTATCACACAGCACTGCAGACTGAAACACATGAGAACGTGTACTTTTTTTTTTTTTGAGTTTCAGAACCCTTTACCACTCCCCTCCCAGCTCTCATTTTTACCTCCAAGAACACAGCAGCAGCAGCAGAATCACCTTGGTCTATTTTCCCAGCTAGAATCTTGTATGTAACTAGGCCTCAATCTCCATTAACCATAGACTCAGCAGAGTTCGGCACTTAATGCTTAGACAGAAATACGACTACAGAAGACTGGTAAATTTCTAATTAATTACTGACATAAGTATAAATTAAAACAATTCAGAGGGCATCCTCAAATACACTGAGGGGCAAATAGAATAGAGGGGCAAAATGTGCCAACATTTTCGCTAGCAGACTAGAGAGCTAACCTGGGATATCATAAAATGAAGTTACAGGTTTAATGCACAGATTTACTCTAGGGGATCGCTTCCTCATCTGATCAACAAGTAGCTTTCGTTCTTCATCTTTCAACAATGTAATGAAAAGCTCATGTGAAGAAATCATGAAAACATACTGCAGATCTTCCAACCCCAGACACACATTCCTAGATCAGTAAAAATATTGTAAAACAAAAAAAGTTTATAATTTAGTTTGGGAAAAGCAATCATATTAACCAATCTTTACTCATAAACCATTTAATAAGCTACCACTTCATGAACTATATAATTATATTTGAAATATATTTTTAAGTATTTTTGGTCCTTACTTAAAATTGTGAAGTCAGTGTCAAAGTACACAAAAAGAGTAACTAATATAAATCCTAAATTTTGTGTCACTACACAAATCTGAACTTAACTGGCTCTCAATGGACTGCCTGGCTATAAAACATGCAGGTTATATACAAAAAATAATGTTATTTTTCTCACAGGACTAACTTGAAAGTGAAGGAAAAAAAAAGCACTTACTTTAGAAAAGCAGCCATGTTTCCTTTCAAAGAATCTGAAGCTTTTTCTAAATTTATTGATCTTGAACATACCTAGGAATTTGAGTAATTTTTATTTGAATATTGGCACTTTAAAAAACATACCCTACAGTTTGAAAAGTTTACATTTAAAAACAACAAAGTTCTCCTTCTTCAGACACTTATCACAGATTTACCTAAGTAATTTAAAAAATGAGACTGTGAAATAAGAATCATTATGGGGAGAGGGAGTGGAATGTGATCATTTCAACAACGGCAGGTGTTTATAGGATATAAAAAATAACGTACCTAGCATGGTATAAAGCTTTCCCAGAATGTATAAAGTACGTTAACCAATTCTATGAGGTGATAAACTCTACAGTAGCTCCAGTCAGAAAAGTGAAAGAAGATTCATCTGAAATAGCTGAATGATCAGGAACAGCTAAAGTATACAGAACCAATGATTAAGAAGATAACCAAGGTTTTAAAAATAAAGAGTGAAATTAAGGAAAACTAGTTGTGGAAATGTTAGTTATCCACAAATAACAGTCTCATAATATTCTGAGTTTATTCATCAGATTAAGACTTCTCCCATATATTACTTACAATAAACCAAAATAATGCCATCATTATAAAAGTCCCTAACTGATAGAAATTGTCAAATATTCCCTAATATGTTAACAAAAAAACAGAATGTTCACAGCAGCATTACTAAAAGCCAAGAACTCATAATAGCCAAGAACCCTAAAGTCCATCAATTGATGGAGACATAAAATGAACAATGAAAAATGTACCATTCTATGGAGTATTATTCAGCCACAAAAACTAATGAAGCACTGATACATGCTACAATATGGATGAACCTTGAAAACATTTAGTAAAGAAGTCGGTTTAAAAAAAAAAAAAAAAAAAAAAGATGGGGTGCCTGGGTGGCTCGGTTGGTTGAGCAGCTGCCTTCGGCTCAGATCATGATTCCAGGCTCCTGGGATCGAGCCCCGCATCGGGCTCCCTGCTTAGCGGAGAGCCTGCTTTTCTCTCTCCCTCTGCCTGCCGCTCTGCTTACTTGTGCTCTCTATCTGTCAAATAAATAAATAAAATCTTTAAAAAAAAAAAAAAAGAAAAGAAAAGAAAAGAAAAGAAAAGAAAAGAAAGGGCCACAAAGGGGGCGCCTGGGTGGCTCGGTAGGTTTTGTTATGACTCTTGGTTTTGGCTCAGGTCATGACCCAAGGTCCTGGATTAGGGCCCTGTATTGGGCTCTGCACTCAGTGTGGAGTCTGCTTGGGATTTTCTCACTCCCTCTGCCCCTCCCCCATTCACACTCACACACTCTCTCTCTAAAATGAGTAAAATCTTAAAAGAGAAGGGGGGGGACACACATATGATTTCCTTTTATATGAAAAGCCCAGAATAGGCAAATCCAGAGATAAAATTATTTTAGTAGTTGCCTGGGGCAAAGGCCACTGAGGGAATATAAGGGATGACTACTAACAGGTAAGAAATTTTGTTGTGAGGTAGAAGAGGGAGGATGAAAAGTTCTGAAACTGAGGTGGTAAGTTGCGCAATCTATGAAAATACTTAAAAAATCACTGGGTTGTAGTTTTTAAATGGGTGAACAGTAGGGTATGTGATTTTACCTCAATAAGGCTGTTATTAAAAGGGGGGCAAAAGGGAGCACCTTGGTGGCGCAGTTGGTTAAATGTCCAAGACTCTTCATTTAGGTTCAGGTCATGATCTCAGGATTGAGAGATCGAGCCCCACTTCAGACTCCAGGCTGGGTGTGGAGCTGCCTTATGATTCTCTCCCACCTCTCTCCCTCCCTCTCTAAAAAAGGAAAAAAATAGTAATTTTTCAAGTACCATGCTCAGAAACAGCCTTGTAAAAGAACTATGCTCAGATAATAATCAGCATATAGCACATCTGCACATCTTGATGTACAAAATACATTAGCAATAACTTTGCTCCACACTATCAATACTAATGATCTTAGTAGAAGTAATACCTGAATATGCTTTCACAATAGCTTATTCATACATAGTGATATATTGTACACCTATCAAGAAACTTAGGGAATGGGTGTTAACTTCTGATAAGCAATATAACAAATATGTTAATTAAGCTCAGTTCTTAAAACATGAAATGGGGGCATCTCTAAAATGCTGTAAACATTTTATTTTCTTTAAAGATTTTATTTATTTATTTGAGAGCAAGCAAGCCCAAGCAGAGGGGTGGGGGGGTGCATGTTGAAGGCAGGGGTAGTGGGAGAAGCAGACTCCCCGGATGAGCAGGAACCCAATATGGGGCTCAATCCCAAGACTCCAAGGATCATGACCTGAGCCAAGGGCAGACATTTAACCAAACGAGCCACCCATTTTAAAAACATAATAAACTTAAAAATGTAGGTGAGGTGGGGGCACCCGGGTGGCTCAGCTGGTTAAATGTCTGACTCTTGGTCACAGGCTCAGATCTTGATCTCAGGGTTTGAGCTCAAGCCCTGCACTGGGCTCCACACTGGGCATGGAGCCTTCTTAAAAAAAATTTCAGATTTAAAAAAAAATAATAATAAAAAAATAAATTTCAGATTAAGCGGATAAATTCTTTAAAAAAAAAAAAACTCTTAAAGATAATCAGGAAAAATACAGTAACTCTATATCCACTGATGAAACTGAAGCAATGCCAGAAATCTTCCCTCACACAAAAAATCTCCAGGCCCAAATATTTCATTGGTAAATTCTACCAAACACTTAAAGAAGCAATGAGTTCATTTTTAGGAGAGAACTTTTCCACGCAAGGAAAAAAGGTCCCTCAATTTATTTATGAGGTATGTATGAGCTTGGTACCAAAATCAAAGGAAGGACATGAAAAAAAAAAACAGCTATATCAACCTCATACACAAATGTAAAACACCTTAAAATATCACAAACTAAATCCTGCAATAGGTTTTAAAAAGTAAACATATACCTAAAACTAATATAATGTTACATGTCATCTTAATTTTTTAAAAAGTCATGACTTAGCTAAGTTTACTACAAGCAAGCCAAAGTAGTTTAACCCTTAAAATTAACATATTTCTGCAGCTACCACAGAAGACAGGATAGAGATTCCTCAAAAAATTAAAAACTAAACTACCATGTAATTCAGTAATTGCACTACTGGGTAATTACTCCAAGAATACAAAAACACTAAATTCAAAAGGATAGCTAAACCCCATGTTTACTTAAGCATTATTTACAATAGCCAAACTATGGAAGCAGCCTAAACGCCCTATGATAGATGAATGGATAAGATGTGTATAGATACAACAGAATATTGCTCAGCCATAAAAAAGAATGAAATCTTGCCATTTGTAACAATGTAGATGGAATGGGAGTATAAAGCTAAGCTTCAGAGAGGGCGCCTGGGTGGCTCAGTGGGTTAAGCCGCTGCCTTCGGCTCAGGTCATGATCTCAGGGTCCTGGGATCGAGGCCCACATCGGGCTCTCTGCTCAGCGGGGAGCCCGCTTCCCTCTCTCTCTCTCTGCCTGCCTCTCCATCTACTTGTGATCTCTCTCTGTCAAATAAATAAATAAAATCTTTAAAAAAAAAAAAAAAAAAAAAGCTAAGCTTCAGAGAAAGATAAATAGCATATGATTTCACTTATATGTGGAGATTAAGAAACAAAACAAATGAAAAAAGAGAGACAAACCAAAACAGACTCTTACCTACACAGAATATCTAGAGGACTACCAGAGGGGAGGTGCGTGGGAAGATGGATGAAAAAGGTGAGAGGGATTAAGAGTACATTTATCTTGATGAGCAATGACTAATACATGGAATTGCTGTATTACTATATTGTACACCTGAAACGAATATAACACTATATGTTAATTGGAATTAAAAATTTTTTAAAATTTAAAAATTTGGGGTGCCTGGGTGGCTTAGAGTGGTTAAGCGTCTGCCTTTGGCTCAGGTCATGATCTCAGGGTCCTGGGACAGACGAAGATGACATAAAGAAATGGAAAGAAATGTTCATGGATCAGAAAAACAAGTACTATTGAAATGTTTATACTACCCAAAGCAATCTACGCCATTTACTGCGATTCCTATCAAGATACCAACAGCATTTTTCACACAACTAGAACAAACAATCCTAAGATTTGTATGGAAACACACACACACACCCTGAAAAGCCAAAGCAGTCTTTAAAAAAGAAAAGCAAAGCATCACAATTCCAGATTTCAACTTCTATTACAAAGCTATAGTAACCAGAACCCCTGGGTGGCTCAGTCATTAAGCGGCTGCCTTCGGCTCAGGTTATGATCCCAGGGCTCTGGGATCGAGCCCTGTAGCGGGTTCTCTGCTCAGTGGGAAGCCTGCTTCTTCCTCTCCCACTCCCCCTGCTTGAGTTCCCTCTCTCATCCTCTCCGTCAAATAAAGAAATAAAATCTCAAAACAAACAAAACAAACAAAAAACACAAAGGTATAGTAATCAAAAGCTATATTAATCAAAAGAGTATGGTATTGGCACAAAAATAGGCACATATTAACAGAACGGAACAGAAAGCCTAGAAATTAACCTATAATTATATGGTCAATTAATCTTTGGCAAAGCAGGAAAATAGTGGGGAAAAAGACAATCCTTTTCAACAGATGGTGCTGGAAAAACTGGACAGCAACATGCAAAGAATGAAAGTAGACCACTGCTATACACCACATATAAAAATTAACTCAAAATGGACAAAGACTTGAATAATGGACCTGAAACCGTAAAACTATGAGAAAACATAGGTGGTAAACTCCTTGACCTCAGTCTTAATGATTTTTTTTTTTTTTTTGAGCGGATTCCAAAGGCAAGGACAACAAAAAACAAATTGTGCCTACATCTGCTTCTGCATAGCAAAGAAAGCCATCAACAAGATGAAAAGATAGAAAATAGTTACAATATATTAAGCGGCTAACATCTTACAGCAATAAAAAAGTCAACTATAAATGCATACAACTTAGAAAAAAATCTGATAAACATTCTTTAATGAAGGAAAAGAAATACATTTTGTATGACTTCATTTCTATAAAGTTTGAAAAAGGCAAATTAAAGAATATTCTCTAGGGTACATATAAAGGTGACATAACTATAAAGAAAAGAAAAAAAAATTATCACAAAAGGCAGGATAGTGGTTTCCTCAAGGGGAGATGGAGAGAGGGTTTGGTTAGGGGCATAAAAAGGACTTCTAGGGGCGCCTGGGTGGCTCAGTGGGTTAAGCCGCTGCCTTCGGCTCAGGTCATGATACCAGGTCCTGGGTTCAAGCCCCACATCAGGCTTTCTGCTCAGCAGGGAGCCTGCTTCCTCCTCTCTCTCTGCCTGCCTCTCTGCCTACTTGTGATTTCTCTCTGTCAAATAAATAAATAAAATCTTAAAAAAAAAAAGGACTTCTAGGGGCACCTGGGTGGCTCAGCCGTTAAACATCTGACTTTAGCTCAGGTCATGATCCCGGGATCGAGCCCCAAGCCCCACATTGGGCTCCCTGCTCAGCAGGAACACTGCTCTCCCTTTCCCATTCCCCCTGCTTGTGTTCCCTCTCTCACAGTCTCTCTGTTAAATATATAAATAAAATCTTTAAAAAAATAAAAATAAAAAGGACTTCTAGAGTGTTGGCAATGTTGTATTTTTGGAACTAAGTTGGTATTAACTGTGCTTTCTATATTTCTCTCAATGTCTGTTATATTAAGACAGTTAAAGAGGTAGAAAGATCCAACAAAAACACGGATTCTGGAGCTCACAGAAGAGGTTAGAGTTATGACTTGGGAATGTTTAGTCAACATGTGACTGAAGCTTTAAATAAGAATTCAAAAATGGGGGCGCCTGGGTGGCTCAGTGGGTTAAGCCGCTGCCTTCGGCTCAGGTCATGATCTCGGGGTCCTGGGATCGAGTCCCGCATCGGGCTCTCTGCTCAGCAGGGAGCCTGCTTCCCTCTCTCTCTCTCTCTCTCTGCCTGCCTCTCTGTCTACTTGTGATCTCTCTCTGTCAAATAAATAATAAATAAAATCTTTAAAAAAAAAAAAAAAAGAATTCAAAAATGGTATGAAATAACTGAGCCAAAAACAAAACTACTGTAAACAGAAACACTAAAGGGAGGGCAAAAGAGACGTCAAGGAACAACCAAGGAAAACTTGGTACTGGGAATCAGTAAAGAGCTTTAGTAGATGATAAGGACGGAGAGCACCGTCTGTCAGGAGTATCCAACACCGGCAAGTCAGATGAAGAGAAAAAAGAGGGCACTGGATTTGACAACTAAGAGGTCATTGGTAAGTTTACAGCAAAATTACAAATTAAAAAAGGGAAAAAGTGTCTTACCTCAAGAAGAAAGTCTATTTTCTCTTTATTAGGTCTAAGAAATAGCTGGTTAAATTGAACACTAATCGCTCTACCTTCCAATATATCACGGACTGTGTTACAGGCACAAACTTTAAAACAGATTTCATCTAGAGCTTCATTTCTGTAGAATACAAAAGTAGATCCACTAATACATTCTTTTTAATAAAAGGTAGATATTACAAAACCAAATTGGCAAGAATGAGTTATTTATCCTTGAGAGGTAAAATTTTAGGTTATTCAGGCACATGTCAAGGGTGGGGATAGAGCAGAACAGAAGTTTTAAATCTGTGAAGGGACGATTTAGTTACAGCTTAGGTAACAGAACCAAATTCTCCTAATTTTCCCCAAGTGCTTTTAAAGTGGATTAGATGAACATTAAAGTGGCTCCTCCAACTGTGTTAATTTCCCACTTACTAATAAAGGTGAAACAGTCACAGTCTTATAGGTAATTTGCAGGTTATTTTTGATAAACCCAAAGTGCACTTGCTCTTTTATCCAAAAATAAGAAAGTAATTCTTCAATTTACTTACTTACCCCTGTTGAGCTTTCTGAAAGAGTTCCCTTAGTACTGACTGCCGGAACTGGATAGGTAAACTGAAGGTTAAGTTATCTTCAATGAAAATCTTTACTACATCCTAGAACACAGACATAAAATTGCATCCAGTTCAAAAATTCTGGCAAAGTTTCTTTAAAAGTCTTTCCAAAAAGAAAAAAAGAGTCTTTCTATAATGGAAAATATATATTGAAGAAAATCATGAAACTAGGAAAGAAAATCACCTTACTAGGAAAATCTTTTCTAAAACTTTAAAATTAGACTGAGGATAAAAACAGCCACCCACCACCCCCCAAATTCTGCCCTTTCAAACTGAAGATCATGAACCAAAAATAAGAGGTAAAGGAAAAATCAATCAATCAGAAGCAATCCAGGTAATTAGAAGTTGTAAAAATTCAGGGTGCTGGGTGACTCAAGTCATGATCCTGGGGTCCTGGGACAAGCCCTGCTCAGTGGGGAGTCTGTTTCTCCCTCTCCCTCTCCCTCTGTGCTCACTCACTTTCTCCTTCAAATAAATTTTTAAACCCTTAAAAAAAAGTTGTTAAAATTCTTCTCATCCACTTTAAACATAGGTTCATAAAACAAACTTCTAAAAATATTAAAACAGTTAAAATAACTGAGCTGGAAAAAGCACACAAAGAAATAATTATAATAAATTTAAATGGTTTAAAATATAGTCATTAGTGAATTACAGAAAATACCTGTATCACTCCATATAGACTTTGTCTCAGCTCTTAAGCAAATGAAGAGAAGAAAGGAGTGATATCAAGCAATTTAAGAGAAGGGTTGAAAAGAGTGGTAACACATGGTAACACAGATAGGAAAGAGGATTTCTGGAAACATTTAAAGCTAATCAGCTGTCACCATCAAAAAAGTACTGACCAAGGTGGTTTCGCAACTAGGGGGCAAGCACTGTCCATAGCAAAACGTGAACAGTGTAGGCCTACACACAGGCAAGACAGCCTTTTCCCACATGCGAGAAGACACATTTTTTATAGCTGTTCAAATGACTATATTCATTCATTCATTCATTCACTCATTGGGAGTAGAGTGGGGAGAGGGAGAGAGAATTTCAAGTAGGCTCACTTAAGCTCACTCCCAGGGCAGTCAAAACATGGAACGCAGCTCAGATCCCACCAGCCCAGGGTCATGACCTGAGCGGAAATCAGAAGTTGGGACTTAATGGAGCTTAAGTGAGCCACCCAGGCACCACCAAATAACTACACGATCAGCACAAAAACTACAGAGTTTATATAAATAGAACCCTATTTTTAAAACCAGGCTAAATATGATTTCTACGATACTCCTATATATATAACTGAAGTGATAAATTTCAGAGTTGTAATAAAATTGTGATTTTCTTCTTTCCAGCTACTCACTACAATACCTTCTGATTTATAAATGTTGGCTTTTCATTATATTCACAGTTAACATATGCCTATCCATGAGTACTATTTCTAAGGTCTTGTTTACAAAGGTTTACCACCCCAGAGAGTTTCCTAAGATTCTGAATCTTACCGTAACTAATTTCCACCCTCCATAAGCCTGTACTAGGGATATATAACTAAAAGAGGTCTATATAAATCCATCTGTATCTAATCTGTCCTTAAGAAAGTTTAGTTTTCTTCCCCAAGGCAAAGCAGAATTTGAAAAGGGGGCAGAGGTGGGGGAGGAAATACTATCCCTGCTCTTATTTTCTGTGGGGGTAAAAAAAAAAAATCAATTCTATTTAAGAGTGAACTAAAAAGCTCGGCTAAGGAGCACCTGGGTATCTCAGTCGGTTAAGCATCTGTCTTTGGCTCAGGATCCCAGGGTCCTGGGATCGAAGGTCTCATCAGGCTCCCTGCTCAGTAGGGAGCCTGCTTCTCCCTCTCTCCTTTGCTTGTGCTCTCTCATTCTCTCTCAAATAAATAAAATCATTTAAAAAAAATTAATTTAAAAATAAAAAGCTCGGTTAAAAGCCTATTTGTGGAGACAAAACTAAAGATATGCTATCGCTTTGTCATTTCATGACTCCTGCTTTGAGCTAACATGAAGGCACTATTCATTTTCTAGAAAGAAAGCTTTCCAATAAAGATTTTAAAACTACAAATGCTAATTCCCAGTGATTTTCATTATAAAACTAAAAATATATACCCAAAGGAGACAATAAAAATCTCAAGACTAATTTAAGCCCTTTGCATGGGTAAAACTGAGGTAACAACCACAGTCGTTGGTAAAGCAAGCTGTGTAAGAGACCATCCAAAACCACCAACACCACTTTGGTCACTTTCTTCTTCAGTCTTAATATCTGCAGTGACTAACAAGGCTGGGGTATAAGGCCAAACTTTTTTTTTTTTAAAGATTTATTTATTTGACAGAGAGAAATCACAAGTAAGCAGAGAGGCAGGCAGAGAGAGAGGAGGAAGCAGGCTCCCTGCTGAGCAGAAAGCCCGATGTGGGGCTCGAACCCAGGACCTGGGATCATGACCTGAGCCGAAGGCAGCGGCTTAACCCACTGAGCCACCCAGGCGCCCCAAGGCCAAACTTTTAAGTCAGACACAAGACTTAAGGGTCCACAAAACTAACAATTCTCTAAAAGTTCTGCTTACAGAGTTTCTTTAAAAATTTACTTAAGGGGCATCTGGGTGGCTTAGCAGATTAAGCCTCTGCCTTCAGCTCAGGTCATGATCTCAGGGTCCTGGGATGAAGCCTTGCATCCGGCTCTCTGCTCAGTAGGGAGCCTGCTTCCCCCTCTCTCTCTGCCTGCCTCTCTGCCTACTTGTGAGCTCGCTCTCTCTCTGTCAAATAAATAAAATCTTAAAAAAAAAAATTTTATTTAATATGGGCAAATTCTTGACCTTTAAGAAAGGATATTATCAAAATGAGTCAATATTTGTATAAGGCACTGCTTAGTTTATAAACTATAACTTCTCACTTGATACTCATAGGGAGCCTATGAAATGAGTTAACTATTACCACCATTTTAGAGGTCAATCTGTTTTACTTGCCCCAAATCATACAACTGATAAATGGTGATGCCAGATTTTGAACTCAGCTCTGTCTGGTTTCCAAAACTTTTCAACTACCCTATTATATCCCTATCATACATCTTACCTGATAGTTGCCAGATCTCAAACAAATATGGACTTGACTATATGGAGTCAATTGTTGAGAGGTACTATCAGAAGAAGGTACAAGAACATCACATGCTTGACAGTAGCCTGCTAACCGCTTCTCATCTATGGTACAATGAAGAGATAATGAACCTATCTGCAAATAAGAAGTATACAGCATTATCCATCAATGTAACAAAAACAACAGTCTAGTACCCACTCAATGCATTTTAACAGTACAAGAAAATGTAATGGAAAATTCAGGGATGGAGGAACCATAAAAAATTAGCACGAGTTAGCAAACTAGTGTTCACAGGCCAAATCTGGCCTGTGGCCAATTTCTGTAGATCCCATGAGCTAAGAACCACATTTAAGGTTGTAAAGGAAAAAAACAAAAACCACAGCAAAAAATGAGTATATGCAACATAAACTGAATATAGCCCACAAAGGCTAAAGTATCTATTATTTGGCCTTTTACAAAAGTTTGCTGACTCCTGGTTTAGTTTTCAGACCAACATACAAAACGCAGATGTCATTACTCTAAGTAGATATGACAATTAAGATATTAGCAAAACGCTAATACTGTTAAAAAACAACTTAAGATACTTAAGAAAACATAAGAGGAGAACAAATCTGATGAATGCCTGGACAAAGGAAAATGGGAATTCCCGACAGGTCTAGAATAGATTTAAAGTAAATCTCTTGAACATTTAATCAATTTCTCTGATGAGGAGAGACTGAAATAGGAATTTGTCTAGGCACCAAGCACATAAAAACCTAGTTATATACTTCAAAATGCAGTTGCCAGAATCATACAAATAAAAATGCAAGTGATAAACATGAAAAAGTTCACCCTTACTAAGAATTAAGGAAATGCAAATGTTTTAAAGTTACTGTTATTTCACCCAACCAAATTAGCAACTGGAAGGGAAAGAAAAAGGAAAAACACACTGCACTGCAGATGAGAGTACCCTGAGAGAAATGTACCTGGAAAGCAACTTGGTTTTATGTTTCACAGCCTTTACAAATTTAGTAACCACTGACTTGATATTAAACCAAACAAAAACTTATGCTTGGAGACAGAAGTATCATAGCTTTACAATAAATAAAAGTAGCAAACATAAATGCCCAAATATTAGGGAAATAAGGTAAATCACAGCTCATCTATACAGGAGAAGAGAATACATTTAAGTGTCTATCCAAAGACTTAGGCATGGTAACAATATGGTAAATATAGTCAGTCTAAGCTTATCCGTATAAAAACTAAGAATGAAAATAGGAAGAAAATAAACTAAAATGACAACAGGGGTAATTTCTAAGCAGTAGTATTACAGATTTTCAAAATGTTTTCAGTATTTTTTAAAACTTACCAAATGTACTACAATGAATACTCGTTTTTATTATCATCAGAAAAAGCCAAAAAATAGATGGACTTTTTAAGGACTGATTATCTTGTGCCTGTTATCACTATACTTACCTCTGCAATTAGTTCTTTGGTTCTAAAAAACTTCTCTCTGGCATTTTCATAGACAGCTGAATTCGTAGAGCCCTGCTGGAAGTAAGCTGCACCCAAATCATAACACACCTAAAATGGTAATGAAATTTGTTTAGTAACTTTTCATTTTTAAGAGCTAACAAAACACAAAATTATGTTTATCTCAGCAAAACACAGGTACATATATAAGAAAAAAAATCTCAGTGAGCAATGAAACAACGTTCTTAGTCACAAGCAACAGAATCCAGTGGACTGATTTAAGCAGAAAATAGATTTAACTCTTAAGATTTCAGGTGACCTTTAGAATTACTGGGCCAAAGAATCAGGCTTGGAAAACAAAAGGGGCAAGGGAGGCAAGAAGCCAGATGAGAGCCCAAAGTGACCTAGTGAGCACTGCAGCCATCTCAACACTAGACTCCAAAGCTCTTAACACCCGTGGCCACCAGCACTACACTGAGAGCAGCAACAAGCTATACTCTTGCTAGGGCTGCCGCTGGAAACTAGATGTTACTATCACCGTTGCTACGTCCACCATCATAATGGATTCTCTACCATCTCTACTTCTTTTATTTTTTTAAGACCCTATTTTAGAGAGAGAGAGAGAGTGCGCCAGGAGTGTGCACAAGTGGGGGAAGGGGCAGAGGGAGAGAATGACCTAAGTCAAAACCAAGAGTCTGACGCTTAACTGAGCCACCCAGGAGGCCCAATCTCCACTCTCTTTAAAGTGGGAGAGCAACTAAATGGCCAGAGTGAAATAGTAAGAAATTTGAACTATAAACAATAGGAAAAAAACAACAGGAAAAGTACTAATAGAATCTCTTTATTTCCTCAAGAACCTTTTTAAATTCATGCCTAGATTAACCAAATGCAGAACTCAAAGACTCAGATTACTGAACCCAACCTGAACATTTTCTGAACAGGAACAAGGCCCAGAAAGTGACAATGTCTGGTTACAGGCATATAACCAAGTACTGGCAGAGCCCAGGCTCAAATCCAGATCCCTACAGCTCCTTATATCCTGTTTCAAGTTTATTCTACACATTGCTGACAAATCTGAATTTTTTTTTTTAAGGTTTATTTGAAGGAGGGAGGGGGAATCTCAAGCAGACTCTGTGCTGAGCATGCTGTGGGGCTCAACCCACAACCTGGAGATCATGACCCAAGCAGAAACCATAGGTCAGACACTCAACCAACTGAACCACGCAGGCACCCAGACAGATCTTTCTTTAAAAAGTCTTCAAATGGCATCTGGGTGGCTCAGTGGGTTAAGCCTCTGCCTTCAGCTCAGGTCATGATCTCAGGGTCCTGGGATCGAGCCCCACATAGGGCTCTCTGCTCGACGGGGAGCCTACTTCCCCTTCTCTCTCTGCCTCCCTATTTGTGATGTCTTTCTCTGTCAAATAAATAAAATCTTAAAAAAAAAGTCTTCAAATTATTCCCCCAAGTAGGAGAAAGTTCAAATCCCTTGGCCTTATCATTAAGGGTCTCAGAATCTAGATTAACTTCTCTCTCCAAATCTCTCACTCTCTTTGATTTCAACCACACCGGCCTTTTCATTTTCCCACCCATATCAGATCCTAGAAATAAACTTCGTTCCACACCCTTTATTTCCATCTACACAAAACCAGCCTTAGCCAATGGGTACTTATGTCTCCCCTAAACTCCTAAGCTGTAACAGTCTGATATGCATTAGAACTATGCTTTACTTTTATGCAATATATATATATATATATATATATATATATATATATGCCATCTTCTTGAGCTAATCAGGATGAATTCTTCACCTCTAGGATACTGCTTTCCACTATTTAGTCCCCATTAAATGTCTGGCTGATTTTCATTCTAGAGTGCTTCCTCACACCTGGAGCAAAGGGGTGCTAAAGAAGTTTAAAAAAAAAAAAGGAAATGGATATACAGATATTTATAACACATATGCACACATACATATTAGAGTTTCATGTAATTCCCCTTTCCAGATAAAGACAGAGTACAAGATACCAAAAAGGTATTTTTAAGTATAACTATATTAACTAGACATCAAAACAAGTTTTTTTTAATTTTTTTAAGATTTTAAGTAATCTCTACACCCAAAGTGGAGCTCCAACTTAGTAACATGAGTCACATGCTCCACCAAATGAGCCAGCCAGGCACCTCCATTAAAACAAGTTTAAATTCTAGGGGCGCGTGGGTGGCTCAGGCGGTTAAGCATCTGCCTTCAGCTCAGGTCATGATCCCGGGGTCCTGGGATCGAGTCCCGCATTGGGCTCCCTGCTGAGCGGGGAGCCTGCTTCCCCCTCTCCCGTTCCCCCTGCTTGTGTTCTCTCTCTGTGTCTCTCAAATAAATAAAATCTTTAAAAAAAAAAAAAAAAAAAAAAACAAGTTTAAATTCTAGAAGCACCTGGTTGGCTCAGTATAGCATATGACTCCTGATCCCACAGACATGAGCTTGAACTCCCAATTAAAAAAATAAAACAAGTTTAAATTCTATAATCAAGAGGTAGTCAATAGGTTAAAAACAAAAAGCCTGATAATAAAGCAGTCCTAAAAGAAAGTAAATACTTTCAGATTTACAGGGGAATGAATGTAAAGATTTTTTCCTTTTAGGTCAGGTAAGTTTTAGTAATACAAAGAATGCACTTTAAATATTACAATGCCAGGAAGTGAATATTGCTACTAATTTGCCATTCAAGACACAGAATCAGGACTCAGCTATGTAATTAAGAGAATATCTGATAGCTCACCTAGCACACTGAGATGTTTTGTTAAGAGTTCTGGTTTTCATGTTATATCACCCAGTCTACGGTGAAAATCAGAAGTATTACCAATAATCTTTAAACAGACTCTCAGTGATTGTAAGATACTACGTACCAGAAGCCTTGCTACATGCAAGTTTCATTAACAATTTAAAGAAGTTACCAATTGTCAGTCCTCGCTACTTCTATTCCAACTATGACCTCCATCTCATCAGGCACTGAAAAACTGACTACCCTCAATTCTGTAACCAGCTAATCTGAAAAGGTACCCCGCAAATTATGGTTATTCCTGCCCATTTCAGAATGGGAAAGAGTGATTAAAGCAATCATGCAAGGGCACCTCACTGGCACAGTGGGTAGGGCATGAGACTTACTCTCAGGGTGGATGACTTAAAAGTTTACTTTAATTTTTTAAAAATAAACTACTAAACTGTTGCGATTTTTTTCGTTAATTATTTTTATTAAAATATATTGTATTATTTGCCCCAGGCATACGGGTCTGTGAATCATCAGGCTTACACATTTCACAGCAGTCATCATAGCACATACCCTCCCCAATGTCCATAACTCAACCATCCTCTCCATACCCCTCCAACCTCCAGCAGCTCTGTTTGTTTTGTGAGATTAAGAGTCTCTTATGGTCTGTCTCCCGCCCGATCCCATCTTGTTTCATTATTCCCTTCTACCAAACTTTTTTAAAAAAGACGACAACATGCCAACCCACACAAAATAAAGAACACAGAATATAAAATGCACTATCCTCATGGCCCTCTTTAGGCGGTTCTCGAAAGTTTTAAAATTTCTATCATACTCAAGGTTCTGTGCTAAAAGTGAAGAAGGTGAGAGATACACATTAAAAAGAGACACCTCAGAAAGTTTACAATCCAACAGAGAAAAAGACAACATGAATACATAATTTCTCACATCAACTAAAACCTGTCAAAGGGATTAGAGCCCAGAGTTACAGAAAGCAGACAACCTTAAGATCCTTAAAAAACTAATTACTTTCTCCACGAGCCTACATTTTTCAAAGCATAGTATTTGTTTTGCAGAGGGGTTTTTTGGTTTAATTATCTAATAATATAAATTAACTGTAAAATGAGTTGCATGCTCACTGCATTCTCAATATTTAAACTCTTGTTCCCTAAACACGACGGGGAAGCAATTTCAGAGGTGATAAATCAAACAAAATTTCCCTTCCATTTCTTTTAGGAAAATTTAAGTCTTATAAAATTTACAAATTAAATACGATGCAAAAGGGTGCTGGGGCAGTTCAGTCGTTTAAGCATCTGCCGTTGGCTTGGGTTATGATCCCAGGGTCCTGGGATGGAGCCCAGAACTGGGCTCCCTGCTCAGCGGGAAATCTGCTTTTCCCTCTGCCTCTCCCATCTCCCCAAGGCCCCCCACTTGTGCATGTGTTCATGCTCTCTCTCAAATAAAATCTTTCAAAAAATAAATATGATGAAAAGTTTTAAACAGCATCTTAAGTCAAAATCAGAGAGACAAAGCCAGAAATTAATAACGCTAGAATGATCTCACTTAAGGTCTTCCAAAAATTTGCCACACATTGATTAAACACAGCTATAAATACCTGGCACTGCATCTCCTCGGTTCTGATTTTCAATCCAGCGGTAGAACTCTCTGTTTCTCCATTTACCATACCTGGCTCCACTGCCAATAAATCTAGTGTTCTCATCGTGTGGACAAAAAGATCCTTGTTTAATTTAAGGGCTGCCTCTAGCACCAAAATAGAATCAGAAGCTTGCTCTTTTAGCTACAAGAATTCAATAAAAGAATTATTAAAATACAGAAATCACAGAAAATTAACTAAAATATATTTACAGGATACTCAGTAGCTTGTTGTACTAAACTATTAAAAATTTTTTTTAACACAGGAGTGCAATTAGATCTGTTGAGATTGTTATCTTAAATTTTAAAAAATACAGTAAAAGTTCCTATTTTGAAATTAGAAAATATGAAGTGGAAAGATTTTTTTTTAAAAGAAAATTGGAAGAAAAATGCTTTAAAAGATTTGTTTCCACTGATTTATTCCAGAAATATTTGTATGCATCACTGACAGCCATTTAGTAGGCATTAGTAACAAAAATAAAATAATGCAGGTTTTTTTCTTCCACATTCAAAATACTACAGAACATGTTAATTTTATACAGATATAGATACAGAAGGTTTCTTATCTTCCCTGCGTATCTCTGGCACACTGTAGGTGTTAAAGAATTACAGAGATCACTTTTAAATTATGGTAACTCCCATATTTCTACTTTTATATTAACTAGATTTAAAAAGTAACTGCTACATCTTCCTGACTGTAGAAGTAATTTTAAAATGTAAGTAGTATGTGCTTATTATAGAATTCTGGGAAATATTAAATATAAAAATATCACTAAAGGAGTGATTTCTCTATTCTCAAGTATCATGACAATTCGACAAAAAATTGGTAAAGCACCACCATTAACACTGAAAAGCTATACAATTTACAATTATTACCAAACTATGTTCTAACAGTAAAAACCGAAATGTCATTGCTTCTAGGCCTTGCCAATCCTCATACACTTAAGGTTATAAGCAGCACATGAACATATTCTGCCATGCAACCCGGAAATATGAAAGTGTAACTGATGCCAATACTCACTACTTTCAAAATATTTTCTGTTAGCTCTTTCTCCTGTTGCATCTGATTCATACTAAAAGAGAAAATGATTGAAAAGAATCAAATGTTACTCAAAGGACTATAAAGTCTAAGCGTCAGAGCATTATTCAACATGAGCTGGAATTGAAATAAAAATGCTTTTAATGCTATTTCTTTTCATGCTTAAAGATAAATAAAAAAATAAAAACTCAGGCACCTGGGCAGTCAGTTGGTTAAGCATCCAACAACTTGATTTCTGTTCAAGTCATGATCTCAGGGTCCTGGGATCTGTCCCTGAGTCAAGCTCCGGGCTAAGCAGGGAGTCTGAAGAATCTCTCCCTCCGCCCCTACCCCCACCTACACACTCTAAAATTAACATATCTTTAAAAAAATTAAACAAAAAAACCCACAAAAGCTCAATTATGATGCTTATTTAACCATTATTTTCCCATGTGCTTTGTGTTTAAAAAAATAATAATTCTCAATTTAAAATTAAAACTTACTGGCAGCAAAAGCTCATTTATATCAAGTTAGAAACTATGCTCTCGAGCCCCAAATTTGGGTAAACTATCTAAATTTTAAGTATTAGGTTTAACACTCCACATACAGATAAATTCAGTAATTAATTTTCGGACTCCTTCAATTTTACATATTAAGACAATTTCTCCATGTACAGAACAAATACACCTTCACATAAATTTAATTATATGAAGAAATCTTAATACTCTGGAGCAGATGAGCTAACACCAAAGATGAAAGGCACGATTCACAAAGCGCCCTCTCCTACCATCTTTCTAGAGCTCTCTATCCTAGATGTCCAGAGCCCTACCTGATTCTCTTACCCTTCCAACTCCTTCAAACCTACCTGGATGCAAGCCTTCTGCCCTCTGGGTTCTACTCTACACCTTCTGTACCACGGGTTTTTAAATAAAAATTTGCAAGAAAAAAATTTTTTAACTCTGATGAAAAAAGTGCCAACAAAGGGTCATGTCTGCCAACTTACACACTTAACTGAGGAGGTCCAGGTTTTGCCTGTTTGACAGGAAAACTACTTTGAACAATTGTCCTAATTGCCCTGAAGACAAAAAAAAAGAAAATTTAATACATTATAAATGTCGTTTATTTTTTCAAGTACTCCTTAGAACATTTGTATTATAAATTATCCCAAGTTTTAATTCAGATAAAAATTTCATAAATCATCCACATTTTTATCAGAAAGCTCAACTATGCAGTCATCAATTTTCTCCACCATCAGACTCACAATTTACAAGATCCTCTGAGAGACCTCTAGGTTATAGGGGACCCTTAAAAGCATACCCGAGGGGCACTTGAGTGGCTTAGTCAGTTGAGTGTCTGCCTTTGGCTCACGCCATGATCTGGGCCAGGGTCTTGGAGTAGAACCCCAATTCAGGCTCCCTGCTCAGTGGGGAGTCTGTTTCTTCCTCTGCCTCCTCCCTACTCCCCAGCTTGTGCTCTCTCTGATAAATAAAAAAAAAATCTTAAAAAAAAAAAAAAGGGGGGGCATACCCTTGAAGGCCAGAGTGCAATTAAAAAGAGGCTGCCCAACACATTTTAGGTCTATGAAAAAATTTACCATCTGTTGTAGAGAAGGATAGCCATGGCAGTGGTTGGAGGTAAAGTGGCCAGATCCATGTCCACATGCTTTGTCCCAGGAGGAACTTTACTGATGCAGAGCAATTCATTTAGTAGCATATTCAATACTGGAACAGACAAACTTAAAAGAAAGAAGTAAAAGGTTAATGTCTGCATAAGAGGCATAAAATGCACAATTCAGTATTTTCACTGAACATAATTAAAATGCTAAAGGACTAAATCCACAGGGCTATTTTATTCACCTGTCTCAACAACTTACACAGAAATACTAAATTTCAAAATATTTTTTAAATCTCATTATGAAAACAATTTAAACATACACAAAACTAGTAAGAATGTAACGAACCAATATGTGCCATCATCTAGTTTCAAAACAATTATCAGCTGATGGCCTACCTGGTCTCATCTCTATTCCTACTTCCCTTCTTCCTATTACTATTGTGAAGCAAATTTTTAACATTAAATCATGTCTTCCTTAAGTGTTTCAGAACAGATCTCCAAAAAATTAATTGAATGGCGGGGGGGTGGGGGTGTCCCTGGCTGGCTTAGTTAGAAGAGCATGTGACTCCTGGTCTTGGGTTCATGAGTTTGAGCCCCACCTTGCATGCAGAGAGGACTTAAATAAAACTTTAAAAAATTAACATAGTCACAGTATTAATTTCACATCTAAAAAGTTTTCAGTTGCTTATCAAATATTCCATCAGTGTTCAATTTCCATCTGTATCATATACACCATACTTTCTTTGTACACATCACTACCTCTTGATACACCTCCAGCCTATTATCTTCCTCAGATTAAAGAATTCTTTCCTTTGGGGCGCCTGGGTGGCTCAGTGGGTTAAAGCCTCTGCCTTCGGCTCAGGTCATGATCCCAGGGTCCTGGGATCGAGCCCCACATCGGGCTCTCTGCTCAGCGGGGAGCCTGCTTCCTCCTCTCTCTCTGTCTGCCTCTCTGCCTACTTGTGATCTCTGCCTGTCAAATAAATAAATAAAATCTTAAAAAAAAAAAAAAAGAATCCTTTAATTCTAATGCTTGACGGCTGCAGAAGGTTGGTGAAAAAGTGTTTAAAGACTACCAATGAGAGCATAAACTAGTACAACGCTCTTGAAATGCAATCTGCAACTACACATCATGGGATTTAAAAACGTTTATACCACCTCAGTCAGCAATTTAATAATCTGTACTAAGGACATAACCAAAAATTCAGATAAAATTTAAGGACAAAGATATTTAAGGCTCTGATTTATTAGAGTGAAAATGTAGAAATAAACTAAGTATCAACGGAAGAACAGTTAATAAATTCTCCACATGATGGAATTATCTCCAAAAAAGCCAAAATGGGGAAATGTTCATGATATTGTTATTTGGGGAAAAAAAAGAAGGGACACTGGGGTGGCAGAGTCAGTTGGGCATCCGACTCTTGGTTTTCAGCTCAGGTCATGATCTCAGGGTTGTGGGATTTGGCTCAGAGCTCAGCGGGGAGTCTGCTTGAGATTCTCTCCCTCTCCACCCACGAATTCCCTCTCTAAAATACATAAATATACACACAAACACATATATTTTAAAGACTTTATTTATTCATTTGACAGAGAGCACAAGTAGGCAGAGTGGCAGAGGGAGAGGAAGAAGCAGGCTCTCCACTGAGCAAGGAGCCCAGTTTGGGGCTGGATCCTACAACTCTGGGATTATGACCTGAGCCAAAGGCAGCAACTTAACCAACTAAGCCACCCAGATGCCCCTAAAATAAATCTTTAAATAAATAATATATATATGTTTATATACATATATACATATATGTATATGTATATGGAGAGGGGTGCCTGGCTGGCTCAGTCAGCAGAACATCCAACTCTTAATCTTGGAGTCATAGAGTTTGAGCCCCATGTCGGGTATAAAAATTACTTTAAAAAAAATTGGGAGAAAAACAACTAAAGTTACACAAAAATGTTAGAAGTGCTTGTCTCCCCTCCACTATTATTTCCTTCCTAGTTTCTGAATTTTACAAAGTACTTTCTCTTTAAACTGTGAGAAAAAGGGGAGGAAAACAAATTGTTTTCTAAGCATAGCCTTGACAATACTTATTTGTTAAAATACAGGCATTGACTCTAAAATATTTTTAAGGGACGCCTGGGTGGCTCAGTTGGTTAAACGGCTGCCTTTGGCTCAGGTCATGATCCCAGCGTCTTGGGATGGAGTCCCGCATCCGGCTCCTTGCTCCGCAGGGAGCCTGCTTCTTCCTCTGACACTCTGTCTACCTGTGCTCTCTCTCTCTCTCTTTCTGACAAATAAATAAAATCTTAAAAAAATATATATATATTTTTAATAGTTTGGCAGCTAGTGACTGATTTATGACCAGTAAAAAATAACTGATTTATTTAACAGCAAATCATCTATATTACATAATAACTATCATTAATTTTCATTCATTTTCTTCAGATACATAAAAATAGACTGAAACATTTAAAACTGTTTAGGTGTGGGTTTTCCCTAGTCATCATATCAAGTAATAATGATAAACTAAGTCACTATGGGTAAGTCTATACTTCAAAAGGTGATTTAAATTCATCTAACATTCAAATATTTTATACCTTTTGAAAAAGAGTTGCGTATTTTACCAAGAAAATACAGAAAAATAATTTGTACTTTAAGGGCTGGTTATCATAAGCATACATAAGAAATAACCCAAAATATCTAAATAGTAGTTCAAAAATAGACTTCTTTTAAATACTGTATACCTTTTCTCTAATATGTCTAAATCCCACTTCAAATGTGCAGCAACTTTAAGAGCAAGTAGTTTTAAAATACGATTTCTCTTGTTATCAGGCGGAGGTTGCACCTGGTTTTGCTCATTCACTGAAGGTTTGGAAGCCTGTTCCAAAAACTGAACAATAAGTTGAACTGGCGCAGGATCTAGGATGCGAAAAAAAAAAAAATCTTAAAAGTTTTAATTATGAAGATGCAAATGGTTTCCCTGTACTGGTTTTTGGCCACAAAAAGAACCCCAACAGCTGTGTAGTTATAATAACTAAGGAATATGATTTCTAAGAAGTATGCTTGGGGATTACAGCGGAGAAAAAGGGCGGTAAGGAGAAAGTGCAGGAGACTGGGTGCAGAAGAAAACACCTGTAGAAAAAAAAAAAAAAAAGAAAAGAAAACACCTGTAGAGTAAGAACATAATGGTTATAGATTTCTAGATCAGCAAATAACAGATGTTAATTACAGGAAAGCCATGTCATCTTTAGAACTGTTTTAACAATTAGCCGACCTTCATCAAGTTACCTCTGTGCACCTGTTTCCATCAATGCAAAACAGAAGATACCTGAGATTATGAAGGCTGAATTAAATGAGATAACAGATGAGAAGCATTAAGCCTGGCACCCAGAAAGCACTCAGTAAGTGAATGAAAAGCAAAAAATTAAAATGTAATATGATACAGGCAGGAAAACTGCCCGAGTGAAACCATTAACTTCTGGCAGAGTTGTCTCTATAGTTAAGCTGATGTAGACTGAGCAAGTTACTTCTTTATGAACTTTAGGAGCAGAATACTATTCAAAAAACTTACCTTTTCATGCCAGTACCTCTTTCCAGACACACCTGGAGTTTCCCTCCTTCCCTAACAGCACTCATTAACTGGGATATTAATCCTGATCATCATTAAACAACCATGTTACAACTGTACAACATTTCCTACTCTTGGGAGATTTTCTCATTTTAATTCACAGCTCAACTGCAGAATATACAAATATATGGGTATATATATGTATGTATGTGTGTATATATGTACGTGTGTGTGTACAGCAATTTTTCGCCCGCTCCAAATTGATCACAGGCCGGCGTTCTGCAGGGGTGTGTCCGAGCCAGCCTCCCCAGCCCACGCAATCTTACACGACCATGTCGCAGATGCTAAAACCGCAAACAGTAAAAGGGCCAAGGGCGCGAGAGGCAGGAGGGCCTCGGTTTCGGGTTTTCAAGCCCTCCACGGCAGTGCCCCGGCTCTGGGATGCTGAATGCTTAGCAAGGGTGCCGGTCCACAACTCCACACGGGTTCACGCCTCCCGGGCCCGCAGCTTCGTGGCCGAGGAGATGCGGGTCCTGAGAGCCAGGCGGGCGGCGCCCGCGGCCGGGTCCCCGTCCCCTCGGGGTGCAGGCGCCGCGCTTACCCGGGCAGGGCTTGCGCAGATGTTTCTCCAACAGCGACTCCTCTAGCAGGAACTCGAACCAGCTGGTCTGCGGCGGGGTGCAGGGCCGGCTGGAGGTGGCCGCCTCCCGGTCCGCCGCCTCCGCGCTCATCCTGCCCCCGCCGCCGCTACCCCCAGGGACGCTTCCCGGCTCCAACCTGACACTCGGACGCGTGCCTCTGGCCTGTGATCTACGGAACCTCCCGCGGCGAAGCCACACTCAATACGTCCTGGAAACCCACACAACTCAAAATGGCGACACGGCCCAGCAGGAGCTGGGGAGCTTAAGCCCGCCTCCTTACGTCACCGCCGCGCCACCGGACCAATCGCTGTTCGACTTGTCGATATGGGGCGGGGCCAGCCCTTAGATCACGCCTCCTCCCCGGTCGCGGTGGAAGACTACTGGCAAAGAAGCTGGGTCGCAGGTGGGCTTTCTCCCTTCCTTGGGAGATTACCAGCAAGAAAATGGAACAGCCTCATCCAGGATTACAGCGGCCGTCAATGTCCTCAAAAGACAGCGAAGACTACGCGTGTAAACTGTGATCCAGGCAAATCTTGTCTTCGGTGCCTTCAATTTCCCCTTTTCCATTTCCTAGATTTCCTCCCACTTAGGTGCGCTCGGTGGAGGCGCCCTCCTGGCTTGGGCACTAGCGTCCCTGACCACCCTTCCCCGAAACATGACAGAATGATGCCCCACAGTGAGATCCAGCTTTTCTGTTACTTCTCAGGACTAGCTCTCAATATTTAGCGCTCAATTAATCCTTTTGATATCCCAGCTAGAGGTATTGTTAATCCCATTTTACATTTACCTCCATTCTGTAATGTGTTTTTTAATTAACAATTAAAATCTGGGAAAGTGTATTCATAGATCATGCACACGCTGTGTAAAGAGTGCAAACTCGTCTAGGTTAAGCTGTTTAACCTCTCTGAACTTTAGTTTCCATATTTGTACCTAATCTTAGGGTTGATAAGAGAATTCAAAGCAGAGCTTGAGATAACACAGGTAAGTTAGATAATCAGGTAAATGAGATAATGCAAGTGAGCTTTTAAAGATTTTATTTATGAAAGAGAGTACACAAGGAGGGGAAGGACAAAGCGGGAAGCAGCCTCCCCACTGAGCAGGGAGCCCCACAAGGGTCTCCATCCCAGGATGGATCATGCCCTGAGTCCAAGCAAGGCACAAGCTTAACCAACTAAGCCACCCTGGTGCCCCCAGTTAGGTTTTTTTAAGCAAGACCTGACATTTAGAACGTGCATGTTACCTGATCTCATATAGTGCTTTCTTTTTTGCGTATTATTTTCATACACGAGTCTAATTTTCTCCTATTAACAAACTCATTATACACCTTTTAACCAATGAAGAAACTGAGGTTCCAGAGTTATTTGCCCAAGATTTCCCAACAAAGAAGGGGCTGAGCCATGACTTTGGTGAACTTTCAGCTGGATCCAGGCTGGTTCCAACATGGGATAAGCAAGGATAAGATCAGTTGCTTATGGTCTTTTCCAGAATGAAGAAGATAGGCATTCGTAAGTTTTAAGAAAAATAAATGGAAGTCATTCCTTCATAAGTGAAAGTGAATCAAAACAAATACTTCAGTGGCAATCCTTGCCCTTTTCTTTTCTTCCTGCCCAATCCTCTTTCTGGGCTCTGTGCTGCTTCTCCTCTTTCATTTTAGTATTCCCTGGGGTCCCATTCCTTGTCCTCTTCTCACTGTAAAAACCATCACTGGGTCACTACCCCCCAAATAGTGCAATTCTATTCCAGGCTCTAAAGAAATCATTCATATATTAGACTAATAAAACCATGAGGACTAAATTAATAAAATACAAGCAGGGAGATTAAACAGTCATTTTCATGGAAAATTTGGCGTGTTTTACTCACCAGCTAGGCATAAAAAGGTGAGGGGAGAAAGGACAGATCCCATATTCCTGACTCCATTGATAATGGTAGCTGACCTGTCTCTCCATCCTTTATCAGTATAGTGAATAGCTAAGAGAAAGTTTGAAATTCATGTTGAAAATGTTTGATTATGCACCTCCCGTTAGGTGTCAGAATGGAAATGTCCAGAGGGTGCTAACTTTTGGACACGTGATTTGTATGCAGAAAAAAAAAATTTAATAATAGTAGCCAATGCTCATTTGTGAACTCACTGTGGCGCAGATTTAAGCACACGGATTCATGCATTGTTTTAGTCCATTCAGGCTGCTAAACAAGATGCCATGAACTGCGGGGCGCCTGGCGGGCTCAGTCGTTAAGCTGCTGCTTTCAGCCCAGGTCATGACCCTAGGGTTCCTGGGATAGAGCCCTGCATCTGGCTCCCCCTTCATCGGGAAGCCTGCTTCTCCTCTCCCACTCCCCCTGCTTCTGTTCCCTCTCTCACTGTGTCTCTCTCTGTCAAATAAATAAAATCTTAAAAAATAAAAAAAATTAAAAATTAAACATAAATAAAAAGATATCATAAACTGAAGGCCTTTTAAACAACAGAAATGTGTTTCTCATGGTTCTGGAGGCTCAGAGTCCAAGATCAGGTGCTACATGGTTGCATTCTAGTAACAGCTCTTGGGGGGGGGGGGGCAGACTGCCAACTTCTCATTGTCTCCTCAACCAACAAAGCAGAAAGGAGGCCAATTCTTTCCTAAGGACATTAATCCTATCCAAGAAGTCTCCACCATTATGAACTCCTCTAATCCTAATTATTTCCCAAAGGTCCTGCCTACTAATACCATCAGGTTAGGTGGTAGAGTTTCAACATTTCAACATCTAAATCGGATGAGCACAAACATTCAATCCATAACATGCATATTATCTCATTCAAGCCCTATGAGGTGGGTTTCACCATTATCTTCATTTTCAGGTGTTAAAACAGGCACAGAGAAATTTTAAAAACAGCTATTAAGTGCCAGATGCTAAGCATGAGTTTAAGCAGCATGATGGCAGAGATTAAAATCTTACCCTATGCACTATGTGTCTCTTTAATAAGAAAGGACCAAACAAAACAAAACAGTCCAATAGAAAACTGGGCTGTCAAGAAAATGCAATCTACAAAAGAAGATATTTGAATCCAAGTTAAACATTGAAGAAAATATTAGGCTCAATAAACAATGAGCAGAGTTTGAAAAGTACAATCAACATGATTGCAGATTCCAAATTGTAACTAACCTTTAAAAAAAAAAACACTTTCTTGAGTTTTGGTGTAGTATCAAAGAAAAAAATCCACAATTATCTGAAAAGACTTAAAATACTCCTTTTTCTTTTTCTTTTCTTTAAGCTCTGAACCCAACATGGGTCTTGAATTTACATGTTATACCAACAAAGACAGCAAAAGCACCCCAAAATACTCCTTTTTTCAACTACATATCTATGTGAAGCTGGATTTTCTTCATATATTTTTACCAAAAGGATGTATAGTATTCGAAAACAGAAGCAGATATGAGAACCCACTGTCTTCTGTTAGTTATACATGAAAGAGATTTGCAAGAATATAAAACAAAGCCATCTCCTTATCAGAGTTTTAAATGAAAATAAGTCATTTCGCATAAAAATTACATCAACATATAACAGGCTTGTGATTTGTATTATTTTTATTTATTTATTTTAATTACAATTAACATACACATACAGTGTTATATTAGTTTCAGGTATACAATGTAGTGATTCAACAGATTTTTAAAATTTAATTTAATTTTTAGTTTTTTTGGTTAAGATTTTAATTTGTTTGACAGAGAGAGACACAGCGAGAGGAAACACAAGCTGGGGAGTGGGAGAGGGAGAAGCAGGCTCCCCAATCCCCCAGCAGGGAGCCCCATGCAGGGCTGGATCCCAGGACCCCCGGATCACTACCCCAGCAGAAGGCAGACAGATGCTTAACGACTGCCCAGATTTTTATTTTTATTTTTAAACGAGTTTAGTATCCCCAGCTCCACTGGGCCACTCCACCATTTTAGATTGTGTGGATTTCTAGAATGTTCTAAGCCCAGCCTTGTTGCCTGGATTCATGAGGTTTTTAATTAAATATTTTTGTTAATTTCTCAGTTTTAATTTTTAATATGGTAAATATCAATAAACATAAATAGCAAATAAAGACCTTATTTATCACTTTTGAACCAGGCAGAGTATTTTATTTATTTATATATTATATATAAAATACACATGTTTATATATATTATATATCATATATTTATATATATTTATATGTTATTTATGCACAGAACTGTGCAGAGTTTTTTTTTTTTAAGATTTATTTATTTATTTATTTATTTGACAGACAGAGATCACAAGTAGGCAGAGAGGCAGGCAGAGAGAGAGAGGAGGAAGCAGGCTCCCTGCAGAGCAGAAAGCCCAATCTGGGGCTCGATTCCAGGACCCCGAGATCATGACCTGAGTCCAAGGCAGAGGCTTTAACCCACTGAGCCACTTAGGCACCCCTGTGTAGAGTATTTTACACACGCCATCTCAGTTAAGCCTCAACAACCCCACAATAAATAGGTACCATTTGCAGTATTATGCCCATCTTATAGATGAGAAACCTGACTCTCAGGGGAGTTAAGTGACTTGCCCGGTATCACATAACCTAGTTAGTAGAAAATAGGGAGTTGAGTCTGCTTTATCTGATCCCAGAGCCCAAACTCACCACTCCATCAAGAAGATACCTTGCTGTTGATTTTTTAGTTTGCTTTTTATTTTTTATTTTTTTTTAAAGATTTTATTTATTTATTTGTCAGAGAGAGAGAGGGAGAGAGAGCGAGCACAGGCAGACAGAATGGCAGGCAGAGGCAGAGGGAGAAGCAGGTTCCCTGATGAGCAAGGAGCCCAATGCGGGACTCGATCCCAGGACGCTGGGATCATGACCCGAGCCGAAGGCAGCTGCTTAACCAACTGAGCCACCCAGGCGTCCCTAGTTTGCTTTTTAAATAGTGATAAACCTACAAAAAAGGTTGCAAGAATCATATAAAGAACTTTTTTTTTTAAAAAAGATTTTATTTATTTGCCAGAGACAGAGAGAGAGAGTACACACAAGCAGGCAGAGAGGCAGGCAAAGGCAGCGAGAGAAGCAGGCTCCCTGCCGAGCAAGGAGCCCGATGTGGGACTCGATCCCAGGACCCTGGGATCATAACCTGAGCCGAAGGCAGAGGCTTTAACCCACTGAGCCACCCAGGCGTCCCAGAACTTTTTTTTTTTTTAAAGATTTTATTTATTTGAGAGAAAGAGAGAGTGAATGAGCAGCGAGAAGGGCAGAGGGAGAGGGAGAAGCAGCCTCCCCCCTGAGCAGGGAGCCTGACTCAGGGCTCCATCCCAGGACCTTGAGGATCATGACCTGAGCTGAAGGCAGTCACTCAACGGACTGAGCCATCCAGGTGTCCCCATATAAAGAACTCTTACAACCACTTCACCCAGATGTCTCTATTGTTAATACTTTACCGCATTTCCTCCATCGCCCTCTCTCTCCAACTCTCTATGTATCATTCGGCTTCTTTAGACGCCAATAGGGTGACCAACTCATCCGAGTATGGCCAGGCCCCAGCACCTCCCTATTCCCCTTCTGGGCAAACCCTAACCTCAGGCATGAAACAGCATGCCCATGCAACAGCACCACCTCACTTTGCTTCCAGTTGTTTGGGTGCTGGCAGCTGTCATCTCTACTTGGAGAAAGTAGATGGGAAGTGAAAGGAAGATGGGAAGAGAAGATTGTAGTTAATTCATCAAGTGGCCTGAAAGATGCCAGAGTGCTAAACTTTAGAATGAGGGAAAAACACAAATTAGGTGATTCCAGATTTAATAATATCATAAGAATAAGTGAAATTCTAGCGAACATTTTTACAATGGTGATATTTAATTAACAGAACATCTTGCAAGGGTCATATGCTGTGTATTTGCAACAATTATTCAAGCTACAGTGGAAAAAATGCAAAGAAGTATTATTACTGTTTTTTAAGATTTTAAAGATTTTATTTATTTATTTATTTATTTGAGAGAGAGAGAGAGAGAGAGAGAGACCAGGAGGAGAAGCAGAGGGGGAAGGATAAGGGGAAAGAATCTCAAGCGGACTCAGAGCGGAGCACGGAGCCCAAGGTGAGGCTGGATCCCACGATCCCGAGATCAGGACCTGAGCCGAAACCGACAAGAGTCAGATGCTCAACCAACTGAGCAACCCGGGAGCCTCAAGATATTATTACTGTTTTTCTATTTAAAGATTTTATTTATTTATTTGACAGAGAGATAGTGAGAGAGGGACCACAAGCAGGGAGAGTGGGAGACGGAGAAGCAGGCTTCCTGCAGAGCAGGGAACATGACCTGGAGCTTGATCCCAGGACTCGGATCATGACCTGAGCCCAAGGCAGATGCTTAATGACTGAGCCACCCAGGAGCCCCAAGGTGTTTTTTTTTTTGTTTTGTTTTAAGATTTTATTTATTTATTTGACAGAGAGAGAGATCACAAATAGGCAGACAGGCAGGCAGAGAAGAGAGAGGAGGAAGCAGGCTCCCCGCTGAGCAGAGAGCCCAATGCGGGGCTTGATCCCAGGACCCTGAGATCATGACCTGAGCTGAAGGCAGAGGCTTTAACCCACTGAGCTACCCAGGCACCCCTGTTTTGTTTTGTTTTTTAAGTAAATTCATTACTATTCAATTATGAATAGATAATTTAAAACTTTTTTCAGTAAGTATTTTAGGAGTGAGGTCCCTGGCAGCCTCAGTCCATGGAGCATGTGACTTTTGATCTCTGGGTTGTGAGTTCCAGCCCCAAGCTGGGCATAGAGCTTACTTAAAATAATAATAATTATTATTATAATTATTATATTAAAATATTAATAAAATAAAATAGTAATATTTCAATTAATAAATTAGTAAAATAATTAATAAATTAATAAAATATTAATGAAATAAAAAGAATAGATAATTATTTATTTGTAATTATTAATAATAAATATTATTATTACAAACAATGGCGGGGGTAAGTACTATATTGATGTTACACTGCCATCTTGTGGCCATGGCCGGTAGTGTCCATATCTACCAGTTGGAAGAAGGACTATGACATGAGGCTTATGATTTGAAGTTACCTATTCTTTACATAAGCTATCCAGCTACATCTAAATGAATCACATCTTCACAGGGAATTCCAAAAACAGATCTTTCAGGACTCCTGGGTGGCTCAGTCGGTTGAGCGTCTGCCTTTGGCTCAGGTCATGATACCAGGGTCCTGGGATCGAGTTCCACATCTGGCTTCTCGCTCAGTGGGAGCCTGCTTCTCCCTCTACCTCCCTCACCCTCTCCCTGCTGCTCCCCTTGCTTGTGTGCTCTCTCTCTGAAAAATAAATAAATAAAATCTTAAAAATGAAACAAACAAAAACAAAACAGATGTTTCAAGAAAGATAATGAATCCTGTAGCTATCAGACTTAACTTCCTGGGGCATCTGGCTGGCTCAAGCCAGTAAAGCATGCTAACTCCTGATCTCGGGGTCATGAGTTTGAGCTTCCTGTTGGGTGTAGAGTTTACTAAAAAAAAGAAATAATAATAATAAAGATACTTCCAAACTTAAAAAAAAAATTGCTTCCGGGGCGCCTGGGTGGCTCAGTGGGTTAAGCCGCTGCCTTCGGCTCAGGTCATGATCTCAGGGTCCTGGGATCGGGCCCCGCATCGGGCTCTCTGCTCAGCAGGGAGCCTGCTTCCTCCTCTCTCTCTGCCTGCCTCTCTGCCTGCTTGTGATCTCTCTCTGTCAAATAAATGAATAAAAAAAAAAAAGTTTAAAAAAAAATTGCTTCCTTACACATATATTTAATTTCTCCAGGGCCTTCCCTTGACTCCTTGAACTGATAGGCACCCTGTTACATGCTGCCATAGCACTCAGCATCAGCATCCAGGCCCTCACCTCACCTGCTTGCAATTAATTAGCAGCCTAACTTCCCTGCTAGACTCCAAGCTCTTAGGTGTGTGGTGGGGAGGAGCAGGATAGTGGTTGTATTGTTTACCTAGTACAGTCCTTGGTACATAAGAGGCACCCAATAAATATTTGCTAACTCAATAAATTGTTTGATTGAACATGTAGTACCTACATGCAAACAGTAGAAACCAGAGCTACAAACCTTAATCTCTCCTTTATCTGACCTACACCTTTACTAAATTGCTCCTAAAATGATTCACTGATGTGTTCCAGGCTTTACAAGCAGCAATGAACTTAAAGCTCATATAAGGCAGTGTTCATGTTGTAAACTTCTGTCTTTGTATTACTCCTACGTAATTTCTAGTTGAATGGATAGCTGCCTGTGTGCCCTATTTACTTAAGAAAGGGAACAGGCAGGGCTGCCTGGGTAGCTCAGTGGGTTAAGCCTCTGCCTTCAGCTCAGGTTATGATCTCAGGATCCTCGGATCGAGTCCCACATGGGGCTCTCTGCTAGGCCGGGAGCCTGCTTCCTTCTCTCTCTTTCTCTACTTGTGATCTCTCTCTGTCAAATAAATAAAATCTTAAAAAAAAAAAAAAAAAAGGGAACAGGCATATGCTGGCCACAACGAAGCCAGAGCTGAGTTCCCCCAAGGTCTTTCCGCCTTCACCTGGCCTGCTTCTCCCTCTCCCACTCCCCCTGCTTGTGTTCCCTCTCTCGCTGTGTCTCTGTCAAATAAACAAATAAAATCTTTAAAAAAACAACAACAAAACCAGTCCTTCACTGCAGATGGTTCGAGAAGCACTGTGCCAGCACTCACATGAAAGGTATTCTCGGCCACAGTTAACAAGCTTGAAGTTCAGCTGTGGCCAATAAACAACAAAATCCACAAAGGACTTCTACGGAAGAAGAGTAATTCAGTTTGTTATTCTGGCCAACCCAGAACAGACACTGTTCCTTCAGACGCTTCTACTACTTTAAAAAAATATATTTTATTAATATTTTTTAATATTTTATTTTTTTAATATTTTATTTATTTGACAGAGAGATCACAAGTAGGCAGAGAGGCAGGCCGGGGGGCGGGGGCTCGCTGCTGAGCAGAGAGCACTGAGCCATCCAGGTGCCCCAATTTTTCTACTTTTTAAAGCAAGCTCTGCTCCTTCAACCACTTCTTTGGGAGCCACATTGCCTGGGGCTGGAGGCAGGGTTAGCAGGGCTGTGGGAAAGAGGAGAGCTCTGCGCCGCATGCTGGAGCTTTCTCCACAAGGCCGCAGAGGGAAGGGGATTTGGTGGGGCCCACGGAGGCGCAGCAGCCTGTGTGACGTCCGCCGGCCCATGGCGACAGCAAACCCCAAATTCTTACTGTCCAGAGGCAAGCTCTTCCATGGAGCTGCCCACCAAGCTGAAACCTAGGTGACAGGAGAAAAACATGGGACTAGGGAGGAGGAGCCACCAGCCAGCCTGTCTCAGGGAACGGGAAACCGACATGCTAGAATGATGCCAGCCCAGCAGCACTATCACCAAGAGCCACGTCTCCTGGGCAAACATGCAGGGAGCCCAGCTCTTGGCTCCAACTAGGAATGAAGCCCTCGCTCTTTTGGTGGCTTCATCTGTTCTGAGAAGGGAAGGGGTCATTTCTGGGACGCTGCTACCCTCTACTGGGATAGCTGCAGTGGTGGACCGCCTCCCGAGAGCTCCCAGGAGAGCAGGAACCATGGGCTCCTCAAAGGCAAACAGCCCATTGGCCCTGCCCGAAGGCCGTGACTTCTGCCACATGCCTTCCATGGACACCCTACGAGGCTCAGAGACTAATGCCAGCTTGTGGAGGGCATTGAACCTGGAGGATCGTAAGGACTAGGGCTTGGAAGCAGTCATCTGTAGGCAGAAGAAGCGGGTCCACAGAGGTAAAAGAAGGGAGCAGACATGGTAAGAGAAGCAGAGATAAGGGACCAAGTTTAGCTCCAGTGAGACAGAGAGCAGCTAACTGCTCGAAGATTTTTTTTTAAGTTTAAGTAATGTCTACACCCAACATGGGGCTTGAACTCACAATCCCAGGATCAAGAGTCACCTGCTCTTTCAAGTGAGCCAGCCAGGCGCCCCTTGAAGATTTTGTTAGTATCTGTTTCAGGCCTGTTGCTGGGCACAGAATTAGAGATTCTAAGCAGTGTTGTTCCTATCCCGAGTTTCCTGTTTTCAGATTCCTGGCGATTTGTTTCTGTCCATGACCATGACCATTTCTTTATAATCCCTAAAACTTGGCATACCTCACTGTTGCCAACTGCCAGCGTGGGAAACTGCCTCACGAGAACACTTTGTCCCTGTAATATGTCAGTCATCCATTTCCACAAGGCGTTCATTGCACAATGCTGCATGCCACAGTGCCCCTCAGCACAACATGTCCCAGCCCATGGACTGGATGGTCTTGCCTCTGAGGACTGAAAAGAAACATTTCTGGCTTTCAAGAGTCTATTTTTTCACTGAACACAAGGCTCATCTTATTGCCACAACATAATTTCGGTTTCTAAATGATTATATATTGAACTTAATTAGATAGTATTAACATTACAACAACAAAATTCCCGTAGAAATTCCTAGAACAACATAGTGGAGTGCCTAATTTTTTTTTACTTAAAGATTTTATTTATTTATTTATTTGATGGAGGGAGAGAGATCACAAGCAGGCAGAGCAGCAGGCAGAGAGAGGGGGGAAGCAGGCTCCCTCCTGAGCAGAGAGCCCGATTCGGGACTTGACCCCAGGACCCTGAGATCATGACCTGAGCCAAAGGCAGTGGCCTAACCCACTGAGCCATCCAGGCGCCCAAAGGAGTGCCTAATCTTGACCAAAGGAAAATTCACAGTACAATTTACAATTCTACCATAGAAAGAGAAAGACATTTTTTTTAAGAATTTATTTGAAAAAAAAAAAAAAAGAATTTATTTGCGAGAGAGAGAGGAAGAGAGAGCACAAGCGGCGGGGCGGGGCGGGGGCGGATAGGGGGAGGAGAACCAGACTCCCCACTAAGCATGGAGCCCGATGTGGTCATTCCCAGGACCCTGGGATCATGACCTGAGCTGAAGGCAGGTTAACGACTGAGCCACCTAGGTGCCCTTAATGGGGATTTTCAAATATTTATAACTATAGCAAATTGTACAGTTTTATTCTTCTAAAATATTTATACTGTTTTGTTGCTTTTTAAATTACATAATCCATGTTTATGAAATTAAATTTAGGAAATACAAAAAGAATAAATTACAAATTGCCAATAATTCTACCACCTTACCATTATCAATATTTTGGTATATAAGCAGTCTTTGCTTTGTATAGTAGTGCAGAACCATAGACATGACCATGCAAGCTGAAATGATGCAAAAATGATCTTGATCATCAATGGAAACTATTACTATTGTTCCATGATTTTTAAATTAAAAAAAATTTTTTTTTAAAGATTTTATTTATTTGACAGAGAGAGAGAGAGAGATCACAAGTAGGCAGAGAGGCAGGGAGAGAGAAGGGGGAAAGCAGGCTCCCTCTTGAACAGAAAGCCTGATGCGGGGCTTGATCCCAAGACTCTGAGATCATGACCTGAGCAGAGGCTTAACCCACTGAGCCATCCAGGTGCCCCTAAATTAAAAAAAAAATTTTTTTTAAAGATTTGATTTATTTGGGCGCCTGGGTGGCTCAGTGGTTAAAGCCTCTGCCTTCGGCCCAGGTCATGATCTCAGGGTCCTGGGATCGAGTCCCGCATCGGGCTCTCTGCTCAGCAGGGAGCCTGCCTCCTCCTCCTGTCTCTCTCTGCCTGCCTCTCTGCCTACTTGTAATCTGTCTGTCAAATAAATTTTTAAAAAAATCTTAAAAAAAAAAGATTTTATTTATTTGACAGACAGAGATCACAAGTAGGCAGAGAGGCAGGCAGAGAGAGAGGTGGAGGCAGGCTTCCTGCAGAGCAGAGAGCCCGATGCGGGGCTCGATCCCAGGACCCTGGGATCATGACCTGAGATGAAGGCAGAGGCTTAACCCACTGAGCCACCCAGGCGCCCCTAAATTTTAAAAATTTTAAAAAAATATTTGAGAGAGAGAGGGTGTGTGCGTGCAAGAGTTGGGGGAGAGACTCTTCAAAGAGACTCCCTGCTGAGCATAGAGCCCGACGTGGGTCTTAATCTCACAACCCGTGAGATCATAACCGGAGCTTAAGAGTCAGAAGCTTAACCAACTGAGTCCCCCAGGCACCTCTAAATTTTAAAACTTTGAAAAATTTTGTCAAAACATTACATAACTCTTTAACTGGCAGTTATAAGTGAACATGGAAGTAAAAGAATGGAAGAAGTGATATTTAGTATAATTTAAACACTAAAAACTTGGGGTATTAAAGTATTTTATTTCTCCATAAAAAACTTATTAAAAGTAGTTTCAACAGTGCTTGACGTCTTCTCCTCATATAACTCGTGATACAGAGCAAGCATGTGTTCTCTGTTTTGGCAAATTCTCATAACCCTTTCTAAGCTCAGATCAGCTTTCATAATTTTATCTTTTGTGTTTTCAATGTCATGAAATATCTCTGAGAATTCCTTTAATCCTAAGTTTTTTTGTTTGTGTGACTTCCTCTGGGACATCTTTTATCTTTTCTCATATCAGTACATTCACACGGCTCCTTTGAAGGCATCTCTAGAATCTCCCAGCAGTGGCAGTGTTGATATATATCCCCATCAGGTATTCATTGTCTAACTTTATTTACATTTGGTTCAACATTCATTCAAACATTATCACTTTTTTTTTTCCCCCTTGGTGTACTTTTATCTTTGTTTGGCTAATTCCCTCTTTCAGTTCACCCATTTTTGTAAAATGTCACTCAGGTTTATCACTCACTGGGAGACACGGAGGTGACATCACCACCTGCTTTGCGGTCTGTGAACTGGAAAACAGATGTGCAGTTAGTTACCAATCACAAATTGCGAAAGAGGTGCAGGACATGTATCTGTTACGTGCATCGTCCCTTGTGCACTGAAGAGCTGACAGTGAAGCTTGTACTTGTGAGTACAGTTACTACTGTACGATGGTAACTGAAATTTGAACTGTGCTGCTGGAGGACTGCTGTTTACTAACCCATGGTAGCTGACGTCAGTGTATGTCGAAGCAAGGAAAGCCTACATATCCTTCCGGTCTTTTTTCTATTCAACTGTTATGCATAATTTTTAAAAACTGGATCATCCTTGTGGCGTATATAATAAACTGGCTCATCATCACTCATTCCAGTGGTTTCTTTTCTGCAGGAAAGCTGAAGTCTACATTCTCCGATTCCCATCTAGAGCTCTGCAGGTGACTTAAGGTAGTAAGATTTGTTCTAAGTAGGTTCAGGGTGTGATTCTTGTTTTTCCTGGCTATTTTTCTCAGTCTTCCTGAAAGCCCCTTAAACTATAAAGCTACAGTAGTTAAGAGAGGTTGGTATTGATCAAAGAATAGATGAATAGATCAATGGGATAGAATGGAGACCCACATGTATACAGTCAACTGATCTTTGACAAAGGAGCAAAGACAATTCAATAGAGCAGAGACAGTTCATCAAATGGTGCTGGAACATTCACATGCAACAAACCAACAAAAACCCAAGTCTACACATTGAACTTACATACTTCACAAAAATTAACTTGAAATGGATCATAGGCCCACGTGTAAAACACAAAATTATAAAACATCTAGAAGATAACATAGGATACTATCTAGATGACCTTGGATATGACTTTTTAGATAAAATACCAAAGGCATGATCCATGAAAGTAATAGCTGATAAGGTGAACTTCACCGAAATTAAAAACTTTTGTTCTGTGAAAGGCAATGCCAAGAAAATGAGAAGACAAGCCACAGACTGGGAGAAAATATTTGCAAAAGCTGTGATGGATGAAGCACTGCTATCCAACATTATACAAAGAATTCTGCCCTAAAGAGAAACTATTTAACTAGAGCTTAACAGCTAGGGCTTCATCAGAGCCTAACTACCTAGGAGAAGGTAAATATTCAACACTAGCCCATGCTAGCCATCCTGTCCCACCTACAGGGAGAAGAATGAGGAGACTTGTGAAGTTCACAGTCTAGAGGTACGGGCTAAGAGTGCAGGCCCCGATCACAGCACTATAGCATGTTTCTCCTTCCTCCACGCCTTACCACTACATTACTAAAAGCCTATTTATAGCAATTCCTTTAACCCAGAGTATGCCTGCCTCTCAAGAAAAAATCACATACTAAAAGGCAAACGACACAATTTGAAGAGACAGAGCAAGCATCAGAACCAGACATAGCAGGGATATTGGAATTATCTATAATTTAAAGGAATTTAAAACAACTATGATTAATATGCTAAGGGCTCTAATGGATAGATCGCATGCAAGAAAAGATGAGCTATGTAAGCAGAGATGGAAATCCTAAGAAAAAAAAACAAAAGAAGTACTAGAGATAAAAAATACTGTAACAAAAATGGAGAATGTCTTTGATGGATTATTTTTGCTATTTTGTCCAATATACTTAGATTTCACTTAATAAGCCGACCCTTGGGTAACTCTTTTGCAGAATTAGTTTCTTATGTAATAGTCAATGATCTTATTTTATTTTCAAAAAGATTTTATTTGAGAGAGAGGACGAGCAGGGGAAGGGGCAGAGGGAGAAGCAGACTCGCCACCCACCCACCCTCGAGCCAGGAGCCCAACATGAGGCTCGATCCTAGGACCCAGAGATCATGACCTGAGCCAAAGGCAGACGCTTAACCCACTGAGCCACCCAGGCACCCCTAGTGATTTTAGAAGATAACACTTAATAGGAGCTGTGAAAGTGCTAACATTGCTATGTACCAGGCATCAGACCAGAACTTGGTATTTGGATAATAAAAGCTTAAATTTACAAAACACTTGCTTCCTGGTAGGAATTGAAAATGTTTTACTTAGTATCAAATTTTTATTTCTCACCAATTACACTATGGGGTAAACATTATCTTAATTTCACTGTATTTTATCACTGTGGTTATAAAAAACACAAAACAGGATTATAACTGAATATTTGCAGCAGTTTCTTGAGCCTATTTTTCATTGCTTTGACATTTAGTTTATCAGGTTGACAAATAGCCAGTCCTTCATTTCGATAGCCCTAGTCATAATTTTTCAGGTAAGTAATAACTGTTGATTAATTTTATTTCCTTACCAATGATACTAGCAAAAAGAGAGCCAATTAGGAACTACTGTAAATGATCTGCTACGTTTTTCTCCAGTCATCAACAGCCGTGAAGTCCGTGTGGGCAGTCCCACATCTGGAACGGCAGTGTGAGAAGCTCCCATGAAACAAGCCTAACTGGTGACGATTATTTTTTTTTTTTAAACCACCATTTAAAAATATCTGGGAATTGACCTAAGGTCATATGGTGAGTGAAGAAATATTTATTCAAAGAAATCTACTAAAACTCGGGGAGAACAGCCACAGTCTGTAGCACTTGAACCCATGTGGCACTGGAACCACTATCCACCCCGTTGCCCCCCACCCCAGCTCAGCATGATGGCAAATTCACTTCAGGTAGGTACAGCTACAAATGTAGCTGTTGAGGGCTACGGTACCTTCCTGGGAGAGGCAGGCCACCAGAATTTCCCATTTCTGCTAGCCATGTGTTGCGAAGGCTAAAATCCCAAGCAAGTGAGGCCAAGAGGTGAGAGGTTACCTTTTTTCACCTGTCAACACAATTTGAACAAACCTCTCAGAATCTCTAACAGGAAAAAAGAGAGTTCTATTAGAGCCCAAGTTAGGACAGCTGCCCAGGAAACACTCTTCACAGAGAAAAATTGTGTGCTGGGGGGCACCTGGCTGTTCAGTCAGTGGAATGTGCAACTCTTGATCATCCGGGTTGTGGATTCGAGCCCCAAGCTGGGTGTAGAAATTACTTAAATTCTTAAAAAAAAAAAAAAAAAAGTGTTCTTGAAATGAACAATTTTCACAGGGTTATACACTTCTTTACATCTTATAAAAGCTGAAAAGATGATAGATTCCCATATGGTCAGGAATCACAAGTTTTATCATAAAGGAATGCAGGGACTATAAACATTGATCAGTAGATTATCTCAAGAACAAGGTGGTTTTCCTTTATGCTACTCATTCACAAAGCAGATGTACAATGCATATGTACTGGGTGACAAATCAGGCTTTTGGTTTGAACAAAGTTTATATACAGTCACGTTGACTTAGAAAGAAATCTGAAATCATTTCCCGTGTGTACTTTAAAGAGTTTTTCTCTCTTTAAAGTGTTTTTCTCTCATCACAACCAGCTCCCACTATTAAAAGGAGAGACTCTATCTCAGGCATGGCACATGGGTAATTCTTATCCCAGCTAATTTGTAGAGGGAAGGTGGCAAATTGAGAGAGCCATGGCAGAGGCTTTCATCTCTACCCAGAAGCCTGCTCCTAACACAGAAGGACCACTTAGACACATAACTCTGCCTCTACTTCCAGCTCCAGAGGTATGGCTCAGTGATTTTTGCCTACAGAGAAAACCAGGATGTAAAACAAAGAGCTCCACAGCTATCTCCAAAAGAATTGCCTTCATTTGAAACAGAGTGTAAGGAAGTTCAAGCTTAAGAGTACTCAAAACAACAAAGATTTTGGTGGAAAGCAATTATGAAAAAGCTGGTAACTTCATAGAAGATGCAAGCTAAATGATAGCCCACATAGTTTACCAGAGGCAAGCTGGGAAAGAGACAGCAAAAAAGAGCCCTCTTGGCACTGGAACAAACCACAATCATTGCCCCCACCCCTACCCACATACCAATACCCATTCAAAGTAGACAGAATTTAATTGGATCAGGTTGTGGAGCAATTTATGCTCAGGGGATTGCTGACTAGTAGAGTTTCACAGCTGAGTAAGATCAAGGAAAGACAGTAGTTAAAACTGCAGTCTTCTGGGAACCTCTGTGAAACACAAGGACAAGCTGTCCTTTTTAAAGTCATTGTCTACTGGACTTCTCCATAGTGTAAGTGGTCAAAGAAACTACGAACTCCTTTTCTTAAGAAAGAGCAATAGGATCACTTCCAGGATTTGGTCTTTTAAGAGAAGAGATGAACAAAAAAGAACGTCAAGGCTCTAGCTAGAAGCCAAAGCATTTGCTCTTCATTGCATCAAACTGTGCCTTCATGATTTGTATCTGAGTGTGGGCAACGCCTTTCAACACCCCTTTTCACTTGTATGCCAATGTTAAAACGTTTTTTATAAAATTACAATGTGTGTCATTACTTCTAGATTTTAATTTTCTAAGTATTTATTTCACTTTTCTGTGACTACTGGAACAATTACCACAAATTAGGTGGGTTAAAACAACAGAAATCTGTTCTTAGAAAAAAAAAAAAAAAATGTGCTAAAACCCACTGTCACCCCAGGGTGTCTGTGTACATGCTCAAGGGAGTGATGTCTGAGGACCAACATCAGAGGCTCCATAATGTGGAGGAAACAGACATCACTACAATAGTCCAGACAAAACTAAGGAAATAAACAAGCCAACTATAATAACAAGCTCCAGGGAATGGGAGGGAGACCAATATCCAGTTACTATAAACAGAGAGTATCAATAGAGATAAAAATGGTACAGGCACACACACACACACACACACATACAAATGGAAATTCAGAAAGGCTCAAAAGAAGATTTGGACTGACAAAATTAGCAAACTTGAAGACAGACTGAGATTATGCAATTCAAAGAACAAAGAAAAAAAATGAAGAAAATTAGAGCCTCAGAGAAATGTGAGTCACCATTAAACACACCAACATACAGGTGTGGATAGGAATACAAGGAGTTGCAAATTTGATTTAAAGAAAATTCTTAATGTGTATAACTAGGCAGCTCAACAAACTCCAAGTAGGATACATGTCAATCTATTCAAACACATCATAGTAAAAATGCTGTATCGGGGAGCCTGGGTGGCTCAGTCAGTTGAGCATCCAACTCTTGATTTCAGCTCAGGTCATTATCTCAGGGTCCTGAGGTCAAGCCCTGCATTGGGCTGTGCTCAGCAGACAGTCTGCACGAGATCTTCTCTCTCTCCCCCTCTCTCTTGGCCCCTCCTCCTCTGCTCTCTAAAATAAATATTTTTTTAAAACTAAATATTTTTTTAAATCAATAACATCAAGTACAATCAAAATTAAAAGCATTTGTGCTTCAAAGGACACTATCAAGGAAATGAAGCAAACCCAAAGAATGGAAGGAAATATTTTCAAATCATATATCTTATGAGTGACTTATAGCTAGAATCTACAATCTTATATCAAGAATATACAAAGACCTTTACAATTCAATAGTAAAAAGACAACACAATTTTTTTAAATAGACAAAGAATTTGAATGAACATTATTCCAAAGAAAATACACAAATAAAATACACATAAAAAGATGTTCCACATCATTAGCCATAATGGAAATGTGGATTAAAACCACAATAATATACCACTCACATCCACTAGGATGGCTACAATCAAGAAGCAAGGTAATAAGCAAGTGCTGACAAGGACAGGGAGAAATTGGAAACCTCATACACTGTTGCACGAATTGTTAAAGTGGTACAGAAAAAAAAAAAGATACATACAACAACATGAATGAACTTTAAAAGCATCATGCTAAATGAAAAAAAAAACAGTCACAAAAGACCATATATCATGATTCCATCTATGTGAAATGTCCAGAATAGGCAAATAGAGACACAGAACTATATTAGTAAGAGTTGCCTAAGGATATAGTGGTTATGGATGACAGCCAAAAGGTATGGGGTTTCTTTTCCCCTTTTTTAGTATTTTATTTATTTATTTATCTGACAGAGAGAGAGAGAGAGAGAGAGAGTGAGTGGGTGAAAGGGAACACAAGCAGAGGGAGTGGGAGAGGAAGCAGGAGGTTTCCTGCTGAGCAGGGAGCCTGATGCGGGGCTCCATGCCTAGACCCTGGGATCATGACCTGAGCCGAAGGCAGACACTTAATGACTGAGCCCTCCAGGCACCCCAGATATGGGGTTTCTTTCTGGGGTGATAAAAATTTTCTAAAATTAATCTAAAATGTGATAACTGCATAACTCAATATACTAAAAACTGTCAAACTGTACACTTTAAATGGGTAAACTGAATGTATAGAAATTATGTCTCATTAACAAAAAAGATACATATATAAATAAAAGACAACTTAAAATTCTAAAAAGTTTTATTATAGAAACAAAACAAGGAGTGTCATTAAGCATTAAATAAATAATTTCATTCTTGATAAAAGTACATTTAATGTTACAAAATCTGAAGTAAACTAGTTTATAACCCAACTCTTAAAGGATTTCTATTTCTTCAAATTAACTTTTATTCTTTTGCAAAGATGTAACTTTAGTACAGGAGAAACACATTTAATTTGTTATGCATTGTTACAGATACAATTCAGAAGTCAACATACATAAAAGCAGCTATATTATTCATTTTTGCTAAATAGCTGTACAAAGCTATTAACTTACAATATAAAAAAAGTTGTTCATGAGATATTTCAAACTAGAAGTTTGGAATGCATGTTTCTATCTGATACCATTAATCCACTAACTAACTAACTGCCAGATGTTCAGTGTATTTCTCATAGAACTGCACGTAAAATTACAGAAGTCAGGTAAAATGTTGCAAATTTTAAGGGACATAAGCAAATAATCAAAGATGATTTTATGGTAAATTTGGCAAATCTGGGCTTAAATGTCCCTTTTTATTACAGAAAACAAGGAAGTCTAATGTTTAGAAACCTTAATGGATGGAAAATAGTTGAGTCAAATATATTCTCTGCAAGTTCCACATCTAATTTTATTTAAAGTGTTAACTCTGAACAATGAAAAAGTTAATGAGTTATTATTTTAATAAGAAATTGACCAATTTTACTTGCAACTTTTCAAAAGTATAATTTTAATACATATTGGGATCTAAAACAACTAGTAAATAGCAACAACAGAGACTATATATTTTAAAAAGTGGACAAATGAAGAGAGAATATATTGGGATGTAAATCAGGAATTAGTTATTTGCTTTACAAAAGGTTCTTAAATATACACAGTAATTCATAACACGTGATCTTTAAGTATTCATGCATTTAAAATAAACTTAGCAGAAAGATCGACTTACAAGTTTTAGAAACCCCATGAATTTATAAAGAGAGGCACTACTTTTTATCTATTCACTAAAGGCAATAAAATGTTTTAAACAGTTCAAAAATAGAAAGGGCCAAAAAAAGGTGATTTTTCAAAAACAAAACAGTTTAGTAAGATGGCTATTCACCGTGCCCTTCAAGAAATTCATAACCTACTTTTATAAAGCATATTTTTGAGCCTCAACTTGTGACACACTTTGACCACCATTTCTGCTTCTCCTTGAATCGATCTGGAGTATATGGAAGAGGGCCACAACAGTGAGGCTACTGGAGGTTTAGGTTAACGTCCTGAAAAAACATGCTGTCTATATACACAAAAAGTAATGAAAAAAAAAAAGTTAGTTCTGAAGTACAACGCCTATTCCCTAGGCTGTAAAACCCTACTAGTCTAACAAAAAGCACCAAGTTATAGGCGCCAAAGTTGGAAAAAAAATAGAGTCACTATCATACACCTTATCAATTAAGTTTTATTTATTGGTCTGTTTGGCATTTGGAAAGCTAAATAATTTAGCAGGCTAGAAATCCCATTAGTACCCTTGCCAAAGACTTGCTTATTAACGAATTAAAGTTAATACTGAAAACAGCATAGTGAGGAGTCTTCCTCTGTGCTTAATGACGTGGAAAGATACTAAAATCTTCTTACAGAAAGGAAAAAGGTCCATAATATTTTTTGAAAAATAAAAAGTAAATGGAAGTTAAGGCACTTATTTCAATGGTTCTGCAACATCAAGGGCAAAGTATGTTTTGTATTTCTTTGAGAAATTCCTTCCATCCTAAAACCATATCTTTGCTCCTTTCATAGATTTTTATTGTCAAATCTAACAACTGTAAGTTACCCAAATGGAATTACTTACAGAATTTTTAATCACTTGTTTTTCTACAAATAAGCAAGAAAATCAATTGTTCCTCAAAGTTTTCTACTACTTCTGTTTTAACTGTAGTTAAAACAGAAGCAAGTAAGCTAATCTCTCATATCCAATATTACTACTTCTGTAATAAAGCTTACATTTTCCTTTTCAACTGATGCTGACTGAAAAATTTATCATTTAAAGAATTAAAAGTTTCTCCAAATCTATTTAAGAAATAAGCTGACAGAAGCAAAAGCAACTAATACGTATATGTTAAAAGCTAAAAACAAAAAACACACATCAAAACTAATTCAGCATATGTGATAATATAAATCAGTAAAAAGTGAATTAAATATTTCATGCTACACAGATTATTCTATTTTCCTTTCAAAATATGCAAGCTGACTTTGAAATTGCATTGTTTTACATGCTCTGATCACAAGGACTACCAGGTGACTATTTGTTGTATACTTAGGTAACCACAGTAATATATTCTTTTAAGATTTTATTTATTTATTTGAGAGAGAGCACAAGCAGGGGGAGAGGCACAGGGAGATGGAACAGACTCCCCGCTGAGCAAGGAGACCCATGAACGGCTTGATCCCAAGACCCTGGGGTCATGACCTGAGCCGAAGGCAGACGCTTAACCACCCAGGTGCTCCCACAGGAATATTTTCTTAAGGCTTGAAGCTAAATACTAGTGATTCACTAATTAAGATGTATAGAGAACCTGAAATGCCCTGTCTTTAACTATGTTAATTGTTAAAACTATATAAAAAGCATGAAATGAGAACCAATAAAACTAGTGCATCAGATATGTGACACTGCCATCAAACAATTATTCTGAAGCTCCAAAAAACCAAAACATCCTAGAGCTAGTATAAGAATGCATGTGCTTTTGTACTTAAAAAAAAAAACAAACTATATATATATATTTTTATATATATATATATATCTTATATATATATATATAAAACAGAAAATAAAGTTAATGAAAAGATGCTCCCTTCTAATGTAGTAATTCAGAGTACTGAAATTGTACTTTTTACAGCACTCTAACAAGTGAAAATTTTAAAGATCTGTTCACTAAACATGTGTAAGGTAAAACTAAACATGCATCCTGTCTTATTAAAATGATACATCTATCCCAAATCTCTTTATACAGCCCAACTAATCATTTAAGAACATCTTTTCATAAATGATTAAAAATATGAAAACACTTAACCTAAAGGAGCGTAGCATTTAGGTTGTGAAACTGTGTTGTGAATTTTATAAGAATTGTCATTTTGTTCTTAACGTTGAAGACTATACCATAGTTTCATAAATAACAGCATTTGTGTTTTATAACAAACATACCTGTATACAGAATTGTTTTTAATAGCATCTGCCCCATCTCCAGAAATTGTTCATTTTAGTGTTATGTCATTTTAGTCATTAATGTCAGAATATTCTTGTTCTGATAAAGATTTAATTTTTCACTTAATACTTCAGTAGAAAATATGTGAATAGACTGTATACCCCATTCCATATATTTTAAAAACCTGAACAACATTCTTTTTAAATATCTGTTTTAAAAAATATTTAGGTAACAAGAGTGACTGTTTTATCATGATTAAACTGGTATTAAATTTACAGGCATAAGTAAAAAAAGTTAATCACTTAATATTGTAAAATAATAAAATGCAACATCATGTATGTATTTTACTAAGAAAGTGCACAGTTATACAAGCAGCAGATGATGAGAGCCGTATCATGGAACATCTGGATATATCTCTATGTATATCCTTCAAAATCACATTCCTTTATACAATTTACAAATTTTAATTTAAATGTCACATATTCTCAGCTAACATTTAAATTAGTTTTTACTGTACTATTTCAATTCTATTATAAACCGTGAAATACCTTCAGAAACTGCCGTGAGGGTAAGAAGAGTTCCCTTCTTTTGAGTCTATAATTATATGACATTAAATGAAATATTTATTAAATGTTCTATTTGAGAAATATACTCTCACCTTGAACATTTTCAAATTCAAGACCTATGTCACTACAGAATGAAGATTTATGAGGACAATTTTATAATAGTTGAGAAGATAATGAGAAGATAAAGTTTGTAAAGACCATGTAATAATGTTAAGGAAAACACCTGACCAGAATATGACAGACTGGTAGATTTGACATTTTACCAAAGGACAGTAATGTTTGATGTTCTATTCCCTATAGAACTCTGAATCCAGTTAACAGCAGGAGGGAAAAAGCAGCAGCATTTCAAATATCCATACTCTGATTTCTAAAAGACACCGTGTAGGTAAGAAGAAAATCACATTTTCCTTCAAGTGATATAAGTCTTTGAAATGAAGGCTCCGCTATCTTTCAAGACTGAAAGGATATCACAGTGTTGATTTTATATACAAAGTAGGATCTGTTCCAGTATACTCTAGTGAAATAATTCACATATGGAGAATAGTTAATTTTGACCTCATGACAAAATCGCCCATATTTTGAGTAGGTTAACTTGTCACCTTCTTCGCAAACCACCTATCAAAAGATACGAAACAGTATTCAAAAGGTTATGAAGTTTATAGGAAAAATACAATCAATGTACAAGTGACTATTTATATAAAAAATACATTATTGCTATACAAGGACTATCTCACATTGATTAGCAAATCTAGAACCCTCTTTATAAGAGAATCACCATCTCCATTAAGCTCTTCAGCTTCTCCTAGAGATTGAGACTAGTATAAAGTGTTTCCGATTTTTTCTTTTGTTTTTTAAAAGATTTTATTTTATTTTAAAAGATTTTATTTCAGAGAGAGACCTAGCAAGCGAGGGAACATAAGTAGGGGGAGTGGGAGAGGGAGAAATAGGCTTCCTGCCAAGCAGGGAGCCCCACACAGGGCTCGATCCCAGCACCCTGGGATCATACCCTGAGCCGAAGGCAGGCACCTAATGACTGAACCACCCAGGCACTGTTTCTGATTTTCAGAAAGATTTTAAAATCCTCAAATATAGAAGACTGTCTCCTCAGTTAATTATCATTCCTCTGACTTATCTACTGAGAAATGGACATATTTTTTTTTAAAGATTTTATTTATTTATCTGACAGAGAGATCACAAGCAGGCAGAGAGGCAGACAGAGAGAGAGGAGGAAGCAGGCTCCCTGCTGAGCAGAGAGCCCAATGTGGGGCTCGATCCCAGGATCCTGAGATCATGACCTGAGCCGAAGGCAGCGGCTTAACCCACTGAGCCACCCAGGCGCCCCTGGACATATTTTTAATATATGTTCAAATTCTTTTCCTTATATAGAAATGACTCACAATTATCTAATAAGCAAGTTTTTGTGACTTATCCAGTGCAAACCTTTACATTCTCATCTTAATGATGTTCAGTAAGATAGCTTAACTAGCTTGAAGGGTTTTCTACACTAAAACATTAAACATTCTTCTAATGCTTGGAAAGATGTCAGAGACCCAACTTTTAGAGTGAAAGGATGGAGTAGCTTTAAGTCCATGCCTGGTTATTACATGAAAGAAGAAATAATCTGATCTTCAAAATGGAGCAGAAAGATGGCCAAGATCAGAATTAACAGGCTCCAGATAGCAGGCAGCAACACAGCAGTAATTACTGAATACCTGATATTTAATAAAATCCCATTTTGTCACCAATTAAGCCGAAGATCACAGATATCAAGTACCAACAGAGAAATTCAAAATACATGCAGCAGAACACAGAATACATTTATATTGCAGTTATGGGGTCATGATGAAAGACAAAAGTGGAAATCATAAAAACTAATTTCTCACCTCCAAACTGGTCTGGGACAATAAGAGAAAGAACTTATCATTTATGAAAAGACAGAAGAAATCTTGGCTGCAACCCATATAGAACACGCATGTCAATTCAGAATTGGCAACTGAAATTCTTCTAAGGTCCCTCAAACCCAACTTTCCAAGGAGTAAAGACACCCATTCCAGACAACACCCATTCCAGACAACACTAATTACCAGATATACAAACTCCTGTCTTTCTTTTAGTTGTCAGATATATAAGATACATACTGCAGGCTGAGAAGTAAGAAAGCTTGGTAAAACAGCCAAAGGCAATGAAAAATTAAAATACAGCTATAGCTAAATCCTTAAAACCGAGGTAGCTCTGAATACACTGAATACACAGTCAGGGACTGTGATAATTTAGCAAGTGATTTTTCTAGCTATGAATCAAATTATCAGAAAATTCTCAACATAATAATGTAACAACACAACCAGCTGCTCTTTAGATTATAAGTTAAAATAAAATCATCATTCAAATCAAATTATGCCATCTTACTTTTTTTTAAGATTTTATTTATTTATTTGACAGAGCGAGAGAGATAGCGAGAGAGGGAACACAAGCCGAGGAGTGGAAGAGGGAGAAGCAGACTTCCCACTGAGCAGGGAGCCTGATGCAGGGCTTGATCCCAGGACCCTGGGATCATGACCTGAGCCGAAGGCAGATGCTTAACGACTGAGCCACCCAGGTGCCCAAATTATGCCATCTTTTGTATATAAATGTGGAACATAAACAAATACAGGCAATGAATAAGGAATCCAGGTATTGGTAAAATTATTTTTTTCTGCAAACTGCCCAAATTTTCTTTTGTACATTGGAAAAAATGGGGCACCTGGGTGGCTCAGTCATTAGGCGTCTGCCTTTGGCTCAAGTCATGATCCCAGGGTCCTGGGATCAAGTTGCTCACGGAGCTCCCTGCTCAGTGGGTAGTCTGCTTCTCTCTGCCCCTCCCCCTGCTCTCTCTCTCACAAAAATAAAATCTTAAAAAAAAAAAAACAAAACACTTCAAAGTACTTTTAATGTACTCTCCCACTATTAAAGAACTTTTTTTTTTAAAGATTTTATTTATTATTTGAGAGACAGTGAGAGAGAACATGAAAGGGGAGAAGGTTAGAGGGAGAAGCAGACTCCCCATGGAGCTGGGAGCCCGATGAGGGACTCAATCCCGGAACTCCGGGATCATGACTTGAGCCAAAGGCAGTTGCTTAACCAACTGAGCCACCCAGGCGCCCCTGTTAAAGAACTTCTAATTATATTCTTACTTCAGGTCTAGAAATAAAGTTTGATGAGTAAAAGTTTAAAAAGTCAATTTTTCTCAAAAAGATTTAACTTCTCAAATGGTTACTTACGTGGCCATTTGCAATGTCTAATAAATCTTTAACCCTACAGCCTCTCGTGGTTCCCACCTCATTGCAGATAGCATCCTCTACAATTAGGTAATTAGCCTTGTAGGATGTCAGTATTTTATAAATATCCTCAGCAGATCGCTTTGAATAGATTTGATAGATCTGAAAGAATATAATTAAAACAGTAATTTTAAAACATTTAAAACTTGTTATTTGAAACTATACATTGAGCATCTACTATGACTTAGTATTCGGCACTATCTCTGGAAAATAAGGATATTCACTAAGACTTGATTCCTGCCCTTAAGAACCTTATGGTCATAATTCATTCATTGTCCATTCTGTATCTTCTTTGGAGAAATGTCATTCAAGTCCTTTGGCCATTTCCTCCCCAGATTTGTTGAGATATAATCGACATATAACGTTTTGCAAGTTTAAGGTGTATAATGTACTGATTTGACACACTTAAATGTGTTTTTTGTTTTTTTAAGATTTTATTTATTTATTTGACAGAGAGAGAGAGACATCACAAATAGGCAGAGAGGCAGGCAGGGAGAGAGGGGGAAGCAGGCTCCCCTCTGAGCAGAGAGCCCGATGTGGGGCTCGATCCCAAAACCCTGAGATCATGACCTGAGCCGAAGGCAGAGGCTTAACCCGAGCCACCGAGGCGCCCCGACACACTTAAATGTTGCAAAATGATTACCACCATAACATTAGCTGGCATCTCCTTTGTGTCACATAATTACCATTTTTTTTAATGAAAACATTTAAGATTTACTCTCTTAGCAACTTTCAAGTATATAATACAGTACTGTTAACTATAATCACCATACTAACATTATCCCCAGAACTTATTCATCTGATACCTTGAAGTTTGTATACTTTGATTAATATCTCCCCATTCCCCTACCCTCCAGCCCTTGGTAATCACCACTCTATTCTCTGCTTCTATGAGTTTGGCTTCTTCATACCTTTTTTATATCTTCCATATATAAGGGGTATCATATAGTTATTTGTCTTTATCTGACTTCTTTCACTTAGCATAATGCCTTGAAGATTCATCCACATTGCTGCAAATGTGCTTTGCTCAATTCCTAATTGGCCTTTTTATTATTGAGTTATGACAGTTCATATGAGTTTTACTACCATGTACAGAGTATTTTATACTCATTTATACATGAGATAAAATCAGCAAGGTTAAAACATTATTTGACCACTGTCACAAAATACTGAGTGAATAAGAATGCTTAAAACTCATGTCTTGGGGGGCGCCTGGGTGGCTCAGTGGGTTAAAGCCTCTGCCTTCAGCTCAGGTCATGATCCCAGGGTCCTGGGATCGAGCCCCACATCGGGCTCTCTGCTCCGCAGGGAGCCTGCTTCCTCCTCTCTCTCTCTCTGCCTGCCTCTCTGCCTGCTTGTGATCTCTGTCTGTCAAATAAATAAATAAAATCTTAAAAAAAAAAAAAAAAAAAAAAAAAAAAAACTCATGTCTTGGGGCGCCTGGGTGGCTCAGTCAGTTAAGTGTCTGCCTTTGGCTCAGGTCATGATCCCGGGGTCCTGGGACCCAGTCCCATATCCGGCTACCTGCTCAGCAGAGAGCCTGCTTCTCTCTCTCCCTCTGCTGCTCTCCTGCTTGTGCTCTGTCAAATAAATAAATAAAATCTTTATTAAAAACAAATAAATAATCAGGGTGCCTGGGTCACTTAGTTGGTTAAGTGTCTGCTTTCGGCTCGGCTGGTGATCCCACCATCCTAGGATCAGGCCCTGCAATGGGTTCCCTGCTCCTCGGGGACCCTGCTTCTCCTTCTCCTGCCTGCCATGCCCCCTGTTTGTGCTCTCTTTCTCTCCATCACATAAACAAATAAAATCTTTAAAATAAATAAAATAAAATAAAATATTCATGTCTTGGTTCCCTGGTGTTTTTCATTACAATTCTGCTGCTCTTGTAAGATCGTAAGTTCTAGATCTTATTAAATAATAAGGTTTTTCAGTTTTTCTGAAATGCTAACATTGGACTAGCTCTTGCTACCCTTCAGAAAATAATAAAATCACAAATGTTAAGCCCAAAGTACCACATACTATATGCCCTAGAAATACCGAGATTTGAAATCTAGACTGGACAACATCCCAACCTAATTTGATACTCAGCAGCGCCTACTCCATGTTATGGTTGCCGTTCACCCAGCACCTTCAAGTCCAATGTCCACCAACGTGAGAGAGATACTCAACTGAATATTCTGTGATAAACAGAAAGCTAATAAACCAAGAGGAAGTTTCTCCCTCATTTTAATTTTTTTTTTTTAAAGATTTTATTTATTTATTTGACAGACAGAGATCACAAGTAGGCAGAGCAGCAGGCAGAGAGAGAAGGGGAAGCAGGCTCCCTGCTGAGCAGAGAGCCCGATGTGGGGCTCGATCCCAGCACCCTGGGATCATGACCCGAGCAGAAAGCAGAGGCTTTAACCCACTGAGCCACCCAGGCGCCCCTCCCTCATTTTACTTTTATATACATTCCAATGGGAATAGTTCTATCCAGTCTATATCTATTTATTGTTTTTCACATACATTTTTATTTATTTTTAAATTTTGAGAAGCTGTAACATACTCATGGCACATTAAAAGAAAAAAAACACCACCTCTCTGCAATGGCAATAATATTACCGATAGATAGGGTTTCTCGATCTCAGCACTACTGACATTTTACACTAAATAATTCATTGCTGGGACAGAGGAAAACAGTTCTGTGTATTGCTGGATGTTCAGCAGTATCCCTGATTCACCACCCACTAGATGGCTATAGAATTCCTTCTATACTTTTGACAATCAAAATGTCTTCAGACATTGCTGAATGTCCCCCAGGGGCATAAAAGTCCCAGGTTTGAGAATCACTGGCCTAGGAAATTATACAAAGATTAGTCATATGTCATGAGTTATAGATAGCATTTAATTCAAATTATATGGTCTTATTTACAGAGTTTGATTTGAATTTTAATTTAACAACAAATTTATTCAGCAATTACTATGTACTAGACACCATAGAGAAAGACAAAGATTTGAAAAAAAAAAACATGGTTCCTATCCTCATAGTCAAGTCACATAAAACATAAACTCTAAAATGTTTAAATTTAATTAGAACCCAATTAAAAGTCTGACCTAATTATAGGTGATTCTGAAATTCTATATTAGGAAAAGACCAATCATAAGATAACAAAGAAATCCACAAAAAATAAAGTTCAGAAATATGCTACATCCATTCTGTTTAAGTGACTCCACCCTTTCAAAGTACAGCAAATACTAGTCAAAGGCAGCTGCTGTCTCTAAGGTAAATCACTGCCAGGTAGATCTCCTCATCTCTGACCTCTCCCTGCTTCAATCTGTTTTCTGCTCTGACCATAATTAACTCTCTCAAACAGATCTAAGCATTCCATTCCCAGGCTTATTAAAGGTCTTTGATAATTCCCAAATGCCTCAAGGGTGAGGCTAAATTCTTCAGCATGACAGTCTAGGCCCTTCAGAATTTGGCCTCGTATTTTCTAGTTTCATGGCTATACAAATTTCATAGCTCATGTTACTTTTTCAGCCTGAAATCATATGCATTCTTTTTCCAAACAAGTTTCTACTAGTCCTTCAAAGCCCAGATCAGTGGAATGCCCTTTATGAAGACTTGGATTTTTGTAGCCAGAATTGACTGTTCCTCCTTTTGAGCTCTTCTTTGTATATTCTATGTTTCTGTGTGTGTGTGTGTGTGTGTGTGTGTGTGTGTGTGTGTGTGTATGTACAATATTTAGTATTTAAATAACTATTATCTAAGGTCTACTATGTTTTAGGCATGGTGTATTATCTGTAATTCTCACAACTAGGACTAAGAACTTCCTAGATTCAGATTCAGAAACTTCTCAAAATTAAAGAAATCAGGGCGCCTGGGTGGCTCGGTCGTTGAGTGTCTGGCATTGGCTCAGGTCATGATCCCAGGGTCCTGGGACTGAGCCCTGCATCAGGTTCCCTGCTTGGCAGGAAGCCTGCTTTTCCCTCTCCCACTCCCCCTGCTTGTGTTCCCTCACTCGCTGTGCCTCTCTCTGTCAAAAACATAAGTAAGATCTTTTAAAAAAAAATTAAAGAAGACACAGATAAAAGGAAAGATATTCTATGCTCATGGATTCAAAGAATTAATATTGTTTAAATGTACATACTACCTAAAGCAATCTACAGATTCAATGCAATCCCTATCAAAATTCCAATGGCATTATTCACAACAAACAATCCTAATGTTGTATGGAACCACAAAAGACCCTGAAGAGAGAGCAATCTTGAGAAAGAACAAAGCTGGAGGAATCATGCTATCTAACTGCACACTATATTACAAAGCTATATTAATCCAAACAGTAGGGTTTCAGGATAAACAGACACAAAGATAAATGGAACAAAACAGAGAGCCCAGAAATAAACTCACATATACATGTATAGAAAATACATGGTAAATCAATTTACAACAGAGGAGTCAAAAAATACACTTCGAAAAGGACAATCTCTTCAATAAACAATGCTGGGAAAACTGCAAAGCCATATGCAAAAAGAATGGAACTGAACCCCTATCATACACAATACACAAAAATTAACTCAAATGGATTAAAGTCTTGAATGTAAGACCTGAAACCAAAAAACATCTACAAGTAAACATAGGTGGCAAGTTCTCTCTTTTTTTTTTAAGATTTATTTATTTGAGAGAGAAAGAGAAAGAGCAAGGAGAGGGGCAGAAGGAGAGGGAGAAGAGGATCCTCAAGCGGATTCCCCACTGAGCTCGGAACCCACTGCAGGGCTCAATCCCAGGACCTTGAAATCACAACCCCAGCCTAAACCAGGAGCCAGACCCTCAAATGACTGAGCTGCCCAGGTACTCCAGGTGGTAAGCTCTTTGACGTTATTCTTGGCAATGATTTTTTTCAGATTTGACAGCAAAAGTAAAGGCAACAAAAGCAAAAATAAACAAGTGGGACTATATCAAACTAAAAAGCTTCTGCATAGCAAAGAAAACCATCAACAAAATGAAAGGCATCCTAATGAATGAGAGAAAATATCTGCAAATCATATATGTGATCAGAGGTTAATACCTAAAATATATAAAGAACTCATACAGCTCAATTAAAAAAAAAATCTGTGGGGTGGCTCAGTTGGTTGGCCATCTGCCTTCGGCTCGGGTCATGATTCCAGGGTTCTGGGATCGAGCCCTGTGTCATGCTTTTCCCTCTCCCTCTCTCCCTCCCCAATGTTCATACCCCCCCCAAAAATAAATAAAATCTTTAAAAAATCTCATTAAAAAATAGCAAAAGACCTAAGTAGACATTTTTCCAAAGAAGACATACGGATGGCAAACAGGTACACGAAAGGGGGCTCAACATCATTTATCATCAGAGATACACAAATCAAAACCATAATGAGATACTACCTCACATCTGTCAGAATATCAAGTATCAAGAAGGCAAGAAATAAGAAGTGTTGGCGAGACTGTGGAGAAAAGGGAACCCTTGCATTGTGGGAAGGTAAAGTAGTGCAGCCACTAATGGAAAACAGTATGAAGTTTCTTCAAAAAAATTAAAATATATAACTGCCATATCATCCAACAATTCCACTTCTGGGTATTTATCCAAAGGAAATGAAAACACTAATCCAAAAAGATACATGCAAACCCATGTTCACTGCAGCAGTATTTACAATAGCCAAGATATAGAAACAACCTAAATGTCCATCAATGAATGAAGAAAATGTAGTATATATGTGTGTGTATTTATAAATAGGAAATTATTCAGCCACAAAAAAGAAAAAAATTTTGCCATTTACAACAATACGGATGGACCTTGAGGGTATTATGCTAAGTCAAATAAGTCAGAAAGACAAATACTATATAATCTCACTTGTATGTGGAATTTATAAACAAAAACAAAAACATCCAAGCTCACGGATACAGAGAACAAATAGGTGGTTGCAGAGATAAGGGGTTAAATGGGTGAAGGGAGTCTACAAACGTCCAGTTACAAAATAAATGTAAAGCATAATGACTATAGTTAATAACACTGTATTGCACATTTAAAAGTCGCTAAGAGAGTGTATCTTAAAAGTTCTCATTATGGGGCGCCTGGGTGGCTCAGTGGGTTAAGCCTCTGCCTTCGGCTCGGGTCGTGATCCCAGGGTCCTGGGATCGAGCCCCGCATCGGGCTCCCTGCTCAGCGGGGAGCCTGCTTCCTCCTCTTTCTGCCTGCCTCTCTGCCTACTGTGATCTCTGTCTGTCAAATAAATAAATAAAATCTTTAAAAAAAAAAAAAAGTTCTCATTATAAGAAAAAACTTTTTTTATAACTGTACGGTAATGGATGTTAACTAGACTTGTTGTGGTAACCATTTTGAAATATATATAAATACCAAATCATTATATTGTACACATGAAACTAATATACTGTTACATGTCAATTATACCTCCATTTAAAAAAAAAAAAAAAAGAGCTATTGTGGAAATGAAAAAAAAAAGAAAGAAAGAAAGAAAGAAAAGAAAAGCATTCTGGCTGGCTCGGTCAGTAGAGCCTGTGATTTTTGATTTCTTGATCTTGGGGTTGTAAATTTGAGCCCCATGTTGGGTGTAGATATTAGAAGTGCTCAATCACTATATTATACACCTGAAACTGAAACTGGTATTACACTATATGTTAATTAAGAGAATGTAAATAAAAACTTTAAAAAAATCTTAAAAAAAAAAAAAGAAACTTGTTCAAAATCACAGAGCTAGCACATGGCAGAAGTAGCATTTGAGTCCAGGTATTCTAATTCCATAGTCTGCATTCTTACAGTCTAAATTCTATATTACTATACTACCTCCTTAGCTTAGAGCTTGATTAAAAACCATATAAAATTCTCTCCAACTGAAAAACAGAATATTTGGAATTCAGGTTCAGTTAGTCACTGCTCTCAGATATGAAGTTACCATTTATATCCAGACTAAACATTCAAATATATTCTCTGAATAGTAAAAAATTAGATTATCATCCTAATATTATACTAAGTTATTAGTAACAGCCCATACCAAAAAATAAACCACAATGAGATAGAATTTTAGCTTGGAAATACAAAATGCATCAAGATATTAACTGACAGCCTGACTTCCTTCAATAATTTGATTGAGAACAAAGATATTTTTGAAAGAGGACACATTAGTGTCCTCTTGAAACTTTGTGGAAAATTAAAGGTTTCTCCTAGAAACATCAATACAATTCATAAAATAAAGAAATCATTATTTGAATTTTGGTTCTCCTCTTGCTTAAACATACTACACAGCTTTTTAAAAACTAAAGCAAATTAACTCTTTCTAAAATTGTTTGGATATTCCTAGCTAACCAAGAACATATACATCATTACAGAGCTACACTGAAAATAAAGAGCAATGTTAGATCCAAACGTATAATCTAAAATGACTTACGTTTTCATTTCTTTTGAGAAGATCATCATCATTGTAAAGAGGCAAGCTGGTCACCATCCATCCAGTGCATAATTTAATGGCGCCCATTAACTGTGGACTCCCTGCAAACACGGCTGCAACTGGAGCTTGCCTTCTGTAAAGAGACACACAGATTTACACACTATTTAGATCACTGATTTATACCAACTCTGATATAGCATGCAACTCAACAATGTATTGTACATTTGAGTTTCAATATCAGCTTTTACTTCATTTACAAATTCCTTAAAAAAAAAAACTGCGCACTTACTATGTGCCAGGAACTATTTTGAATGCTGAAAATACAGAAATTTTTTTAAAGCAGGGATAAAGATGAGGTCCCTGTTTTTGAGAGAGACTGTAAGGACAATAAACATATAGGCCAGGTGGTAATAATACCACTAAAAAATATGCAGGGTATATATAATGACAGGAATTGACTACTTTATATAGTGTGGTCAATTCACTGGTGATAATGTGAAATCTCAAATTTATCGTTCTGCGAATATTAACTACCACAGCCCAAATTCTTCCCAATCCATCCACCTTCCTGCTTCTTCCCTACCTTTACCATATACCTGTCTTCAGATAACACATGTAGTTCTCCACTTTGAACCACGATCCAAAGTCCCAGACAGATGCCACTTACAAAACTAAAAGCAGATCCTGAAGGATTGCTCCAATGTCTTTACTTATTTAATCACTTCCTATATTCAACATTAACCTACACAGTATAGGAACAATGCCAAGCTCTGGAAATAAAAGGCAGCATATAACCATTGTCCTCAGGGCATACCCAGTAATAGGGAAACAAACATGAAACAGGATAATTACACCATGGTAATATATATGTCTGACTGCCTGATGCACAATGTTCAATGTTCAGGACCCTGTGCTGGTTTTGAAAATATTGTGATAAATCACAAACCCAGAATCAATTTCCTCTTTTGTTAATAACAATGCAAAGCTATACAGTCAGTGTTCCACAATGGTAAATACAATTCACAGAAAATATTAACGGGCAATAGTTAAGAGTGATCAAAAGAAAACAATTTTTAGACATATGAAGGGTGTATTTACAGCAACAAGACTTTATGATAAGACCAATTCTCATTTCTATAAATCTATTCCTCATTCTAGAAACATTTTTGTCTCCCCCCCATATTTTCCTGGCTATTTTTGATAGTGTTTCATTTTTTTTTTCATGTTTTAGTTTCTTCTTCTATGTCTTAAATAATTTACAATGTAGTTCATTTTATAATGTCTATCCATGGGGTAGACTAGTCACAAAACGCCTGCAATGATTCTTCTCCCATACCTATGCTCTCGGAGCAAATGCTGGTCTTGGTCATGTGACCTGCTTTGGCCAACAGAACAACATAAAGTGAGCAGAGACTTTAAAAATGCTTGACATTGGGGCTCCTGGGTGGCTCAGTGGGTTAAAACCTCTGCCTTTGGCTCAGGTCATGATCCCAGGGTCCTGGGATCGAGCCCTACACCGGGCTCTCTGCTTAGCAGGGAGCCTGCTTCTTCCTCTCTCTCTCTCTGCCTACTTGTGATCTCTGTCTGTCAAATAAATAAATAAAATTTAAAAAAAAAAAATGCTTGACATTGGCATCTGTGTTCTCCTGCTGCTCTCTTGGGAACTTTACAACCACTACCTTGTGAATGAACCCAGGCTACATGGCTGTATGATGAGAGACCCATGACCAAGTCAATTCCATCCCTTCAGCCGATACCTTTAGACACATGAGAGGCCATGCCAGGCTACCCATTCCTAGATCAGCTGGCCCAGACCAGAAGAATCCTCCCCACTTCCCTGACTCAGCTGACTGTCAAAATGGTGCAAAATTACAAATGTTTATCATTTATAGCCACTAAATTTTGTGATAGTCTATTATGCATCAAAAACTGACATAAACAAGTTTTATTATCAGAAATTGCTACAGGTCTGGGGGATCTGGCTGGTGCAGTCAGAAGAGCATGCAACTCTTGATCTCCGGGTCTCATTGTGTGTAGAGATTACTCAAGTAAATACATAAATAAACAAAAAAAATGGCTAGAGGTCTAATTCTGTTGTTGATCTCAAACAACAGCTAATTTTTACTGTATTAGACTGTTTCCTCATGTGTTTTATAATTTGAGAGCTCATCTTCATGAAGTCTTATTTGTAGAAACCTGTGTAGCCTGGGTTGAGAACATTAACAGATACTCCAAACCACCCCAGGACCACTTTTTATGATACTTTCTTGACTGGGGGTTTCCTGGATTAAACAAGTATAACTTCAAACTGCAAACCCATGCGAATTCAGATCCAGTGCTACAAATTCAAAGGAAAAACTTTTTTTGACCAAAAGCTGAAGCCAAGGAAGACAAGCTTTCTAATCATCTGCTTCTAGCACTCCTGTTAGGTTGTTAGTCTATCCTTTCCCTGATACTGTAACCCTCTGAGGGTCCCTTAGTTATGTGCATGTGTTGGGAGAGGGAAAAAGGTGTCTCAATTACAGTTCCCTGTATCCACATATCCACTGGCCCAAGACCACATCTCTGGTCCTATGTGGGCATTAAAATGTGCATGGGTATTAAAACTAAAATTTTAAGTTTTGGTAAAGTTGGTTACCAAGACTAGCAATCCACCACTCATCCACTTCCAACCCAGGGCAAAAGAAGCATCATCTTGACTATTCAAAGGAATATTTGTTCATTTATACTCCACATTTCTAGGTGTTTGATGGCAAGATCTCAAATTTCAAACTTACAATGCTATATTTTCTTTTTTAAGTTTTTTATTTATTTAAGTAATCTCTATACCCAACATGAGGGTTGAACTCACCACCAAGAGATCAAGATTCACATGCTCTTCTGACTGAGTCAGCCAGGTGCCTCACAATGCTGTATTTTCAGTGAAGAATTCAATTAGAAAATTTGAATTATAAGTCAATAAAAAACTAAATATCCCTAAAAGCATGGAGGTAAAATTCTGAGTTTTATGAGAATGGAAAAGCATTAATTTATTATTTCCTCCGAATCAATTAGATAGCATGCAACAATTATTAGTTTAACAACAGTCTTAAAAGCAGTTCAATTCTTACTTTATCCAGGTCATAAGTTCCACTGTATCTGGGTCATAAAATTCTTGTAGTTCCATTAATTCTGTCATTAATCTTGGAAAAAACTAAAATGCAAAACAAAATTTCCAAAATGTATAGATGTATATAATCATGTATATATGCAGAAAGTTTAAAACTGTTACACAGTATTTCAAAAGACTAAGAGACTAACATAAGACAAACAGTATTTAAACATTTTTCCGAGGGGAAAAATGTCATGGATCTTTTTACTTCCTTTCAGTGAGCTGCTCTTCCCTCTCAGTTACAAATAATCTAAATAATCTATTTTAGGGGCATCTGGGTAGTTCAGTCGGTTAAGCATCTGCCTTCGGCTCAGGTCATGATCTCAGGGTCCTGGGATCGAGCCCCGCATCTGGCTCCCTGCTCAGTGAGGAGTCTGCTCCTCCGCCTCCCTCTCCTCTACCCCTGCCCCCCAACTCAGGCTCGCTCTCTCTCAAATAAATAAATTCTTAAAAATAATCTATTTTATGTTTAATTTAATGCCTAGACTCAATAAATAATTTTCTCATTACCAATCATCAGCTATATCTTTCATGCACACACAATTAATTTCAATTAGCTTCATGTTACATTACAATAAACTAAAGGATTTAAAATATTTTATAAATATTTAAATTTGGAGTTGCCAAAATATTTGTTTAAAAATTCCAGTGTAGTTAACATACAGTGTTATATTCATTTCAGGTGTACAATATAGTGATTCAGCAATTTCATATATTACTCAGTGCTCATCAAGTTAAGTATATTCTTAATCCCTTTCACCTATTTCAACCATTCCCTCACCCACCTCCCCTCTGGCAACTGTTCGTTTGTTCTCTATAGTTGAGAATCTGTTTTGTTCTGGTTTCTCTCTTTTCTCTTCCTTTGTTTTATTTCTTAAATTCCACGTATGAATGAAATCATATGGTATTTGTCTTTCTCTGGTTGACTTATTTCACTTACCATTATACTCTCTAGATCCATCAATGTTGTTGAAAATGGCATGATTCCATTCTTTTTATGGCTACATATTATTCCATTGTAAGTGTATGTGTATATGTATATGTATGTGTGTGCATGTATATACATACATGCACCACATTTTCTTTATCCATTCATCTGTCAATGGACCCTTGGGCTGTTTCCATAATTTGGCTATTGTAAATAATGCTGCAATAAACATAGGAGTGCATGTATCCCTTTAAATTAGTGTTTTTGTATTCTTTGGGTAAATACCCAGTAGTCCAACTGCCGGCTCATAACATAGTTCCATTTTTCATTTTTTGAAGAAGCTCCATATTGTCTTCCACAGTGGCTGCACCTGTTTGCATTTTTCTTTTTTTTTAAGTTTTTTTTTTTTTTTTTTTTATTTGACAGAGAGAGAGAGAGCACAAGCAGGGGGAAGAGTAGGCAGAAGGACAGGGAGAAGCAGGCTCCCTACTGAGAAGGGAGCCCAATGTGGGGCCCAATGCCTCAATCCTGGGATCAGGGACCCAGTCAAAAGTAGATGCTCAACCGACTGAGCCACCCAGGTGCCCCACCAGTTTGCATTTCTACTAACAGTGTACAAGAGATTCTATTGAGGGATTCTATTTTTTCACATACTTGCCAACACTTATTTCCTGTGTTTCTGATTTCAGCTCTTCTGACAGGTGTGAGGTGATATCTCCTTATGGTTTTGATTTGCATTTCCCTGATGATGAGTGATGTTGAGCATCTTTTCATGTGTCTGTTGGCCATCTGTACATCCTCTTGGACAATTATGTCTTCTGCCTATCTTTATTAATTTTTAATTTTTTTATTTTAAAGATTTTATTTATTTATTTGACAGGGAGAGAGATCACAAGTAGGCAGAGAGGCAGGCAGACAGAGAGGTGGAAGCAGGCTCCCTGCTGAGCAGAGAGCTCAATGCGGGGCTCGATCCCAGGACCCTGAGATCATGACCTAAGCCGAAGGCAGAGGCTTTAACCCACTGAGCCACCCAGGCGCCTCATATCTTTATTTTTTTTTTAAAGACTTGTTTTTTTAGAGATTGAGCGAGCAAGAGTACAGCGGGGGAGGGGCAGAGGGAGAGAGAGACTCTCAAGCAGACTCCCTACTGAGCTTGGAGCCTGACACAGACTCAATCCCAGGACCCTGAGATCATGACCTGAATTGAAATCAAGAGTCAGATGCTTAACCAACTGAGCCACCCAGGTGCCCCAGTTCTTATATATTTTAGATACTAACCCCTTATCAGATACATCATTTGCAAACATCTTCTCCCATTCAGCAGGCTCTCTTTTTGTTTTGTTGACTGTTTCCTTTGCTGCTCGGAGCGTTTTATTTTGATGTAGTCCCAATAGTTTATTTTTGGTTTTGTTTCCCCTCTCTCAGGAGACATATCTAGAAAAAAGTTGCTATGGCCAATGTCAGAGAAATTACTGCCTGTGTTCTCTTCTAGGATTTTTATGTTTCAGGTCTCACATTTAGGTCCTTAATCCATTTTGTGTTTATTTTTGTGTATGATATAAGAAAGTGCTCCACATTCATTCTTTTAGCTGTCCTGTTTTCTCAACATCATTTGTTGAAGAGACTTTTTCCCATTGCATCTTTTTACCTCTTTTGTTGAAGATTGACTGACCATATAATTTATAATTGTGGGTTTATTTTTGGGCTTCCTATTCTGTTCCATTGGTCTATGTGTCTATTTTTGTGCTAGTGCCATACTGTTTTGATTACTACAGCTTTGTAACATAACGTGAAGTCTGGAATTGTAAGACCGCCAATCTTGTTTTTCAAGATTGCTTTGGCTATTTGGGGTCATTTGCAGTTCCATATAAATTTTAGGATTGTTTGTTCTAATTCTGTTGGTATTTTGGGAAAATGCTGTTGGTATTTTAATAGAGATTGCATTAAATGTGTAGATTATTTTGGGTAGTATAAACATTTTAACAATATTTGTTTTTCCAACCCATGAGCAAGGAAAGTCTTTCCATTTCTTTGCATCATCTTCAATTTCTTTCATCATTGTTTTATAGTTTTCAGAGTACAGGTCTTTCACCTCTTTGGTTAGGCTTATTCCTAGGTATCTTGTTATTTTTGGTGTAATTGTACATGGGACTGTTTTCTTAATTTCTCTTTCTGAGGCTTCATTCATTATTGGTGTATAGAAATGCAATGGATTTCTGTATAGAGATTTTGTAGTCTATGATCTTATTGAATTCAATTATCGGTTCTAGTAGGTTTTTTTATTTTTTTAAGATTTTATTTATTTGAGACAGAGAGAGAGCAAGCATGAGCAGGGGAAGGGTAAAGTGGAGAGGGAGGGAAAGTAGACTCCCTGCTGAGCACAAAGCCATACACAGGACTCAATCCCAGGACCCTCGGATCATGACCTGAGCTGAAGGCAGAGGCTTAACCAACTAAGCCACCCAAGCACCCCAGTTCTAGTAGTTTTTTGGTGGAGTTTTTAGAGTTTTCTATATATACTATCGTGTCATCTGCAAACAGTAAAAATTTTACTTCTTCCTTACCAATTTGGATGTTTTTTTAATTCCTTTCTCTGGTCTGACTGCTATGGCTAGGACTTCCAACTTCCAGGACTATGTTGAATATAAATGGAGAGAGTGGACATCCTTATCTTTTTCCTGATTTTAGAGGAAAACCTCTCAGTTTTTCATCATTGAGTATGATATTAGCTGTGGGTTTTTCATGCCAAAATACTTTTTTTTTTAATTTTTAATTTTTTATAAACATATATTTTTATCCCCAGGGGTACAGGTCTGTGAATCGCCAGGCTTACACACTTCACAGCACTCACCATAGCATATACCCTCTCCTGCCAAAATACTTCTTAATAATATCACCTATTTATTCAGTAATTTCCTTTGACAATTATAAACTGAATTTTAAAAGCATTGGACTACATGCATCACATGGCATTCTAAAAATGTCTTGGCAGGGCACCTGGGTGGCTCAATGGGTTAAAGCCTCTGCCTTCAGCTCAGGTCATGATCCTAGGGTCCTGGGATCGAGCCCCACATCAGGCTCTCTACTCGGTGGGGGGCCTGCTTCCTCCTCTCTCTCTGCCTGCCTCTCTGCCTACTTGTGATCTCTGTCTGTCAAATAAATAAATAAAATCTTTAAAAAAAAGTCTTAGCTCTCTTTTTAAATGTTCCTACTGATAAAAAACTAAGCATACTAATAGCACATTTTATGTTGTTAGAGTAGTGTCTCAATATAAATATGCTACATAGACATAAACTTATCAATACCTTGAAGTACATATTAATAATACAAAAATCTGATTTTCTTACCTCTTTCCATAAGCTGAGACCTATTATAGTGGGAACAGCCATACTCAGAATAAGAGCCTAAAATATTGAAAGAAAAATGATTATGGATAAATACATTTCAGAATGTACTAGAAGTCTTAGACATTGACTCTATGACCAATCACAGATTCTTACAGTTGTAAAAATTTCAGTCAGAGAAATTGAAGTCAGTGTGGAACCTAGTTCACAGAGTGAGAATAGTGAAGACTAATGAATTTAAGACATAAAGTGAGACATACATGTTTACTATATAAAGGCAGAACATAAAAAAGAGTAACATTTATACTATATTTCAAATAACAAATCAAGGGGCGCCTGGGAGGCTCAGTGATTAAAGCCTCTGCCTTCAGCTCAGGTTATGATCTCAGGGTCCTGGGATCGAGCCCCACATTGGGCTTTCTGCTCAGCAGGAAGCCTGCTTCCCCTTCTCTTTCTCTGCCTGCCTCTCTGCCTACCTGTGATCTTTGTCTGTCAAAAAAATAAATAAAATCTTAAAAAAAAAAAAAAAAATCAGGGGCGCCTGGGTGGCTCAGTGGATTAAGCTGCTGCCTTCGGCTTAGGTCATGATCTCAGGGTCCTGAGATTGAGCCCCGAATCGGGCTCTTTGCTCAGCAGGGAGCCTCCTTCCTCCTCTCTCTCTGCCTGACTCTCTGCCTACTTGTGATCTCTCTTTCTCTGTCAAATAAATAAATAAAATCTTTAAAAATATATAAAAATTTTAAAAAAATAAATCAATATTTGACACAGGAATTTAAATTTTAAGAGTTTACAAAGGACACTTAACTGTGCTACCTAAAAAGCTAACAACAAAAAGATAATGAATTAACACAAGAAAAATAGCCAGTATATATCAATAATTATGCTAAAATAAGAACATACAGGGGCGCCTGGGTGACTCAGCAGGTTAAAGCCTCTACCTTTAGCTCAGGTCATGATCCCAGGATCCTGGGATTGAGCCCGGCATTGGGCTCTCTGCTCAGCGGAGAGTCTGTTCCCCCCCACCTCTGCTTCCCTCTCTGCCTGCTTGTGATCTCTGTCTGTCAAATAAATAAATAAAATCTTTAAAAAAAATAAATAAGAACATATAAACTCCTCTGGAAAAAGACTGGCAAAACACAATATGACTATTACAGAAGATTATTATTCATCACCTCCCTGTCAAAACCTGTTCTTTTTTTTTTTTTTTAAAGATTTTATTTATTTGACAGAGATCACAAGTAGGCAGAGAGACAGGCAGAGAGAGAGGAGGAAGCAGGCTCCCTACTGAGCAGAGAGCCCGATGTGGGGCTCGATCCCAAGACCCTGAGATCATGACCTGAGCCGAAGGCAGAGGCTTAACCCTCTGAGCCACCCAGGCGCCCAAAAACCTGTTCTTCTTCCATCGTCTCATGACAACCCCACAATCCGTAGTCAAACAAACTAGAGACCTAGGAAATATCTATGATTTCTCCTTCTTCTTTAGTCTCCATATTTAATGAAGCACCAAGTAACCTTCTTTTGCTATTTTTTTTCACTCCAGTACAGCATAGTATTAAGTAAACGGTCTCTGGAGTCAGAAAAACCTAGGTATAAATCATGGTTTCCACATTTATAAGCCATGAGATCTTAGGCAAGTTATTTAACCAGTTTAAGCCTTAATTTCTTCATCTACAAAATACAGATAATAAAACTTGGCCATTAGGGTCTCTGTAAGCACTGAGTAGCACATGAAATGTTTTATTTCATTGAGTGAACACTCAATATATTGAAGCTTTTATCACTTCCATCCACCATGTCCAGTACCTGGACAACAGCCTCCTTCTTGGCCTGTTTGTCACCCTTAAGTCTATCCTTCAAGAACTAAAAGCATGAACTGAGAGAAAATCTAAGTCTGACTCTCTAATGAGAGAGATGTATTTTACCTGTCTGCATTTAAATGCATTTCCTTTATAATCAGAAATTATATTAAAAAAGAGTTTTTTCACAAGATCTTTTTACCTCAAGTCATAATATGATTTACTCGTGGTATTTCAATTATATACAATGTGCTTTCCACTTATATAACTGAAAGAGAAGCAAGTACTTAACCCAAAGTAACAATGACTCACCAACAATACTGGGTGTACAGTTCGTAATCGAAGCCACTTGAAAAGTGTCATCCAAAGTTCAGGAGAACATACACCAAATGCTGCTAACATGCATACATATGGAGTCCAGAGGTATTTCAAGCTAGAAAAGACAAAAGGAGTAACATATGAAATATCCTGTGAACGTCATTACTATGTCATTTCTTTTTTTTTTTTAGAGATTTTATTTTTTGAATTCATTTCTACACCCAACAATGGGCTCAAACCCTCACCCCCCAAGATCAAGAGCCACAAGCTCCACCGACTGAGCCAGCCATGTGCCCCCAATTTCTCTTTTCTGAGTTCTTTCCTGCTACCTGTGAAAATACCACAATGTTAAAGGAAAATGAAAATCTTAGCCTCTAAGTTTCAGCAACAAACTGTTATTCATTTCTTAAATAATTAAGAAGACATATGGGGGGGGCGCCCGGGTGGCTCAGAGGGTTAAGCCTCTGCCTTCGGCTCAGGTCATGATCTCAGGGTCCTGGGATCGAGCCCTGCATCGGGATCTCTGCTTGGCAGGGAGCCTGCTTCTCCCTCTGTCTGCCTACTTGTGATTTCTGTCAAATAAATAAATAAAATCTTAAAAAAAAAAAAAAGGGGGGCACCTGGGTGGCTCAGTGGGTTAAAGCCTCTGCCTTCGGCTCGGGTCGTGGTCCCAGTGTCCTGGGATCGAGCCCCACATCGGGCTCTCTGCTCTGCAGGGAGCCTGCTTCCACCTCTCTCTCTATCTGTCTGCCTCTCTGCCTACTTGTTATCTCTGTCTGTCAAATAAATAAATAAAATCTTAAAAAAAAAAAAAAAAGACAGGTGGGTTACTAAAATGAGAATGAAATAAGAACACTGATATAGATGAGGGTGTAATAAAATTGTACTCTTGGACAGAATATAAACTGCTACTGTCCAATTTCAGAAGGTGATTGGGCAGAACCTGTAAAAGTTTTAAATACCCCAAAGACACTCCCATTTTTAGTAAGCTAGCCTACAGATATACTAGCGTGTAAGTGTATAAAGATATAAATACAAAAGTTTTAAGTGCAATATGTTGTTTTAATAGCAAGAAAATTAGAAACCTGGCTGTCCTTCAGTAGGTATTAATTAAATAATTATTATTAACAATAATTAATTAATAATTAATTAATTATATAAAGCAAGGAAATGCCAAATTTCAGGTAGTATATACTGTTACACTAGTTTCTTGGTGACTTAAAAAAATGTAGGAGTGGGGCGCCTGGGTGGCTCAGTGGGTTAAAGCCTCTGCCTTCGGCTCAGGTCATGATCCCAGGGTTGTGGGATTGAGCCCCACATTGGGCTCTCTGCTCTGCAGGGAGCCTTGCTTTCTCCTTTCTCTCTCTGCCTGCCTCTCTGCCTACTTGCGATCTCTGACAAATAAATAAATAAAATCTTTAAAAAAAAAAAAAAAAGGTAGGGGTACCTGGCTGGCTCAATCAGAGGAACATGAGGTTCTTAATCACAGGGTTTTAAGTTTGAGCCCCATGTTGGGTGTAGAGATTACTTCAAAATAAATCTTTACGGGTGCCTGGGTGGCATAGTTCATTAAGCATCTGGTTAAGTGTCTGACTCTTGGTTTTGGCTTGGGTTGTGATCTCAGGGTTGTGACACTGAGCCCTACATCAGGCTCCACTCATTGTGGAGTCTGCTTGAGATTCTCTCTCCCTCTGCCCCTCCCGCTCATGCTCACACTCATGCTCGCTCTCTTTCAAACAAATCTTTAAAATATAAAAAATAAAATAAATAAATCTCTTAAAAAATGAATACTACCTTGGACTTTGAGAGAAGTAGTGGCTGTATATAGAACACATGTCGCTAAGACAAAGAAACTACATTAGTTTTCTCTGGTCAACTAGTATCTCCTCCTAACTTCCTCATGGCTGCTATTCTTCAAGTCAGCCAGAATCAAAACTAGAGTCTGGCTTATAACTCTAAGAGACACCATTCACACTGAATTATACATATATAATATGTCCTGGAATATCAACTTTGTGTTCTAGAAATTGGACCATTATGTCCAATCCACTGATTTCTCTGTATCCATCTCATTTTATTGCAATAGCTGCTAATTAACATCTCTATCTTTTAAGTTTGTTTATTTTTTTAGTAATCTCTACACCCAAGTGAGGCTCAAACTTATGACCCTGAGATCAAAAGTCACATATTCTTCCAACTGAGCCAATCAGACACCCTCTACCTTTAAACTCTCCTTCAACCAAAGTCAAATGAATCTTCTTCAAACATAATTACAAAACACGTTCTGTTAAAAAAAATCTTTACTGGTTCCCCAGCATGTGCTGAAATAAATGAAAACTCGTCTAAATGGGTGTCAGGGCCCTCAAAAAACACGGTCTTGATTCACCTTTTCAGTTTTCCCCTATGACTTCCTGAAATATGATTAGTGTTCTAGCCAAAGTTTGCAGAACAAACTGTGTTCCATTCCATAATGCACATAGGCTTCTCCCTCCTGACACAAGGGCGCCCCTGTCCAGTGCTGCCTAACCATTTATACCCCTTTAAAAACTTCTCTTTTGGCTTATGAGTTGCAACTTCTCCTAGAGTCCCTCCATCACAGTCCTTACTGCTACTTATTCAGTTTCCAATTACCAAATATTTTAGTTTTGGCCCTTTCCTCCATCTCCACTGCTACTCCCCCCTCTAGATTCTATTACAATTCTTAACTGGCTTATCTTCCTTAAATCTTTTTTCTGAAAACTTTCTCAATCACTGTTGCCAGAGAGACCTTACTAAAAAGCAAATCTGATATAAAATTTCTACATAAACACTTCACTGGTCCCTGCTTATTTTCCTACACATATTTCTTCCTTCCTTTCTTTCTTTTTTTTTTGAGACACAGAGAGAGAGAGAGACCCAGTGAGGGTGGGAGAGGGGCACAGGGAGGGAAATAAGCAAACTCCCCACTGAGCAGGGAGCCCAAAATGGGGCTCAATCCCAGGACCCTGAGATCATAACATGAGCCAAAAGCAGACACTTTGACTGACTGAGCCACCCAGATGCCCCCAGATGTATCTCTCACACTGACTTCACATTCATTTCACATTATTAGTTCCCAAAGAATACTGTTCTGTCTAGATTATTACACACACACACACACACAAAGGCACATGAGAAAGTGGACAGCCTGGCCAGTCTCTATCTCTGAAGGCTGTCGCCCCATTTAGGAAATCTTCCTTAGGGGCACCTGGGTGGTTCAGTCGTTGGGTATCTGCCTTCGGCCTGGGTCATGATCCCAGGGTGCTGCAATCGAGCCCAGCATCAGGCTCCCTGCTTGGCAGGAAGCCTGCTTCTCCCTCTCCCACGCCCTCTACTTGTGTTCCCTCTCTTGCTGTGTCTCTCTCTGTCAAATAAATAAAACCTTAAAAAATAAATAAATAAATAAATAAATAAAGAGGAAATCTTCCTTAAACTGACTTCCTCTACCCACCCTCTACAATTGAGTTAGTACCTCTCCTCTGAATGACCAAAACACCCTTTGTATACCTTTCTCATAGTACTTCACTTTGCTCTAACTCTTGGTTCACTTATCTATGACAGGAACTCTTCGAAAAGAAAGAGTAGATTTTATATATCTTTAATCCCTACTCTCTACTTAGTAGAGTGCCTGGCACCTTCTGGGTGACTGTGCATCTTATTTGCATGTATAGGTGATCTACAGCATTATAAGCCTAGTGAGTAAATTAAAGAAGGGTGAGGGGGCACCTGGGTGGCTCAGGGGGGGTTAAAGAAGGGTGAATAACAGAATAATGCAGATTACATGTTCAGAAAAAGGATTTTGAATCTAAAATAGTAGACCCAACAATAAAAATGGTGGCAATAACAAAAAGTTTTTCTGCAGAAAGAAATAAAACTGACAGAGTACAATGGGAGAAAAAAAAAGGCAAACTATGGGCCAAAATTCTAACACTACCAGGCAATGAAATGAAAATCAAAGCATGAATCACTTAGAATATTCATGGCTTAATACATTTCTTCATACCACTTATTAGGCATTATGGAATGCTAATTACTAGAGTGAACAACCACTCTTGCTTCACGTTTCAATAAAGAGATTCCCACTAGTCATGGGTTTGGCAGACTGATAAAGTCTTATGTTGTCTTATAAGAAAATGTAAGTGCATAAAATATATAGGCTTACAAAGGAAACCAATTACATTGAAATACTGATATCAAATAATAAAAATAAATTCCTATATAGTACTACTTAATACATTAAATGCAGCTCTAATAAAAACTGTAACTTTGAAGTTGTGATGTGTAAAAACAGTATTTCAAAATAAAAAATTAACAAAATAGCTAAGCTTTCTGTTGAGGAAACACCAACAGAACACCATGGGTGCTATAATGACTGAGATTCAGTATCTATATTCACAATTAATGGAAATTTAACTTGTGAAATCTTATAATAGGATCAATCCTCTTCATCTCTCCCTACTTCTCCTCCTGTCCCTTCACCTCAGTACCTTAATAGCTCCTCCTCATGGCAGTGATTTATCTGATTTGTGTGCAAGAGAAAGAGTTGAGCATACCCAGCTCAAACATTTCTAGGCTTCCACATTTTCTATCTTCCTTTTGCAAGGTGGGTGTAGATAGGGGCATAAACTTACCAAGGCTCTGCCCATTGAAAAGAGATGGCCTGAAGTTTGAGGACCAAGCTCAGTTTGGGGTGGAAAATAGAGCCCTTGGTCACACATGAAGTGTTTGCCAATGCAACCTTTATCAAAATCAGAATCATGAAGATGATCAAATATATTTCTCACATATATCTGGTCTTTGTAAGGCTACTGGCTCACAGCTCCCCAAACTCTTGGAATTCCTAAGTGATGAAATTGGGAAGATGGCTTTTGTTGTTAATGGTAACTTTTGGAAGGTACCAAAGGATGGGGTCAGTTGCCAGTGGAGCCCACCATGTGATTAGGGGGTTGAAACTCTCAGTCCCACCCCAAACCTCTGGGGAGGGAAGAGGGCCTAAAGTTTGAGTTTAATCAGCAATGGTCAATGATTTAATCAATTGTGCCTATGTAATGAGGCTTCCATAAAAACCCAAAAGGACAGCGTTTGGAGAACTTCTGGGTTGGTGACCACATGGAGAGCGGGAGAGAGTGGCATGCGTAGAGAGGTAAAGGGAGCTCCGTAACCGTTCCTACAAACCTTGCCCTATGCCTATCTTCCATCTGGCTATTCTTGAGTTCTATCTTTTTATAAAAAATTGGTGATCTTACTAGTAAGTAAAATATTTCTTTGAGTTCTGTGAGTCGCTCTAGCAAATTAATTGAACCCAAGGAGAGGGTCTTGGGAAGTTCTGATTTGGTCTGAAGCACAAGTAATAACCTGGGTTTGCAACTGGAACCTGAAGGTGGGGTATAGAATCTTGTAGTACTGAACCCTTGGACTGTGGAATCTGATGCTATGTCCAGGTGGAGAGTGCCAGAATTAAGTCAAACTGTAGGACACTCAGCTGGTGCCTGAACGAGGGCTTGTTGTTGGTGTGGGGAAAGCCCTTTCTCCAACTGAAACTGGGTGTTCAAAATCATTTTATACTCATGTCTTATTTTTCATCTGAGTCCAAACTTCAAGAAAAAGGGTATCATTTATTGAACCCTTAGCCTCACAGCATCATTTATTCTACTTCACTTATCAAAGCTGTATTTTTATTTTTGTGTGATTAGTATTTGTTACTTTCATTAGGCCATAAGTCACATAAGGGTCACCACAGTACCTCCAATGCCTAGTACAATGCCTGGCCCTTGGAAGACATTCAATAGTTTTTGAACAAATGAGTAAGTAAATGTCAGTTCATTGTACTATAACAACCTCCATAAACTCCAGTTAGGTTAAGAAAGTCTGTAGATTTTGAGTTTTTATAGTTTCATAAATAAATTCTTGAAAGTTCAACTTACTAGCATTAGAAAGAATAAAAGGTTGTAAAAACAAATAGATCCAATAAAGTACACTTACCCTTCTATAACCATTGCAAGAGAGCCCAATAAAATAGTGTGAATCACATGATAAATTATTTCTGGCCTTCCTCCAATTCGTTCATCTTCAAGAGTAATAGTTTCTTTCAAGGACTTACCACTACACAAAGGAAATATGTTTTTTTACTATTTTGAAAATATATATTTGAAAAATCAAAGATCTTAAGTTTCTTCATAAAAAAATATAGGTGGTCCTTGAAATTTCAAAGTATATTCTTTCAGTCAAATATCTAACTTACACATCTCCAAGTCTCTGAAATGGTTTCTAGAACATAAAGATAATGGACTCTGTGAAGACTAAACATGAAAAGTTCAGGAAATATGACAAAAAAGATTTTTAAGGGGTTCCTGGGTGGCTCTGTCAATTAAGCAGCCGACTCTTGATTTCAACTCAGGTCATGATCTCAGGGTCTTGGGATCAAGCCCAGCCTGGGCGGCTCCATGCTCAGAGGGGAGTCTGTTTTAAGACTATATCTCCCTCTGCCTCCGCTCATTTGTGCTCTCTCTCTCAAATAAATAAATCCTTTTTTTTTTTTTAAGATTTTATCTATTTATTTGAGAGAGAGAGACAGCAAGAGAGGGAACACAAACAGGGGGAGTGGGAGAGGGAGAAGTAGGCTTCCCACAAAGCAGGGAGCAGGAAGCCCAGCACAGGGCTCGATCCCAGGACCCTGGGATCACAACCTGAACCAAAGGCAGACACCCAACAACTGAGCCAGGCGTCCCTCAAATAATAAATCTTAAAAAAAAAAAAAAGATTTTTAGGTTCCTTTTCCAAGATCAATTATCACTCAACTAGTGGTTACTAAATCAATACATTTAAATCATAACTTGAATAGCTAAGTTCTCAAAATTAAAATACTACATACAACCTACTTTTAAACATGACAGAAATATTTTGGAATTCTTCATAATTTAAAATCACTTATACTACTAGCTTCATTTAAGTTATACACAAGAAAATTATTCTTTTTTTTTTTAAGAAAATTATTCTTACATTAAATAAAACTATGACTGAATTAGTAAACAAGTCTGTAATAATTTAACTGAGTATAAATCCTACATTAAATTTGGACATTATATATTTAGATGTATAAATAAATTTGAATTTTATCTGGATGATATTTTAGATGTTGATAACAAGAGAATGACTCTAGAAATTCTAAAACAAATACAAATATTGGAAGGATATTAAAAATTATTTATTTATTTCCATAATGTATTAGTTAGCAATGTGATTGATTCTCATTGGTACTTACCCAATTCTCCTAAAAATAACTTGCATCATAGAAAGAAAACAAATAATTAACACTAAAATATAGAAAGGTAATAAAGAAGACTGTGTCAATCGCAAAAAAAAATCCTGAGATGGTGCCTGCAGGGATTCTTGACATAGGAGCCAATTCATTGTAAAATTCCTACAGAAAACAAAAAGCATGGTATTAAAATCACAGATGATATACCCATAAAAGTATTTTTTATCTCAATAAAAACTAAGACAAAACAAGACACATTTCTTAATCTATTCACTTGTGACAGCAAAGTGTGACTCTCTATAAAGATAATAGCATCAGCAATGCTCCTCAACAAATTGCCCCAATAAATGTAAAACTGCTACTTCTTATTACCCAGTAATATGACCATCTCTAGAACCCAAAATGGTTTCAGTAAGTTTAACTTTCTATTTTTATCTGTAAGACAACAAAAAATTCAGCTGTCCAACCTCCATATCTGCAGTGTCCAATACGGTAGCTACTAGGTACAATGTAGCTATTAGCACTTGAAATGTGGCCAGTACAAATCGATATACTTTAAATACAAAAAACACCCTGGATTTCAAACATAAAAAAGAATGAAATGGACTAAAGAATATAAAATAGCTCATTAATAAATTTTATACTGTTTATATATTAAAATAATATTTTAATATATTGGATTAAATAAAATGTATTATTTAAATTAAATTCCTTTTTTTTTTACTTTTATAAATGTGGCTACTAGAAAATTACACATGTGACTCATGTTATATTATTACTAAACAGTCCTGTTTTATATGGATGAAAGTAATTCAACTAGGACCCATTTTAAAGAGTAATTTAATTATTAAGACAGAAATCATAAAACTCTAAACAAAGATTTTGAGTTATAAGACTCAGGATACACTTTTTTTAAAGCTAAGCTGAAGGTGATCAACAAGACTCTTAGTTATATGTGATTTTATCTGCATTTTCACACCTGATCCATCTCCAACATCCATTTTATCCTTAATCCCTAGCCTGAGAAGGGAGATTAGATCTGGAATGATCTCCAGAAGAGCTCTGGATGGACTATGAATGCCTGCATCCCAGACCACTTTTAGAAAAAAGTTAAAGTTTCACAATGTGTCAAGCAGTAATACAGCTATATCAAAGAAGCTGCCTTCAAAATGTTTTGTACATATGATCATATGATGAATCACATCTTTTTTGTCTACCTACTAAAGTTACCAGTTCTGTAAGATCTAATTCAAATCTCAATTTAATGAATATTCTTCCCATATCCCCCAGTCTCAATCGTTCCTTCCCCGTATCCCCATGGCACTTTACTTATCCCTCTGTTATAGTGCTTAATGCAACTTGCTAGTTTAAGATTATAGTCATTTTTGTATCTCCCAGAATACCTGGCCTAGTATTCTGCACATCCAATAAATACGTACTAACATTTCTTTTTTTTTTTTTTTTAAGATTTTATTTATTTATTTGTCAGAAAGAGAGAGAGAGAAAGCACACAAGCAGGCAGAGAGGCAGGCAGAGGCGGAGAGAGAGGCAGGCTCCCTGCTGAGCAAGGAGCCCGATGCGGGACTCGATCCCAGGAACCTGGGATCATGACCTGAGCCGAAGGCAGCGGCTTAATCCACTGAGCCACCCAGGCGTCCCCGTACTAACATTTCTTTAGTGGTTCTTTTTTTTTAAAGATTTTACTTATTTGTCATAGAGAGAGAAGCGAGAGTGAGCACAGGCAGACAGAGTGGCAGGCAGAGGCAGAGGGAGAAGCAGGCTCGCTGCCAAGCAAGGAGCCCGATGTGGGACTCGATCCCAGGACGCTGGGATCATGACCTGAGCCGAAGGCAGCTGCTTAACCAACTGAGCCACCCAGGCGTCCCTCTTTAGTGGTTCTTGAAAGTCTGTCTCAACAGAAATGTTTCCTGAGATTCTGGTGAACTACAGATCCTAATATCCAGCAGGCACATTTGAACATAAGGCATTAACTGTTTATACCACTCATGCCATTAACAGTATAAAAACTAACTAATGAGGGCACCTGGATGGCTCAGCGGGTTGGGCCTCTGTCTTTGGCTCGGGTTAGATCTCAGGGTCCTGGGATCGAGTCCTGCATCAAGCTCTCTGCTCAGCGGAGAGCCTGCTTCCCCCCTCCCTCTGCCTGCCTGTCTGCCTACTTGTGATTTATTTGTGTGTCAAATAAATAAATGAAATCTAAAAAAAAAAACCACCAAACTAACTAATGAGATGTCAATATTCTTAAGGACAGACATGCCTTATTCTTAAAACACCTAGTGTATTACACTGTGAGGCAAATCTAGTACCTGACATGCTGAGCAAAGGGGCACAACATAACATCAACTAAGAAACGCTAGACAAAAGCAGCCCTTACTCCTATGTGCATTCTAGATAGAGTCTTAAAGATTAAAGAGAAAGTCAGGGGCGCCTGGGTGGCTCAGTGGGTTAAGCCGCTGCCTTCGGCTCAGGTCATGATCTCAGGGTCCTGGGATCGAGCCCCGCATTGGGCTCTCTGCTCAGCAGGGAGCCTGCTTCCTTCTCTCTCTCTGCCTGCCTCTCTGCCTGCTTGTGATCTCTCTCTGTCAAATAAATAAATAAAATCTTTAAAAAAAAAAAAAGATTAAAGAGAAAGTCAGGGGAAAGGCCATCAATTATGGAGTTCTATTACCAATTTTTCTTACTTGCCTGGTAAATACCAGGCCTATATATACACCCGAAAAAGACATGGTCCCTGTCCTTTTGGAACACGTGGCCTCCTAAAGGATCCTTTTACCCAGTAGATATCTATATATGACTTATACTTCAGAAGATTTCTCCAGTGTTTAAACACATTGTTGTGATACATCACAACATGAAATTCCATGCACAGCATCAAAAATCCCATGTAATCACAGCAAATGACAATAAGGTTCTAAGGTATATTATATGAACCAGAAAAATGTGTTTAAATATATATTTTGTTATGTAAGTGGACATTATCACACATAAGTCATTTATTTCACTTTAGATTTAATTATTATTTTTTAAGATATTTATTTATTTATTTGACAGAGAGAGAGAGTGAGTGAGTGAGAGAGAGCACACACAGGCAGAGAGGGAGAAACAGATTCTCCACTGAGCAGGAGCCCGATATGGGGCTTGACCCCAGTACCCTGGGATTAGGACCCAGGCTGAAGGCAAATGCTTAACTGACTAAGCCACCCAGGGGCCCCTCACTTCCGATTTAAAAAGTGCATTTAACTAACAAAAAGCACAACATTACTCGAATTTCAAAAGTCAGCTTCCAGGGGTGCCTGAGTGGCTCAGTTGGTTAAAAAGTCAGCTTCCAATGTAATCCACTGTTATGACCCCAAAATGAGATTCTTTACTATGGAATAGATATCTTACTGCCCACCCCTTTTTAATGCAAGCATTTTGCTGATGTAGTGGTAAAAATTACATTGGTTTTGGGGTGCGTGGGTGGCTCAGTCAGCTAAGCATCTGCCTTGGGCTCAGGGTCCTGGGATTGAGTCCCACATTGGGCTCTCCACTCTGCAGCAAGTCTGCTTCTTCCTCTCCCCCTGTGATCTCTCACTTTCGCTCACTCTTTCAAATAAATAAATAAAATCTTTTTAAAAAAATTACATTGGTTTTTAAATTCATTTAAATCTTTAATTTATTCTGACTTTAGATTGTATCATTGTTCCACATCAAGGGAGAAAGTAACCTTAAAACACTGTGATACTATTAAGGCATCTAATTCATAAATTTATAATTTATTAATTTATAATTTATAAAACACCTAAATGAGATTTTATTTATTTATTTGAGAGAGAGAATGAGAAGGGGAGAAGGTCAGAGGGAGAAGCAGACTCCCCATGGAGCTGGGAGCCCGATGTGGGACTCGATCCCAGGACTCGAGGATCATGACCTGAGCCAAAGGCATTTGCTGCCCCAACTGAGCCACCCAGGCACCCCTAAGTGAAATTTTCTTAAAAAGAGAAAACATATTAATGCTATATTTCTTCTACATATTGTAATATGCTAAATTATTTATTTTCTAAGTGGTAGGTAATTAGGTGTTTACTATTCCTTGGATTTTTTTTTGCTCCTTATCTTTTTTTTTTTTAAGATTTTATTTATTTATTTGACAGAGAGAGATCACAAGTAGGCAGAGAGGCAGGCAGAGAGAGAGAGAGGGAAGCAGGCTCCCTGCTGAGCAGAGCCCGATGAGGGACTCGATCCCAGGACCCTGAGATCATGACCTGAGCCAAAGGCAGAGGCTTAACCCACTGAGCCACCCAGGCACCCTGCTCTTTATCCTCTATGTCATACAGAGTTAGGTAAGTTTATATATAATCTAAAACTTACTTAGTCATATTTAGTCCAAATTTTACTTCAAGGAATTTCAGCATGTGCCCATTTTCTTTGTGTGGGACAAACATCTGGAAGAAAAAAGGACAGTTACAGCAAAGAACTATTAGCTAGGCTCACAGCAATATGTTTCTACCTAGAAATAGGAAACACAGCAAGACTATAAAATAAAAACTACAAACTAAAAATGAATTAAATAATACTTGGTATAACAACTAAGCCAGGAGATCTAGTGACCTAAGTCAATCAAATTACTTTATAGTTAATCATAAAACTATAATGGGGTAGTAAGATTTCCACCTATCCTGCATGACTTAAGTAACTTACCCACTCTTTTCAAAACTTTTACTCATCTCAATTTACTTAATTACTTAATGTTAATTAGGTAATGATGACATTTTAAATGGAAAATAGTGTATCTTTTAAGTATATCTAGAAAAGAATTAGAATCCTATTTTTCCTATAAATATGATCATTGTTCAACTCAAAATTTTACTGTACGAACTCTATTATTATGCTATCTCATTATTCTTATTAAAATTTAGCCCAGTATATTTCATTATTCAACTTGACCTACTACATGAATCTCACATGCAGTTATTTACCTTCATTATAATGTTCAGTGTCACTGTCAGAGTACACACCAAGTAAAAATTAATCACTTTCATTATTTTAGCTATAAAAGTTCCTTTCTTCACATTCAGCTGTGGGGGAGAAATCATGAACAAAGAAGTGAGGTATGAAAAATTAATAATTAAAAGATTCACTGCAAGAATGATAAAAAGGCAATTCTCTTTACCTGAAGGCACTTAGCAAGCATTAAGGCTACTACTAAACTCAATAAAGGAGACACCAATAAAGCTGAATTCTCAAACTGCAGTAAATATCCCAGAAAGAGAGAAAATATATAGATTTTATAAACTTCATGAACCTGTTGGGAGAAAATAAGATAAATGAGAATAAAATGAATTTTATTATACATCTCATTTGTTTCATTTAGAAGATTTGACTCCAATTATAAAATAAATGCTCAATTATAATTTAGGATAGTATCCTACAAACGTTCAACCTGTATTTCTTTAATGTTATAGCATATAATGAATTTATTATTTCTCAGAAATAACTCTCATAAACAAAGTAAAAAGTTTTAAAACCACGGACATCTTAATCATCCTGAATGAACCTGCTTTCACCTTGATTTAATTTTACTTTGCTTGCCCTGTTATTAAAATCCATCTATACAACATCAAACTGCAAAAATCAAAAGTCACAATCTTTAGAAGCAGTTCTGAAAACCTACCTAATGAAAACCTACCGCCATGAAATCTAACACCAGAGACAAGTATTTTTAGATTTGGTCCATTTAACAATAAGCATAAGAAAGTTAAATTCAATGTCCTAATAGAAGATCTCCCAGGAAAGTCACATGTCTTAGAAAGTATCTTTTCTAAAATTCAGTAATATAGTAATTTAACCTCTCATAAGATTAATTCCTTTTGGAAAAGGAAAACTAAGACAAAATATAGGCATTAGTTGGGGGGGGGGGGGAATCGAAGGCAGAGTGCTAAAGAAAAAAAAAAAAAAAAGGAAAGGAAAACAGAATGAACAATATCCCTGAGGCCAGAGCCATTAAGAAAAGAAATACCTTACTGCTGGAAGGCTGAAGCAATGACTGGGAGAGGCCACAATGGGATCTTCTGAGTGCTGAAAATTTTCTTTTTTTAAATATTTTTTTTCAGAGAGAGAAAGAGAAAGAGAGCGAGAGCACACACAAGCAGGGGGAGCGGAGGCAGAGGGAGAAGCAGTTTCCCCACTGAGCAAGTAAGTAGCCCAAAGCAGGACTTGATCCCAGGACCCCAGGATCATGACCTGAGCGGAAGACAGAAGCTTAACCGACTGAGCCACCCAGGTGTCCCTGAAATTTTTCTACTTCCTGATTTTGGATGCTGGCTCTGTGGATACACATATGTGCCAGTTAATGAAGGACTGTCTCTTAGCTCCCAACCTATCCCTCCACCGCCTGCCTTGTAATGCTGGGGCTAGAGACTCTGCAATCTATGTTTCTGCTTTTCCAGCTGGCTCCCTATTAAACTCTCCCCTTGTGGAACGCTCGAGACAGATTACAAGGCTGGAGGAGAATGCGGGAGCTAGTGGCTTCCTGTCTGCTTTGCAGCTCCTGTGAATATCCTATTGGCAGTAATTCTTCACTCCAACAGAGCCATTCCTTCTAGCTGAAGCAGCTGAATGCAGGTGCAGTCTGTCCAGCACTTGAAGAACCAGCTTTGTCACATTCTCTTGCCCCCGTGACCCCAGGGCCAGTTAGCCAGAGCCCCATTCACAGAGGTCTGCGTTGCATTTCCATGGGGCCCTTCCTTCCAGTTTAGAGACACCAGCAAAGCCAGGCAGTGGCCCCTCATTAGCAGCCTGAGTTTCAGCTCCACAGATGTCCCTCTTCTAAGTTTTGAAGTTTTAATTAATTCCAAATTCTCCCCTTTGCTTCCTCAGCTCTGGTAGTGGTACCTGCTTCCTACAAACTGCTACCTCTATGATACTTTCAGGTTCTTACTACCCTTTCAATTAACAAGATAATGACATTATATTTTATATAATTAACAAGATAATGACATTATATTAATGATTCTTTATCTTAAATTCTCTCTATTCAGTTAATCTAAGTGTTTGTATTCATCAGGATTCTGGATCATCTAAACATACAGGATTAAGAAAAGAAAGAGCAAGAAGATCCCCAAATTTCTGTCTTGGACAACATATTAAATACTTAATAAATGTTTATAAATAAAAGAAAGATGAGAAAGGGGTAAAAAAGAAAAAGATAAAGAAAGGAACCAAATGCTGATGGGAACATTTAACCATGGCAGGCACTTACATAAACTGCTATAACCATTCTGGACAAAGGCTTAGTATTTAATTAGGTTGAATATTCACGTATCCTTTGACTTGTAATTCCACTATGAGGTATATACTCGAGAAAAATCTTGCACTTATGTGCCAGGTAAAAACTTTTACAGCAGCACTGGTTATATGGACAATAAACTGGAAAAAAATGAAATGTCCATCAACAATAAAATGTATAAATAAATAAAAATGAATGAAATCTAGCTCTGCACATCATCTCGGGTGAATCTCAAAAGCAAATCAGATAAAAGTAAATAATACATTGTTTACAGTGTATTTTTAAAGGACCAGCTAGATAGGTGATAAAACCCATAAGGAATCAGGGGAAAGGATTAACAAAATCAGGACATCAGCCTCTGTTAGGGAGGGAGCAGGGTGTGACTGGAAACATGAAGAGAGGGACTTCTGGGTATTTCAGTGTTCCATTTCTTGGCCTGGATGGTCAAATACTCATAATTTATTCTATACAGTATATTTACACTGCATAGGTATACTCTTTTGTGCATGTTCTATATGCCACTCTTTTTCTTTTTCAAAGAAATATAAAGGGAAGGCAAAAGGGCTGGAAATAGAGAAGCAGTACATGGTTGACTGGTTAAGTAGACCTTCTTTAAGGGAATTTCACAGTGCTTCTAAAAAGGTGGGAAGAATGAGTTTAGCAATCTTTTGAGTAGAATTATAAATCAGAGCCTACTAAAACATTTCAAAATAAAGCTTACAAGCTAAATGATCTTAAGATACAGCACTATAAAAACATTTATTCTCTGGATTTAAAATCACAATTTCAAAATTCAAAATACCTTGTCACTTTGCTCCAGTGAAAAACTATCTAGCAAGAAAAGAGATATTGCTTGAAGAAATAAGAGATAGTGGCTGTACTCCCACATCATCATAAATGTGTAAGTTGAAGCACTCATCAATAAGTAGCAAAATCTCTAGGGAAAACAAAGAAAGAAACTAAGTATCAGTAGCCTTATTACTATAAAAATCTATGAGGTTGTTACCTCAAAGTTGCAGCTCTATCGCTGGTTATACTTTAAGCTATTTAATTCTAGAAACTTTGTTTTTAAAAGTTGCATAAGTATTACTAAATCCTTATATAAACAGTAAGATCTTAAGTAGAGCACACAGACAGAAATCAACGACTTGTCCTTCAAAGTTCAACATCATATTGAGAATTTCAGGATGACAAAGGGAAAAAATGCAGTACACTTTCAACTCAAAAGAGGTGAAGTAATAAATCTAAGATAATGGTGGCTTTACTAGACTTGGCTGATGGGCTTTTGTTACTGTGAAGGTAACTCCATTCACCCTAGAAAATATGTTCACTTCTGTAGTGCTTCATATTTCCCTAAGAGTTTCCATTTAAATAGTCTGTTTGCATCTCAGCCTATTACACAGTCATGGAAAAAAGCCCATTGCTTTTTTTTTTATTGCTTCTTAGCAGAAGTGTGCCCTTACCTTTCCCCAGTGCTTGTACTGTCAACCACATAAAACTCTCTCTTCCTTTCCTATGGTACTAAACACAAAGATTTCTTGACTGAAAAATACCTGGGTAAAATAATTTCTGTCCTTCCAAATGTCATCTCTCAAATGATCCCTTAGTGGGAAACCAAGTCTGACAAATCCACTGTTTCTCAGCATATTTCTAACAACCTCTACTTGCTCCAGGGACCTACATTTTTATTCCCAATTTCCCCACCAGCCATGGTGTCAAATGACTTGGTTCTGATAAGAACAGCAAAGGAGAAGGGTAATAAGGGTCTAGTCAAACCTGAGAAAACAACCATACTCTCTAAAACTTAATCTTTCAGACTCAGCTGACTATACTCAATGATAAATTTTGGAGTCAGAAATACCTCAGGCCATCAGCAGATACAAGGATTCTTGAGCATCCTGAATAAGATTAAGACCAGAGAACAAAATGTAAGAGATGGAAGAAATCTACCAGTTGGTCAAAGAATAAATACCAACTACCAGGCCCAGAAGAGCTTAGCACTGACAGAACACATAAGCATCTGCTCCTCATATCACCACAGCTATAAGAGAAAGTGTTCTGGAAACTTCTAATGTAGAACAACCAGAACTGTAATAACAAGGCCTGAAATCATCATCCCCAGAGAAACCAGTTCCAGAAATCGATGAAGGCTCAGCTCTAGATCCAGCCTAATTAATCTACTAGACATGTGGATGTTACTTCAAGCATAATAGGAAAAAACTACAGTATAATGAAGCAAATTGCTAATTCCAAGGGTTTATTCTTAAACTATTCTAAAGAAAATGCAGCAAAATAAAAGAAATGTATGTCAAACACAATCTGGATAATTAGCTATGTTTTTCCTTTCTCTGAACATTTTCAAAATTCTGTGCACTCTGGTCTACCCCTTACCTTGTTCACTTCATTTTCAACTATGTCTTTATTGTGAACTATTTTATTATACATATTACTTGACACATTGTGTTTCAGTAATCAACCACAGATGTCTCTAGATAGCTCCAGATAATTGCACAAAATATCTGAGATGCAACTGGGACCACAAGCTCTAGCCTCAACAATGGGAAGCAAACTACAAAATATGTGATTAAAATATACATATTGCTGTAATCCTACTCAGTAATGAAAACAAGCAAACTATTGACAGAATGCAACAACTCACATGGATGTCAAGGGCATTAGGCTAAATGAAAAAAGCCAGTCTTGAAGGAAAACATACTATATAATTCCATTTGTATAAACTTTCAAAATGGCAAAATCATAATGATAGAGAACAGAGCAATGGTTACCAGAAAAATAGAAAATAGGAAGCGCTACCATAAAAGTTACATTTGTAGTCATTCGTGGTTTTTTTTTTAAAGATTTTATTTATTTATTTGACAGAGAGAAAGACAGTGAAAAAGGGAACACAAGCGGGGGGAGTGGGGGAGGGAGAAGCAGGCTTCCCGCTGAACAGGGAGCCTGATGTGGGGCTTGATCCCAGGACCCTGAGATCATGACCTGAGCCAAAGGCAGACACCTAACAACAACTCAGGCGCCCCTGTAGTCACTCTTTGTATCTTCATTAATATTTCCTTAACTTGCAAAGACTAAAAGCCACCAATATTATAGAAAATGGTAAATTAATGAGACAAATTAATTTTCTTTTTTTTTGAGACAAATTAATTTTCAAAATAATATATTCTTCATATATTTGTCAAATAACTGCACCGAAACAATGTATCATCTCCTTTTTCCTTAAAATAATTTACCATCTATCAGACTAGACTAACAGCATTATATAATAGGACTACCTAAATATATTCTTTTTTATGTAGTAATTAGGCTTCACTAATGATTATAACTTAACTGTTAATATGATTAACTTTAGAATTTTACCTGACAGGGGCACCTGGGTGGCTCAGTGGGTTAAGCCTCTGCCTTCCGCTCAGGTCATGATCTCAGGGTCCTGGAATCGAGTTCTTTATCGGGCTCTCTGCTTGGCAGGGAGCCCGCTTCCCTCTTTCGCTCTGCCTGCCTCTCTGCCTACTTGTGATCTCTGTGTCGAATAATAAAATCTTTTTAATAAAATAAAATTTTGTACCACATTTGCAATACACCAAAATTAATTGTGACAAATAAATTTGTACCTTACCTCTCCATAAGTATTTAAGTTGCTTTTTAAATAGCCTGTAAGTGCAGCAATTTGGCATGCGAAATATGGTAGTGCCCAGTTTTCTCTTAAAGGAATGGAGTATTCAATTCTTGTTGTATCTACCCTAAAGTAAGCCATAAATGAAGAGCAAGATAGCAAGATATTATATTTGTGTAACACAGAACTTTTCAAAGCACTTTCACACAATCTCATTGTTCTCTATACCAATCCTGTGAGTTAGGTAGGAACAGACAAAGCCACCACTGTCTATACAGCATCTTTGAGCAAATTAAGCATCTCATCCAGCCCCCATACTCTCCCTTCCAGGAAGACTCAGTGCTGCCATGTACTGCTTGGGGGAGAGATGGGCTTCTAGAAAAATTGAAAAAGACACCCCTGCTCTGAGCAGATAGGCCTCATGCTAAGGCAACATAGCTTGTTGCAGAAGACACTGGATTTCAGCTCCCACGCTCTCTTCCCTTAATGAGATGGCTACCCTTCTCTAGAGTACAATCTGCATTACATAATTAGTAGGCCTGACAAACCCAAAGTTCTTATCCTCCCTTATTTAAAGAATATGAAGCTCAGAGAGGTGATATGACCTAATCAAGGTCATACAGCTAATAGGTGATGCAACTGGGATTACAGTGCATATCTTCTGATATCTTATTTAATAATCTTTTCAATCAGCAGGTTACCTGGAATTACCATTACAGTAGTCCTTCATGTGATATAACCAGAAACTTTTAAAAATTCCCACAATCACAAATATAGCATGTCTTTCCATGCTCTTCCTAAGTTTCTTCTCAATTTGCACTGACAGCAGGTTGTCTCCTGTACATATCCTCACAAGACCTTTCCAATAATCATTAAATTTGGAATTCATACACCCAATGGCTCTTTTCCACACAGAAACAAAGTCTGCTTAAAAATTTTATGAAAATTGCTGTATAACTCTCCTAAACAATGGAGGGGGATATATTTGCATACAATTTAGTTCAATTGAATTATGGTATAGGATATTACATAACAATGAAAATGAATAAACTATTGATATGCCCAACATACATGAATCTCAAAGTAATTATGTTGAGTGGAAAAAAAAAAACAAAAAAGCATATGCTGTATGACTCCATTACATAAAATTCTAGGAAACTAATTATAATGATAGAAACTAGATCATTTCGTTTCCTGAAGACAATGGGACAGTTAATAGAGGTGGGGTAAGAAGAGTAAAGAAGGAAGCATTACCAGGGGAGAACAAAGAAACTTTTGGGATGACAGATGTTTATTGTATTGATTTTGTTGATGGTTTCATGAGTGTGTCTAAATGCCCGAACTGATCAAACCGTATACTTTAAATATACATTTTATGTCAGTTATACCTCAATAAAACTGTTAAAAAGTATTTTAAGAAAACTTGTCTTCTACAAATGTATATGTGATTGAATATATATATATGAAAAAACAGGATCATATGTGAAGATCAAATGAAATAAAAGCTGTAAAGAACTTAGCAGTGTGTCTACAACCTAGTAAACGATATTAGACTGGCTCTTTTATAATTCTGTAATGAACTACTTTCACTTAATGATATATTATGATCATCTTTCCATAACTTATGTATCATTAAGTACACTTAAAGAATATTTAATGGTCATGACACATCATTATATAGATTAATGATAATCTAACCAATTTCTATTGTTATATACTTATACTGTTTCTGATACTACGTTTTACAAAGATTTTCAAAACATGAACCAATGTTTGCAGCTCCTTCCGCCCACAGGTCCTGTCCCTGTGCTTTAATAAAAACACTTTTTTTTAAAAGATTTTATTTGTTTATTTAACAGAGAGGGAACACAAGCAGGGGGAGTGGGACAGGGAGAAGCAGGCTTCCTGCTGAGCAGGGAGCCCGATGCAGGGAGCCCGATCCCAGGACCCCAGGATCATGACCTGAGCTGAAGGCAGCCGCTTAACAACTGAGCCCCCCAGGCGCCCCTATAAAAACACCTTTTGCACCAAAAACACCACAAAAAACATGAACCAATGTTTCTGTATAGTAATTACTGGTTTCACTGTTTACTTTTAATGTTAATCCATTTGGAGTTTATTTTAGTATCTGTATTTTCCAGATGATTGTTCCAATACTATCAACTGAACATCATTTATCCTAAAGACCATCTATTTTCATATAATATCCTTGAAAAATTTATGAAAGTTAACTCTCTACAGACAAATAGGAGATTTCTCGTGTCATGAGGCAGGAAGTAGGGAGGAAGGAGAGAATTATCTATTCTCAATCAGGATTCCACAAGCCACTCCATCAGCCCAGAATTGGGGAAATAGACCTGGCACTCACCTCTCTGAAGGTTCACTCACTACCCTTGTCCAGGTCACAGATCACTGCAAGGAAACTTTTAAAACTCTGCACTGGAGAAAGGAAGTCATTGCAACAAAAACTGAGTAAGATCTCTGTCAGTTATTCTCTTCACCTGGACAGGCCTTCCCAATGCTACTTTCTGAACACCTGAGCTACTCTCTTGCCTTCACCATACTTGGCGGTTGTGAGGACCGGAAGGCTAACAGTAGGAAGCAAGTCAAATTGGGTCAAATGAGACCCAATTTTTCTCCCCAGTGGCAGAGTCTAACAGCAGCACAAACCAGCAGTTCAAGTAACTAAAATCACCTAGGGTTCATAGGCCTATGGATACATTCACAGAGATTAGCAAGCTCTGAGTTTAATTTTGAGGTGTTTTTGTTTTTGTTTTTGTTTTAAAGTAATCTCTACACCCAACATGGGGCTTGAACTCACGACCCCAAGATCAAGAGTCACAGGCTCTACTGAGCAGCCAGGAGCCCCCTGAGCTTTCATTTTAGACACATCATAGTATAAGCATAATCTGGATCATCTGGATGACTACCTTGTAATTCAGTATTGCCAAAAGATTTCAGTGTTCACTTCCATGTCTGTGTTAACAATCTAGCTGGCAACGCAGGACTACTTCAATTGGCTTGAGTTAATCAGGAAAAATAAAGTGATGATTATAATACTAAATGATGTATTGCCAAATAAAAACAAAATGATGTCTTGATCACTGTGGTAAAAAAAGATTTTAGTGGACTGAGGAGAGCAACAGGATGAAAAGTGAGTCCTCTCACAGTACCCACCTGTGCAGGCTTGCCACACTCAAAAGAACCTCCTGGAAGGGTAGCTTATTTATGCTGAGAGTAGAAATCTGGTTCTAGCAAAATATTATTTTCACATTAATCTTTTCAGTTACTATTTTCCTGATTGATTATTTCATTAGTAAATTGTTTTCGGTATTATAATACCATAAGCAGCGTAAGCATTCAGAGAATTACCTAGTTTTATATATAAACAGCATTATAATTCAAATTATTTAAGTAAATACATGGAACCCATGAAAATACAGAACTGAAGTTTGAGAAATGTTGAGTTGGATAACATATAAAACAGTTTGGCATATCAATGCATAACGTGTGAAAGTTAAAAACCATTTACATAGGGGCACCTCGGTGGCTTAGTGGGTTAAGCCTCTGCCTTCAGCTCAGGTCATGATCTCAGGGTCCTGGGATAGAGCCCCGCATCAGGTTCTCTGCTCAGGAGGGAGCCTGCTTCCCCCTCTCTTTCTGCCTGCCTCTCTGCCTACTTGTGATTTCTTTCTCTGTGTAAAATAAATAAATAAAAATCTTAAAAAAAAGGGCGCCTGGGTGGCTCAGTGGGTTAAGCCGCTGCCTTCGGCTCAGGTCATGATCTCAGGGTCCTGGGATCGAGGCCCGCATCGGGCTCTCTGCTCAGCAGGGAGCCTGCTTCCCTCTCTCTCTCTCTCTGCCTGCCTCTCCATCTACTTGTGATCTCTCTCTGTCAAATAAATAAATAAAATCTTTAAAAAAAAAAAAATTTACACAGTATAACTTCTGATGACAGCATATTGCCTTGCACTGATGTATCACAATTTACCTAACCATTCTCTTCTATTTAGATGGTTTTCTAATTTTTTGTATTATTGTCCTTTTCCGGATTACTGCCTTGCAATAAGATAGAATTCCTGGGAAAGACTATCACCTATATTGAAAAAGCTTACGCATGCCTGAGTATTCTGAGTATACCAATAGCATCACAACAGAACCAGCACGGTATGTCACCATTATTTTGTTAGCTATACCTTTAGAACATGTGCATTTCCTCGCATCTTACCTCTTTATTATTACTAACGAAAATTATTTTGGGGTGGGGGCCAAAGACTAACTTTATTTTTTTTTTAAAGATTTTATGTATTTGAGAGAAAGCAGAGGCAGGAGGAGGGGGTAGAGGGAGAGGGAGAAGTAGGCTCCCCACTGAACAGGGTGCCTGATGTGGGGCTTGACCCCAGGACTCTGAGATCATGACCTGAGCAGAAGGCAGACTCTTTACTGACCCAGCTACCCAGGTGCCCCCAAAGACCAACTTTAATATACACTTTTAATCACGCGCTTTTTATCTTTGCCCTTCAAATACAAAGATGTTTCCACTGAAATGATACCCAGATATATATTTGTAGATTAGGAGATCAGCAGGGACTGTTCCATATTGTTCATATGTGAAGCCAGGTCTCAGGTGAGCCCATTGTTGTGATATATCTGTTATAAGGGAGTAAGCTGCTCTTGATTTTTCCCCCCACTACTGTCTACACAGTGTGGTCTCCTAAAATTTCCTCAAATTTTCTAGTATGCCTACATCTTTTGGTTTTACAATCCTGTCCCCTTCTGGTATTAAGGAACATGTAACACAAAATACAATTACCAACACCCATAATATGACGGAATGACTAATATCTTTTTATACTCTTCTAGACATTCGTATATAAACTCTAAAGCTGGTGCATAGGGGTGCCTGGGTGGCTCAGCTCAGGACGTGACCTCAGGGTGTAAGATCAAATCCTGTATTGGGCTCCACACTTAGTGTGGAGTCTGCTTGGGACTCTGTCCCTCTCCCTCTCCACCGTCCCCCAACCTCATTCACATGCATGCACTCTGTCTCTCTCAAATAAATAAATAAATAATCTTAAACAAGAGCTGGTGAATAGAAAAAGCATATCCTCTTCCATAGCATCAAAATATATTTTGCAGCATAAAATATATACCAATGAAAAATGAACAAAGAGCAAAACAAATAAAAACTACTTGCTAAGAATGTTTTAATTGCCAAAGGATACATTTTAGTAGGACATATCAGGTTAATTTTTCTACCTAACTCCAGCTCCAGCTCCCCAGGATACACACTGTACAATGAAATAAGGCAATTTCCTTCTAATTCTAAGTGTCTCTAAAATACTCTATTTGGCAAGGACTCCTATTATTCTTTAATGCTGTTATTCTTACACGGAAAAGTTGCCTGGGCTTCCTCTTCAAACTTCTGATAAAGATAAGTCTAGAAATTAAACAAAATGAACATTAAAAATTCACTACTAGGGTGCCTGGCTGGCTCAGTTGGAAGAGCATGTGACTCTCCATCTCAGGGTCCTCAGTTTAAGCCCCACATGGAGGACATGAAGCCCACCTAAAGAAAAAGAAAGTCTGCTGCCTGTAGTAGCCAGTTTCCAAGATGGTCTGCAACGTTTTAAAATCCTGTGTAGTTACTTCCCACAATGCACCAAAGTCAGTGCATGATCAATAGAACATGGCAGAGTAATGTCCTAACATTTCTGGTATTAGGTTATAAAAAAGATCTCACTTCCATGATGGCACACTCACTCCATACTCTTTTGGATCACTCATGCTAAAGAAAGCCAGTAGCCAAATTGTGAGCAGCTCTATGGTGAGGCTCATGTGATGAGAAACTAAGGCCTTCCAGGCCAACAATCAGCAAGTTACTGAGGCTTCTGGTAAAAAAGTCACATGAATGAGCTTGGAAGTAGACAGTTCAGGCCAGTCAAGCCTTCAGATGACTATAACCCTAAACAACTTTTTTTTTTTTTTAAAGATTTTTTTTTTGAAGATTTTATTTACTTTTTTGGCAGAGAGCAGAAGAGCACAAGCAGAGGGAACAGCAGAGGAAGAGGGAGAAGCAGGCTCCCAGTTGAGCAGGGAGCCCTCTGCAGGGCTTGATCCCAGGACTCGGAGATCAAGTGAAGGCAGACGCTTAACCATCTGAGCCACCCAGGTGCCCCATCCTAAACAACTCTTCACTGTACCCTCAAAAACGGGTCCTGAAACAGGACCACCCAGTTAAGCCACTGTGGATTCCTGACCATCAGAAACTGACATAATAGTTATTGTTTTAAGCTGTTAAGTTTTAGGCTGATGTGATATGCAGCAATAACTAACACATCACATAATCAAGAAAGCAATCCTTCAATTATTGTAAATGCCAGTTTTGTACTAAATAAATTTCATTCTAAAAAGCAAGACTTCCTAGACCTAGTCTATGAGTTCTGAAATACTTTGAGTGGACTATTAAATTTCTAACAATGAATCCTAATAGAATTTTAGAAAAATGCACAGCAACTTAAAATATTCTCTAACAAGCATTTTTCTGATGTAACAAGAAATCATCTTATCCTTGTAGCATCTACACGAGATTCTCTAATATTAGTCTATACTAAAAGGAACTAAAGCTCCGCAGAGAAGTGACTAACTCCAAATCTTTCACAGGGAATGTATAAGCTGATCCTGCTTACCTTGTTGAGCCAGAAAACAATAGAGCTTTCAAAAATTAATGAAGATGTGTTAAAAGAACAGCAGTTAGCCTGAAAGGACTTGTATTAACCAAAGTTGTAACAACTTGAACAACAAAAACAACGGTGGTAATGGATTTAGCACTACTCAATCAATGAAAATCCCAACATAGAAAAACATGCTTAAAAAAGAGAATACCAATGCTCAAAAAAAAAGAAGACACACTGGCTCAGTCAGTAGAGCACACAACTCTAAATCTCAAGGTTGTGAGTTCAAGCCACATGTTGAGGGTAGAGCCTACTTTAAAATATATATATATACACACACACACATATATACATGTATATATATATATAACTTATTAAATATATAACTATATTAAAAATATATTTTTTAAAGAATACCAGAAAGTTTGCTTTATCACTATATGAGGCAGCCATTAAACAATTTCCTAGAAATGGGTAAAGTGAAATTAAGCATTTTTATGACTTTCTAATAGTAACTGAATTTAAAGGTAACCAAAGAACCCTGGTTAATTAAGAAATACTCTAGGGATGAATACTCTAGGGACACCCGGGTGGCTCAGTCAGTAGAGCATCCAACTTTTTTTTTTTTTTTTTTAAAGATTTTATTTATTTGACAGACAGAGATCACAAGTAGGTGGAGAGGCAGGCAGAGAGAGAGGAGGAAACAGGCTCCCGGCTGAGCAGCGAGCCCGATGCGGAACTCGATCCCAGGACCCTGAGATCATGACCTGAGCCAGAGGCAGAGACTTTAACCCACTGAGCCACCCAGGCGCCCCGAGCATCCAACTCTTGATCTTAGGATTGTGAGTTCATGCCGTGTTCTGGGGATGGAGCCTACTTAAAAAAAAAAAAAGAAAAAAGAAAATAAAGAAAAACTCTACCTTTTAAGAATGAAGAATATAGCTAATGAAAACAGAAAAATGTAATTTAAGGGGCACCTGGTTGGCTCAGTTGGTTAAGCATCCAACTCTTGTTTTTGGCTCAGGTCATGATCTTGGGGTCCTGGAATTGAGCCCTAAGTTGGGCTCCCTGCTCGGCAGGGAGTCTGCTTCCCCTCTCTCTCTCCCCCCTCCCCCTCTTATTTGCACTCTCTCTCTCTAAAATAAATAAATCTTTAAAAAAAGAAAAATATAATTCAATAAACCCTGATGTAATCACTTATTTCAGCAAAGATTAGCAACTGGAGTTACAACTCTTAGGTAAATGGTTAATGTTAAAAAGGACATTCATGTGGTACCCCAAAGCACCATACAAATTATATTCTAGTCATGAAGAGATCTGTCATCCCCCAAACCAGCAGTCAATCTCAGACTCTCTAGAAGTAGGCCACATAAATACCATGTAACTTTTAATATCATGGAACATGAAAAACCCATCATCTATGATTTTTTTTATCTATGATACATTCTAACTAGAATTGTTCTCTTGAATTCATCAAGCCTTTGATATAACTTCCAGATTATAGAAACACAAAGAGGAAAGAGCTAGGTGACACCACAAGAAAGCAAAAAGAGAAATCCCTAAGGTGGGACATTCTGTAGGACAACTAACTGGTCTCTTCAATTAAAAAAAAAAAAAAAAGGATTATGGAGGGCTTAAAGAGAATTAAGGAGGGGCACCTGCTGGCTCAGTCAATAGAGCACTGGATTCTTGATCACAGTCTTGAGTTCAAGTCTCACATTGGGCATACAGCTTACTTAAAAAAAATTGGGCAGGAGCACAGTCTGAAGCAGGGCTCAATCTCATGACCCTGAAATCACGACCTGAGCTGAAATCAAGAGTCAGACGATTAACCGACTGAGCCATCCCGGTGCCCTTAAAGATTTTTTAAAAATCCTTTATATCAAATTACTGGCAACATGTGACTCTAAATATAAACAAAGCCCAGTAAGAGCTATAGATCTTAATGCTGAGTCTCAATAATTTGAAAAAAGTGTATTTATTATTTAGCAATTGCCAAAAGAAAATGTTGTAACGGAATGTTTCATTTTTAAAAATTTAGTCATGATAAGTATTAGGGGAGAAAAGTATAATGGAAAGAAAGAATATCCATCCTTTAAAACTAAACTTTGGACACTGACCAATGCCAAGAAAATTTTTATGTCTCAAATCAGCCCTCCATTTCTAAACACCCACTGCCTACTCTCTTTTTATTCACAATTAAAGAAAGGGGGATGCTTTGATTACCAAAAGGGATGGGTTTATTCATTCAGAGTACTCTGTGATAGATTAATATAGAATCCTTATCTGTGGTGATTAACTTAATAGTGATATATGTGATGTCTCTCCTTTTCACAAAATCATGTCATCAGTTTTAAATAAAAGAGGAAAGAAAAGGCACATCCATGTATACCAATGTCACTATGTCTGATAAAAGAGAGATGTAAAGTAGATGTATTATACTTCAGTTGTTGCATGACAAATGACCACACAAGTATAGACTTAAAACAACATAAATTTATTAGCTCACAAACCTATCCCAGTATTTCTGAATATTCTGCTCAGGGTCTCCCTAAGCTAAAATCAAAACATCAGTCAGGGCTGCTGTTCTCATCCCAGGGCTCGTGGTCCTTCCCAGGGTCACTGGTTATTAGCAAAATTCATTTCCTCCTCACTTCACAGCAACAGCGCAGCAATCCATCTCATGCTTCAAATATCTCTGACTTGCCCTTCGGCACCAGATGTAAAAAGATCTCCACTTTAAGGGCTCATATGGTTGATTAGATCAGGTCCACTAGGAAATCTTCCTACCTTAAGATCAACTGTGCCATTTAACATAACAATCACAGGAATGATATCTCATCTTATGCACAGGTGGGGATTAGGGTGTGGAATATTTGGGGGGGGTGACATTTTTAGAACCAAATACCACAGCCATAAAAAAATAAAACTGTAAAACTTAATTTAAAAACCATTTCTTACCTGTTAATAATGAACCATGCAACAGTAAGCATTCCTGCTAGCCATGTTCCACTCATAAGCCAACTTGTAACAAATAAAGCAGTAACATATATTCCTTGCAATCCAAAAACAATGCCAATATAGAAATAAACTGGCTCAATAATCTCCTAATTGGGGGGGAAAAAAGAGGAGATAATACAGTGACATTACATAATTTTAATTATTTGCAAATATGTAAGAAAATAAATATTAAAGTCAAAAGAAAACATACATTGCTACCAGTTGCTTGATATAAAACACTGGCAATAAGTTCTGGATACAGAGACATTTGCTGCACTGCATTTATAGTCTTCAGAGATACAGTTTTGTTATTGTGTGTCAATTCATAAACACCTAAAGACAGAAAAATTTTTCTCCAGATTATTTATTCTGTTTTACAATAATTAAACATGTCATTCAGAGATCATTAAATATTTTAAATATTTAATAATTACCAATAAAAATCTCAAAGTAAAGTACACTTGAGTGTGCCTCATTTTTCCAATGCTTTTATTAAGTATAAGAAAGAATAATACTTGTACTCTAATACAAATCTCCAAATTCAAGGGTTCCCACATAGTAGAACAATGTTTTATTTTAGAGAAGTGTTGTTAATAAAAATATAAATGTGTAGGGGGCGCCTGGGTGGCTCAATGGGTTAAAGCCGCTGCCTTCGGCTCAGGTCATGATCCCAGGGTCCTGGGATCGATCCCGCATTGGGCTCTCTGCTCAGCGGGGAGCCTGCTTCCTCCTCTCTCTCTGCATACTTGTGATCTCTGTCTGCCATATAAATAAATAAAATCTTTAAAAAAAAAAAAAATATATATATATATATATATATAAATAAAAATGTGTAGGGGCACCTGAGTGGCTCAGCTGGTTAAGTGACTGCCTTCAGCTCAGGTCATGATCCTGGAGTCCCAGGATGGAGTCCAGAAATTGTACCCCTGCTCAGCAGAGAAGTCTGCCTCTCCCTCCAACCCACTCCCATCCTGTGCTCTCTCTCTCTAAAATAAAATAAAATCTTAAAAAAAAAAAAAAAAATGTCGGGGGTACATAGCTGGTTCAGTCGGTAGAACATGAGACTCTTGACCTCAGGGTCCTGAGCTTAAGCCCCATGTTGGTACAGTTAAAAAAAAAAAAAATACAAATGTGGTTATCATACCTCTTTCAAATGAGGGCGCTTTTAACATATCTTTATAATAAGAGTAATAAATGGCACTGTCACCTTGAAATGTGATTTCTCGTTCAAGTTCCTAAAAGAAAATGAAATGATTATTTAAATACCAGTATCCTAAATTTCACCTGCAATCTTCTTTCTCTTCATCTTCTAAATTAATGCTATTTATTTATCCTTTTATTCAAAGAAACATGCTTGAATTTTCCTTTAATCACTAGTGGCCACATTAAGGAGTTAAACTTTTCAATAATTTTTGACAATTATTTTAATGAAACACCTAAGGTTTGGGGCACCTGGGTGGCTCAGTCAGTTAAGTGTCCAACTCTTGATTTGGGCTTGGGTCATGATCTCAGAATCCTGAGACTAAGCCCTGCATCAGGCTCTGTGCTCAGAGCCTGAGCTCTTTGCCCTCTCTTTGCCCTTCTCCCTGCTCACATGCTCTCTCTCAAATAAACCAATCTTTAAAAAAAAAAAAAAAAAGAAAGAAACACCTAAGGTTTAAAATGGATTGTAGCTCATAAGGCATTTACCTTATTATATATAAGGAAAATCTAGAAGGAAAACCAGAAAAAATGCCCTAAGGACAGCAAGAATAGTAAGGCAGGTAATACAAAATGATGGTTGAGGGGCGCCTGGGTAGCTCAGTGGGTTGGACCCTCTGCCTTCCGCTCAGGTCATGGTCCCGGGGTCCTGGGATCAAGCCCCGAATCAGGCTCTCCGCTCAGCGGGGAGCCTGCTTCCTCCTGTCTCTCTCTCTGCCTGCCTCTCTGCCTACTTGAGATCTCTGTCAAATAAATAAATAAAATCCTAAAAAAAAAAAAAAAAAAGATGGTTGAAGTGTTAAAGTCCATAATAAAAAAGAAAAATTTAAGAAGAAATCAGTATTTTCTATTGCTTTTCCACTTCCTTAAATATCCAGAACAATAAGCCCTTAACTCTTTTCTACAGCAAGAACTAATCAGTGCTTTTCAAAAGAAATGCCAGAAATAGAGGCAAATCTTAAGTTCCTATAATTGAGTTACACAGGGTGCCAGAGTGGCTTGGTCAGTTAAGCATCTGAATCTTGATTTCAGCCAAGGTCCTGAGAAGGCTCATGACCTCTTAGGGTCGTGAGATTGAGCCCAGCTCCACATCAGACTCCACGCTCGGCAGGGAGTCTGTGATTCTCACCCTTGCCCCATCCCCCAACTCATGTTCTCTCTTGCTCTCTAAAAATAAATAAACCTTTTAAAAACTTATTATTAAAAAATTGGGCTATATAGGTAATTCAAAAACCATGAAAAACCTTGTGCATTTCATGATAAATCAAGCTTTTGTAAATCTATAGTCTCTAAAATGAAACTCCTTTATTTTCATGCATAACATTTATCAATTAATGTAAAAGATATCAGAGCAGTTTTCTCTAAGTTTGGCTAACAGAATTTCCTGAGATATAAATGGGTATTACCCAAAGAGTTCTATAGTTAAATAAGTTGTGCAAAGGCAGCATTCAAGAAAATGGGTTTCTTTAAGACTTCCCAGAGTATCAGTATACCTTATGCAACTGTGAATCTCTAGGAAGAAATCTTTTCTAGATCTATTTGACCAGTGACTTTTTTCCCCATTTAGAACTTATTAATCAAAATAAATTTCCTTAACAACAAAAATCAGATAAATTTCCTTAAAATGATTCTTTATGAATGGAAACAGATTTGTTTCTAAGATTTCAAAGATATAAACTTTAGATCACTGCTTCTCAAATTTAATGTGCATATGAGTTTCAGATATCTTATTAAAAGATCTCCGATTAGCGGCGACTGGGTTGCTTTGTGGGTTAAGTGGCTGCCTTCGGCTTGGGTCATGATCCTGGGGTCCTGGGATCGAGCCCCGCATGGTGCTCCCTGCTCAGTGGAGAGCCTGCTTCTCCCTCTCCCTCACCACTCTGCATGCTTGTGCTCTGTCGCTACCTCTCTGCTAAATAAAAAAAATCTTTAAAAAAAAAAAAAAAGTCTCCGATTAGATTTTGATTCTAAAGTGGGGCCTGAGAATCTACAATTCTAAAAAAGCTCCCAGGTAAAGTCAATGTTCCTAACTCATACAGTCTTATAAAAAAAACACAGTATTTTTTGATGCATGCCTTCTATATTTTCAAATCTTTGGTTGTTCTCAATGCTGCTTACCCAATAGAATTGCTTGGACATATTTTAAAACACTGATCCTAGACACTTCCTGCTACCCCACCTAAGAATATGTGAACTTTTTAAAAGCTCATCAGATGGTTCTATTGTACGTCCAGTATTATCAAGGAAATAGGATATGCTACAGTAATAGCTTTTGTCAAATCAATACAGGCAATTATTCAGCTAAATGTTTTGGTGGGATGAGGTCAATGGCTGCTCAAAAATAAGAACAACAACAAAATAGTTTGGACGAAAAAAGAAAACAAAACTCTTTAGAGTCAAGTGGTAACTCTGTGAACCTTATCAATCCATGAAAGGTATACCTGATTGTGAAGGAAAGTCTGAGAACAAATTTACTCAAAGGCTAAATTATGAATTATGTAAGTAATTACAGTGACTAAAGGGTCTGTGGAATACACATGATTTAAAACCAGACATTAAACATACTAATATGAAGAGACATCTTAATAAATACTGTCATGCATGTTAATTATTTCCACGCCCCCAAAACATTCTAAACATGTAATCTAAAAATTAAAATATTTTACTGCTGAAATGTTTTTGAAATGTAAACTACCAAAACTAGTAAAAGTATGACTAAACTTGGTAACATTTCACTGTCATTAAAAGCCCCTGATAGATTAGTAGCACGATAAATAAAAAGCATCCTCATAGTTTTTATTCCATGGCCTGGAAACACATTGTATTACATTTTTCAAGGTTGATGTTTTGACTGTGTTCTCAAAATAGCTCCTACACCATTTTGTGTCTAATGACTGTACATAAGAAAGCACTTGTCATACTTATCACACATATAGTTTGGCTCCCTGAAAAACACAATATTTAGATTAAAGTTAAATACTCAAACAACTTCCATATGCTCAAAATTCTTTCTTCTTACCTGCCTGTTGGAAAACCAGAATTTCCGTTCATGGTATGCTGATAAATAGAGAGCATACATCATACCACTAGTAACTGCTGCAAGACAGCCAATGAAAATCTTTGCAAAGCGCTGAAATAATACATCTGAAAAAGCATATTAAAAGTAATCAGATGTAGATGATATTTATATTAATGCACTTCTATTTTTAAAAAGTAATTAAAAGGTAGTATGTACCACCCTTGATGTGAGGAAAATGGCATTCTAACTCTGTGTTCTTCCTCCCCAAAACCTATATCCCCAGTTTAATGAGAAAAAAAAACAGACAAATTCCAAAAGAAAGACATCCTAAATATACCTGACCAGTATTCCTCAAAACTGTCAAGGTCACTGAAAACAAGGAAAACCTAAAAAACTGCCCCACCCAAAAGAGTCTAAGGAGACATGCAGACTAAATGTCATGTGGGATCCTGGAACTGCAAAAGGACATTTGGTAATTAAGCAAATCTGAATAAAGTATGGATCTTTTTTAAAAATAGTGTATTATGGAATACTATGCAGCCATCAAGAGATAGGAAATCTTGCCATTTGCAATTACATGGATAGAACTAGAGGGTATTATGCTAAGTGAAATAAGTCAATCAGAGAAAGACAACTATCATATGATCTCTCTGATATGAGGAATTTGAGAGGCAGGGTGGGGGGTCATGGGGGTTAGGGAGGGAAAAAATGAAAAAACATGGGTTGGGAGGGAGACAATCCATAAGAGACTCAATCTCATGAAACAAACTGAGGGTTGCTGGAGGGTAGGGCGGTAGGGACAGGGTGGGTGGCTGGGTAATGGACATTGAGGAGGGGGATGTGCTATGGTGAGTGCGTTGCAATGTGTAAGCCTGATGAGTCACAGACCTGAACCCCTGGGGAAATAATACATTATATGTTAATAAAAAAAATAAAAAATAAAAATAGTGTTTTAATACTGGTTCCTTAACTGTACCAAAAATACCACACTAATACAAAATGTTAATAAAAGGGCATGTGTGGGCATATAATAAATTATATTTATTATACGTTAATAAAATGTTAATATTATACATGTTATATACATGTATATACATGTTATATACATGTTATTAAATGTTATATGTTAATAAAAGGGCATATGTGTGGGCAGAGGGAGGGTGTAAGAAGGGAACTCTGCACTATCTGTCCAGTTCTATAAACCAAAAAAGATTTCAAAAATTAAAGCCTATTACTCAAGGAAAATAATAAAAGGTATGTACTACCAAACATCTAAAGAAAAAAATACAGGTTCATTCAGAATTACTATCAATAGCTGTTTCCTTATCAAGGAATTTTTTTCTTTCCTGAGGAATAACTTACATACTACAGATTACAGCCATTTAAAATATATGTAATTCAATCATTTTTAATGTTTATATATTTAAAACATCATATGCAACTATTATATATATATGTAACTATTTCTTGATGAATTAACATAAGACACATGTGAATTTTCTACACACAGGACGATTTAATCCTGCTCTACCCTAGCTTTTAGGTATAACAAGCACAGGCCTAAGGGCCCAAAGCCCAATGTTTGATTACTAAATGACTGACAGATCTGTAAAACTCAACTTGCTGATTTATGAAGTTAACTAAACTAAAATCTTAGCCATTTTCAAAATATTATTTAATAAATATTAGTTTTCATGGAACACTAGAGACATTAATAGACAAAGCGGTTAGATATGACTAAGTCAATAAGAATTACTCTCAAGGGCGCCTGGGTGGCTCAGAGGGTTGAGCCTCTGCCTTCGGCTCAGGTCATGGTCTCAGGGTCTTGGGATCGAGCCCCACATCAGGCTCTCTGCTCAGCAGGGAGCCTGCTTCCTCCTCTCTCTCTGCCTGTCTCTCTGCCTACTTGTGATCTCTGTCTGTCAAATAAATAAATAAAATCTTAAAAAAAAAAAAAAAGAATTACTCTCAAAATGCTTGAAAAACACTACCCAATAAATCAAATATTAGTATCAATAGGATACAATTGTTTTAAAATTACTGATTTCAAAAGCATGTGTAAGACATTTGGCCTAGCACATAGTAAGAGCTCAGCAAATACTACTATTGTTGAGATACAGAAGTATACATGCAAAAATATATAAGATGGTTAATTAAAGCAATGTTAACACAATATGAACTATAAAAAGCTGGTTAAAAAAAACATCAATGGTGGAAGTTTGGAAAAAGTGCTTCAAAGCTTCTGAACATATGTCCTGGTTTGGTTTTTTTTCCCCCCATTAATTCTTTGGAATAATTTTTTGCTCATTAATTCTTTAGATAATGGCAAGTTAATCCTAATTGTCAGGGGTTATTATAAAAAGTATGCAAACCATATCCTACATATAAATGCCTTACCTTAATACTAAATATGGTGTTTTCAAAGTTTATTGTGAAGAGTCAAATATGGAATAAGAAAAAAAGAGCACTAAATAAACATCAGTATCAACAATACAGGGCATAGTTAGGTAACATTTAAAGCAAAGGAAAAAGCTAAGGACATGTTAGGAAAAGAAATGTAGGATTCCATTTCACAAAAAGTAAAAAAAAAAAAAAAAAAAGAAGAAAAGTATAAGGGCACAGAAAAAAATGTAAGTAATATGCCAAAACTTTTGTTCTATCTACTGGAATTATTTATACATTTTATTTTATAACACATTTCTCTATTTTCCACATCTCTAGAAATAAAAAAATATGTTTTTGTATTCAGGGGGAAAATACTATTTTACGGTAGTTAGCTCTAGATTGTTTAATTATCTTTCTTGTATTTTCCAAAATGTTTTAAATGACCGCTCTATTAGTAAGCTTTTCTATGATTTAAAAAAAATTTTTTTTACCCCAAACCACTAGTGGCTTACAAAATACAGGTTTATTTCTCACTTATGCTACTTGTGGGTTTGGGGCCCATAGTGACTCTCCACCCAATTCCACACTTTAGATTAGCTGTGGCTCTTCTTGTATCTTCTTCAGAGTCCCAGATTGGGGTCAGTGGCTATTCACATGAAAGAGGGTAAGAGCAGGAGAACTGGACGCCTGGATGGCCCATTCATTTAAGCATCTGCCTTCAGCTTAGGTAATAATCCCAGGGTCCTGGGATGGAGCCCCACATCAGGCTCCCTGCTCTGCGGGGAGCCTGCTTCTCTCTCTCCCTCTGCCTGCCACTCCCCTTGCTTCAGCTCTCTCTCTCTCTCTCTCTTTTTCAGTCAAATGAATAAATAAAATCTTAAAAAAAAAAAAAAGAGCAGGAAAACAGGCAGAGAATACAATGCCTCTTACAGTTTCTGGTCAAAACTAAAACATGCTACTTCCACAGACAGTCCATTGGTCCAGGCGAGTCACATCAGTAAGCCTGACAACGAGGGAACAAAGTATACACTGCCTCAGAGATGCACTCCAAATGACATGGCAATGGGAAGAAATGGATAATTCACTTTAGGAAAAGGAGAAAACACTTGCAAATAAAAGAGTCTATCAGGGTCTGCCCCATTTGTCACAAATAATCACTCCCCTCCAAAGGCAAACCACTCACTCCTTCTCAAGAAAGACACCCTAAGAACAGCTTATTCAGCCTGTTTCCTGCATGTATATATCATTTTAAGACCTCAATAGTTATATCCTTTTTAATCCAGGCTGAGAGTTCTTTTAACGGTACATCTCTCCCAAAAGCTTAGCAGGCAATTCTCTTCAATATTCACTTAACAGAAATAAAAACAAACGCCCACAAAATGATCTGTAGAATTGTGGTCACAGAAGCCTTATTCTTAATAGCTAAATACTGAAAATTAGGGCACCTGGGTGGCTCAGTCGTTAAGCGTCTGCCTTCGGCTCAGGTCATGATTCCAGGGTCCTCGGATCAAGTCCCACATCATGCTCATTGCTCAGCAAGAGCCTGCTTCTCCCTCTGCCTGCTGCTCCCCCTACGTGTCTGCCCTCTTTCTCTCTCTCTGACAAATAAAATCCTCAAAAAATTTAAAAATTTTTTTAAAAAATGGGCCTTCAACTCTCTACTCAGCGGGAAGCATGAGAAGGCTTTCAGCCTCTAAGGATGGCATGTTCTCCAGAGCCATCTTCATACACAGTTCAGTTGTTTAATAGAAAAGGAAGGACCGGGATGCCTGGGTGGCTCAGTGGGTTGAAGCCTCTGCCCTTGGCTCAGGTCATGATCTCAGGGTCCTGAGATCGAGCCCCGCATGGGACTCTCTGCTCAGCAGGGAGCCTGCTTCCTCCTCTCTTGCTCTCTCTGCCTGCCTCTCTGCCTACTTGTGATCTCTGTCAAATAAATAAAATAAATAAATAAATAAAAATCTAAAAAAAAAAAAAAAAAAAAGAAAAGGAAGGACCTCCAGAGGGTGGAGTCAAGGACCACAGAGAACACTGAACTAGGAAGCTACTTCCAAGGAAAACAACCAGGGCTTAATAAAGAAACATCCCTAGGGGCGCCTGGGTGGCTCAGTGGGTTAAAGCCTCTGCCTTCAGCTCAGGTCATGATCCCAGGGTCCTGGGATCAAGCCCCGCATCGGGCTCTCTGCTCAGCGGAGAGCCTGCTTCCCTTCCTCTTTGCCTACTTGTGATCTCTGTCTGTCAAATAAATAAAATCTTAAAAATAAAGAAAGAAAGGAAGAAAGAAAGAAAAACATCCCTACCCCGGGATAAGGAGCCCTCATATTTATCCATAGCAGTTATGAAATTTCGTAACTGCTATAGACCAGTGACTGATATCTCTCTCACTCTTCTTCTTTCTGAATGGAAGCATTTATTTTGCTTATCCTGTCCCTGTCCAACAATATATCCTGGGAGGGGGACATGTGCAGAAAAGCTAACACAGCAGCCCTGCAACTGCCTTATGGAGAAAGGCCTGCTTGCAAGGTAGGGCCTTTGTTGGAATCTGGGAACTTGGACTTCAGGAAGGTTCCCACCATTCTCTTATCAGTTAGTTTACTGTACCTGACCTATCTGTACAAACGATGTGGTTTATGCTGGCTACTTTCCTTCTGGGAATCCAGTTTTGGTATGTGGTAGGTAAAGGGTACATGACCAGCCACCAATAAAAACTCTGTGCAGGGGGTGCCTAGGTCGCTCAGCGGGTTAAAGCCTCTGCCTTCAGCTCAGGTCATGGTCTCAGGGTCCTGGGATTAAGCCCTGCATCGGGCTCTCTGTTGAGCAGGGAGCCTGCTTCCTCCTCTCTCTCTGCCTACTTGTGATTTCTGTCTGTCAAATAAATTAATAAAATCTTAAGAAAAAAAAACAAACAACTCTGTGCAGGGGTGCCTGGGTGGCTCAGATGGTTCAGTCTCTGCCTTCAGCTCATGTCGTGATCTCAGCGTCCTAGGATCAAGCCCTGCATTGGGTCCCCGACTCAGTGGGGAGTCTACTTCTCAGTCTCCCTCTCCCTCTGCATCTCCGCCAGCTCATGCTCTCTCTCACTAAATGAATAAATAAAATCTTAAAAACAAACAAACAAACAAAAAAACAACTCCGTGCCGTCATTAATAAGCTTCCCTGGTAGACAAAACTTGACAAATGTCCCAATTTGACGCTGAAGGAGTTAAGTACAACCTGTGTGAATCCATTAGTAAAATAATCAGTGAAGCTTATGCCTACTTTCTTACAGACTTTAGCCCTAGGCTTTTTCCTTTTGCTGATTTTCTTTTATAATGTTCACTGTAATAAATCATAGCTGTAACTATTCTGAGACCTATGAGTCCTTCTAGCTAATCACCAAACATGGGGGGTGGTCTTGGAGACCCCTCACACAGAGCACATAACTTACCTTTTTAATTCATAGATATCTGGATCAGAATGATTGATACCTGGCCCTGATGTAGATAGGATGACCTTGGGCCTCAAGACTGCTTCCAGGGGACACCTAGGTGGCTCAGTTGGTTAAGCAGCTGCCTTCGGCTCAGGTCATGATCCCAGCGTCCTGGGATTGAGTCCCACATCGGGCTCCTTGCTTGGCGGGGAGCCTGCTTCTCCCTCTGCCTCTGCCTGCCATTCTGTCTGCCTGTGCTTGCTCTCTCTTCCTCTCTCTCTGACAAAAAAAAAAAAAAGACTGCTTCCAGGACTAGTAAGACTGAGTATCTTCCTTGGGGTCAGAGAGGTAGTGAGTGTATTTTGTTTGAGGGAGAAAAGTAAATATTTATGACCAAAAGAAAAGAATGTGATAGTTATATTATTATTCCTACTTATTTTGTCCTTTCTTACAAAATGATTATTGATCTCTCTCCCCACTACCATGTGACTTGCAATGCCTCCCTGTAGTCAGGGTATACTTCTCCATCTCTTTCCTGTAGTCAGGGTATACTTCTCCATTTCACTGTCTGGATTGTTTATATGCTTCCTTGGGTCAACAGAATCTGAGTACAAGTGACTGAATGTCAGTTCAGTAGAAAATTTAAGAGACATTGCATGACTCTACCTATTCTCCTGCTCTTTTCCTCTGTCTTAAAAAAAATATTCCAACTAGGGGCTGTTCCTTCACGACACATGAAGCTACACCAGCCAACCTGAAGCCACAACATGGAACATTAGTCAGAAATAAGCATTTTTTGTAAACCAGTGAGATTTAGGGTTTGTTCTACAGCAAAACCAAAGTTGACTAATAATACCATGTAATTAATCTCAAAACAGGTATACACATTTAAAATATTAATATAAAATATAATACCTAGCATACAAAAAGCCATTGTTATGGTAGCACAAAAACTCCAAATTTATCTAACTTACGTTTTGGAGCTCTTTCAGGAATTGGAGTGTCACTGATTTTCTCTTCTTTGACAGATTCCTTATTTTCTGAAGACTTCAGCTTTTTTCTTTGGCGCAGTTCTACTGTTGGTCCTTAAAAAATTTAAGATGTTATTGCAAAATGTGTACCAAGTTGTTCTAATCTATAACCCAAACCAATCCACTTTTATTATACTAAGGCAAAAGTCACATGGAGACCTTTTAGTACCAAAGATAACTTTTTTCACAATTAAATAAATTATTCATTTAGACAGACTGTCTTTCATACAGAAAGAAATTTAGGTTCTGCCTTCCACCTGAGCCTTCAGAGTCCTACTGATAAATCAACAAGCTCTAATAATGTTATTTTCAAAATATTCCAAAATAAGTAAACCCCCTTCCAGAATGACTAGGGAACATGATGTTATTTAACATATTAACATAGGGGTGCCTGGGTGGCTCAGTTGTTAAGCATCTGCCTTGGGCTCAGGTTGTGATCCAAGGATCCTGGGATCAAGTCCCAAGTCAGGATCCCTGCTTGGCGGGGCGCCTGCTTTTCCCTTCCCACTCCCCCTGCTTGTATTCCCTCTCTGACTGTCTCTCTATAAAATAAATAAATAAAATATTTTGAAAAAATACATTAGCATATTATTCTAGTTACCTGAGTACCACACTCATCATTCAAGGATTAACAATTTTTTTTAAATCTGAATATAACAAAATATATTGATCATAAAACTATACTTCATTTTTAAAACAATCCTGCAAAGGGGTGCCAGGGTGGCTTAGTCGTTGGGCATCTGCCCTTGGCTCAGGTCATGATCCCAGGATCCTGGGATTGAGTCCGTATGCAGGAAGCCTGCTTCTCCCTCTTCCATTCCCCCTACTTGTGTTCCCTCTCTCACTGTGTCTCTCTGTCAGATAAATAAACAAAATCTTAAAAAAATAAAGTAAAATGAAAAAAAAAAAAGTCTTGCAAATTCTGCAGAATTTCACAGTGCTGTAGTTTTATCACTGTATAGTCTTATAGATTTAGATATTTGAAATAGGCATATCCTTATATGTGGAAAACTGTCAGAAAATTTCCCAGTATTAGACTATCATTTTATGTCTGATAAAAAATATAAAAGCAGAAAGTAGCTCCAAACCAGTAAACTAAATTCCAAATGAAACAGAAATTTATATATTCGGGCACCTGGGTGGCTCAGTGGGTTAAGCCTCTGCTTTCAGCTCAGGTCATGATCTCAGAGTCCTGGGATCGAGTCCCCCATCAGGCTCTCTGCTCAGCGGAGAGCCTGCTTCCCCCCTCTCTCTGCCTGCCTCTCTGCCTAGCTGTGATTTCTCTCTCTGTGTGTCAAATAAATAAATAAAAATCTTTTTAAAAAATTTATATATTCACGGGACTGGAAGAGATTATGCTGAGTGAAATAAGTCAAGCAGAGAGAGTCAATTATCATATGGTTTCACTTATTTGTGGAGCATAACAAATAGCATGGAGGACAAGGGGAGATGGAGAGGAGAAGGGAGTTGAGGGAAATTGGAAGGGGAGGTGAACCATGAGAGACTATGGACTCTGAAAAACGATCTGAGAATTTTGAAGGGGTGGGGGGTGAGAGGTTGGGGGCACCAGGTGGTGGGTATTGTAGAGGGCATGGATTGCATGGAGCACTGGGTGTGGTGCAAAAATAATGAATACTGTTATGCTGAAAAAATAAAAAATTAATTAAAAAAATTATATATTCAACCTAACTACTTTTCTTTCCTAGAGTTAATTATCTCTTTTTAAAAAAATATTTTATTTATTTATTTGACAGAGAGAGAAAGCAGAAGCAGGGAGAGCAGCAGAGGGAGAAGCAGGCTCCCCACTAAGCAGGAAGCCCAATGTGGGGCTCAATCCCAGGACCCCAGGATCATAACCTGAGCCAAAGGCAGATGCTTAACCAACTGAGCCACCCAGGTGCTCCCTCTTTTTATTTTTTTTATTTTTTTTAATTAATTTTTTATTTTTTCAGCATAACAGTATTCATTATTTTTGCACCACACCCAGTGCTCCATGCAATCCGTGCCCTCTACAATACCCACCACCTGGTGCCCCCAACCTCCCACCCCCCCCTCTTTTTATTTTTAAGTAGACTCCACACCCATCATGAAGCCCAATACAGGGGCTGAACTCATGACCCCGAAATTAATACCTGAGCTGAGATCAAGAGTCAGATGCTTAACCAACTGAGCCACCCAGGTGCCCCCAGAATTAATTATTTTATAAGGTAGACTATGACTGTCTTGTTGATACAAACTGTCCAACCAAGCTTATAAGGTGGTTCAAGAATTTATTTCCTCCTTACTAGAGTGGTGGAGAGTTTTCTTTTTTCTCTTAGGGATGACCTTAGGCTATGAATTGAGTCTAAAAAGAGGAGTCAATAAAGGAGAATGAACCTGCTGCTGCTGATCAGATGAAGGATTCTAGGTTTATTGTGGAAAATGAAAAACAAATATATATTTTTTTAATTTTTTTTGTAATATCTACAACCAGTGTGGGGCTCAAACTCATGACTATCAAGAACAAGAGTCACATGTTCTTTCAACTGAGCCAGCCAGGCTCCCCCCGCAAAAGTATATATTTTTAAATAGCTTCAAAGCAAATTCAAGTTTGCTAAAGTATCTTTAAAACTGGCATCAAGGTTTTAAAAAAAAAAAACTGTATATTTAGTGGATTCCATACATTTCTATAATATCATTTATTTTGTACTTAAGTACTAAAGCCAGGGAACAGATTAGAAAAATGACATTATTATTAGAAGAGCCATACCTCAGATTTTGAGGGTTTTTTAACTTCAGAGAGAGAGAGAGAGAGAGCGTATGCACACACATTGGGGGACTGGCAGTGAATCTCAAGCGGACTCCATGTTGAATATGACTCAATTCCATGACCCTGAGATCACAACCCCAGCCAAAACCAAGAGTTGGACGCCCAACTGACTGTGCCATCCAAACGCCCCAGATTTTCAGTATTTCTGCACATAAATCTGGGTCAATTAATAGATATTACTATATTTCTTTTTCATGACACTTTTTAACTTTTCTCTGCTTTGGAATAAAGCAAAAGTTAAAAGTACCCAACAGGGGCGCCTGGGTGGCTCAGTGGGTTAAGCCGCTGCCTTCGGCTCAGGTCGTGATCTCAGAGTCCTGGGATCAAGCCCCGCATCAGGCTCTCTGCTCGGCGGGGAGCCTGTTTCCTCCTCTCTCTCTGCCTGCCTCTCTGCCTGCTTGTGATCTCTCTGTCAAATAAATAAAAATTAAAAAAATAAAAAATAAATAAAAAATAAAAATAAAAGTACCCAACAAAAATGAAGATTTAGGGGCACATGCATCCCAATAATTATCACAGCAATGTCTACAACAGCCAAAATATGGAAAAAGCCCAGATATCCATTTATGGATGGATAAAGAAGATGTGGTATATATATATACACAATGGAGTATCACTCAACTATTAAAAGAATGAAATCTTGCCATTTGCAATGACATGAACAGAATGACAGGGTATTATGCTAAGCAAAATAAGTCAGTCAGGGAAAGACAAATATCATATGATTTCACTCACATGTGGAATTTAAGAAACAAGAGATGAACACAGGGGAATGGAAGGAAAAAATAAGATGAAATCAGACAGGGAGATACATCTTAGACTCTTAACTACAGGAAACTAACTGAGGATTGCTGGAAGGGAGATGGGAGGAAGGATACAGTAACTGCGTGATATAACTCCAAGTTTATTTAGTTATTACACTTGTAAGATAAACACATTGACAGTATTAAATTTTTTCTGAAAATTTAAATGGATAATTTCAGAAAACAAGCTAACAAATCTATTAAGGTAGTTTACAAATGGGTTAGGTAGGTCTTTTTTATTAGAGGAAGGCTAAAAGCACACATTTAAGATAAAGATAGACTGGGAGGGGGTATCACACAAAAAGTGACCTTTATAAAAAGTTATCATTTTCCTTTTTAAAAAATTTCCTCATAAATAACCACTTTACAGAGACATTAAATTAGTCTTAGTACATATAAATGGATTTTATTTACAGTAGAGCTTATACAAAAATTTTGCACAGATTCCCAAATGATGCATAAAGTCATTTTTTTAAGAATCTGTATTAGGAACAACAAAGGGCCATACAAATAAATTATCTATAAAGGATCTATAACACTATAACTTCTTGGTTCTAAGATGGTATACGTTTTAAGATACTGAGCAGGTACCTTGGGAGTTTTGGTTTGTTTATTTGTTTGTTTTTAAAGATTTTATTTATTTGAGAGAGAGAGAACAAGCAGGAAGGGAGGGCAGAGGGAAAGGAAGAAGCAGACTCCCTGCTTGATCCTAAGACCCTGAGATCATGACCTGAGCAGAAGGCAACACCTCAATGAACTAAGCCACCCAGGCACCATTTGTTTGTTTTTTTAAGTAGGATCCATGTCCAGTGTGATAGGAAAACTCTAGGATAGAATTTAAGTTTCCTTTTCTTTCTTACATCTTTAGCATTATAAAGAAAAAGTCAAACTAAATGAAAATGATAACATAGCCACAAAAATAACCTGCCATTTCAGGCTCTGGTCCAGTGATCTTCACATGAGATAGCTAGCAGAGCTACAAAGAGGCCTGCAAATGTCCATCCAGACAACACACAGCAATTTCCAAATGAAGTATTAATGCTGCTCTACTCAAAGTTGTCACTTCTCTCTGCTCTAACATTTATTTCAAGAAGGATAAGTATGAAAAACCTGACCCTCTGCTGCAACAATGAAGACACTTTTTGTAAGATGAGATTCTCAAAAAATTATTTACCTGGGGCAACAGCAGGACAATGAAAAGGACCCAAGTGAATGTGAATGGTGAGCAAAAAGGGGGTATAGGGAACATCTAGATACAACTAAAATACACCATTTAGTCTAATTTTAAGATAATATGTATTTTGTGGGTTTTTTTTTTAAGCTTTTATTTATTTATTTGACAGAGGGAGAGAGCACATGTGTACAGGCAGGGGGAACAGCAGGCAGAGGGAGAGGGGAAATTGGGCTTCCCGCTGAGCAAGGAGCCCGATGCAGGGCTGTCTTCCAGGACCCTGGAATGGTGACCTGAGCCAAAGGCAGACGCTTAACTGACTGAGCCACCCAGGAGCCCCGGATAATATGTATTTTAAAAAAAATTTATAGAGTGCCAAATAAATGCAAAGCATTCAGAATCGTGCCTAGTACACAGATATGTTTGCTATAAATATTATTACTAGCATTATTATAATAAGTAAGACTATAATTACTCATTTATTGTTGATTATTATATCCCAGCACCTAATACAGCAGGCACCCAAATGTTTATGGAATTAAAAAGCTGCCAAATGAAACTATATTTTAACAAAACTTCAATACATTAATTGTTCCATATAAGATATATTTGCTTTTGGATTATCAGTAATTCTACAACCAAAAATCACTTTTCATTTTATACCCCATCAATAAATTTTACAAAATGGTATGGCCTTTTTAATTAGTTCCACATCACACTAATTTAATTAAGTGTAACAATAATCTCCTAAAACAATCTCTCATTTTGCATGATGTACAATATTAAAGACTTTTAGTATCGCGCTATTAATTTTTCATGCTTTAGCTTAAGCGTGAAAGTGTTCATGCAAACACACAAGCTAGTTTATCAACCTACTCCACAGATTTGCAACTACTCAGAAAAAGAAAAAATATAAAGAAATGTCTTAAACTACTGCAACAGAAGATAAAACCAAGGTAACAAGTGGAATTACACTCTTCCTTACCAACTAAAAACAGCGTTGTTTTGACCTTTTTAGGTAGAGTGTCTTTAGATAGACTTTAACACTCTGAAAACTCAAGAAAGAGGAGTCAAATATGAAACCAGTGTGAGCATAGGGACAAGGCAGCAAACCAAAGAGCAGAAAACAGTTTTTAAAAAATTGCTTTCCACTGCATTCTTGAAATTCCCTCTTTGCATTCTTGGTTCAATAAGATTTAAATCTAGGGTCGCCAGGGTGGCTCAGTCCTTAAGCATCTGCCTTCAGCTCAGGTCACGGTCCCCGGTTCCTGGGCTGGAGCCCCACCCCCATCGGGGCTCGCAGGTTGGCAGGAAGCCTACTTCTCCCTTTCCCACTCCCCCTCTTGTGCTCCCTCTCTCACTGTGTCTCTCTCTGTCAAATAAATAAAATCTTAAAAAAAAAAAAAAGGTTTAAATCTAAATGAGATCACATTCACAACTGCACTCAAGAAGGTAAAAAGTTATTTTTCCCACCAGAATTCAAAATCTAACTGCTCTGTCAAGCAACACTACCATATATATCTGTTCCTAAAACTAGCACGGGTATCAATGATGAAGTTATTATGCCATGAATGTTTCCTGTAATATCTACCATTAGCTGCTAAGTTCCTACAACTCCCCATTTTTCTCTCATACCTATCATTTTCTATGAATAAATATTACCGAAGAAATTAATTTTCTTAGCACGGGCCGTGTGCGGGCATGGGAAGCTTTCTCCAGCTCACCCACTTTCACTCTCAAAGCACTCCTGGCTTCCTAATCCTCCCAAACTTCCTACATCGCTCAGCCCTTTGCCATCTCCTCCTAACCTATAAACGAACTGGCCTTCTTCAGTTTCCCCTCCCAATTCATCTTACCTCGTTAACCCCAAATTCCTGCCTCTTTCCATACCTTCCGCGTGAGGCTGCTCCCCCCACCCCACCCCCGGACCTCGTATTTGTCAGTATCCCCAGACCCCTGAAGAAGGCACTCAGAGTGAGGGCATTTGGTTAAACACTATCACTTTCAAATATGCACTCCAGCACCTAAGCCTCCATCTTCTAACCCAAACTGCGCCTCCCACCCCATTGACTGTCTGCTAGAAGCCCTCCCCCTCGGGAGTACCCCCTTCCCTCCGCAACACACGAACACAGCTTTTTCTCTCCCTACCTCATTCCCAACTTTAAGCTCCACCTTTGCTTCCCACTGAGGCGGACAAAACTTCGGGCCATTCACTCCGCTCCCAAATGTCCCCGCGCCGCCCCCGCCCCGCTCCTTCACCGCCCCCACGCAGCCACCCCTCGCGCAGCCGCGGCCACTGACCGTCCGCAGCCCAGGCCTCTGGGCCCCTCGCGCCCCCGCCTCCCTTTCCCGAGACCACGAGCGACAGTTGGCGTCCCTCCCTTTCCCGAGAGCCCTCACCTTCTTCCTCCGCCATGGTCTCCGCGGAGGCCCGGGTGCCCCTCCGGGTCCCGCGCGGCCCGGAGTCTCCGGCCCTCCGCGTCGCCGAACCCCTCCGCAGCCCCAAGACCGCTCCCGGCCGCCGCGCCCCCACTTCCTGACCCGCCCCCCTTCGGTGTCGCGGCCAACCGCGTCCCGCCCGGCGGCCCAGGAACCAGAGAGCCGGGAGCGGAGGGCGGCCGGAGCGTTTTGCTGGCGCGCCCAGGCCTGCCTGGGCAGGAAGACAACTCGACTGCGCGGGTGGCCCCGCCCACGGCCGGCACTCCCGGCCTCCTCTTCCCCGCCTCCTCCTCCCGGCTCCCGGCACCCTCCCCCTTCGTCCGACCCTTCCGAAGGCTGGGCGCCCAGCGGGGGTTCCGCGGCGTTCGTCCTTCGACTCAGAGAAAATCATCAGTTTCATCTTCCAGACCCAGACCACATCCACGCCCCGTTTGACCGAGAGGAAGCTAAGGTCTGGCGAGGTGTCAGACACAAAGCTGGCGCGAGCTAGCGCTGGAGCGCACGGCTCGGGGCTCCCCTCGGTGCTTGCGCGCTCGGCGGTTTCACGGAGCGGCGGAATGCTCGCGGTTGGCGCTGTGGTTTAGTGGGCCACCTTAGATGACACAAGCATTCCACGAAGGAAGCTTCTACTTGGCACTCAGTGTTTATAACGTCCCAGACTGGTTAAACACAGACATTCGCATTTCGTGATACTATTTTTAAAAAAGATTAAAATGCGGGAGCGGAATGTATTTAGATATTCCACGGTGGCCGACCATAGTTTCCACTTACTGCGCTATGTGTACCCGATCTTGTGCTATTACATCGGGCATTCTCCAACAAACACCAGAACTTTCCCCCAACAGTATTCGGAAGTAGATTTAGGAACTGACAAAATGCTCATGTTATTTTATTTTTTTTTAAGGTTTTATTTATTTGACAGAGATCACAAGTAGGCAGAGAGGCAGGCAGAGAGAGAGGGAGGTGAAGCAGGCTCCCCGCCGAACAGAGAGCCCCATGTGGGGCTCGATCCCAGGACCTTGGGATCATGACCCGAGCGGAAGGCAGAGGCTTTAACCCACTGAGCCACCCAGGCGCCCCCAAAATGCTCATTTTAGAGAGAGAGAAAAAAAGCACCAGAACTCGCTGAAGTCATGGGGTAATTATGGACGTCCCATTCTTAGCAGGCAGCAAGATTCTCCTAATAGCACCTTTGTCAAGTTAGGATATTTGGAGAGAAGCTATCGCTTTTCAGTGCTGCGCAAAAAACAGTTCAAGGAATGCTTTTTATGCCTTTGATTGCCTGTAACTATGTCTCACCCTTAAACAACACTGCACCCGGAGTTAGAAACACAGTGGAGGTTGCCAGTAGACCAGAAAAGACCCGGATCAACGCAGAGCAGGAACAGAATGTGTGGACCTTGAAAACCACAAGATATGCGAGGACCCAGTGTAATGGGCAGTAGATAGCAGAGTATCCTTATCAGATGACCCTTACTGCAAGGGCCCCACCTCCTGGGGAACAATACAGTGGCCACTGAGGCCCACTGTTTTCCTACTCAAGAGTCTTAAGGTGATGCCCACTCCTCCTATAGTTCCTTCATTATCACCTCAGGGTGACTGATGGGCTTAATTGCCAATGTGCCTGCTCTAATGGGCAGAGAGGAAAAACAGCCTCTTAAACTGTAAAGGGAATCATGAAAAGAGAAAGATCGTTATTCAATCTTTACATAGAAATCAATGGAATCATGATTGTGTTCCATAGTAGAAACACTGTTCTTCCCTTGAACCCTGAACACTCCACATAAGGATAATGAGAGTGGAACATTTTATTTCCCCTCAATCTCTCATTTTGCTCTGAGAGAAATAGGCCCTTTTTTTCTTTTCCAAAATGTATACATGATCTCAAAAGATAGAATCCTAAGTGCTCAAGATGTTGCCTTGCAGCAGGCATTATACCTGAGTTTTCAGTTTCCATAATTCCCTAATGATGGTCCAAATGCATGGTCCAAAGATCACTTCTGATGATAACTTGATTATTTTACCACTGCAGTCATGGACTGCTAGTTTCCAGTCCAAAATCTGAAGGTTTGTTTCATCGAAGTTTGCCTCACCTTGACCTAAAGACCTCTTATTTTCTTAAATGGTCTCTCTCTCTTTTTTTTTAAGATTTTATTTATTTATTTGACAAAGAGAGATCACAAGTAGGCATAGAGGCAGGCAGAGAGAGAGCAAGGGAAGCAGGCTCCCTGCCGAGAAGAGAGCCCGATTCGGGGCTCCATCCCAGGACCCTGGGATCATGACCTGAGCCGAAGACAGGCGCCCCTCTTAAATGGTCTTTTACTTGCAATATGCTCCCAAAGAAACAGTATGATTTTCTGCCACCTCTGGAAGTTTGAGGATCCCTTCTGTATGCAATGGATGTTAGGGAGTGATATAAAATGTTCTTTGTTTTAAGAAGTTAAGTCATGGAAATGGAGCTTAGGAGGCTACAGTAGTAAATTGGGTGAGGAATAAAGACTTGGAATAAGGGCATGGAAATAAAAATGTTCAAGAAGAATGGACTCAAAGGATGCTGGAGAGAAAATCTATAGCACCTGGTGACAAATTGGATGTGATACATGATGAGCTGAAGATGATTCCTGAGATTTCTATCTTGAAATTAATCATGTGCTTTTTATATGCTGCCAAGGTATGAGAAGAATAGAAGATAAAAGCCCCTGATGACTTACGTACTTGAAATAAAATGCAGGCAAAGTCTATTTTTAAAAAATTCTATCAAATCTTTCATCTTATTATTAGTAACAGAACAGAATTAGTAAATCTTTGCATCAGTTCAGCTTTTCTTCTATTAAATATTGGGAATTTTAAAAAAGTGATTTATTTATTTTTTAAATTTATTTGACAGAGAGAGAGATCACAACTAAGCAGAGCAACAAGCAGAGAGAGGGGAGAAGCAGGCCCCCTGCTGAACAGAGAGCCCAATGTGGGGCTCCATCCCAGGACCCTGAGATCATGACCTGGGCTGAAGGCAGAGGCTTAACCCACTGAGCCACCCAGGTGCCCCTAAAGGTAGGGAATTTTTTATCTTCATTATGTAATAAAGCCTTAGTTATCCATTGGTTAAAAACACATTTATAGGGGTGCCTGGGTGACTCAGTGGGTTAAAGTGCTGAGCAGAGAGCCTGCTTCCCCTCCTCTCTCTGCCTACTTGTGATCTCTGTCAAATAAATAAATAAAATCTTTTAAAAAAAACATATTTATATTATTCTCAAACACCATCTCCTTTGTGAAGTCCAAACCATATATGATCAATTTGTTTTTGAAAACATGTGACGCACTTACTGCCATTATATTCTGGCTTGTATTTTGGTCATGTTTGATCCTCACACTTTCAAGTCTTTGAAAACAGACAAACACTGTAGACAGATATTTTGAGAATTGACTTAAAAGTTGATGATAATAGCAAGTATTAGCTGTAGGTGGGACTTAGAAGACCAACATAAATCTTATATTCTGTACTACCATCAGAACTATCCCTTGATTTGAAGCTATTTTGTTCACTAATTCTGGTTGTGATTTTGGATTAATGTGGGATTTTCTTCCCTTTACCTTTTCTTTAAAAGAGGAATCAAGGTTTAGACTGTCAGTTGCAACTGCAGTTGCTTCTCAACTTGTTCCTCACTGTTCCTCATTGTTTGAAGCTGAGCTTCCATGCCTACTGAATACATTTTCCCTATTGTCACTCATCGTAAGGACTTACTGTCCTTTTCCACTGACTGGGAGAGCAACAATCATGCAAACCAACAAGGTCAAACTGTGAAATGTATAATCCTCCCAAGTGGGATAGACTAAACAATGTATGTTCTAGTTAGGGGCTCTTGGGTGGCTCAGTTAAGCATCTGTCTTTGACTCAGATCATGATCCCAGGGTCCTGTGATCAAGCCCCACAGTTGAGCTCCATGTTGGGGCCTCCCCGCTTAGCAGGGAGCCTGCTTCTCCCTCTCCCCCTCCACCTGTTTTTGCTCTCTCCCTCTCTCTCTAATAGATACAATCTTTTTTTAAAAAAATGTATTCTAGGGGCGCCTGGGTGGCCCAGTGGATTAAAGCCTCTGCCTTTGGCTCAGGTCATGATCTCAGGGTCCTGGGATGGAGCCCCGAATTGGGCTCTCTGCTCAGTGGGGAGCCTGCTTCCCCCTTTCTCTCTGCTTGCCTCTCTGTCTGCTTGTGATCTCTGTCAAATAAATAAATAATATCTTTTTTAAAAAATGTGTTCTATTTAAATATTTTTAAAATTGAACATATTAGACATCTTAGGAGATTTTCTTTTTTTTTTTTCTTTAAAGATTTTATTTATTTATTTGACAGAGATCACAAGCAGGCAGAGAGGCAGGGAGAGAGAGAGGAAGGGAAGATGGCTCCCTGCTGAGCAGAGAGCCCAATGCAGGGCTCCATCCCAGGACCCTGGGATCATGACCTGAGCTGAAGGCAGAGGCTTTAACCCACTGGGCCACCCAGGTGCCCCTAGGTGCCCCTAGGAGATTTTCTAAAGTTCAGTTCTTTTCTAGAGTTAAAACTCCTCTAGAAAGAGATGTTTGACCTAATGGGTCATGTGAGACAATATACTCATTAATAAAAGCAAAATGGGTGTCTGGGTGGCTAGATCGGTTGAGTGGCTGCCTTCAGTTGAGGTCATGATCCTGGGGGTCCTAGGATGAAGCCCGGCATGCGGGTCCCTGCTCCGTGGAGAGTCTACTTCTTCTTCTCCCTCTACCTCTTCCCACTCCCCCACCCCCCATGTAAAATCTTAAGAAAAATAAAAGCAAAACTTTATTGGAACATAGTGGTCTATTATCGAGATTTTCCCAGCAAAGAGATTTTAGTAAAGACACAGGTTGCTGACGTTGTCCCAAGATTGTTTCCTCTCTTCTTTCAGATAGTAAGCCCTCTAAATATTTGTGAAGTTGAATTGATTTGAATTACATTAGAGTTGCCAGATAAAATACAGGACGCTTTAGTATAACTATGTCCCATATAATATTCAGCCATATTTAATACTAAAAATTATCTGTTGTTTGCCTGAAATTTCCATTTAATTGAGTATTTGTTTTATTCTTCAGTTTGGCTTAGTGTTTTGTTCATTTTTGCTAACTCTGGCAGCTCTATTTATATGAATTCAGACTGCCTCATTCAAAGCCACCCAACACTGATTGCTTTCAAGCCTTCTGGGAACATGTAATTAACACATTAAATTCTTTCTTATGATAGAGGGGAGGCTGTTAGATAGCAGGCAGACTCTGAGTACATCAGTTGCACAAATTCAGGAACAAAATCTGTCATTTCTAAAACCCTAATGTATGAAGTTGTTTCTGCTGTTTTGCCATGCTGTAAAGGGCTCGGGCCAGACCTGCATTGGCCCAGTACAGCCTCGGAGTGACCACTGAATAACTTCTCAAATCATAATTTATCAGACAGGGGCGCCTGGGTGGCTCAGTGGGTTAAAGCCTTTGCCATTGGCAAGGTCATGATCCCAGGGTCCTGGGATCGAGCCCCGCATCAGGCTCTCTGCTCAGCAGGGAGCCTGCTTCCTCCTCTCTCTCTGCCTGCTTCTCTGCCTACTTGTGATCTCCGTCTGTCAAATAAATAAATAAAATCTTTAAAAAATAATAATAATAACTTATCAGACATATCTAGACCTGCCATGTTGAGAACTAATCACACTTGCAAATTATAGGGATCTTAAAACCAAAAGAGCATAATGATTTGGGTGGGGGGGGATTGTTTCCCACCAAAATTGTGACTTAGCAATGTAACAATTTATGTGTAATAGGGGAATTGGCATAACATTTATTTTTAAAAATACAGTAAAAAATCAATTATGACATGACTTAGATATAGATAAAATTTTAAAATCCTATTGGAATTTTAGATATCTAATCTAAGCTGGAATCTTAGAATAGGACCCTGATGAGCCAGTAGCACTACATGCCCAGTAGATGGCAGAAGCAGCCAAAATCGTGATGCGTAGGTAAATTTTATACCAAACTGTCTCCTTGGATGTGTTTTTCAGTGTAAAAAGCATACCATTAATAACTGCACTAATGCATTTTAACATCTTTAAAATATTTTTATTTATTTGAGAGAGAGAGCAAGCACAAGGTGGGCGCACAGGGAAAAGCAGACTTCCCAATGAGCAGGTAGCCCAATGCAGGGCTTGATCCCACCACCCTAAGATCATGACCCTAGCCAAAGGCAGACGCTTAATTAACTTAGCCACCCAGGTGCTCCTCATTTTAACATTTTTAATGGTGTTAAAGAAAAACAATTTTTTCTGTTTAGCAACATTAAAATTTATGAAAATTCTGAAAGCTGTATGTAATTACTTTTTTTTTTTTTAGAATCACATTAGTTTTCCCCTTCAGGAATGAACATAAACTTGTTCATTCAACAAACAGGTATTATGTATATATATCCCAAGCAGGGGCTAGTCACTAAGGATACAGTGGGGAAGGAGTTACACATTGCTCTGATGAAAGTTAGAATAGCTAGGAAGCTGATTATAGGGAGATCTAGGGAATCGGAAAGACCTTCCTCAGGCAATTATTTCTGTGTAGCAATTGGTCAGTGAAGAGAGGAATAAGAGGGGAAAAAAAGTTGTTTCAGACAAAGATGGCAAAGGACTAGAAAAAGTACAACAAAATGTAGTATATGAGATGAGTGTCTTGGAAAAAGCTCAGCAAGTAGTGGGAGGCAGTCCATGTAGTATCACGTGGCCATACGTGGGAGGGGTTTTTCCTGCAGCAAATGGGAACCTTCAAAAGATTTTTTTTTCCTTCAAAAAGATTTTTAAGAACATGTAATCATTATGTGTGTTATTAACGCACACATATGAAAAACAAAGAGGCCAGGAGGAAACTTTTGGAGGGGATGAATGTTTGTGGCATTGATTGTGGTGATGGTTTTCACCTGTGTAAACTTAACTCAAACTTACCGAGTTGTATATGTTAAATATGTGCCTCTTTTTGTATTTCAGTCAGACCTCAATAACTTTTTTTTTTTTTAAGAACATACAGGGGTGCCTGGGTGGCTCAGTCGTTGAGCATCGGCCTTCCACTCAGGTCAAGCCTGGGATCGAGCCCTGCTTTGGGCTCCCAGCTGGGCAGGAAGCCTGCTTCTCCCTCTCCCCCTCCCCCTCCTTGCTATCTCTCGCTGTCAAATAAACAAATAAATAAAATCATTTAAAAAAAAAAAGAAAGAACAGGGCACCTGGGTGCCTCAGTTGTTGAGTGTCTGCCTTGGGCTCAGGTTGTGATCCCAGGGTCTCGAGATCGAGTCCCACATCGGGTTCCCTGCTCAGCAGGAAGCCTGCTTCTCCCTCCCCCACTCTCCCTGCTGTGCTCCCTCTCTCGCTGTCTCTCACTCTGTCAAATAAATAAATTCTTAAAAAAATAAAATAAAATAAAAAAAGAAAGAACATAATTGGGGGCTCCTGGGTGGTTCAGTTGATTCGATGTCTCACTCTTGATTTCGATTCAAGTCATGATCTCATGGTCATGGAATTGAGCCCCACGTCTGGCTCCATGAACAGTGCAAGTCTGCTTGAAATCTTCTGTTTCTCCCTCTATCCCTCCCTGTCGTCCCCTCACCCTGCACAGCTCGCACTCTGTCTCTCTCTCTAAAATAAATAAATAAAATCCTTAAAGACCATGTAATCAGATCTGTGGTAATTAAAAAAGGGTTTTTAAAAAGCATTTTGGCAAGAGAAGAAAGCAGAATTTGATAAAGAGTCCAGCATTGAGGCAAAAACATGTGAAAGAGGAAGTTAAAGAATGACTTTCTTAACTTTGGCATCCAGGGGTATGTGGCACTGCTTCCTGAAGTAAACGGAACACAAGGAGTAGCAGATCACAGAGATCATAGAGAAGTTCTATTTTAAGCATGTTGAATTTGAATTGCCAGGGGAGATGTCCAGTTGGAAATGTCCATTCTAGTGTTAGGTACGGAAGTCTGTAGCTCCAGCAGAGGAGTGTGGAAGGAAATGAGTTTGTCCAGAGACTGAAAAGAAGTAAAAGGTAGCTGAAGAAGGAACTGGGAGAAATAACATCAAGTAGGGAAGATGACTCACCAGGGAGGCTAGAAGCAGAAAAACTAAGAATTTCACATGGATTTTTTTTTTCCTACTGTCGCCCTAGAGGGGGTGTACGGTTCCTAGAAGTGCTGCAGTACCAGGCTGATGTGTGGAGTGGATGGAACAAACTATTGCCTTCTCTGAAAGTCCGTTTAACATTGTCCTTGGACAAAGACAGCAGATATTAAACTGATAGGAGCAGATACTATGCTTGATCTTAGCCAAATGGCTGAGAAGCGGTTCACACTGATTTTAATTTTTTAAAAAAGATTTTATTATTTATTTGACAGAGAGAGATCACAAGTAGCCAGAGAGGCAGGCAGAGAGAGACAGAGAGCAGGCTCCCCAAGGAGCAGAGAGCCTGATGCGGGGCTCGATCCCAGGACCCTGAGATCATGACCTGAGACGAAGGCAGAGGTTTAACACACTGAGCCACCCAGGTGCCCCTGGTTTTAATTTTTTAAAGATTTTATTTAGTTATTTGAGAGAGAGGGAAGAGAGGAAGAGAGAGAGAGAGAGGGAGAGAGAATCTCATGCAGACTCCACACTGAGTGCAGAGCCATCTCAGCGGGGCTCGATCTCACAACCCATGAGATCATGACCTGAGCCAAAATCAAGACTTGGACACAACCAACTGAGCCATCCAGGTGGCCCCACATTGATTTTTTTTTTTTAAGTTTATTTATTTAAGAAATCTCTGCACCCAGAGGCTTGAACTCCACTGGGTGGAGTTCGCGGAACTTGCAAGTTCGAACTTGCACATTCCACTGACTGAGCCAAACAGGAGCCCCTATGTTAATTTTTTAAAATGTGTTTTTGGTGGGGGCGCCTGGGTGGCTCAGTGGGTTAAAGCCTCTGCCTTCAGCTCAGGTCGTGATCTCAGGTCCTGGGATCGAGTCCTACATTGGGTTCCCTGCTGAGCGGGGAGCCTGCTTCCTCCTCTCTTTCTGCCTGCCTCTCTGCCTACTTGTGATCTCTCTCTCTATGACATATAAATAAAATCTTTTAAAAAATGTGTTTTTGGTGTTTAATTCTACTATCATACAGGTTTGGGTTATAAAACATTGGCTCAAATTCAAATGTGTAGCCAGAAGCTTTGTTACCCATTTATCTACATTCACTTTTTTTTTTTTAAAGATTTTATTTATTTATTTGACAGAAAGAAATCACAAGTAGGCAGAGAGGCAGGCAGAGAGAGAGGAGGAGGCAGGCTCCCTGCTGAGCAGAAAGCCCGATGCGGGGCTTGAACCCAGGACCTGGGATCATGACCTGAGCCGAAGGCAGCGGCTTAACCCACTGAGCCACCCAGGCGCCCCTCTACATTCACTTTTAGAACAGAAACAATATGCAGCTACTGAATAATTCAGGGGCTGAATTAGAGGCATGCTGGCAATAAAGTAGAAAGGCAGACCCAAGCAACACTCTGAAGCCCTACTTTGTGACATTGTAAACAACAAACAGTATTTGTGCTGTGCTCAGAAAAAGAGCCAAGTGGATAAAGGAGCAACTAGGAGAGTATCAACCACATCACCCAGTCTCCGAATCTTATTTTCCAGGTCCCTCCCTTTACTTTCTGTGCAGCTGTGTTTTGTTTTTTTTTTTAAGATTTTATTTATTTATTTGACAGACAGAGATCACAAGTAGGCAGAGAGGCAGGCAGAGAGAGAGGGAGGAGGAAGCAGGCTCCCTGCAGAGCAGAGAGCCCGATGTGGGGCTCGATCCCAGGACCCTGGGATCATGACCCGAGCCGAAGGCAGAGGCTTTAACCCACTGAGCCACCCAGGCGCCCCCAGCTGTGAGGTTTTACTTGACCGATGCTTCCATTTTCTAGTCATAATGGCAGTACCTACTATATAATAGGTTGTTGTGACGATTCATTTAACCAATATAATGCTTATTACTGTTGGACATACATGTTCTCGGTGGTGGTTTTGTTGTCGTTCACAGTATATTCTTCCCATGTAATGAGTTCCAGCTTGGTTTTTGGCTCCACATATCTCTCCACATTCCACATAATGGAATTGTGTTGGACTACAGTGAAATTAGGACAAAATTTAAGTCTAAGATAGGGGCAAGTCAAGTAATTTGCTTCTGAACCTTTTTTCCCTAGGCCCACACATTGGGGTCTTGGCTTTTACTATGTCACTCAGCACAAAGGAAGCAGTGTAGAAAAAAGTTTTCTATTTTTTTCACTTTTCTATTTTTTTCAGTGTAGAAAAAAGTTTTCTCCCTAAGGCACCCACGTAGTGCACTTATTCCTGAATTTCATCCTGATGGCCTTTGGTTTTCGAAGTTTTCTTATTTATTTGTTAGAAACAGAGAGAGAGAGAGAGAGAGCACAAGCAGGGGGAGCAACAGGCAGAGGGAGAGGCAAGCTCCCCACTGAGAAAGAAGTCCAATGCAGGACTTGATTCCAGGGTCTCGGGATCAGGACCTGAGCGAAAGGCAGATGCTTAACTAATTGAGCCACCCAGGCGTCCCTGGTCTTCAAAGTTTGGATCATCTCCTGCCTAGTCTGTGTTTCCTTGCATTAGCACATAAGACTACAGCATGAACAGATCAGATTTAACCTTGAACTAAAAGCATCCATAGACAGAGAATTTCCAATAGTCCATTTTTTTTTTTTTTACTTGGGACTCAATCCCAGGACCCTGGGATCATGACCTCAACAGAAGGCAGGGGCTTAATCAACTGTACCACCCAAGCACCCTTACCAATTTAGTTTTATTCTTCTACTCTTCTCAAGAACATCACCTACTATAGTGGCCTAATTTTTTTTAAAGATTTTATTTATTTGACAGACACCAAGAAAGGGAATACAAGCAGGGGGAATGGGAGAGGGAGAAGCAGGCTTCCCACTTAGCAGGCAGCCGGATGTGGGGCTCGATCCCAACACCCTGGGATCTTGACCTGAGCTGAAGGCAGAGGCTTAATGACTGAGCCACCCAGGCGCCCTAGTGGTTTAATTTTAAACTTGGAGATCTCTTTATTTGTTTTATTTAGTCATATCTACACCTAACACAAGGCTCAAACTCACGACCAAGATTGAGCGTCTCACGCTCTTCAGACTGAGCCAGCCAAGCACCGGAGGATCCATTTTAGACTTGACCCGAAGGATTTGGTTCAAAATAATACAATGGGGAAAATGTTAAGAGATATAAAGCAAGATGGGCCTGGAGTTCATCATTGTTGAAGCTAGGTAAAGGGTGCAAAGTGTTCATCATTCTACTTTCATATGTCCCCAATAGCTGGGGAAAGTAGGGCAAAGAGAAATTGTGCAATCAGCTATAAACCTGAGAGACGGAACTTTAATGTCTTATACATATTCTGGTCCTCTTTGTGCTCATTTTTTTCCCTTCCTTTACTCCACACCCAGTTTTTTTTTCTGCCATGAGATCAGCTACATGTGCACCATCTCAGGGAGGTAAATAGAAAAACGAGTTTAGCACGGGCAACTTTTTGGTTACAGCAAGGAATAGCCCGGGCAATGTTAAAAGCCTGCCAGGGACAGAATGGGGGTCAGAATCTCAGTTTGCCAGAGATCTCTGCCAGCTCCTTGCAGATGATAGCAGACACCCTAAGGTGAAGTACAAACCGCAAAGGACTGCATTTTTGTAAATGACATTAAGGACTGGGACTGAAAGAATTTCCCAGGTGAATTAAACTTCCTATCCCATGAATGCTTCACAAGGGCTGAGTGACTGCAAATGTGCTGGACAGAGAAAATACAGGTATACTTCTTATCCGTGAGGTTATAATCCAAATTCAGAATTGACATACTCGAGCTCTGTAACAAGATTATGTATGCCAAGTGATCCTGACAATATAGGACAGCTCTGAAATAGAACTCAGCCAAGCCTTGACTGTACTCCTGAGGAACAGATAAAATTCAGATTTGAGGATATTGTGGAAATCCATATGGGCAAAGAGCAATTGGAATAGAAGACTGTGTGGAATTCAGAAACAGAATGCTCCATCTTCTCAGTTTTCTGTGGCTTATGCAGGTTTTTAGATTGTCAAGTAGAGCACCAGTAATAAAATGCAAGGACAGGGGCGCCTGGGTGGCTCAGTGGGTTAAGCCGCTGCCTTCATCTCAGGTCATGATCTCAGGGTCCTCGGATCGAGCCCCGCATCGGGCTCTCTGCTCAGCAAGGAGCCTGCTTCCTCCTCTCTCTCTGCCTGCTTGTGATCTGTCTGTCAAATAAATAAATAAAATCTTAAAAAAAAAAATGCAAGGACAAAATGATCTCACTGCTGTCACAGTTAAACATTTCAGAACGAAAGTTTCAGTGATTAATGCTTTAAAGGATGGCTGTTTGGGAGGCACCTGGGTGGCTCAATCAGTTAAGCAGCTGCCTTCAGTTCAGGTCATGATCCCAGGGTCCTGGGATGGAGCTTGCTTCTCCCTCTCCCTTTCCCTGCTGCCAAATAAGTAAGTAAATAAATAAATAAATAAGATTTTTAAAAGATTTTATTTATTTGACAGAGATCACAAGTAGGCAGAGAGGCAGGCAGAGCAAGAGAGAGAGAGAGGGAAGCAGGCTCCCCACCAAGCAGAGAGCCCAATGCGGGACTCGATCCCAGGACCCCTGAGATCATCACCTGAGCCGAAGGCAGGGGCTTAACCCACTGAGCCACCCAGGCACCCAATAAATAAATCTTTTTAAAAAGGGAGTAGGGTTGTTTGACCTGTACCTGGAGTGCACTTATCCTTGGTGGCTTTTACAAACCCTTATGGCAACCAGGGAAAAAACTTACCACTTTGGAAAAACCTGGCTTACCCATGCTCTCCCATCACGACCCTAACTCTTCCAGGAATAAAAAAAAAGCACACATGCTTTGAGATTAAACAGGCGAGTTTTATTATCAAATGTAACAATTCTACGAAAACTCTAGTACCGTGGTTAAGTATTACTTTCTATCTTAAAGACTCTCAGAACTTTGGGCCGACAGCATCTTAAGGCATCAAGTATAAACAACTCTTTTTCTGATCTTAAGTGCCAGTTGTCACCAATTTTCAGACCAAATGTTGTGTTTTGTTTTTTCCTACTGCAGTTAGAGGGCCATTGCTGGTCAGATGAAGAGGGAATGTTTGGCTCTCCATTCAAGGTGTTAATCAAAATAATGCAAAGGAAATAAAAATAGCAGCCACAGAAGCCTGCAGGGCACCGCATCCGAACCAAGGACAATAGGAGTAACTTAAAGACACATGAGCACTTAATCAAATCCTGTTTTCCTCTTTGGAGTTGCACAAGGCAGCAGTACTAGCTAGCTAGTGTCTAATATTGCACTTTTTAGCATAAACACAGCTAAACACACAGTGCTAAACACTGACAGCATCAGTACCTGCTCTAGTGGCTTCAGTGTTTACCTCTCAGTCCAGCATGCTGACTATAATCCTAGGCTTTTAAAAAGTTTTAATTATTTGACAGTTAAGGCATTAGAGAGAAAGTTTTAAGGCTCTATCTTAATATATACAAGCATTCACTTCAGTTAGTATATTGCTTTCTAGAATACACTGTTCAAATATTCTCATTTTACGATATTAAAAACTATGGAATTTCTCTTATTAAAGTCCAAACCATCAGTAATGGGCAAAGTACAATATAAAATAATACATATGAAGCCACAATGTTCAGTTACAATTTAAACTAGAAATTACTAACTACAGATAGCTGCTTCATTTTTGGTTTCGCATTTTGGCCCCTAGTTCATTCTTATTTACAACTGGTACCTGCTGAGAAAAAAAGGTGAAACTTTGAAGCTAGGAGTGTTTGGTGGTGGGTGCAAGAGGTCTTCTGATTTATCCCAAGGTGTTTAAAAAGGCAGTTGCGTTGGTTTAACAGTAAGACTTAAGGATTCCAAGACCTTATTCTTGAATTAGTAAGAGGGCACACTTGTGCAGAAGACATGGAGAAAGAGAATGAAAAATAGAAACAGCTTCCATGACACAGTTCCTGATGGAGATGGTAGACACTAGTAATTTTTGTCCAAGACTTAAAACTTAGGAAACACTTACGATGCCACATTAGCTGGAAGTAATGGAGTCACCTGATTTCAAATTCACATTTTAAATGCCTATTTGCAATCAGCAAGGAGCCAGGCGTGCTGCTTGCTATAAGGATTTGGCTTCACTGGCTCAAGTTTTTTTTTACTCTACCAAATGATTGGGCAAAAGCCCACTGTCCAATCATGTTTGCTGAAAATACTGCAGCCTGAGCGTAGACAAACTTCCCCTGAAGTTGCTAGAAGTTGTCATATCTGACGGCTTCAGGATCACCATACATCTTTTAAACACTGAAACAAACAAACAAAAAACAATGAAAGGAAATATTATAGTCTCCAAATTTTTCAATTATTGGCAGCTATAAAAAATTATTTTGAATGACACAAGGTCTTAAATTTAAAAAAAGCCTTAAGGTAGTCCAAATTTTTATTTTACACAAACATAGCTGGCTTTTACATGGCAAGTTTTCAGGGAATACAATGCTGGCAAATGAAGTGTCTGTGGTAACTGGCATTTCCACAACTCCCTGCCCTGTGTATTACGATGCATGATCATGTGCGTGCTGTCACCTCCACACTTCACTCAGCTCCCTTGTGGAGAGTCCGTTTTACAATGCCAATAAGCACACTGTCATTCCTTAGTCTGGGTTCCCAAGTTACCACAGCATTCTTCTGATATTAGAGGCTCAATACCATTGTTAAAACCATGAAGACAATTTTTAAAAATTAAATTCTAACATAAGAAATTTCAAATAAGGTGAAGCAAAAATATCCGAGTAAGAAGCAATGAGGCATGACATTATAGGAAACATGAACCCTACATGTCAGTGACTAGCTGATGAACAACCTTGATGTGGATTAATTCATTTATCCACACAACCATCCTGTAAGATTACCATGTTATCCCCATTATACAGATAGGGAAATGGAGGCATAGAGCAATTAAACCAGTAATAAGCAGGTCCAAAATTTGAACACAGATTGGTACTACTATGCTATTTCACTTAATTTCACTTATACACCATACTTGGGCTCCATGCTCAGTGGGAAGTCTGCTTGAGATTCTCCCTCTCCCGCTTCCCCTGCTTATGGAGAGCGCTTTCTCTCTCTCTCTCTCTCTCTCTCTCTCTCTCAAATAAATAAATAAAACTTAAAAAATGACTACGGGATGCCTGGGTGGCTCAGTTGGTTAAATATCTGCTTTTGGCTCAGGTCATGGTCCCACGTTGCTGGGATCAAGTCCTGCTTTGGGCTCCTTGCTCAGTATGGAGCTTGCTTCTCTATCTGCCTTTCCCTCTGCTTGTGCTCTCTCTCTGACAAATAAGTAAATAAAATCTTTAAAAAAAAATTACGACAATTTGAAAAAAAAATTACAACCATATGAGAAAAAATTACAATTTGGTGGCTTAAAACAACAGAAACTTATTCTCTCACAATTCTAGCAGCCACAAGTCAGAAATCAAGGTTATCATCCAGGATGCACACTCTCCAGAGGCTCTTGGGAACACTCTTTGCCTCTTCCAGCTCCTGATGGCTGCAGGTGCTCCTTGGCTTATGTTGGCATCATTCCAGTCTCTGCCTCCATGCCTGTACCGCCCCCTCTCCTTCTGCCTCTTTTGTAACTGCTGTAAGGGCCCACCCAGATAATCCAGGATAAACTCCTTCTCTCAAGATCCTTAATTTACATTTTTGGCCAGGTAAGGTAATAGTCACCGGTTCCAGGGATTGGGACACATATTTCGGACCACCATTCAGCCTACTACAAGTACTTACTCTGCCATGCTCTTATTTGCTCAATGGAAAAGAGTATGAAGATTGAAACTAGAAGTGATGAATCTTTTGTTCAGCCTGGTCATAAGCTGTAGGACTCTGAAAATTACCCAGCTTCCTGGGTTTCATTTTCTTATCTGTCAGATGGAGCCATGGGGACACCCACCCCGATGCCCCACAGTGCTGTGAGAAGACTCACATGGCATTGGAGGTATAAAATGCTTAAACAGCATAAGGTCATCTACAGGTGTAAGAGATGACTGGTTTTGATAAATCCGACTAGTAATATAGATGAGCTGAAAACAATATATAGTCACACTATAAGGTTAAGGGGAAAAGAAACTAGGTCCAAACTGCATGAGGGCATACACAAAAGAAGCTGAAAGGAGACATTCGTTGTGGTTATTTCTGGAGGGTGGAATTACTAGAGACTTCTTTGTACCTGTCTATATGTTCCAAAATCTCTAAAATGAGCAAATAATACTTTTGTGATCCTTATATCCCAGGGTTGCTGAGATCATTAAATATCTTATAACTTAGGCCAAGTGTTTCACACAGTAACTCCACGTGACTTTAAAAAAAAAAAATCTCAATATAAAAAGCATATTAATCTGATATTATAATAAAATGCAAAAATCTGGGTTTTGACAGAGCAACTGATTTGCTATTCTATCCTGACTCCAAGCATAAGATAGAATCAAAACTGAGTAGTGGCTATAGTCAATTTAGGATATTTCTAATGTAATAGCAAAAAGTTTCATTTCTAATTTAATATGTCCCTTTTTCTATATAGATCTTTATTAAGTTCATAAACAGCATTTAGAGGTTGAACAAAGAACATTTCAAATTACAAAGTATGGACCAAAAAGAGTATCATAAAGTTAGATTAATGTCTCCCATCATTGTGAACTAAACTAGAAAACACCCCACTTCCCACTGCAAAGTATCTGGGCATGATACTCTTTGGTACCCAAGAGATCTTGAAACCTCACAGAAAATGGCAGAGAATCATCACCTCCACCCCAAAACTGAGGTTTCTAAAACTTCAGAAGGAGAGCTAAGAACCCAACTGTCATTTTTCAAGGACAACAGCATACTATTGGTAACCATATTTTCCAATTTAGAATCCATATGGTTAAGGCCCATAGGCTCCTCAGCCATAAAAATGGTAACAAAATCTAAAGATGGTATGCCAGGAAAACCAATTTTAAATTGGTTAAACTCAATAATTAAATTAAAATTAAATTAATTAATTTAAATTATAAATTATTATATATATTATAATATATACAATATATATTATATATAATATATATAATATTATATATTATAAATTATAAATAAATTAAATTAATTAAATTAAACTCAATAATTAAAAAATGAAGAAATTAAGCCACACCAATTCCTGACCATGTCCCCAAAATATATTCTCTTCAGTCTCACAAAGAAGTCAATATCCTTTAAGAAAAGGTTATCAATTAAAAAACTAAACTATCAGGTTTCCTTCCCTCCAGACTTAAGACAATGAAACTTAAAAACATTATGTTAACAGAAATAAGCTAATTATGAGAGACAAATATTGTGTTATTTATGAGGTACTGAGAACAGTCAAATGCGTAGAAACAGGAAGTAGAAAGGTAGTTGCCAGGGGCTGAGGGAAGAGAGAAATGGGGAGACCCAGTTAGAGAAGATGAAGCTAGATGGTGGTAATGGTTACATAATCATGTGAATGTATTTAATGCCACTAAACTGTACACCTAAAAATATTTTATGTTATGTATAGTTACCACCATTAAAAAAAAAAAAAAAAAAAAAAAGGAAATGGTAAAAAGTACACCCAACTCAACAGAATTACCATAGGACTCAGTGATTCCACTCCTAGAAACATGCCGAAGAGAATTAAAAACAGGTACTCATAAATATTCATATCAGCACTATTTAAATAGCAAGAAGGTGGAAATAACCCAAACGTCTATCAGTAGAGAAATCAACAGATGTGGTATATCCATACAATGGGGTAGCTCAGCCACAAACAGGAACAAAGTACTGAGACATACCACATCAAGGATGAACTTCAAAGACACGTGAAGTGAAAAGCAGTCAGACACGAAAGAGTCACATGTTGTAGGATCCCATTCATATGAAATATCCAGTATAGGCAAATGCATGCAGACGGGAAACATACTGGTTGCCAGGGTCAATGGGGAAGGAAAATAAGGAGATACTGCTTAAAGGGCATGAAGTTTCCTTTTGGGGTGATTAAGAGGTTTTGGAACTAGATAGAGATGGTTGCACATGTTGTGAATACACTAAATGCCACTGAATTGTAGACTTAAAAACGATGGATTCTGTTATGTGACTTTTACTGCAGTTAAAGCAAAACCAAAAAAAAGCATACCCAACCTGCATTCCACACAAAATACAGCAAATGGATTTCCAAATGGAAAAGTTTTCCCTTAGCCCAAAATAACATAAAACTATTATCCATAAATGTTGCTTAGATACTGTCTTTTTGAATGACACACTGAACTCCAGTCTCCCATTTCTTCCAGGATTTCTGACCCTCCTACAATCACACCGAAGAAAAGGGGAAATCTCTCACCCAGCTCATAAGAAACACTTTCGAATTCTTGATCTCTATTCGTTTTGGCCCTTTATGATTAAGCTTTCACATCATAGTGCCTTACCTTCTTTTCTGAGGATGGTCTAACTGCTGGGGCCCTTAAATACAAACCCATTCTTTGGGTAGAGTCCTGGCCTGGTCATTTGTGTGTACAAGTCCATCATCGGCTGCATACTAAAATGCAAGTTAGAACAAACAGGATCAAAAGATGGACAAACTGCCACTATGGATTATTAGTATTTCAACTGACTAGATCTACCAACAGTATTACACTCTATTTAGACTGGAGGAAACAAGTTAAAACTCTTGGTATAAGCCACATACATAACCACAAATCTCAAGTTACTACATCCTATTTAATATGTCTAAATACCATAAAACTTCCTTTTTTTTTTATTAAGCAGTTTAAAACTTCCTTTTTAGGAAATTTCCTTCCTTCCTTCCTTCCTTCCTTCCTTCCTTCCTTCCTTCCTTCCTTCTTTAGGAAGGAAGTTTAATTGAACACAGGGAGAAGAAAAGAAGACTCTGACACAGTCAACACCAAACATTTCAGATCTTGCTAACGGTACAGTTTCCATGATACCACAGGCGCGACTAGATACAAAGGAGTTGAGTATCAACTATTTGCAAGGTACTGTACAATAAGCCCAGTGTCTGCAAACAACTCTGTGAACTTTAAATATTAGCTGTTACTTGGAAGATCAGCCTAATTCTTCAGGTGGACAAGTAAAAATATCAGCCATGAGAGGCCCAGAGATACTGATTAAAGCCAGTATTTTTAGAGGAAACAAAAACTAGCACTATGGAAACTGCAAAGCCTTTAACAGTAAAGGGTAAAGCACAGAGCAAATACAGTTAAAGGAATTATGTAAGAATACCAGAGTCCAGAATAAGAGGCCCATCAACTAAAATATAGATATGGGCTTATTTTTATTTTTTTTTAATTAAAAATTTTTAAAGGTTTTATTTATTTATTTGACAGAGATCACAAGTGAGCAGAGAGGCAGGCAGAGAGAGAGGGAGAGGCTCCCCACAGCTCCACGCTGAGCTGAAAGCCCGATGTGGGACTCGATCCCAGGACCCTGAGATCATGACCTGACCCGAAGGCAGGGGCTTAACCCACTGAGCCACCCAGGTGCCCCTAGATATGGGTTTATTTTCACAACCAGGACATTCTCCTGACCAAATATTTTCATGGTAGCTTGTCTTCATATCATCAGTTCTCATTCTATTAATCTCACTCATCAAAATGGACCCAACCCAGGCACTTTAACTTTGTAAAATTACTGAATTTTTCTTATGTATATTTTTTATTATCTACACCCTATGTGGGACTCAAACTCATGACCCGAAGATCAAGAGTCACGTGCTCTTCCAACTAAGCCAGCCAGGTGCCCCTACAAATTAAAGATTGATAGCAGAAAACATTTCCTGCATTGTGTTTTAGCCACAAGAATTCTTCCCTTTTTGTAAATCCTTGCCCTTTCTGGCTTCACACCCCCTCTCCAAGTATAAAGTATAGAAAAATTAAATTGAAGTACAAGGAATTTTCCTAATGGTAGGAAAAACATACATCTAAAAATAATATTTAAATATAATGTTTATAGAAAATGACACAGGCCATTATTACCTCGACATTTTTTAAAGGCAGAATCAGAAACTATCAAGCGATTTCCTTCGCTCAACCAATTATTACCACGTATTTGCTTAATTATGACTATATTACATAACCATATAATCATAAATAATCAGAAAAATAAATGAAAACCTCCCATTAAATAAAAAATAGCAAGAAATACACCATAAATAAAGACAAACACAGAATTCACAGTTTTTAATCATCCTTCACTGATTTTGTCTTATGGTAAAGCTATACTTAAACAATCTGAAATCCTGTAAGTGGCTTATTATCAAAATAATGGAGTATGGGGTCCGCGGGGAAAAAGACGATATGGACTCTCAAAGCCAGAAAACATGAGCCTTTATGGAAGAGTGATACAAAAGATTTCGGATGCATGCATGTTACTGCCTTAAAGCTAAAATTACTGAAGACACTGGAATAATCTGATATACTCAATTGGATAAGTGAGGTTCCTATGTAATCTTTAAGTATAAGCTTTAGGCCCAACATGAGGCTTGAACTCACACTCTGAGATCAAGAGTTGCATGGTCTCCCAACTGAGCCAGCCAAGCGTCCCAGGTTCCTACATAATCCTAATTCATTGATCTACTTCATAAACTTCAAGCACTTCAGCAGTGAAGGTCAAATGCCTTGCGATGAAGTAATTTGCACAATCTTCTTACTTCTGATTATATCAGAAACTCTAACCTTTAATGATTCTCAAGAAGCTAACAGAAAATAAACTACTACAAACTTATCTGATCTCAACTCCGAAGCAGGTCAATCTTTTAGCTATCAATCTAGAAATAACTGCTTTTATTTGTTACTGGTAGAATAAATACCTACAAAAGTCAGCCATAGAACTCTTCATAATAAGAGCAAATTTGCTTGGGACACCTAAGTGGCTCAGTAGGATGAATGTCTGACTTTGGCTCAGGTCATGATCCCAGGGTCCTGGGATCAAGTCCTGCATCAGGCTTCTTAGTGGGGAGCCTGCTTCTCCTGCCTGCAGCTCCCTCTGCTTGTGTTCTCTGCCAGTCTCTCTCAAATAAAATCTTAAAGGAAAAAAAAAAAAAAGAGCAATTTTGCTTCATGTCAAAACTGCTTCATGCAGTTTCTCTATATATGACCACTTAATTCTATTCAGTGTAAAGGTGAAAAGTTGATTAGTCAAAACAAAAAATTAAACTAACTCGGCTGACCCCTAAAACCTGACACTTTGCTTGTAGCTTTCTAGAACTGGGGAACATCGGGAGAAAAATAAAAACTCCAATGTTTATCTTGGTCACATTAAATAATTTCTTCAATTGCTTTCACTGAAAGTCTCTATTCCTTTCATAACCTCACGAATCTCACTATGAAGTTTAGAAAGTAACTTTGTTTAGCCCTGCAAGAGCTCCCAATAGGTAGTATAATAGCTTAGGAAAGAAGCAAAGCATCTCCAATAGTCCCCCTTACCAGGAGTTTCAGTTACCCTCCACGGGAAGCAGAGGGTCCTAATGCGACATCACTATCCCTAAGTCTTTCCCCTCACTTCCTCTCACCACACAGGCATTTTGTCTTCTCACACCATCTCATCACAACAAGGGTGAGGGCAGTACAGTAAGATATTTAGGGAGAGAATGACCACATTTACATCTCTTTCATTACAGTTGTACTTTATTATTGTTGTTAATGTCTCACTGTGCCTAACCTATAAATTAACATAGGCACGCAGGAATAAGAAAAAAAAAAAAGCATATATAGGGTTTGATACTATCTGCAATTTCAGGCATCCACTGGGGGTCTCAGACTGTTTCTCCCATAAGGGGGAGAAGAAGCATGAGACTGTGGACTCTGAGAAACAAACTGAGGGTTTTGGAGGGGAGGGTGATGGGAGGGGTTGGGTGAGCCTGGTGGTGGGTATTAAGGTGGGCATATGTTGCATGGAGGACTGGGTATGGTACATAAACAATGAATCTTGGAACACTGAAAAAAGAAAATAAAGTTAAAAAAAAAAAAAGAATGTTTTTCCCATAGATAATGGGGGAAGACTCACTGATTTCTGAAAAATATCTTACCTCTAGTAAGAATGTATTAAACCAGGCAGTAATAAAAAACAACTCTGTCCAACCTTCATCGGATTTTCTTCATTTGTCAGAAAATATTCTATGTTAAAAGCTCTTAAGACCATTAGATTAACTTGGTGGGTTTGTGGTATCTCCACTGAGATTATTTTAGCTGAGCTCCACAATCCTCCATGATTCATGGATGCCAAGCTTGTAAACCCATTCTAAGAGCGAAATCAGCCTCTGTAGGCACAACCTGTACAACACTGTACCGTAAACGTTCAAGGCCTATTTTAAGATTTGACAATTATGTCTATAAACACTTTTCAACTCTGGAGAATCAAGCAAAGCTCAGCTCCAAGAAGAAAGATAATTTTTGCTATTGATGCAATAAAACAGCTTCAGGATATTGATTTTTAGACAATGCAGCAAAGGAATTTGGGTTCTAGGTACTTATGTCATTTGTGGAAGGAAAGGTTGCTCAGATGTGATGGCATTGAGGAGACTTTGCTTCCTGCTAAAGAGCTCTTATCGAGAAACGTGTCATTTTTCAGCTTAAGTCAGAAGACAACTGATGGACATCAGCAGTGGTAGAAAAATCCAGTAAGACTGAATATTCTTTTTACAAGAATTACAGCAGATCATTTCATAAAAAGCTAATTATCCTACAGCTCATTTTAATAAGTTAGCCTCTAAAGATTCCTTGAGTCTCCTTTGTTTTTTTCCAGGTTAGGCAGAGAGGCCTCTAACCACTTTTAAGATACTCAACTTCATGTTTAAGAACTTTTTTTTTTCTTGTTTATCAAGAATTTGAGGAAAACTCCTCAGCAGCCAACCCTATTCTACATGAAAGACCCACAATGCTGTGTGGTCTAAAGAGCTTTCCCAAAGGAGCCCAATTTTCAAAAAGAGCACCAACAGACTATGTTGAGACAATTAGAACAGCACAGAAAAGCCCTCATCTTGTCAAAGGGGTGAGTCTGAAGTGAGCACTCACATAACTAGTCCCTCTGACTTTGCCTTGGGTTCTTTTTGCCTCTGTTCAGCAAATCTATCAGCACACATACACACGAGGTTCTGAGAATCTGCTTCTTTCCTGGCTGCTGCATTTTTCAAGAAAATCAACTTAAGTAATAAGGGCACTGTGTATTTTTCTTCTTCAAGCTACTGACCTGGTAACCTTGGAAGAAGTTAAGAATTTCCTTAACTCCAGTATTGTAGGCCAGGCCCTGCATTCTGACCACCGTGCCAGGCTGTGGAGGGACACCGCTAAGATTAGCAGCTGTAGGGAAGTAGCCAAGACTATTGGGCGAACCTGGGGGGCTAAAGGGAGAGAAAGCACAGTGAACCAACAGGAATAGACAATGTCCAATATTTACTCTAAAAACATTAGTTATTTAAGGAAACTTTCTTAAGATGATCTTAGAATTCTCACTCATCTCTCCCAAGACAGGGAAGAACACCATAGCTGATCTGTCCCACACTTCCAGGAAAGTCAAAAGTTGAAAAGTAGAACAATTAATATAGAGTTAAATGCAAGACTTCCCCAGAGATCCAGGTCTGAGATTCTTATTTTTTTTTTTAAAGATTTTATTTATTTATTTGTCAGAGAGAGGGAGAGAGAGCGAGCACAGGCAGACAGAGTGGCAGGCAGAGGGAGAAGCAGGCTCCCTGCTGAGCAAGGAGCCCGATGTGGGACTCGATCCCAGAACGCCCCAGAACGCCGGGATCATGACCTGAGCCGAAGGCAGCTGCTTAACCAACTGAGCCACCCAGGCGTCCCCCAGGTCTGAGATTCTTAAAGGGACAGTCAGGAGAGAATTAAAGCTTCATAGTCACACAACCACAAAGCACCACTTCCAAAGCCCAGCTTGCTGATGATTAACTGGCTAGTTGCCAGAATAGTAAAGCATGAAATTCAAAGGACTTCTAGGAACCACAGCCACAGTGACCAAAAATATCCAAAGTTATTGCTCCAAAGAATACACTGTTCTACCCATATGTACAAGCAACTGTATAGCACAAAACACAAAGTACCATAGCACTCATGAGTTAGTTCTTCCAACCTGACTAGAAAAAAAAAAAAAAAAAAAAAGGTATTGAAGTGGATAAACTGGAAGGCACACATAACAAATTTAAATCAATCACCATTAACACAAGGGGAAAATTTGATGCTTGTGTCCTCTTGTTCATCTGCAGCAATTACCTCCAAGGAGAAAGCCAAGTGAATACATAATCATTCTTCATGTGGCAGCTCAAGTGATTACCATATTGTGAAATTAGTTTCACCCTGTCTCCCACCCAGTTGGTTTTCTATCACAATTAGTGGCCAGATACTCATACTTGAAAATACATAGGTGGAAATTTTTTAAGGACCTTATTAGCTTAAAGAGGAATAAAGGCCCCACAGTTACAGATTATTAAATCTTATAAATCTAGGTAATTATCTGATTTCAAAGACCAGTAAACATATAACGGAAGGGACTAAAAATCTTTGAAATTATTTATCCTATATAATCCTAACTGATGGGTTAATGGGAATGGCGCCAGACATGCAAACAGTTCCAGGTTCCTTTTTTTTTTTTAATTAGCACAGTAACTTTGCGTAAGTCACTTAGTTTCTCGGAACTTCAATTTCATCATTTACAAAATGGGCATAACAGCACCTTTTTAGTTTCACAGAATTGTTCTTCAGTTCAATGATACAACATACCAAATTACTCCATAAATCACAAAATGAAGTAATTTATGCTATTTCCATAACCATCATTCCATTTCATCATTTTTAAAATATCAGAGCCTGAAAATATTACTTGACATCAAGCTGCCCTTAACCTTTTAGGAGCGTATAAAGCAGGGATCCTCAACTTGTTTGCATAGTAGAGTCACACACGAGATGTTTACTACTCTGTATGATTAGAACCTATTTAGAGACTAACAGTCAATCTATGTGCAACTAGGAGAGCAGAGTCCGAGGTAATGCTGAATTTTACACCTGAGGAGAAATTTAGCCATCACTCAGACACACCTCATTTTTACAGAAGTAGAAACAGAAACTAAGAGTTGAATAATTTCCCAAAGTTCATACAACCAGTTAGTTTTTCACCAAACCAGAACCACCCAGATGTTTCAGCCACCATTCATCATTCAGAGACCATATTTTGCTCATGTCAAATGCCTGATAGATACTCTAATTCTCAAGGACCACCAAGCTTTCTCTGTGTATCTGTGTTACTAGGTTTCCAAACTGACTATGAGCTTCAGATTGTTTCCACAGGATAGAGCTTACTACCATGATTCTGTCCTGGCACATTCTAGTCCTTCAGCTAAAGATCTCTTAGAAATTAAATCTAGGTGTCTAGTACATTCAAAATACAAACAAGAGGGGCGCCTGGGTGGCTCAGCGGGTTAAAGCCTCTGCCTTCAGCTCAGGTCATGATCCCAGTGTCCTGGGATCGAGTCCTGCCTCGGGCTCTCTGCTCAGCGGGGAGCCTGCTTCCTCCTCTCTCTCTGCCTTCCTCTCTGCCTACTTGTGATCTCTGTCTGTCAAATAAATAAAATCTTTAAAAAAAAAATACAAACAAGACAAAACAGAAAAATAAAAGTTACCAACTGGAAATGTAAGGTTTTAAGTGACAATTATGTTCGGCATCTATAAGGTAGCACCTATTCCCATGAAGCCTAAACGTGGATCATATCCTTGTTTTTTTGCACCAGGATTCCTGCTATACACAAGGCATCTTAAGGAAAATTAAACAATTGTGTATCTACCTGACAGGACACAAGAATAAGAATTTTCTAAACCTAAATGCCAAAGTCTTTCAGATTATTGAAATAGGAATCAAGAAAAAGAATTTATAAAAGTGACAAGATATAGACAAGGTAAACCTCTAAGTAGAAAATAAATTACTAAAAAAAAAAAGCTAAAATCAAAAAACCAGTTAAGTATAATTTTTTTTTTTAAAGATTTCATTTACTCATTTGTCAGAGAGAAGGAGAGAACACAAGGAGGCAGAGTGGCAGGCAAAGGCAGAGAGAGAAGCAGGCTTTCCACTGGGTAAGAAGCCTGATGCAGGGCTGGATCCCAGGTCCCTGGGATCATAACCTGAGCCAAAGGCAGACACTTAACTGACTGAGCCACCCAGGCGTCCCCAGTTAAGTATAACTTATAAGTGGGGCACCTGGGTGGCTCAGTGAGTTAAGGCCTCTGCCTTCGGCTCGGGTCATGATCCCAGGGTCCTGGGATCGAGCCCCGAGTTGGGCTCTCTGCTCAGCGGGGAGCCTGCTTCCCTTCCTCTCTCTGCCTGCCTCTCTGCCTACTTGTGATCTCTGTCTGTCAAATAATTAAATAAAATCTTTAAAAAAAAAAGTATAGTTTATAAGATCCATACATAAAATAGATCAATTTCATTTTTATACACTACAGTGAAAATACAAATGACATTAAGAAAGTAATTCCGGAGCGCCTGGGTGGCTCAGTGGGTTAAAGCCTCTGCCTTCAGCTCAGGTCATGATCCCAGAGTCCTGGGATCGAGCCCACCTTAGGGCTCTCTGCTCAGCAGGGAGCCTGCTCCCCTTCCTCTCTGCCTGCCACTCTGCCTACTTGTGATCTCTATCTGTCAAATAAATAAATAAAATCTTTAAAAAAAAAAGTAATTCCATTTACAACAGCATAAAAAAAAACCCACTTAGAAATAAATAAACATAGAAATAGCTAGATCTGTACACTGAGAGTTAAGACATTGCTCAAAAATAAAAGTCTAAATACAAGGAAAGACAGCCCACGTTCATAAACAGACTTAATATTGTTAAAATGACAATATGTCTAAATTCACCTAAAGATTCAATTCAATAGTATCAAAATTCCAACTGGTTTGTTACAAGAATCAAAAACCTGAACCTAAAACGTACAAGGAAATGCAAAGGACTCAGAAGAGCCACACTCCCTTGAATAAGAACAAAGAGTTACACTTGCTAAATTTAAAACTTACTATAAAACTACAGTAATCGGGGCACCTGGGTGGCTCAGTGGGTTAGCCTCAGGTCATGATCCCAGGGTCCTGGGACGAGACTCACATTAGGCTCTCAGCTCAGTGGGGAGCCTGCTTCTCGCCCCCCCCACCCCCCGCCTGACTCTCTACTTGTGATCTCTGTCAAATAAATAAAATCTAAAAAAAAAACAACAAAAACACTACAGTAATCAAGATAGTGTGGTACTTCCATAAAGATTGGTAATGATCAGTGGAACAGAACTGAGTAGCCAGAGATAAACCCTAACATTTATGGTTCATTTGAGTTTTGACAAGGATTCTAAGACAATTCAATGAAGAAAGAATACAAAAGCAAACCTTGGAGATGTGGGTTTCCAGACCACTGCAATAAAGTGAGTAACACAATACAGCAAATCCAATGAAGTTTCTGGTTTCCCAGTGCACATACAGCATTTGTTTAGACTATACTGTAATCTCCTAAGTGAGCAAAAGCTGTAGGCCCAAAAACACAGTGGATACACCTTAAAAATGTTTTATGTTAAAAATGCTAAGTGCCACTTAAACTTTCAGCTAGTTATAATTACTGATCACGGATCATAACAAAATAAAAAACTATGAAATATTTCAAAAATTGCCCAAATGTGAGAGAGAAAAGGAGTAAATGGGGGCGTCTGAGTGGCTCAGTGGGTTAGGCCTCTGCCTTTGGCTCAGGTCATGGTCTCAGGATCCTGGGATCGAGCCCCACATCTGGCTTTCTGCTCAGCAGGGAGTCTGCTTCTCCTTCTCTCTCTTCCTGCCTCTCTGCCTACTCGTGATCTGTCAAATAAATAAATAAAATCTTAAAAAAAAAAAAGAAATGAAGTAAACGCTGTGAAAAAGATGGTGCAGGATTGTCATAAACCTTCGATTTGAAACAAACAAACAAAAACCCAAAAAACCCCCCAAAAACCCAGTATCTACAAAGTGCAGTAAAGCAAAGCACAATAAAACAAGGTGTGCCTGTTATCTTTTCCATAAATAATGCTGGGATATTGTACAAATGCCAAAAGAATGAATTTAGACTTCTATCTCATTGTTGGTTAGAAATGTAAAATCAGGGCACCTGGGTGGCTCAGTGGGTTGGGCCGCTGCCTTCGGCTCAGGTCATGATCTCAGGGTCCTGGGATCGAGCCCCGCATCGGGCTCTCTGCTCAGCAGGGAGCCTGCTTCCTCCTCTCTCTCTGCCTGCCTCTCTGCCTACTTGTGATCTCTGTCAAATAAATAAATAAAAATCTTAAAAAAAAAAAAAAAAAGAAATGTAAAATGGAGGGGTGCCTAGCTTGCTCAGTCAGTAGAACATGTGACTCTTGGTCTCTGGGTTGTGGATTCCAGCCCCATGCTGGGTATAGAGATTGCTTAAAAATAAAATCTTCAAGAGGCACCTGATGGCTCAGTCAGCTGAGTGAGTGTGACTCTTGGCTTCAGCTGAGGTCATGATCTCAGAGTCAAGAGACCCTCACGCTCCAAGCTGGACAGAGAGCCTACTTGGGATTCTCTCTATGCCCCTCCCCAGCCCAACTCTCTCACTCTCTCTCTCATTCTTTAAAAAAAAAAAAAAAAAAAAAAAAAAAAAATTGCCGAACAAAGAAAGATATATGGTAATACTGGGGGCCAAGGTGCCTACCATATCAGACCACTCATTATACACATTATTGAAAACATGCCTTGTAATATACTTCCTTCATGTATTAATTACAAACTACTAAACATTGGTAATACTAATTAATGTTATCAATGACATTCAACACAGAGGTAGTCGTAGTGTGACGATATTCATAATTTGAAGACTTACCATATTTCTCTGGGAAAAAGAGAATCAAAGTATTATCTAAGCTAAAGAAATAGGTTAGGTGAAAAGATTAGAGAACTACATTCTCCCCTCTGATGAGTTACAACACATTAACTTAGGAAACACTGCCTTGCAAAATTATTGCAGACTGTTTGTATTAACATTCATAACACCATAGTGTTACAAAGACTATGTGTTTGGAAAGTGACTGGAAAAACACTGTTTGAATCCCAGTTAAGTGTAAAGGCTGGAGTCAATTTTCATGTAGGAACTTTTTTAAAAAGATTTTATTTATTGGGGCACCTGGGTGGCTCAGTGGGTTATTAAGCCTCTGCCTTTGGCCTTTCAGCGCAGGTCATGATCTCAGGGTTCTTCCCCCTGCCCCCTACCGGCTGCTCTGCCTACTTGTGATCTCTCTGTCAAATTAATAAATAAAATTTTTTTAAAGATTTTATTTATTAATTTGACAGACAGAGATCACAAGTGGGCAAAGACGCAGGGAGAGGGAGAAGGGGAAGCAGGCTCCCTGCTGAGCAGAGAGACCAATGCAAGGCTCTATCCCAGAACCCTGAGATCATGACCTATGCCAAAGGCAGAGGCTTAACCACTGAGCCACCCAGGTGCCCCGAATTTTTTTTTTCTAAAGCAGTTTTTTTTCCCTAAGCTCAGGGGGCTCAACATGGGGCATGAACACATGACCCTGAAATCAAGAGTCAGTGCTTAACAAACTAAGTCACTCAGGTGCCCTTAGAAACTATTTTGAAAGTAATCTTGTTGCTTAATTGAAAGCACAAAATAACAACATAACTGATCCTCTTAGATGTTTTTAAAGTTTTTGAGAGAGTGTGTGTGCAAGAGAAAGTACAGGGTGACTGGGTGGTGGGACGGGTTGTAGAGGGGAGAGGGGCAGAGGGAGGGGCAGAAGTGGGTTCCTCACAGAGCAGGAGTCCAACTGGGGGCTGCATCCCAGAACTCTGGGATCATGACCTGAGCTGAAGGTAGATACTTAATGATTGACCCACCTAGGCACCCCAGAAGAAAAAAAATTTGAGGGGTGACTTGCTGAGGGACATCTGTCAGTAGAGCATGTGACCCCTGATTCAGGGTTTTGAGTTTGAGCCCCATGGTGGTATAGAGATTACTTAAAAATATTTAAATAAATAAAAGAACTCATAAGGAGAAGTCAAAATAAGTCACTAACCTAAAATGTTAAAATTCATAGACAAATGTCAATTCTTCCTTTAGGCCTCCTTCAGTGTAATCTCTCAAACATATACCATGGAAATGTTTAAGGCAATAAAGGTAAAAAAGGGTTATTTTATCAACACTGACATATGTGTTTTACTAAATTCTCCTGCTTTACAGTCAGTAGTGTTTTGAGAATAAGGTGCTTAAAGTTATATTTGGCACACAAATAGTAGCAGGTGAAAGAAATGACCTCTAGGTTTTCTACTATAAAATGTTTGGGGGGGGGGGGGGGCGGCAGGGAAGGTTAGGGTATGTGGCTGGCCAGCTCAGTGGGTAGAGTGTGCAACCTACTTAAAAGAAAAAAAAATATATATTTTTTAATATTTTGTTTATTTATTTGACAGAGAGATCACAAGTAGAGAGAGAGGCAAGCAGAGAGAGAGGAAAGGAAGCAGGTTCCCTGCTGAGCAGAGAGCCCGATGCGGGGCTCGATCCCAGGACCCTGAGACCATGACCTGAGCTGAAGGCAGAGGCTTAACCCACTGAGCCACCCAGGTGCCTCAAAGAAAATATATTTTTAAAAAATTCCAGGATAGGAGTATAGCAGGGTAAACTGAAACAGATGAAATAATATTGTCACAAGTAGGGAGAAGATGCTCTCTTGACTTTGAAAATTTCTATAATAGAGCTTTCTTAATGCTATGCTTGAAAGTAACAGGATACAAATTTTTTAAGAAAAAATTCTTAGAAAAACAAATTTACAAATCAGAACAAATTGTATCAGGTGTTTTGAATGGTTATTTTTCCTTGATGTTCACCACACTATAATTTTCTGCCATGCTAAAGAGATTGTTTTTTTTTTGTTTTTTTTTAAAGATTTTTTATTTATTTATTTGACAGACAGAAATCACAAGTAGGCAGAGAGGCAGGCAGAGAGAGAGAGGGAGAAGCAGGCTTCCCGCTGAGGAGAGAGCCCGATGCGGGGCTCGATCCCAGAACCCTGGGATCATGACCTGAGCCGAAGGCAGAGGCTTTAACCCACTGAGCCACCCAGGCGCCCCGCTAAAGAGATTGTTAAGCACATTTGCGCTTTAAATCCCTGAACTGCTCATTACATGAATGAAGTCTTCAGCCTAGCTGATTACTACTTCGGCTTTATTACTCTGAAAGCTATACTGAACTGTCACGGACAGTAGAGTTAACTGCCCACAGCAGTTCTTGCTTATGTGACTTAGAACTGTCATCCAAACTGAAAAACTTTAGTTATAATCATTCCCACCAACAAAAATTATCTGACGCTTCTCCATTATTACAACATTGCTTGATACTCTATTACTACAGTATCCTGGTATCACTTCATTGTATGCTGAATTACAGCTTGTATTTGTAGCACTAAATATTTAAGTTATAAAAAATTATTTTAATAACCAAGAAAAATAGAACCCCATACTAAAGATACATTTTATCTTTTTTCCTAGTCTTTTGGAAAACTTTCACCAAATAAATTAGAAAGTAAACTGGCTGCCAAATGTTACTATTGGGAGAAACCTGGTTAAGTGTACAGGAGATCTCTCTCCACTATATGTTACAATTGCAGAGGAATGAAATTATACTTAACTCAAAAGCTAGGCACTGAAAATATAAAATATAGGCATCTCTCAGAGGGTTGGTATTTTTTTGGTTCAAATGTGAAGAATTTCAAAACAGAATACAGTAATGCTATACAACAAACCAAACAGTGCAGAATGCCTCAATATTACTACATATACATATTCATTGCTTAGGTAGAATAAGCTGATTGAATGATGAATGGAAACGAAGCACACTCATGAATAAAATATCGCTTGCCCTCTTTCTTGATTCAAGGTGGTATATTACTTATTTAGTGTCCTACCAAAGGTAAGGTGATGCATAGAAATACATGTATGTGAATCTGGCTTTCCTTAAATTGGATGGCACAGAACTGAAAAATCAACGTGTTTCACCTATGCCACAGGTTTGGTGCAAAGGAGAATATACATTTCTAGGAAAAATGAAAGGGGAGAATAAAAGGTAGGACTCTCCTTTTGAGGAGAAAAGGTGTGACAGATAAAATGGAGTTCTCAGTGATAAGCAGGATGGGCATAAATGTATCTGCCCTTCTAATTCCTTTGTATCCTAGGCTAAGCGCTAGGATATTGGGTAACTCAAACTGTCTTCCAAAAGGGAGAAGAAAGTCCATAAGCAGAAAATGAAACCACATATGCTTTTATTTCACTTACTCTTCAAAATGTTATTGTCACAGCCACACATTTTGGCTGCTAAAAACTCCTTTAATAATAAATGGTTCAAAAAATAAAATAAATAAATGGTTCACGTTTTCTCCTTAAATGTTCCTCAAGTAACCCAAATCCTTACGATAAAAGATGTCGTATCTCAGAGCAGTAGCCACTGGAGAGTTTATCTTCAAATTTTTAAATAGACCAAATTAGAGATAAAATAAGGACAAATGCCCTCCAGCTGAAGAAGACCTCTGATGTCACTGACTTAGCACAGGGTCACACATGCATTCTGTCAGCCACTCTATACTAGGAAGAGTCTATGTTTTATGAATCGTATTCCCAATAGATCTCACATTTGCTCATTTAAACTGGAAGTTAAAAACAGTTAAAACTGGGGTGCCTGGCTGGCTCAGTCAGTAGCGCATGTGACTCTTGACCTCAGGGTGGTGGGTTTATTAAGCGCCATGCTGGGGATAGAGATTATTTTAAAAAAATAAATAAAATATTTTTTTAAAAAAGTTAATCACTTCTTTTCGAGGTGACATGCTTTAAAAAAGGGCGGGGGAGGGTGCCTGGGTGGCTCAAATGGTTAAGCACCGGCCTTCAGTTCAGGTCATGATCTCAGAGTCCTAGGATGGAACCACACATTGGGTTCCCTGTTCGCTGAGTGGGGCGCCTGATTCTCCTTCTCCCTCTGCTGCTCCCCCTGCTTGTGCTCTCTCACTCTCTCTGTCCAATAAATAAGTAAATCTAAAAAACAAAACAAAACAGAAAAAACTGCAAAATAGGGACACCTGGGTGGCTGGGTCAGTTAAGTGGCAGCATTCAGCTCAGCTTATGATCTATCTCAGGGTCCTGGGATGGAGACCTGCATCCTAGGGCTCTGCATTCAGCAGGGAGTCTGTCTCCCTTTCCCTTGGCCCCTCACCCCCTACTGGTGCTCTTGCTCTTTATCAAATAAATAAAATCTTTCAAAAAAAAAAATCTGCAAAATACATTAGCATTTTAACCTCTTAAAGAACACACTGAATTAATCTCAAGTTAAACTGACATATTTCATTAAAAAGGAGGGAATTTTAAATCCTTTAATCTTAAAAGAGACAAAAACTCTAGCGTGTCTGATTAATATCCTTTTTTTTTTTTGCCTCACAGACACTCTCTTAAGTCTTCCCCATTATGAGGGAATATGGTCAAAATATACTTGAAAACTTATACAGGAATTTTTCTTTTTTTTTTTAAAGATTTTATTTATTTGTCAGAGAGAGAGAGGGAGAGAGAGCAAGCACAGGCAGACAGACTGGCAGGCAGAGGCAGAGGGAGAAGCAGGCTCGCTGCCAAGCAAGGAGCCCGATGTGGGACTCGATCCCAGGATGCTGGGATCATGACCTGAGCGGAAGGCAGCTGCTTAACCAACTGAGCCACCCAGGCGTCCCTATACAGGAATTTTTCAATAGCCTCAAATGCCTTTTAGTCAGGTCAGGTTAGAAAATTAGTGGTATTCTGCTATTTTACAGTTTGGAATTTGTTTTTAAATTATTCTAGATTTTGCAGTATAAGAAGATATTCCCATGTTTAAACGCTTTGTGTGGATAATCTTACTACAATTAGGGAATGTCAATTAAAATAATGAAATATGTTAGGGGTTATTTGAAAGTATTAATTTTTAATTTAATACACATAACCTCCAATTACAATTTTCATTTCTGGGGCACCTGGGTGGCTCTGTCGGCTAAGCAACCTGACTCTGGATTCCGGGTCAGGTCATGATCTCAGGGTCATGAGACTGAGTGCCACATTGGGCTCCATACTCAGCGGGGACTCTGGATCTCCCTCCCCCTACTTGCACTCTCTAAAAATAAGTATTTTTTGGGACGCCTGGGTGGCTCAGTTGGTTGGGCAGCTGCCTTCGGCTCAGGTCATGATCCCAGCGTCGTGGGATCGAGTCCCGCATCGGGCTCCTTGCTTGGCGGGGAGCCTGCTTCTGCCTCTGCCTGCCATTCTGTCTGCCTGTGCTCGCTCGCTCTCCTCTCTCTCTGACAAATAAATAAAATCTTTAAAAAAAAAAAAAATAGGGGCGCCTGGGTGGCTCAGTGGGTTAAGCCGCTGCCTTCGGCTCAGGTCATGATCTCAGGGTCCTGGGATCGAGTCCCACATCGGGCTCTCTGCTCAGCAGGAAGCCTGCTTCCCTCTCTCTCTCTCTCTCTGCCTGCCTCTCCGTCTACTTGTGATCTCTCTCTGTCAAATAAATAAATAAAATCTTTAAAAAAAAAAAAAAGTATTTTTTAAAAATCCCTTTCTGTGAAATTGTCCACAGAAATATAAGTACTTAAAGATCAATATGAGCTTTGTTTAGTAGAGAAAAACTTTTTTTAAAATTAGAGGTCTAAAAATAAAGGAATTGTTAAATTCTGATGTATTTTCAACCTTGTGACATCATGTGGAAGTTACAAGAATGAGGTGAATATATATTCCTTAGGGAAGATGTCGATGAAAAAAAAAAAAAAAAACACACAAAACAAAAGGGACAAGTGAGCAGTACATGTTAAGTATGCCACATTATTCAGAAGTACACATGTATGTCTTTATTACCAAACCAGTAAAAGCTACTGCTTCTAGACTTAGAGGTGTATAAAATGGCAATCTGCTTTTACTCATTACACTTTTTTCCCCCCAAATTTATTTATTTGACAGAGACACAGCGAGAGAGGGAACACAAGAAGGGGAGTGGGAGAGGGAGAAGCAGGCTACCCAGGCAAGTAGCCAGATGTGGGGCTTAATCCCCATGACCTGAGAGAAAGGCAGATGCCTAATGACTGAGCCACTCAGCCACCCTTCACTATACTTCTATACTCTTATATGGAACAACGATGACCTTAAAAACTTTAAGACTACTAGAAAATATTAACCTATAGCCAAGGGCCCAAAATGATAGGAGCTGTTAAACCATAAATGTTAGTTCCTCTTGACTTTGGGGCTTCAAGACTGGAATTCACATCTTACCATGTTAGCTGGCTATTTCTAAGGGATTCCTTCTTTTTTCTTTTCATTTCATTTTTTTTTTTAAGATTTTATTTATTTGACAGACAGAGATCACAAGTAGGCAGAGAGGTAGGCAGAGAGAGAGGGGGAAGCAGGCTCCCCAAAGAGAACCCGATGAGGGGCTCAATCCCAGAGTCCTGGGATCATGACCTGAGACGAAGGCAGAGGCTTTAACCTGCTGAGCCACCCAGGAACCCCCAAGGGATTCCTTCTTTTCATAGGGTCTATATTACAAGGCAGCGATGGAGTTGGATATTCAGAAAATGTATTCTTGAGTGGAAAAACAGCACCAGGCACCCAGAGGATCAATGCATTTCACTCCTGACATCCTGAGGTATAACAAGGGTAATCAAAGATCTTTCTTAAACCAGAGCCCACAAGTAGCAAGTGACTGTCACAGGGTCCAGAGTAGGTGACAGACTGGAACTGGTCCAGATGCTTGACAGAGTGCTCAACATGAAAAATGATTCATGCTTCTGAGCCTTTACAAACCTTCAAAATATGGCCAACTGACGATTATTGTGGCCTTCTCCCTATTCTTCCCCAGGAGAATAAAGAATATGTACAACAGCATTTAGGAATGTTTTAAAAATATGTAACAAAGTAACAAATGTAATTAACAGAGGCCTCAAGCTTCACTACTACTGAGATTTTACAGTTTCTGCTCCCTTCTAGAAAACTAGAGGGAGAGGGGGAAAAAAAGCTACAATGTGATATAGCAACTGTGGTGACTGGATAGATTACTTCCAGATTACTCATCAAAAAACCTCACTTGCATATTGGTGGATGTACTCAAAACATGTAGTCAAAATAGTTGGGGTAGGAAAAATAAGGCCTGGTGTAATTTTTAAAAATTTGAGCAATACTGCTTGCACCAAAGTAAAATTGTGTTTTAATAAAAATGCATCTTAATAAAGTTTGAATTTTAATAAAATAAGTTTTTATTTTAATAATGAACCAGTCACTGGCTAAACAGATCTTTTTGAAAAGCAAATTTGAAAATGAGGGCATTCTACATCCAAGTTAGAATTACAAGCAATCAGACCTAGAAGGGACTTCCAAAAATTTGGCCAATCTCCTCATTTTGTAAGAACCAGAAAGGTTAGGTGACTTGTCCCAGTTAGACTACGAGCTCAGAGTAAATCTCAGGTCTCCCAACTTTCAGACCAACAGCTTTCTCTCCATCATACCTATTGCTTTCCAGAAATTGAGCACAACCAGAAAGAATAAATCAGATTGAAAATATGTTGATTCTAACAAAGTACTGAATAATCTCATCTTGGACATGTTAGAACTGATTTGGGGGGGGAAGCATGGAAGTTCTATAAAATTTAAAACAGTATTTATTATGGGTGAACATGTGAATTGATGCGACTTTAGACTATAATGGCTCTTATGGATTTTCCTGTTTTATAATCTGTTCACAGGATATTGCCACGCTGTTACGATGCCTACTTATGGCCCTGTGGACAGGAGAAGGAAAAAAAGAAAGTTGTATACATATGTAACCTAAGAGATTCTGCTGTCCAGATATGGTTAAAAAACAAACTTATTTTGGTCCTGAAACAGCCTTCTTGGTCAGAGAGGTAGGACAGAAGCAAGATTGCCATCCGAATCTTCAGTGGCAGACAGTATTCTTTTGTGAACTCAGGTACTGCCTATCAAAGGAGTCCTTTGTTTCTGTCCCCCATTTCCACTTCCATCAGAGCCTTACCTGGGATAGTACGCAGTGTAGTTCATGAAGAGCTGAGTGCCCGCTGGGTAGTAGGCTGTAGTGGGCTGCAGTGCTCGTGGATTCAAAAGCACAGAGGGCTGATAAATGGCAGCTTCGGTAGGAATTACTGCTGCAGGAGCTGGAAATGTGTAGGAGGGAGGAGACAGGCCTAAATAAGCAAAGAGAGAGACTTTGAGATATACTGTTCCCAAAGGACAATTTTTGCTAGCTCTCAAGTCATGACGTCACAGCTCCACACACACATACATTTTAAAAAGACACTAGTTCTTTATCATCCCAAACAACTTCTCTTTATTGTCTATAATTAGTACTTTCTGAAATTTTTGTAACAATGTGAAATTTCTCAAATGTAATCTTAAAAGTTTGAAGACAATTTTTTTTAATAGTGGGTAATTTTTTGGTGAATTTTCGATTGATCAATCATTGAATCCTAATCTTCCATATGATATTTGATTAAAATTTCCAAGCAACTTCCTTTGATTATATAGATTAACACCTAAATATAATCTCAAAACCTGAAGACCTAGAAATTGGGGAAAAAACCATTTTCGTGACATGTGATTTTTTGTTTTCTACTCCTAAGTGCCAGTTACCATAAACTAACCCTTTGAGGAAAGAAACACAGGACTGACATTTAGTATAACTTCACACTAAAAGCTGGGTGGTTTGTTGCTTTTTTGAGAGCTATGCTTCTCTTTCACCTTGTTATCTACTCTGTAGTACAATGTAAGATGAAAATGGTAAGGATAAAAATGATTTCACGAGTTCTATGCCAAAGCATAGATGGGTGCCAGAGTGAACTGACCTAAGAGTAGATTAACTCTGCATTATTTCCACCTAAATGAACCCTAGAAGATGGGCTCTGAAGCTTAGCTCCATCTTTGGACCTGTTCTGAGAAACAACAGCCAAAAAAACCCCACTACCCAGCCTGAAAAATAACTAAAGAAAAACATGCTCAAGCCTTCCTAAGAGTCGGCTGATAAAAAGCTGACTGCGGTTGAAGAGAAAACAGAAAGGATGAAATTCTATTATCTTCTAGTTATTCAACATCTTCCAGGCCCCCTAACTCTTTAAGTCATACTAGTTACTGCTCAATAGCTATAACACGTGGGATGAACACAACTTTCCAGGCCATCTGCGTTCAACAGAACAGAACAGATAACGGAATGGTTGCCTGAATTTAGAATTCTTCAATTTCTTTTTTAAAAGATTTTATTTATTTATTTTACAGACAGAGATTATAAGTAGGCAGAGAGGCAGTCAGAGAGAGGGGGAAGCAGGCTCCCTGCCAAGCAGAGAGCCCGATGTGGGGCTCGATCCCGGGAACCTGGGATCATGACCTGAGCCAAAGGCAGAGGCTTTAACCCACTGAGCCACCCAGGCGCCCCGAATTCTTCAATTTTTTTTTTACCTAGAACTATCTAATATATTTTGCAAATAGCAGAGGCCCAAGGGATACCTTTTCACAGGAAAATCTCTACTGTCTCATGTGTTTCTTAGGAGTTTCTACATATGTATGGAGATGAGTGAGAGAGTCTGCTGCACAGGGCTACATAAACCAAAGACCAACACAGTAATCTCATATTCAACTTTTAGGTATCTCCTTCATAATTCACCAAATTCACCAAAAACTGTGCTGCATGTTCGATACTTAATGTAGATAAGTTTTAAAATGAAAATTCCTGAGCTTAAAGACTCCACAAAAGGGCAAGCAGAGCAAACTGAGGCACCTAAGTCATACAGAAAATTATAAAGCCTATGCCTGTACCTTGCTTTTAAAACTATCAAGTAATTTGTTACAGGACAATATAAAGAAAGGTTGAAATTTTTGATAATAGATTAGGCTGCCCACGTTTGGATACTCCTCAAATGAAAGGACAGCTATTCTTATACTCTTAAAGAATCAGATGTATATATTTGTAGATTACTTTAGAAAAGTAGAGTTTACCTTCAAATGTTCAACTTTTTGAAAAAGTTAAAATTTCAATAAACAAAGTTTAAAACTTTGAAAAACACTGAGACTACTGCAGCATTTCTTTCCCAGATTTAATAAGAAACTCCTCAGGGGGGATTAAGCAATTGCTCTTTTAACTTTTTTAGTTGTTGAGAGTAGATTAAATATGCAATTTCTCTAAGTTTTTTGGTTGCTGTAAAAATGGGAAATCACCTCAAGTGAGTTCATAGGTTAAAAAAAAAAAAAAAAAGCCCAGTTAAATACACATAATATTAACATGTGTCAATTGGAATTCTGACTTTTTTAAAAATGAGTGAATTCTTCTGCTAAAATAGCAAGCAGTCATTTTGATTAAGATTTTTGGGGGATATTAAAATACATGGACATCTATTTTTGTGTGGAAAAGCATTTTAAGTTTTTTCTATTACCTTAGGGTTTGTGAGAGGAAAGGGGAAAAAAATGAAAGTCTTGTGAAGAAAGTCTGTAATGATCAGTTTTCACCAGGAAGAGACAGAGGTAAAAGAATACCATAGCAGAATAATTTGGGTTACACAGCATTAAGAAATTCCCTTATCTCACAATGCTTGATAAGATTATCACTCAAGGAAATCATAAATGTTACTGATATTATCAGTTGTTTATGGACAGAATACATAGGACTAAGATCACTCTAAGACACCACTTAAACCCAATCATAAGTTTCCAGAACTTGACATTCATTAGTCATAAACTCTTATTCACCAACAGCAAGCAGCAGATGAATGGAATTATTAGCATCTAGGAAGTCCAAGGGGAAAAAAAAAGGATTAAGCCCCACTGAATGTTCTATATGAAAAATACTTTATCAATAGTTTTATTGCTATAGATTCCTCTTTACAGAAAGTGATGTCCTAACACACTCCATTTTATTGGGATCAAATACATAATCCAGTTAGCTTTCTCCATTATCTTTGGACTATATCCCAAGTGCTATATTCTTTAAACATAGCCAGCATTGCTCCTAACAAGGTATGTCTTACTCAAAAGTGAAAATTGTGTCAAAAAGATTCAAGTTTTAACATCAGATCCACAAATGTTCCTTAGTCACAAACCACAACATAGTGTCCAGACTAAAGGGCTTATTCCTCTCACACAGGATTCCAGATGGCTTGCACCCAGGTGCCAGTGAGCAAGAGCATGGCTTGAAATTAAGCACTGATCCTGCGATCCAATGGAAACTTTGGCTAATTTATTTACGCATTTGTATTTTATTACTAACTAGCTCTTTCAAGATATCCTGGAGAACAAGAGAAGTGCTCCCCAGATTGTCCTCTCCAAAGAAATACTTAATGCTCAAAAAATTAAAAATGCAAAATGGATAGCAAATCACCCTTCCAAAAAAAAAAAAAAAAAAAAAAAAAGGAAAAGAAAAATGATCTAGCCATACTTATTTTACCTTTAAATGCGTATTAAAATATCTACATAGCCAGGTTGCCTCCCAGAGTCAGTGCTTATCTTGAGCACACTAAGCTTCAGAAATCAAGTGCTTATCACTGGAAAAGCAAGAATATAATTTGAAAGGAGATATTCGTAGCATCTCTAATTATGGGTGTCCACAACCAAGGTCTTAAATGATTACCAGATACTACCGATTTCAGATGGGAAAGCCTTATATAACCCCTCACCTGCCTGAGAAAGAACCAGGGGCACAGAAAGTTATGAAAGCAGCTTAAGCACCTACCAGCATACAGCGTAGAAGAGCGCCAAGACCCAAGAAAAACTTACATGGTAACTTACATGGCGGTGGGGATAAGCCATTTCGATTTAAAGTGCCCCCCATTAACACAAAGTTCATCTCCTCAGCTGAACACTGAAAGACTTCAACATATCTGTCCTTCATGGTTTTTTTATGACACTTCTGTGCAGCCATAAATGCTCTGTCCGCAGACTTCATCTGGATAAAGGCATCTCCTGATGGGCGGCCCTGAGCGTGTGGGGGAAGAATAAAAACAAAAGGAGACTGTCTCCTTCAACAAGGAAATGGTTGCTTACAAAACATGCAAAGTGACAATCACCCACAGTACAGACATTTTAGCCACAAAATCTGGGTGACAAGTGTAGTCTACGGATATCTAACTTGCATTTTATCACCTAATCACCAGAACCGCCCACAAAACTCTGGAGAGAGTTTTGAGAGCTCATAGCTGAAAACAATCCTTTCTCATTTCTGCTAATTAGTATCAGATTTACAGGGTTTTGAAAGGGTCTCCTTAGAACTGGTTTCAAAGTATAGGACTGTAGATTGGGTTTTGACTTTCTGAAAAATCCAATTAAATTTTATTTGATTGACAAGTAGGAACACCAGGATAAGAGTTTTATGTATTCTCCTACATGAAGCTGAATAAACCAGTGTTCTGTGTTGGCTCTCAGCTGTCCGTCACTGACCTATAAGATCCCTTTCCCTTCTCCCTGAAGCCTAGATTGGGATGTGGGCGTAGGAACAGAGAAGAGGGAGAAGGAAATGGGAACTGCAAAGCACAGTGAGGGTAGGTGAAAGCTGTATCATCAGCCTTGCTTAGGAGTCCTCCTCTCACCTCTTCCCTGGGACCTCCACCTTAAACCTTAGCCAGACAGGTGTTTATAGACATTTCCTCTATTACTAATTGCTTGCTAAAAATCCTGTTTAAAACCAAGCTGACAGACCTCTGTTTCACAGAATCAGAACATGTTGGTTTTCTTTAACATGGACATTTTATGGGGGAGAAAAAGACATGATCAGCTTTTAAGACTCCTTTCCTTTTTTTATGGATTTCTTTAAAAGTCTCTAAGGGACTATTTTGTGCAAATTATAACCATGCAAGTTACCATAAGAGTTACCATACCAGGGAAATCAGGGATACCAGGGAAACCCAATCCAAGATGGAAACCTAACATCTTCAAGGTAGCTAAAAGCTCGTCCATCATTCAAGAAGTATTTCTCCCAAATGCAATCACAATAGGTCACGTGGGTCAATAACAGGCAAATATGTCCACTGTGGTTAATCAAAGAACAAAAATAGCCCCTAGATTATTAGAAATGGTGCTCAAAGAGAAACCAAACAATTTCCTGGCAATGCTGAATTGTAGGGAAGTTTTATTCAAAAGGACTCCCACCAGTGAAGCATGCTGAGAGGGTACATAGATTAAAAGTTGCAGAGTTTAATACTGACATGAGAGTTAGAACGAGCATGTGCTGGTGTGGAAAACCAAGCCAGGGACTCAGGAGGTTTGCTGGTTCCTCATACCCAGACTAGTAATTTAGAAAAATGTTGGTATTTTCAATACACACCTATATCCAACCCATAACGCTCAGAGAAAACTTTTAAAAATTAATGCAACCTTGCTTTTAAGAGTTCCAAAATTTTAATTGGACTCCCTGTGGTTTACAGGTTTTTAAAAATTCTTGTCCGCTCACCACAGCATACAATGCTGGTGACTTATTTAGTATGTAATAGGATTGATTTCATTTAACCAAAAATCAGGAGACACCAAGACAGAGCTACTTTTTATACGCTTAGAATACATACTTGTATACCATTAGAATTTGGTTCTCCCTTGATGGAGGCTTCCCAACAATTCATTAACACGTTCGAGCATCTGTTACGATCACCTACTGTTTCAGGTGGTACAGATACAAATCCTAACTAAGTCTGTACTCTACTAAATATCACTTAATATCATATATATAAAATAAGCGAGTTCTAACCAATCTATAAGTAAAAAAGACTCTGGACCACAGACACGCTCTTTGGTTTATATATGGTCTAAAATCACTTTCAAGCTACAACAGCGAAGCTCAGTGGGTGCAACAGTAAAAATGTCGTATTAGACAGATAATGTGTTTGTATCGTTCCTGAGACTACAGAGAACCTGGTGGATACAAGTGATGGTGCAATCAGAGCTGAATTTAAATTACCATGCCGATGATAGCACTCTTTTCTTTCAGCATTCATCTGAAAGACCTCAGGCATCTACAGTTAAAGCTTTCCTTTAAGGAAAGGTATTCCTTACGATACCACTGACGAATACCTGTACATTTTTTTTCTCTTTTTTAAACTGGAAGAGGGCCTTTGCCCCTCAGAACAAGCAAATCAGTTTTCTAGTAAATTACTCCTTACCTGGTGATTCAATACCATGTGAACCCCATGAGTTCGAATATCTGTGGAAAACTCCCCCAGAAAGTCCAGGATGTCCTCAATTGTGGCCGCATAGGGAAGACCTCGAAGGCGTATACAGTCTCTAACATTTGTAGGGGGCACAAATTGCTGAGGTAGTACTGGAATAATGGGAGGGGTTGGAAGTGGAATAAGAGGGGCCGAGGAGAACCGATTCAGGACCTGCACTCGAAGCAAAAGAGAAGTGATTTAGAGCCCTGCTCCTCCAATGCAATTTGCAAACCAGAACACAGCACTGTGCAGCTTGTTAGACATGCAATGTCTCAGTTCTGTCCCAGACCTAGGAAACATGAACCTGCATTTTAACAAGAGCCCCAGGTAATTCATAAGCATATTCAAGCTTGAGACGCTCCTATGGGGAAAGGTTTCCTACTGTTCAGTGGGGGAAGGAGACCCCCCACTTTTGTCAACTGCAGCCTGAGGCACATGCCACACACAATACAATGAGCTCCGATCAAGGACTGGTCTACTGGACAAGCATCTCACGGTCTCAGGACAACTATCCTGAGAAATATGCTGCATGTGTAACCCTCCGGACATATGGCTAAATGTGAACTTTTGTAGCAATCTATTAGATTTCATCTCAAGAAGCATGGTGTTCCCCTTAATATTATCACATTCTACCTCCAAACCCAAGCAAGAGAATGACACTGTAAAGGAACCAGAGGTCAAACAGTGACTCTGGATTATACTAGAATACAATGCTACATTTATAACAATGTATAAAGCCCAAGACTGAATGGTTGGTAATGTAAGAATGAAAAAAACTATTTGGTGACCACAGAATAATCAGTCTTGATGTGAATTTGAGATAGTGGAAAGACAGAGCAACTTGACTGGTTTTTTTTTTTTTTTAAAGTCCTGGAATTCCACTATCTTGAAAATGAATGAGAGGTTCGGTATACTTAGGAGAAAGGATTACTCCCAGGCAAAACTCTATTATAAATTTCGGGTCTATTTTCATAAAAAATAAAAAATTGAAAAAATTCTAAAGGGGCACCTGGGTGGCTCAACTGGTTAAGTGTCTGCCTTTGGCTCAGGTCATGATCCCAGAGTCCTGGGATTGAGCCCTACATAGGGGATGAGGGAGGGTTCTCCTTCTCCCTCTTCCTTTGCGCCCCCCCTCGCCCTCATTCATACTCATTCTTTCTCTCAAATAAATCTTTAAAAAATATATATAAGGTTCCGGTCTACTTTTGCCTTAGTGTAGAACATACCTACCAGTTTATACTACTAGGAGGTCCTTGTGCAGACAGCATGTATGACAACCCTAAGTTTTCTGAACTTACTTCTGTAACCTTAATCATGCCATAAACTGAAAATACAGAATCAAAACCCTCCCCCAAAACTGCCCTAATTTCCTCACTCCCACCCTGTTCAGTTGCTAAGTAAGAGGTAACAGAAATCAAAGAACAAATATAACACAGCCAAAGAAACCTAAGAGACAGCAAGATTTTTTTTAAAAAATTATATAAATAATCCAGACACAGCACAAACATTATGGAATGAACATGGAACGGAAAATAAGTGTTGCTGTAGACAAACAGCACAGAAATGGTCAAGCACCTTCCGATACCTGCCAAATAGGACATGAGCAGGGAGTTATAGAATGAAATAATTATTACGAACAAAAAGATGACAGTGTAGAGCATGTGATTCAGCATTTCTTTTTTTTTTTTTTTTTTAAAGATTGTATTTATTTATTTGACAGACAGAGATCACAAGTAGACAGAGAGGCAGGGAGAGAGAGAAGCAGGCTCCCTGCTGAGCAGAGAGCCCGATGCGGGACTTGATCCCAGGACCCCGAGATCATGACCTGAGCCGAAGGCAGCGACTTAACCCACTGAGCCACCCAGGCACCCTGATTCAGCATTTCTTAAATAAATCAGTAGGATGGGGGCTGGAATGGGAGTTCATCTATCACCCAAACCTCACTGCGGTGAAGTCACATAGCGGCAGCATACGCTATACCTAAACCAAATCAAAACACAGTAGCCAGGGCCCTGAAGTAGTCTGTTCTGGGCCAAGTTTCCATAAAACTGTTCTTCCAGTTAAAGATCTAAGATTTTATTTTCCTCTCCTCTGGTTTGGCACTGATGTGTTTAATGTTTGAAGCCTCAAGCATGTTTAGCATATTTTAGAAATTCAGAATTTATGATACTAATTTTTTTTTAAGATTTTGTTTATTTCAGAGAGAGAGAGTGAGAGAAAGCATGAGAGGGGAGAGGGTCAGAGGGAGAAGCAGACTCCCCACTGAGCAGGGAACCTGATGTGGAACTCTATCCCAGGACTCCAGGATCATGACCTGAGCCAAAGGCAGTCATCCAACCAACTCAGCCACCCAGGTACCCATATGATACTCATTTTCAACAAGGTAGAGAATTGTTTAAATTCTAAGGATGTTCACAGTTTAGGGTTCAAGAGCACTAGTACATCAGGATGCAGAACTAGCTTAAAATGTCAAGTATGTTTATTCAAGGTATAAAAATCATGTCGGTATCCTACCAGGTGAGAGATTCTTTTCAACTCTGAGCAATTGTTTCAAATCACAATACACAATGGGCTTTGCAGAAAGAAGCTAGACAAAATCATTTTATGAACTCATAGGAATGATAGTCAAGTCAGTGTCCTAAACTGCTTTTAAAAAAAGAAATGTATCATTAAAGTTGCTCTATTCTACTAGGGAACCCAAACAGATTAAGCTGGATGAGCCGCATGAGAAGCAGACTGCATGATTTCAGATACAAAAGAAAAATGTAGAACCTTAAAGGCCCTTCAGCTGGTAAGTCAAGAATAGCCAAAAGGCTTGAAACCCTACAGATGGCTTTATGTCTGGATCATTTTGGGCCAACTGATTGTCCCACCTGTGCATCAAAAGCTTTTCTGAATTCTGAGAGAGTAACAGGACAAAAGGACACTTTATACCATTACCAGCAGTATAGAACTGATCAGGCCTTTTGGGAAATAACTTTGCTAAGATATTAAAAACCTTAAAAGCTCACTCCATCCAGTTCTAAAGACTCAATCAGAAATTGAGAGTTTCATAAGCATGTTTATCTAGAAATTTCTTATAGATGAAAAAAGGCCAATTTAAATGCATAAAAGAGGGACGCCTGGGTGGCTCAGTTGGTTAAGCAGCTGCCTTCGGCTCAGGTCATGATCCCAGCATCCTGGGATCGAGTTCCACATCGGGCTCCTTGCTCATCGGGGAGCCTGCTTCTCCCTCTGCCTCTGCCTGCCATTCTGTCTGCCTGTGCTTGCTCTCTCTCTCTGACAAATAAATAAATAAAATAAAATAAAAATAAATGTATAATAGAATTTCTCAGTAAATTATGTACGTAACATTAAAAATGAAATTTTTTAGACATGGTTAAACTTGCAAGATACATTGTTTTAAAAAATATAAAATGTATCTATAGTAACAGTCTAATTACATAAAAACAAATACATTTTCTCTGGATGCATAGAAAATAACAGTGGCTATCTTCTAATTACAGAATGAAATTTTTCTAAATGCACCTATACTTTCTGTATTCTTTAAGTTTTAACACCATAATGTAGGGTTGTTCTTGGAAATAAACAGAAAATCACCCAGAGCCACCAAAATGCGCTTAAAAACCAACCTGCTGTACTTCAGCTGCTGTGCTCCTGAAGAGTTCAATGTATCTTTTACCCAACAAGTCCTTATGCTTCCTCAATGCATTCTGTGCATATTCTTCACAGGCAAAAAGGACAAAAGCATCCCCTGTTGGCCTACCATCTGGGTAAGTAACAAAGAGGATGCCTTCCTTCCCCCCAGTAATGGGGCAATGCTGTCCAAAGAAGGCCACCACTTCATCTGCTGTGGCTGTGAAAGGGAGCCCCCGCATGCGGACAATGACTTGATTTTCCTTGGAGAGAAACTGGGCTACTTCATTGGATGTACCTAGGGAACACAAATACCAGGAAGCATGGGGAGAAATGGTTAAGACATCAACTTCACCCAGCTTAAAATGGTAAAATTCTTGGCAATGTCTTGAATTTATCATTAAAACTCATACTCCCACTGAATTCATGGAAACATTCCAGGAATCGGATTTCTCTCCACACAAATTCGAACCCCGGCCCCCGACAATTTCATAAAACACCTAACTTGGGAAGGTGGCCAGACAATTAAATCATGGACCAATCACTGTACTCTTCTTATGGAGAGGCAGTAAATCATCATGCTAGGTAAGAGCACAGGTCAAGGACCGAGAATGCCTGGGTCCAATCTTGACTTTGCCATTTACTAGGCTATGACTTTAGTCAAGTTTAACCTCTATATTTTAGTGTCCTCATCTGTAAAATGGGAGTAAAACTACCTACCTCCCAGATTTATGATAAGTTACTACACACAAAGCACTTTGGCAATTTATTATTTTCCTGATTACTTTTTATTAAGAAAGTTTCAAATGTAAGGGGAGTATAATGAACATGGCAGCCAGTTTTGAGATTCATTACCATTCTATCATCAAGCATTTGTATAATATTGCCACGTAGCAAATATTCAGAAGCATATCCTTCAAGCTCATATACTCAACATTTTCTTTATTATTTTTAAGTAGCTTTACCGCTAACATGGGGCTTGAACTCACAAACCCTAGATCAAGAGTTGCATGTTTTACCTACTGAGCCAGCCAGATGCCCCCGTAACATTTTCCTTCAAGAAGCAAACTCTCATACTACCCACATACTATGAAATCCCAGGATTAATGCAGGAGTTAACTTTGCCATCTATCATGGAACCTCAGAACCATAGCAACTCCAAATATATTTCATCCCCAACCAATATCAAACATCACTTTATGATTTTGGAAGCAATCTTGAAGCTGTACAAATTTGGAAGCCTTCATATCTAACGAATTAAGTGTCAAAACAGAAATATACCAGCAAATTGTGCAAACAAGATGTTTTTGCTACAAGTTCAACAGTTCCAGGGATTTTAACCAGGGCTATGTATTACCAAGATACAAATGTTCTCTACAGTTAAGGTGAAAGTCACCCTAGCATATATTTGGCAATAGTATATTTTCAAAAGTCTGTTAGAAGGTCTACCTGCATTCTTAGATTTAGCTATCCTAATTTTAGAGTTATCCTAATGAGTGGCACTTACAGAAATACAAGAATATTCACTGCAACATATTTAGGGTGAAAAATTGGAAATGAGTTGTAAATGTCCAACAGGGTGTTTAAAAAATGTATGATACATAATACTGTATATTAATTAACATTTAAGAAAATTTGGTTACATGGGAAAATATTCATAATATACTAAAAAGCTGTATAACAGCAATAGAAACTTACAAGATAGTTTTATGTATAGAAAAAAAAACCTTTCAAACCATAATCAACATTTATTATGCATCTGTTCCTTATAGGTTTTAAAGTAACAAATCACTCAATAATGAGATAAAAACAGTATCTGGTCCCATTTTTTTCTGACCTTATTACGCAAACACTATGTACTCAAATATGTTAGAGCCAGAAAACTACTGTGTTCCTGGCCATTGAATGAGGAGTTACAGAAGCTTGAGAGAAAACCTACAAGCACATAGCCAACAATTCCAGGTACTCTGGTGAGGCTGTTTGAAAGTAGTTTTCAGACAATTTAACTTCTTTCAAGAACTACTCTCTCCCATTGTACATGATTTTAAAGGACCCTTTCACCTTTGTACGGTTTTATACACACACACACACACACACACACACACACACACACGTATATGTATACATACTTTTTTTAATTAAAAAGTCAACTCCTATGTTTCTTTAGGTAATAAAAATTATTCACACCCCACTTATCTACCCTGGTATATAAATACATTTCAGATTCTTCTTAAGCTGCATTATATAAAAAGCACTCACCACCAGCAATTTTAAGAAAATCTTCACCTGTTGCTTTGTAAACCTAAGAAAAGAAAGAGAAAGTAAGTACAGTTTCTGAGCCTTTCAACATGAATACTCATTCAAGATGTCAAAGATCTCAGGGTGTGAGGACATACCTCAATGTACCGGGTCCCCATGTGATGTTTGTGCCTCTGTAATGCTAGATCCCTGTGTTCCTCGCTTACAAACCTAACCAGAGCTTCTCCATTCCTTCGACCCTGGGCATTCAGACAAAGTGCTGCACCTCCCCTTTGAAAAGGACAGATAGCAGTGGGGGGAAAAAAGTACAGTGAGGAAAAATGATAGGACACCCATTATCCCTTTGGGATTACTAAGTAAAATAGAGATTAAAGAAAACCAACTTGGCAATGTTGAGTCCTTTGAAGAATCTTGCAATATCTTGATCTGAAGACTGCCATGGTAAACCCCGTGCACGGACTATGGTGTTGTCATCAATAAGCTCCATCTTGCTGCTATGGGTCAAGCAAAACTTCATGTTGCCTCATTAGCCTTAGAGGATCTGACCCTATTCCAAGCTACCACTTTCCTAGTTACATATAAGGTATCATTTGGTATCCAGACAGACTTGTAATACTGCCTGATTTATTTCATAACCTCAAAGATTACCTAGGCACAGTTCGAATTATTCTTTAGGTAGTTCACTATAGAAAGCCAAGCTGAGGTCACTCAGCAAACCATCCATCAGCTGAGCTGCTGCTTGCTGGGCATACACTCAAAAGGACCCAGGATCAGCTCATAGGAGGCAAAGTTCTCCCAATACCCTGACAGCCAGTAAATTCCCAGAACTAAGAAGGAAAGGTTTATATTTATTCTCAGATCCGGCCAGTATACCAGTGGAATTGAAATCCAGTTTGACAGCAAAACTTAAGATATGCATAAAGCTGGCAATTAACCCATGTCAGGAATATATGCATGCAGTCAGGACTCTGCCATTAAAATATCTTCCCTATCAAACAGGGGAGCCATCACAGAGTGTTTATGGAAATGCACAGGAGTTCCCACACCTTAATGAGTCACTTGCAAATCACCTAGTATATATTTTGACATCATTATATATTTATATTAATATTTATATATATTTATATAACATTATTTATATTTAATATTATATATTTTGATGTTCTGTTCCTCCCATATTCTTATTTCCAGAAGTCCTAGGACACTTCCTAAATGAATCACTTTCTCCCCAACTAAACAGATCCAAAGTCTCTCTATGGGCAATGAAGTCAGAAGTTTCTGCTCACTTCAGGCACCAGGCAGTCTCAGGAATTCACTGCAGTGATTACAAGCAAACAGGTCTACCTGTGATCACAGAGATACCACCATTTCATACTTCTTACCACTTATTTCCTTTGCTTTAAAGTAGAAGCTGACAGAACATACTTTAAATTATCTTAGTAAAAATCTTGTGAACTCTTAAAGCCTACGATTTTTCCTTTCTAAGTTTTCCTGTGAGAGGATGAATAGTTCAGAGAGGCGAAAAGAAGCAGACAGGATGCCTAAGGGTCATAGTGACTGAAGTTGCAAGTATTAAGTTTCATTAAGTTTAACCCCCAACGTCCAAGCTCACTTTAAGATATAACCTTCTTTTATAAATAACCTAATATTTAAAAAATGGATAGCCAAAAGGTTTAGTGAAGTTATTGAAATACAAAGGGAGTTAAGTATCACAATATGAATAAAACAAAAGACTCAAATGGAATACCACTCTATGACTTACCAAGTGCCACTTTCAAATTTGTAATTTACTCTCTCTGGATCTGAAAACCTGTGATCTAAAAATGAGAACACAGAAGTCATCATTTTAGCTATTAGGGAGAGAAAGCTGTGGGAGGACATTCAAAAGTGTGTATAAGGTAAACACGGCAAGACCAAATTCTAGGTCCACAACTGTTAAAACAGCAATACTTACTATAAGGCTCAGAAATCATTGCTAGAATTATATTCCCCATATCTTCAACTTGAGAGGCTCCATACCGGGAGACTGAACTAGTCTTCTCAAAGTTTAAGCCTGGGATATTAAGTTAAGGAAACATTTTGAGGAAGTAAAAGGAGGTGCTTCTAGCCCAAGATTAAACTCACACAGAGCCAACAAGCCAGGTAAAATGCATCTAAGGTTGCAAATTATTTCAAATCACAGAATAGTTGCTTCCTGTCGCTCTGGACTTCACCCATACTTCCTGGAGTCTCCAATTACCCTCTTGGGTAAATATATAGTAAAATGGCCCAAACAATTCTGTCCTGAGGCACTACCAATAATAAAATTTATTGAGTAGTAGCAAATGCATGAATACTAAACACTTTCATTTAGTGTCAAACCATGAAGTATACACCAGAATTAGTAAATTCCTTCACCCTATTACCTTTACAGCATATGCAAGGCAATGAATATGTGGACTGAAAGACATATAGTCAAGACCATGAGGTATCTATCAAATGGCTTTTTTAGGCTGTTTGAAAAAAGACACTTCATACTACTGATGACACTATTTCTACGATGCCACTTTTAGGGGGAACTTCCCTACTAGGAAATTTTTGGAGCCCCTGTAGTATAGCGGTCTTAGATGGCAGCAAATGCTTGTCCTTTGAGAGTCAATTTGTAGAAACAATTCAAAGGCTCAGAGCTAACAATGGCCAATATGGCTCTGGATCAAGTGAATACATGCTTTGGGTAAGCCAGGAAACAGGGCTTTTAAGAAATAGTGCCTTATGGGGCGCCTAGGTGGCTCAGTGGGTTAAAGCCTCTGCCTTCAGCTCAGGTCATGATCCCAGGGTCCTGGGATCAAGCCCCACATCTTTTAAAAAAAGAAAGAAAGAAAGAAAGAAAGAAAGAAAGAAAGAAATAGTGCCTTAAACTGTGATACAGGGTGAGACCAGAAAAGATTTCCATCAAGTTTTACAGATTTACCAGCTTTTTTTTTTTTTTAAGACTTTATTTATTTATTTGACAGACAGAGATCACAAGTAGGCAAAGAGGCAGGCAGAGAGAGAGGAGGAAGCAGGCTCCCCACTGAGCAGAGAGCCCGATGTGGGGCTCGATCCTAGGACCCTGGGATCATGGCCTGAGCCGAAGGCAGAGGCTTTAACCCACTGAGCCACCCAGGCACCCCATTTACCATCTTTCTAAAATAAACTTTTATCTTTGTCAAGAAGTTAACAGCTACTACAATGGCTAATTTTGTTATGTTTAAGTTTCAATACTATAGTCACACTAGGTATTATGCATAAATTTGCGCAGATTTCATAATGCAGTATGATGCGTATAATAGATAACACTACGCTACTCTGTCTTTTCTGGAGCTTAAAATGAAAACAGCCATCTGGTGGGTGGTTATTAGAATGTTTGCCTTTAGTTTTCTAACTGGTATTTTGTAATAAGGGTGAAAAATGAAGACAGACATTAAGTTCAAAGCACTACTTCACTGCAATCAAAGAGGATACAATGTTAAAATAGTTCAGAGAGCTCCGTCCACAAAGTATCAAAACCAATCATCTGAAGAGCTAATTCAATGAGCAATATCCTTCTCCATTCAATCCAAAATCCCTTTTCATTTCATTCCTACACACCCTCCCCTCCCCCTTCTTTCTCCACTAAGGAGATACTGTTTCTCACTATGCTGGATAATTTCATTTCCTGCTGTCCCTCACCCAGCTACATTTCTCAGCCCTTAAACATAGCACATGTAGAAATGCAGCCATATGTTCCTTGGCAAATTACTCAACCCCACTGAACTTCAGCTTATCTGAAAAGCCAAAGCTGTGATAATCTCTGCCTCCCTGGACATTTTTGTGAAGATTAAAGGAGATAAAACAAGTCCAGGGCACAAAGCAGGCATTATAAAAAGTGATGTCCTCCCCTTCTTCCTAGAGCCCTGGGGTGGCCAACTTTCATAACCCACACACTTTGAGGGTCATTCACCACATGCTAATTTGTATACAAACAGGATAATAACCAAGCTGAAATGATAGATAATTTCTGCACTTCCCCACCCCCCAGTCCAACCCTTTACATCATCTAGTGATGAAATAAATGCCCTGCCCACTGAGAGATTAGAGAAACAATCCCAGGAGATGCTCAAGCAACAAGAGCAATGATTATTGGGGGGGCATTGCTGGCTCAGTCAGTAGAGCATGTGATTTGATCTCAGGGTTATAAGTTCAAGTCTTACAGTGGGTGTAGAGATTACTCAAAAAATAGTCTTAGGGGTGCCTGGGTGGCTCAGTCAGTTAAGCATCTGCCTTCAAGTCATGATCCCAGTGTCCTGGGATGGAGCCCCGCATAAATCTTTAAAAAATAAATAAATAAATAAATAAAATGAAATGATTATCCATGGAAAGTACACAATAAAGTATTAATCGAGTGGTTTTTTTTTAATCTTTTTTTTTTAAGATTTTATTTATTTATTTGACAGACAGAGATCACAAGTTGGCAGAGAGGCAGGCAGAGAGAGAGAAAGGGAAGCAGGCTCCCTGCCCGGCAGAGAGTGTGGGCGGCGAAGCTTGATCCCAGGACTCTGGGATCATGATCTGAGCTGAAGGCAGAGACCTTAACCCACTGAGCCACGCAGGCGTCCCTCGAGTGTTGTTTTCAAGGAATATGATGACAGGACAGAAAAACAAGAGTCAAATGATGAAAATACCGTGGGAAGACAACTGCCCTAAATTTTCTGGGAAGGCAGGGGTGGAGGTGGGAGGACTTTAAGAATCCTTACAGAACTAAGAAGGATTAGCTATGACTAGCCATAGTTTATCACAAACTCTGCCAGTAAACAGTCCTCTGGAATGCTGCAATTCTAATAATGCCTTTAGCCTTGTCAGGGGCTAGGTACAATGGAGTCAAGAGAAAAGCATTCAAGAAATGGAGACCAATCCCATTGTATAAATCACTGTTTTTCAACCTTGCCGCTACTGACCAATAGGCCAGATAATTCTTTGTTGAGGGTGAGGATGGGAGCGGTAGTCCTGAGTACTATAGGATTTTTACTAGCATACTGGCCTCTATCCACCTCAGTTCTGACTTAAAGTATCTCTGGGCAATGCCAAATGTCTCCGAATGGGAAAAAATCAACTCAGGTTGAGAACCACCAGCATAGGCTAAGAGTTCCCAATTGTTCCAACTTCACCCCTTACTATCTACTGAACCATCAGAAAAAGCTCTTATATACGAGACCATTATGAAACAGATTTTCAAGAAAACTGGCCAAAGAAACACCACTTATGAACCCAGTTCAGTGCTGTGTCAAAACCCATATCAACAGACACACACACACAATCTAAATTATTGACCACCTGGCCCTTTACTCAAAGTTTGCTGACCTCTGGCCTAAAGGAAGAGAGATCGCTTAGAGGTGGCCAAAACCAGAATGCCACACGGGAATGTTTACCACGTCCTGTCCCCAAACAGAATATTGGAGGGAAATTAAGCTTTGGAGGAGTAGGAGGGAGAAAGTATATTCCACTCTAACCACTGTTTTCTCTCCTCTACACATAAGAGGTTTTGAGCTTTCTCACCTTTGCTCAGGTAATTCCTCTATGAAGTTTATCTTCGTAATCCCTTAACCAAATGAGACCATAGGTAACTCCTACCCATCCATCACCAATACCTTTCTGGTTGCTCTAGGCTGCAACCATCAATTTAAGAGTTGATTAGATATTACTATTCCTATAAAATATTACTCTCTCAATGATACTATACATTTCCTAAACATGTAGATACCTCTGCTATCTATGACAGCACCTATCATTTCTCAGAATCTACTGACATAAATGATGGCATTAAACACCATTTCATGGCAAACACCATCTGTTTCCTTCTATTTTCACAGCAGCCCCACCAGGCAGATAATGGTAAAACCAAATGGATGAAGAAACCAGGATTTAGGTAAGTTCCGTAACTCACCCAGGCTCCCAGCTGGTAGGTAAGAGCCGGAATTACAATACAGCTCTGATTTGACTAAGTGTATATAATTCCCTGCACCAAGATAAGCTTTGCTTAATTCATTTTGATAATACTTTATCAGAGGATTTCTAAATGTATATATAAAAGTCAAGTGGAAAAGACTGAAAGTGGGGCACCTGGATGGCTCAGTGTGTTAAAGCCTCTGCCTTCGGCTCAGGTCTTGATCTCAGGGTCCTGGGATCAAGCACCGCATCGGGCTCTCTGCCTACTTGTGATCTCTGTCAAATAAATAAATAAAATCTTTAAAAAAATTTAAAAAAGTAAAAGACAAAGTAAAGATGGAAAGTATCCTGTCTGGACAGACATGGATTAGTAGATGAAGAATTATTTACTGAATTCTGCTTTTAAAGTAGGAATATGTTCTAGACATTTGGCTAACTTGGTTCCACAGGACACGTCCCAACACGTTTCCCTTCAAGACATCACACACTAAGGATCAGCGGCTCTGAGCTCCTGACAACTTTCAAAAGTCACCCAACCTCCTGCATGCCCAAACCAAAACCAAAACTTACACACATTTACACACACACACACACACACACACACACACACACACACACACCCTCTTCAGAAGGCATGTTCAATTCATAATCCTTAACCAGAATTTAACATGAGTAACAAAGGAGGGTAAAAAAAAAAAAAAAGTTTAGTACCAATTCTTTCCCCTATCAATTTTAATTACATATTGAATGGCTTGCTGCACGTCTGATCTTGAGGGAAGGAAAGATGAGTCTATGCCTCCTGATTTATGGCTCATCACGCAACTTACTCATTCTACCCTCGAGGCAGCCACAACAGCACGAACAGGCTTAGCCAGCTTTACAGTGAGAAATGCCATGAGGAAATGAGAAAGGGTAAAGCCAGACATGGTGGGAACAACACTAACATCTGAAGCTACAATTGAGCAAAGTGCCACATTTATACCAAACTTAGAAGTCCAGACTTTGCCATTATTTGAATAGGAGGAACATTTCCTTAGTGCTTCCTTCAGTGAAACGATTTCAGGATTTAGCCCAAAATGTGTATTAGCTGAAGGTGAAATTTAGAGAGCAAGATTTTACAGAGTCCATTTATAGGAGCTCACCATCTCAAAAACAAACAAATAAATAAATAACCACCTTTAAACAAAGCTCGCCACTATTAGCTCATCCACTTAAAAAAGATGAGCCTAAAAATGGACACATTTGATTATAAATTTTCACTTGTAAGTAACATCTTTTTTAAACTAAATCTGTAGTTTACATTAGGAGAATTACATATATAAAACAAATACATAGTGGAATGATTAAGTTTAAGCTCCATTATAACTGCATCCCAATTAAAAATTCTAACCCCAAGCCATTTTTCCCTGCCACAGACCCTTCAGCAGACAAATCTGTTTCCTCCCCTTCTACTCTGCTCTTTTATTTAAAACACAATGGCTTAACGGTCAGACATACTACAACAAAATGCCTATGCTAATGAACAAAGGGATAGCCAACAGCATATGGAAAGAGAGAAGTGGAATTAGTACCCCAAGGAAGAATTCAAGTTTCCTACAAGTCTGTGAAGGAAAGAAGGGAAAGAAGTGATAAATCACCCTTAAATGACTTGCATAATTTAAAAAACAGATTCTCTAAATAACCTTCTATATTTTATTTATTTATTTATTTGTTTATTTATTTATTTATTTTAAGGTTTTATTTATTTATTTGACAGACAGAGATACAAGTAGGCAGAGAGGCAGGCAGAGAGAGAGGAGGAAGCAGGCTCTCCGTGGAGCAGAGAGCCCTATGTGGGACTCGATCCCAGGGTCCTGGGATCATGACCTGAGCCAAAGGCAGAGGCTTTAACCCACTGAGCCACTCAGATGCCCCACCTTCTATATTTTAAAGTAAGCTCTGAAATAAACAAATCAAGAACGCCACTATAAAATATAACTAGGAGTCAAGACAACAACAACTTTTTCATACTAGGAATAAAAAAAAAAAAATCCAAAACCACAGTTTTAACTCTATTCCAAGAGGGCTTACTCCTTCCAAGAGGGAAAACAATAAGACCCATCCTAACAAATATTACCTCAGGAGATATTATTGTTAACAAAAAACAGACCTGACAAATCAATTATACTGTCAAAGAAATAAGACAGACTTACGTAATTCAACAAAAGAGTGAAAGTGAGTATTTTTACTTTAGGAAAAGACACTTGGGTGGGATAAGCAAATTAGGAAAGGGAGACTATGAAAACAAGTCTCAGTCCTTCTAAAATAAACCAAAAAATTACCCTGAAATTCCCAAACTCACATTTTGAAATTATTTTATAACTCAGTGGGTTAAGCCTCTGCTTTCGGCTCAGGTCATGATCTTGGGGTCCTGGGATCAGGCCCCACACTGGGCTCTCTGCTCAGCAGGGAGCCTGCCCCCCCCCCCCCCCCCCCCGCCTAACTCTGCCTACTTGTGATCTCTCTCTGTCAAATAAATAAATATTTTTAAAAAAATATTTTATAATTAAAATAAACCACAAAAAATTAACATAACTGAGTGCTGGCCAAGAATATACAATATTTCTAGTCACCCATTACAGACCACAAACCAGAGTATTTACAGATTTGGCTCATATCATGCCAACCTGATGCCAAAGATAATTTCTTCCCCCCCTCTAGCTAACAAGGTCAACTACTAACCTAGCTTAACTGTACAGCTGAAGATATTTAAAATCCCTTTCATACGCAGAAAAGGTACCAAGGAGGATTCAGCACTTCCCTCCCCTTTTTAAGCAAGGCAATGAAGGTTTATGGAATTGTAAAGGCCCCGTTCAGTTTATCAGAAGAAGTACGGAAGTGCAGAATTAACTACACATACAATTTTACAAATGGAAAGCAAAATTAACCTTGAAGATTAGCTGTACTAACACAGCTAATACTAAAGTGTTTTAGTGTACTAAAACACTTGATGTTTAAAAGGTCTATATCCAGGGGCACCTGGGTGGCTCAGTGGGTTAAGCCGCTGCCTTCGGCTCAGGTCATGATCTCAGGGTCCTGGGATCGCCCCGCATCGGGCTCTCTGCTCAGCAGGGAGCCTGCTTCCTCCTCTCTCTCTGCCTGCTTGTGATCTCTCTGTCAAATAAATAAATAAAATCTTTAAAAAAAAAATAAAAAAAAAAATAAAAAAAAAAGTCTATATCCAATCTCAAAGTAAAAAAAAAAAAAAAAAGAAAAAGTCTTAAGTGTAAAATAGTTTAAATAAGTTCTTAAATCAGTAATCAAGTCCTTTTTAAGTCCTTGGAAGCTATTTTTCTTCATCTGAGGACCACCCCCGCCCCCAACCTGGTAAAGCTCAAAGGATCATAGTCAACACAGAAAAGTGTATGGAAGGCCAGGTACTGGCTAAGTGGTTGAATATAGTATCTTATTATTCCTTACAATAGGCATGCCCATTTTAAGATAGGGAAACTGAAGCTGAGGGGTACACTAAATTCACCCCCAATAAATCTGACTCCAAAGCTCCTGTTCTTAACCATTCTGCTGTTAAGGTTTTTGTCTCTCTCTCTCTCTTTTTTTTTTTTTAAGATTTTATTCATGAGAGAGAGAGAGAGAGAGAGAAAGGCAGAGGCAGAGAGAGAAGCAGGCTCCCCGCTGAGCAGGAAACCCGAGGCGGGGCTCAATCCCAGGACCCTGGGATCACAACCTGAGCTGAAGGCAGATGCTTAACCCACTGAGCCACCCAGGCACGCATCTCCATCTTTAATATATGGGAAAAAATAGGCAAATGTCACTGTATTAGCACATGCACACACATAAATCCTTCACCCCATCAAGAAGTGGTGAGACAGACACACACACACCTCTACTAACCCTTGGATGGGCGGACAGGAGTGGTTTAGTGATTGTTGCTTTCATCCTGACAGTGGAAAACTGCACTAGTGAAATGGTATTTGCTAATAATAAACAGCACATATGGATGGAACTGGATAAGAAATTTTACGAAGTTACTTCCTCTTTCTTGCTGAACAGTTCAGTATGTGCTCAGGAAATGGGAACGTAAACCTAGAAGGGACATAATCTATTATAAATAGCCAATCTCACCCTCAAATGGCTTTATAAATTCTAGAGTATTATCCCCTAGTTAAGGAGACGATTTTTACATGAGAATGACTTGGGCTAAAGTGCTGGCGCCTCTAGCTAAAACCTCTAAGTCTCAGTCTTCCCAGCTGTAAAGGGGTGACACTCCTCCACTGGTTGTGAGGGGCCTGCTGGTGGAATACATGTAAGCACTTAACTCACAAACCTTCTTTTACCTGCTTGCCCTACAAGGCCAGACTTTATTAAAAAGCTCTTATTAGGGACGCCCGGATGGCTAGGTCATTAGGCGTTTGCTTTGGGCTCAGGTCACGATCCCAGGATCCTGGGTTGGAGCCCCGCATCAGGCTCCCTGTTCAGCGGAAGGCCTGCTCCTTCCTCTCCCACTCCCCTTGCTTGTGTTTCCTCTCTCACTGTCTCTCTCTCAAATAAATAAAATCTTTAAAAAAAAAGTTCTTATTAAAGGCTTGGCAAAGTAAAGTAAACACAATGGACAAGGTCTTGGTTAATGAGAATAAATTAGTTCATGAATAACAAAGCTAAGAAAATACAGGTTAAGAAACCGGGAGGAAGGGGCACCTGGGTGGCTCAGTGGGTTAAGCCGCTGCCTTCGGCTCAGGTCATGATCTCAGGGTCCTGGGATCGAGTCCCGCATCGGGCTCTCTGCTCAGCAGGGAGCCTGCTTCTCTCTCTCTGTCTACTTGTGATCTCTGTCTGTCAAATAAATAAAATCTTAAAAAAAAAAAAGAAAAAGAAAAAAGAAACCGGGAAGAATTCCATCCACCATTGGGGAAAAAATAGGGTTGCTCTTTTTTTTTTTTTTTTTTTTAAGATTTTTTATTTATTTATCTGACAGAGAGAGATCACAAGCAGGCAGAGAGGCAGGTAGAGAGAGAGGAGGAAGCAGGCTCCCTGCCGAGCAGAGAGCCCGATGCGGGGCTCGATCCCAGGACCCTGAGATCATGACCTGAGCCGAAGGCAGCGGCTTAACCCACTGAGCCACCCAGGTGCCCCAGGGTTGCTCTTTTTAAAAATGGATAAAAGAAGTCATTTATATAAACAGTCCCATAATCAAAATGTCTTTTTCACAGGAGAAAGCTTATATTAATTTCCTCTAAAAATCTAAGATAATCTCCCCACAACTGCACCCCAAAAAAATCAGAGGACTCGATTCCTATTTTCACACTCTTACCACCTCACCTGATTCAATAAAAAGCTTACAAAATGCTTACCCATAGTTCACCTGCAAAATGAGGTCTTCTCTTCTGAGACTGCATACTTTAAAAGGCAGGTAGCAAAACTACAACTTGAAGAACTCAGAAAGGTTCAACACTAACACCAGAAGTGGTCTCAGAACCAACACAAAGACAAAAGAGGGAAGTAAGTGCTAAAATAAGGACCAGAACTGTGTTCAAGAATTCCTAAACCCTTTATTTTATCAAAGTAGTCCTACTTTTTCATTTACACTGCTCCTGGTACTTTACAAAGCTTTCACGTAGAACACCTGAGATAAAAGGTGAGGCTTAGAAAACGCAAGTAACTTTCCCAGGAAAGTGAAGTTGGATATTCCCTTACTTGTTCCTTTCCAAGGGCTGGCAAGAGCCTCTCTCCCTCCCCTGGTTTACCTGGTTGGACAGGTAATCCCTCAGGAGCAAATGACTCCCCATCTACTTGGCAAAACCATCAAGGATGTGTAATGACCATCTTTAGGTTTCCAAATTCAGTGTCATTTCCTTTCGAGAAAGGGAAATACTTAGTGATCTGAAAGAACACAACTCTTCAGACATTGTGGAAAGCCTCTGCATAGATAAGGACAAGTACATAGTCAAATCTGGTATGACTGTTTTTGACCTGAGGACTTATGTGGCCCAGTAAAGCCAATGATGTTTCCTCCCAATAGGAGTCATAAAATAACTGATCACAGCTTCAGTGTAAAAAACCACTGTCAGGAAAGCTTAAGATTTCTTACCTATTGTTATTTTTTGAAATTGTATTTATTTGACAGAGAGAAAGAGAGCACAAGCAGGTGGAGTAGCAGGTAGAGGGAGAGGGAGAAGCAGGCTCCCAGCTGAGCAACGAGCCCACTGCGGGGCTCAATCCCAGGACCCTAGGATCATGACCTGAGCCGGAGGCAGTCGCTTAACCAACTGAGCCACTCAGGCGCACCAGATTTCTTACCTATTAAATGGTAAGGAAATATGCAGATAGAACATTAATAAAAACAGTTAAGAGGGGCGCCTGGGTGGCTCAGTGGGTTAAGCCGCTGCCTTCGGCTCAGGTCATGATCTCAGGGTCCTGGGATCGAGTCCCACATCCGGCTCTCTACTCAGCAAGAAGCCTGCTTCCCTCTCTCTCTCTCTCTGCCTGCCTCTCCATCTACTTGTGATCTCTCTCTGTCAAATAAATAAATAAAAATAAAATCTTTTAAAAAATAAATAAATAAATAAATAAATAAAAATAAAAACAGTTAAGATTAAAATTCTACTTTCTAACTGGGAAGAAAACTACAAACCTAAGACTTTTCCAATGTAAGCCAAAGAAAGTAGGATATAATCAAGATTTTTAAGAAATAGAAAATACCCTAGTTATTCCAATGAATGCATTACTAGATGGCCATGAACTTCTTCATATTTCAAGTGCCCTGTGTCTGAAATGGAGCCCAAGTTAGCTTTATTCACAATTCATTTGTTTACTACAGTCAAATATTTCTGATTTTCATCTTCATGGAACTTGAAAAAAGAACCACCAACAAGGGGCACCTGGGTGGCTCAGTCATTAGGCGTCTGCCTTTGGCTTGGGTCTTGGTCCCAGGGTCCTGGGATTGAGTCCCCACATCAGGCTCCCACGGAGCCTGATTCTCTTCCTTCCTCTGCCCTTACTCCTGGTCATGCTCTCTCTCTCAAATAAATAAATTTTAGAGCTAGGATTAAAGTGAATGACAAAAAATAATCAGCAAAGCATCCTATTTCTTCACTTAAATGTCAGATAGTTCAATTTTTTATTTTAAAAAATACTATATACTGGTATGTAGGTAATAAAGCACAAACCAAGTAAAAAAATCCAGATTACCACACTGATAATGTTTACTAATAACCCCAAATTTTATATACATGAAGGTCTCAAGAAGAAACCAAGGGGAAAAAAGAAAACCAATGAACTTCTAGTAAGTTTTCCCTGAACTATCAATACATTGAGAAACCTGAAAAACCCAAACATAAGAACCTCTTGCTTATAGCTAGGGAAACTTACTAGCATGTGACCTATCATCACTAGGGGAAGATTGTCTTTGCCAAAAGAGGATACTGAATAGTCAAAAATAAACAGTTCTTAATATACTGCCTTTTTTACTCAAATTGTCTTTTTCTAAATTAGGTAACTTTAAATTAGACTTTCCCTCATCTTTTTTTTTTTTTTTTACAGACTTCTTTGGTTCTCTATTTTGTCTACCTTAGACTTCCCAGACTCCATATCTATGAGCAAGTTATATTTCTGTTGTTTAAGCCACATAGTCTAATATATTTGTTATGATAGTCCTAGCAGACTAGTACAACTTTCAAACCAACAGAACAATTAGTAACAATTTTTCTGCTGTCCCAAACTTTTTAATTCTTACAAGAATTCCCTTAAAATAAACTTACTGCATGCCTACCTCCCAGCACTAGTGGTAATGTGAAAGCAAATTTCTAGCTAACTACTTCTAGAAAGAAGGCAGATACAATGGGTTTTCCCTGCTTATAAGGGGTTAGGAAAAACGTGCAAACATTTTCCAATAAGGAAGTGAAATTTTGAAATAAAATAAGAATCAGGCTTTAACTCTTGAAAAGAATGAGAAAAGAAAAAGAATAAACATCTACAACACATTAAGTTCCTGAAAGTAACTTAAATCTGACTTCAAGTTGGCTCTCATAGTGGCTTTGGGTCAGTTGCCCAACTCTTCTATTACTCAATTTCACATCTGATGTTAGCACATGACTACTTATTAGTTAGCACTTTAAAGTCTTACTGGATGAAAGATGATGCGTCAGTCATGACTACAAGATTTGTGATTATAAAATTTACTTTTACAATACACAGTGCATCAAAGATACAATCTTGGTAATGAAAGAATGGGGGTAAAGTCCCAACATCATTTTATCATCTCAAAAGATGACTTATTATCATCACCACAATCTCAGATGTATTTGAGAAACACAAGAAGGGTTAAAAAGGGTACCAATGTTTGTAAAGGTGTACCTGGGTGGCTCGAGCAGTTAAGCATCTGCCTTTGGGTCAGCTCATGATCCCAGGGTCCTGGGATTGAGTCCCGCATCAGACTCCCTGCTCTGCAGGGAGCCTGCTTCTCCCTCTAATCCTCCCCACTGCTTGTGCTCTCTCTCACACATACTGCCAAATAAATAAATAAAATCTTAAATATATATACATATATATATATATATATATATATATATATAAAGATATGTTCGTAAAGAGCAAATACCGCTACTGAAAAAAATTCTCATCCATTCAAAAGATGTAGAATTCCTAAAACCAAGATAATCAAGAACAAGTGGCCTTAGAATCAGTATCAAAGGTAGTCTTCCCATTCTTCAACCAAAAAAATCCAGACACTCCCAATAATGTGAACCTGAATTCTATTTTATATGTGCTCAGCTCATAAAAATCCAATTCTAGGTCCATCTAATTAAGTCAGTACTCAAATTCAGTAAATCATAACTACTTCGAGAAAGTTGCCTGTAATTATACTATTAGTTCTTCCTAGTACAATAAACAAATTTTGGAGAAGTAAATTTCGTTCATACACTAACAAAGTTAAAAGTATTTTAGGGGTGGGGTACCTGGGTGGCTCAGTCGGTTAAGCGACTGACTCTTGATCTCAGCTTAGGTCATCATCTCAGGGTTCTGAGAAGCAGCCCTACATCTGGCTCTGCACTCAGTCAGGAGTTGGCTTGAGATCCTCTCTTGCCCTCTTCCTCTGCTCCTACCCCTGCTCACACACACTCTCTCAAATAAATGTCTTTTTATTAAAAATAAATCTTAAAAAAAATTTAGATGTGCCTGAGTGGCTCAGTTGGTTGAACCTCCAACTCTTGGTTTCGGTGTGGTTCATGACATCATGGTCATGGGATTAAGGCTTGCGTAGGCTCCCTGCTCTGTAGGGAGTCTGCTGAAGATTCTCTCCCTCTGCCCCTCCCCCCACCCTCATGCTCGCAAGCTCTCGCTCTCAAATAAGTAAATCTTTTTAAAAATACTTTAAACTTTCTTGAATTGCCATTTTATCCAGAGCTACCTTTTCAAATGATTCTTGGGTAATCACTTAAAGGATACACTCTGTCATTGCTGCAACATCCAGTTTATCAATATCAGGTGAACCAGGACAACACTTCTTGAATTCTTTTCGAAGGTCAAAAAAGGAATAGAAGCATTCAGGCAATAATACATTCTGAGGAAGGACAAAAGTAGACACTGTTAACTAGATGAATTTAGTTCAATGCTTCTCTAATAATTAGAAACCTAAGAACTTAATGGCAGTATATTTTACCACAACTGAATTTTTAAAATCAAATATAAGAGTGACTTTATTTTCTGGTACAGTATTACATCCTATATACAAGTGTCATGGAAAAAATACCTTATTTTAAGGTAACAGATTACATTTGTGTTCCATATGCATTCCATTTAAAACACTTTTGAAGTTATAATACATTTGGGCTGTCATGTATTTTCTGAGTGATAAAACTACACTCTTTTCAACCATAATCATTTCAGACCACCAGTATTTTCAGGAAGCAATATTAGCCCTTTTAGTTCTCATAAAGATGCCTTTGTTTACAGTATCTACCTAGACATAGGACTCAGTTACAAAACACAGTATTTTTAAATACTGGTTTCATATAATAAATATTTTCTGTACTGAAATCAGAGTAAGATAGTAAATTCCTGATTGCCTAAAAAGGATGATTTTTGTGCCAAGTTATAGTCCCATGTTAGTTTTCCTGGCCAAGATTCTGGCTATACCAGAGGAACTCAAATTAGACTTTTTTTTTTTTTTTAAAGGAAAGAAAAGAAAAATCACAAATCTCAAGAGCATGGGAGAAATAGTTACCTGCTGTTCTTAGCTACTAGCACCACTCTTGTGGTTATTAAGCTAGTTCAACTGTCTGGGAAAATACTACACACTATCATGTTTTTGTTTCCCATGGGGCAGGGGAACCCACATTGAATAGCTTTGAAAGATGATTTTTTTTAAAAACTGAACTTAGGGGGGGCACCTGGGTGGCTCAGTGGGTTAAGCCTCTGCCTTTGGCTCTGGTCATGATCTCAGGGTCCTGGGATTGAGCTCCGCATTGGGCTCTCTGCTCAGGAGGGAGCCTGCTTCCTATATTCTCTCTCCCTGCCTCTCTGAGTATGTGTGATCTGTCTGTCAAATAAATAAATAAAATCTTAAAAAAAAACAAAACAAAACTGAATTTAGATTTTTCTTACAATCTCAAAATAGTTTCTCTTTACTCACTGGGAATTTATACTCATTTACACATTAGAAAGTCTAGGAAATAAAAGACTATTCAGTGTTTGTAACCTATATAACATTTATGCAATGATTTCTCTTTCTATCCAGATTTCCTAACTGGGTTCTATTAGATATAGACCTGCTCCTGCTGTATTTAAAATAGGTATCCGGGCACTGGCTGGCTCAGTCAGTAAAGCATGTGACTCTTGATCTCAGGGTTGTGAGTTCCAGCCCCATGTTGGGTGTTGGAATTACTACAAAATCTTTCAAAAATAAATAAATAAAATAGATATCATTGTACCACAGTCAGTTTCTTAAACAGTTACTAAGAAAATGGTGGATCAAGATTACCTACAAGAATGTTCATTTAAAAGCTAATGATGATGAGAATAACTTACATGTTCAAAAATAAAAGATTTAAATAGTTGTATTCACTTAAAATACAGAACATTTAAGTCTTAAAAAAGATACTGTTGTTATACTAAACTATAAAGTAGGCTAAAAAGTGTGGTATGAGTGCTCTTTGTAAAAATGGGCTTTTCTACAAATACCTGGAAGAATATTTTCAAATATATTCATATTAGAGAAAAACACTTCAATGTAGTTTTCTGAATGGCAAGAGTATTTTATGATTTTCTCTGTTTTTTTTAGTAAACAGAATTACCTTATGATACTAAATTAGTTTAAGAATACTAAATTGTTTTAGGTTTCTTTATCTAAATCCTAGCAGTAATGACTCAGAAAAATGTCTCAATTATTCTCTGGAGGTTTTCCCACATTTAAAGCAGTATATCTGAAATAAAACAGCTGTTTTCCCTCAGCACAACAGAAAAAGGATTAAGTTTTATCCCTCTCTATAGGAGTTTGAGGGGAAGAAAAATATCCTCATATATCTATTTCTGGATCAAGGGTGTAGCAATTGGTTTAGCATCTATTAATGAAAACCACTGCCCCTTTTTAATTGAATAATTACTAAAGTTGCTATAAAAGGAGTGGTTTCTCAAGACTCTTAAGATAGAGGAACTTGAATTTCTCTTTCAGACTTTTGAAACTGTCATTACATATTTAATCTGTATTTTCCATTTCTTCCCTAGTGAGGTAAAAAGAAAAATTTGCACTGCCTAGCCACTATACTTGTGACATCAACGTCAGTCTAAATCTTTCTTTGAAAACTTGTCTCATCTACTTTCTTTAAAAAAGTATTTCATCTTTTCAAGTTCAGTATTTGCCTACCACAATAAAAAGTTACAGCTCAAACTAATTAAGTTGATAAGATCAACTATATTAGCAATGATTGGCTACACTGGGTCTGCCCTCTACACTCTCCATTTTCCCTCAGCCCCTCAGTATTCTTCCCAGGGAGAGAAATCACGTATCTACAGTTAGGCTGTATTTTTCTCACACCATATGTTTTTCCATATCAGAAAGACCAGCAAAGGTATAAGATGAGGCTGAACCTACTGTTATGATACAAAATTTAATCAGTTTTGAACATTTACTTTAAGTCAAAGTGCAGTATGCTATAATTAATGTTTCACTAGTTATATGGCTCTCTTTACACAGTACAAAGCTCTTAAATGAAATCAGTTACAATTAAAAGGGTTTAATTCAACCTTATTCTTTGCTCCTTCCTAAGATAAAGCATTTTCCACACAGATGAAAATACCACAATGTCTTAAAATTTAAAAGTAAATGTTTTCTCCTGCTTACTGCTGTTCATTTAAAAAAGTCTAAAATTCAGCTAATGTACTTTGGAAAAGGGAGAATGTTAACCATCTCAAAAACTTAACAAACAAAAAGAGAAACTTTTATTAAGTCATCAGAGAGTATCTATAAAATTACTGCTATGTCAAACACCTCTACTGAAGGGTCATGATTTTTCTTTTTTGTAGTAAAATACACATAGCACGGTATTTACCATTTTAACAGGTAAGTGTACAGTTCAGTGGCATTAAGTACTTTCACATTGTTGTGAAACCATCACCACCCTTCCTTTGTCATCTTCTCAAGCTGAAATTTTGCCATCAAATAGTAACTCCCGACAGGCATCTTTTTAAAAATGGAGAAACTTGGATAAACCATTAAAAAAAGAAAAAAAAAAAAACCAAAAACCAAAAAACAAAAACAGCCTCCAGTCACCCCCAAAGGTCCAAACATTCTGAGAAGCCAGCACTCTTACCTTCTTGGAAGCCTCAGGATGCAGGATTTGTCTGACATGCAGCTGCCCATCAGTACAGAGACAGAAGGAGGTTCCAACCCCAATATTCAGTTCATTGCTTACTGACTGGTTAAACTGAAAACAAGACACAGGGAGGCAACTGATGCAGGAATTCCAAACTCTGGCAAAGTGGCCCCACGTGTTGATAACCAAGTAAAACCAAAAGGCCATATAAGGGGACACCAGTGCTGGAGCAATATTAGAAAGGCTACTATCTAGACTCCTTTAGATAGGAAAGCTTTCCAATCAACCCACATTTCACAGACAGGAGAATTTAGTATATACATTCTTCCTTCCATTCCCTCTCCTATTTTTGCAATAAATCCACATTCAAGACTTTTTAAGTCGGGTCTCATTTCATCAGCAGGTTGCCTTCAGATTACATCATTCCCTGGTGTTACTTTATGTTTGGATGTGTTAAGATTAAGAAAGATGCCAGTTTATGATAAACAAATGTGGTTAATGGGTATAAGGACCTCTGGAAAGTCTGGCAACACGTTTCCTGGAACAGAACCCAAAAATGGTAACTTACCCCTATTAATTCGCACCTTGTGTGCTAGGGCAGGGCCTTGAGAGCTCTGACCCTCACCTGCGCACAGGTGTGTAGCGCCCCGCTCTATCCCTGATCCAGTACCCGTCAGAACCACAAAGCAGCCGGTTTTTGGGTCACCTCAATTCCATTAAGAAGATTCCACCAGTTTCGCAGTGACCCAACGAGCAGCCCTACATGTTCCGGCCTGCAAACCCTCCCCGGCGGTACGACCAAGGCCACTGAAGAAGAAAGAAGGCAACCAGAACCCGGCCTGTCCTAGTCCAGAAGCCTGAAACCAAGTAGGCACCGTCAGGTCCCCACCAAACTGGGCCACCTCTACTACGCCGCGCGGGGACCACCCGCTCCTCTACACCACAGCCACAGCTCCCTCTGTCCTAAGGCTGAACCACAGACCCAAACCCCCTCAAAGATCAGGAGCGTCTGGGGTCTAGCCCTGGGGACTGGGGCGCTAGGATTCAAACTCCGCTTATCATTCAATTGGTAAAACCCGACTGATTCCGAGACCCCAGGAATATCTCGAGAACTAGGAACTTTAGGCCCACGAACTAGGCGCTGGGAAGCTTGGAGGAGCAGCGACCTCCTCCCAAAAGGTCCACCGGGGCCCCCAGGCCGGGTTTCCACCCACGCGGCCGGGCGTCTCGCCACCCTGCCCGGGGATGCGCGTGGACCCGCCGGCAAGGGCGTGGGACCTGGTATGGCTGCCTTGTGGGGTGGGGGGACACCTGAGCGGCCTGCATAAGGGTGGGGGGCACGGCCCAGGGCTGTCACCTGTCGGAGGGCTTGGTCCAGCTGCGGAGCGGAGGACAGACTTTCCGCGTCGATCTTAGTTTCTTCTTTACAATCCTCCGTCAGCTCCAACTGATCCGGTCTAACTAGTACTTCATGCAACTGTCCCACCTCCAGAGGGGAAAGAAGCTGGGGTCAGTTTTCCCCTTCCTCAATTTGGAAGCCTCCATATTCACCCTCCTCCCTCGCTCCCCGCCCCGGCGGCCCGCGCCTCTCGGGGGGTCTGGCCGCAGAATCAAAGCTCACTTGTCGCGAGCGGCTCCAGTGGCAGAGAGGTCGGCACGGCCCTGCCTCCGGCCCCACCCCCACCCGGATCAGGTCGGAAAGGCCCTGAAGTGGGAACCCGGGCTCCAGGGATTCCACCCCGGCTCCGCCGGGCGTCCCCCGACGGGCAGAGAACCCGGCTCGGCTGCGCCCGGCCTCCCCACCTGAGCCAGATTTCGGATTAGTGAAACGGTTCCAAAGCCGGTGGCCACCGCGTTTGGTTTTACTCTGGATTCCGTAGGCCTCGGGTCCAGCCTCACAAGTGGCCAAACAAGAACACTTGTTTACCGACTCCCCAAACTTCTACAACAAACTTCTTGCCCCATTCCTATCATTTGGACAGGAACCTGGAGAAATACCTTCTTGTTGGCCAGATCCACGACTTTCCACAACAGCAGGATCAGCTCCTTCTCATCCGAGCCCAGCTTGGCCCCGGTGGCCCCAGCAGTGATCCCAAAAAGCACCACCAAGTAATCCGGAGACGCCGTCATGACGATAGGTGGGGAGGGGGAGAGGGGGGTTGGGAGGCGGTGAAGTGGGGTGGAAGTGAGAACGAGAAAACCTGTGCTAAAAATCTCTTCTAAGAGAAAAAGAAAGGGTGCCCACCCCCCCTCCTCGCCGCCGCTGGTGCAAAAGGCGGCAACCTACCACCCAAGCCCACACCTGGCCGGTGCTCCCCACCCTGGGCTGCAAGGGGGGTGGGAAGGAGGGCGCCGGAGGCCTGCCCTTTTTGTATTCAATGGCCGGTGCGTCTATGCAAAAAGCCAGGAGCAGGGCTGCACCCCGGGTGGAGCGCGCAATGGCTGAAAGCTTTTCTGTTTTGGGATGTGGCTCTACCTGCCCGCCCCTTCCCCCTCCCCCACGTGGTGCAGGTAAGAGACACCTGGCGGCGCCGGCCCATTGGCTCCTTCAAACCACGACGTGGCAGCGGTGGGGGAGGAGGCCGCCTGGGGAAAGGGGAGGAGGGGGCGGGAGACAATGGCTGGATGAATGAATAGGGGAGGGCGAGAAAGAAGGAGGGGGAGACGTGAGGGGCGGGGAAGAGACGGTTGCCACCTGAAGGGTGGTAGCCCAGGCCAGACGGGAAAAGGGTGAGGGGGTGAAAGGCGCGGAGGGCAGTGCGGGAGTCGCTGGTGGTGGTGGTGGTGGTGGTGGTGGTGGTGGGCTGGGGGGGGGTCACCCCTTCTTTGTAGGTAATGGAGAGGGATGGAGGGGCAGGGAAAAACGCCGGCTGTGGGGAGCAACGCCGAAGGTTCTTTTAAAGGGTCAAGGGAAAAGGCCTGGCGCCGGGAAGCGAAAGGAGGCCAGAGGTGAAGGCCTGGGTGCGGAGCTACTCAGGGCGCGGCGCCCGGGCAGGGCGAATCGCGGGGGGGAGCCACCGGCCAACGGCAACCGGGAGGTGGCGGGGGCAGATGCCAAACACCGGAAAAACCGCTCCCGACCCCAACACACCTTTAAGTGCAAACTGTAAGCGAAACCCCGTGGGCCCTCCGCCTCTCCCGGCCGGAGCCCAGGCGCACGCTCCCTGCTCCAAACCCCGGGACGCTGCCCACCTTCAGGAGACAGAGCCAGGCGCCCGGGGATCACACTCAGCCGCCAAGTTTCGCTCAAAGACGCAGGTGCAGCGCGCTACGAGGAAATTGAGGCACAATGGACCCCACTTCCTTGTCTCCCAACTACTCCCTTAAACTGCTATGTCTTGTTCGGTCCTGGCTGCTAGTTGGGGACTAGAACCTTCTCCATGGCTAGGCCCACTTCCTTTGGTTTGCCCGAGGCTCTAAAGAAAACGTACACACTAATGCTTTCCTGAACAGGCCAAAGCAAATGTTTTCCTCAGTTCCCGCTCTGACCCCACGCCCCCTACTCATACCGTCTCCTTTGTACTTCTGTGTCTGCTTGGCCAACCCGCAAGCACTCCCCCTCCTCTAGCTAAGCTACGTCTGCACCGAGGCTTAGACGCCCACCATGACCCCCCCAGCCACCAGGTCGGAAGGTGAGGTGGTAGGGCCTTTAGACGTGTGAGAGAAAAGCTCCAGAGGTGACGTTTCCTCGAGTTTTAGGTTTCAAACGTATCTACTCTCGGAAACCGAAATCCGTCTGAGGTACTACTAGTCGGGCCCCAGGTATCCACCCTTTATATTCATGGTGTGAAATCAGGCAAGCACACACACCGCAGGAACCCAGCCGGGTGCGAATCTTGAGAACCTGTCAGGATGCGCGTCTGGGGAGGATGAAGATCGCGCTTCCCCCACCGGGAGCAAGCGCAGGCGGAGCGGGCAGCCGCAGAGGATTCGGGCGGCGGGAGGGGGCGGGGCGGAGTTGGAGGAGCCCAGGGACTAGCCGCGGCGCTTCCCGGCCGGACCGTGCGGGCGGAGGACCTCGCGTCCCGGGAGAGCGGGAGGAGGCTGGGCTCTGGCGGGGCCGGGCAGCGCTCAAGGTACCACGAGGGTGCTCGGTACCATCCTCGTCTGCAGCTCGAGCTCCAGCGGCGCGTGCTTTCCGCACCCGGGCTTCGGATGCGGGGTGGGAAAGGGGCCCCCGCGGTCCAGCGGCCGCCTCGCCCCCCACCCCCGGTCCGCGTGCGACGCTCCCCGGCCCGCAGGCGCCGCGGGGGCAGGGACTGGGCGCGGAGCGAGGTTGGGAGGGACCTGGAAAAACCACCCAGATTGCATTGCAGTGGGCGAGGCCGCCCGGAGGAGCCGGTTCCCCAGAGCCGCCACCCCGCGGGGCGTTCGCGGAGCGAGGTTCCCAGGTGCTTGGATTTGCCTGGGCCGGGAGGTTCCGCCTGGCGGGGACGCGAGGCTCTGTTGCGTGGTGGCCCACGCCCGGCGGATCAAGCGCTCGCGACGACTGCGAGGAGGGTCAACGCCCGGCGGCCGACGGTGGCTGAGAAAGTGGTTACAGCCGCTCGGGAAGTCCTGCGTCGCCAGTCCTCTGTGGCCTCTGGTACTTGGATTAATCATTTGTGCAGTGCGTTTGGATCAACTGAGAACTTTATTTTCCGCTCGTTTATCAGGGATCCCGCGGCGCTGTCCCTGTTAGAATCCAACCCCAGAGCCGCTCCTTTTCAGAGACTCGTCTTCCTGTTTAAGGAAGTCGGATCCCCGGGTTCTGAGGTTTTTCATTTAAATTTGAATGTGTACAACTAGGTTACAAGGACAGGGATTTTGTTTTGTTCCGTAACGTATTCCCAGGGTTGGAACAGAGCCGGACGTACACTAGGCACTCAACAAATATTTGTTGAAAGATTTTAATGAGTAACACCCACCCATTTTTGCAGCTCTTGTTTCCTAGCGAGGGCAGAGTTCATCACTGAGAAGGCAAAATTCTGAAAATGGGAGTCTACAGGTAATTTAAGTCTCAAGTGTTTAAAAAGAGAGGTGCTAATTTTTCGACGCACAAACCTAGTTTTGTTAAATAAACTCGTAAAATGCAAGAATGCCAAGGATGGGGGAATCTATGCAACACTGCAGTTCTGAATACAAAAATGATTTACTGTCTATCCCACCATTTAGAATAATTCTAACATTTAAATATGTGATTCACAAAATAATAATTCTGGGAGGGACCTTGAAGGATGTGGGTCACTCTACCTATGGTCTTCACTCAAGATCACACTTAAAACTCCCCTAACGAATGAGAATCTTTTTGTGGTGTGTGTGGGTGTGCTTAGCAGCGGAGACCCAGTTGTGGGACACGCTATGGAATATCTTGCCTGTATTCATGAAAATTAAGGTTATGAAGGACAAAGACTGAAGAACTGTTCTATAGGAAAGGACTTTATGAGACATGACCACTAAATGCAGCATGAATCCTGGACCCGGAACTTTTATTCCCCCACCCCACCCCCCGTCGTTTAATGGACATTATTGAGGCGCGCCTTGGTGGCTCAGTGGGTGCAGCGTCTGCCTTCTACTCAGGTCTTGATCCCAGGGCCCTGGGATGGAGCCCCTAATCCGGAACCCTGCTCAGTGGGGAGTCTGCTTCTCCCTCTGCCCCTCACTCTGCTTGCGCGCGCTCTCTCTCTCTCTCTCAAATAAATAAGATCTTTTTTTAAAAAATGGACATTGTTAAAATAATAGGAAAATTTGACTAAGGTCTGTAGATTAAATAATAGCATTGTCTTAGTGTTAATTTCCTGATTTTTATATTACTGTGGTTTAGCAGGAGAATATCCTTTGTGTTAGGAAATACCCACTGTTTAGGGATAAAGGGAATTATGTATAAATTCTGCTCTCAAATGATTATAAATATATATATGCATATATATATATGAGAGAAAGTGATAAAGCAAGTGTGACAAAATGTTAACATTGGTGAATCTGAGTGAAGGAATTTTTTAAACTATAATTTGCAACTTTTAGAAGCTTTTAAAAAAATTTTAGAGGACTTTTTGCTGCCACAACCATTTGGCTTTTAACAAGGCTCTGTCTGGTGATTTTCTATGCTAACCTAACCCTTCTTCCTTTAGAATGAATAAATTTTTTTTGTCTTTTCCTTGCTGAAAGAAGGAAATAAATAAAAGTCATCACATTTTTTGGTATAACAATCCTCTTGAATCCTTTAAAGTTGCACTTAAATAACTTTCCTAGACTAAATTACTGCAAGATCCTGAAGCTTTCGTTGTGAACCTTTTCTACTTTTAATTATCTTCATTACACTCCTTGGACCCTTTTCTTTTTGTCACTTTTAGAGAACAGCTCTTGAACTGGACAAAATTCAGATGTCTCTACCATGGCCTGACCATTGACACAGTGGTATCTCTATGAGGGAGAAAGAGAATCTGAAGCCAACTCTGCCAACTGTGGAGCCCAAAGTGGGGCTTGATCTCACAATGGTGAGATCATGACCTCAGATGAAACCAAGATTCAGATACCTAACTGACTGAGCACCCAGGCACTGCTCTATGGCACTTTCTTATAACTTGTAATGCAGTTCCCTTTTTAAAGACTATAGTAGTAGCACTACGTTTGCTGGCTCCAGTTTTGTTTGAGATCTCTAGATCTTTCTTGGAGTTCTCAATTGCACACACATACCTAGCTATTCTCTTATACTCGTAAGAAAAGAGTTTTCAGGGGATGCCTGGCTCATTAAGCATCTGCCTTCTGCTAGGGTCATAATCCCAGGGTCCTAGGATCAAGCCCCATGTCACGCTCCCTGCTCAGTGGGGAGCCTGCTTCTCCCTCTTGTCTGCTGCTCCCCCTGCTTGTGCCCTCTCTCTCTGACAAATAAATAATAAATTGTTTTTAAAAGGACTTAAAAAGTAAATTGAAGTTTGGGTCTTTGAACTCTGAATAGACATCATGAGCAAATCTCACCCTCCTGAGTTGAAAAAAATTTATGGACAAGAAATTATCATTGAGATTAAATGGTGGCAGACATGTCCAGTGAATATTGTGGGGATTCGACCCCTTTATAAATCTTGTGATGTAAGTGTGGTGATGGCAACTCATGGGGGAACAAGAATATTGGAATAGTGGTAATACAGTGAAATAATATCATTGTATTAGAAGCCTCGGAACAGGTATAAGCAATGGGTGTGTTCACTGGAAGAAATCAGCTGCTGCCGCATGTCCCCTCTACATAGCACCTGTTTTACTGCAAAATAAAAACCAGGTCATGTGCCTTTTTATATTGAACTTTTTTGTTAAATCAACTTTAGTAATAAAGTGAATTGAATGTTCTTGAATTAGAGTGGCAATGGTTAGTGGTGAATGTACTAAAAACCACTGAATTGTACACTTGAAAAGGATGAATCATACACTTGAAAAAGGTGAATGAGAATTAGATCAATTTTTTTAAAAAAGCGAATCAATGGGGACGCCTGGGTGGTTCAGTTGGTTAAGCGGCTGCCTTCGGCTCAAGTCATGATCCCGGGGTCCTGGGATCGAGTCCCACATGGGGCTCCTTGCTTGGTGGGGAGCCTGCTTCTCTCTCTCCCTCTGCCTGCTTGTGCCCTCTCTCTGTCAAATAAATAAAATCTTAAAAAAAAAAAAAGTGAATCAACGTAAAATCCTGTGTTCTGAGGCTGCCACAAGCCGTTGATATTTCTTGTTGTTTTAGATGTGGTTGTCAAAGAGATCACATTTACTACTCGCTGGACAAATCCAACCTCTCTGAAGGTAAGGGGAGGTGATGGTCAGGATAACTAAATGCATTATAATTTTCTGTGGATTACTGTGTGCAATCACATATTTAAACAAATTGCTGGTCTGAACCTTTATTATAGCAATTATTATGGATGGTCTGGAAAAAGTATGGATTTATTAATCAGTCTTGCCATTTGCTACCTCATGGCCTTGAATGCGTCCCTTAACTTCACAAGAATTCAGTTTTTCACCTGTAAAAATGGGGATGATGACAATGTATATGTCATTGGTTTTCAGGGGAGAAGAAATGCATAAAGAAGTATCTTCCTGGGGCGCCTGCATGGCTCAGTGGGTTAAAGCCTCTGCCTTCAGCTCAGGTCATGATCTCAGGGTTCTGGGATCGAGCCCCGCATCGGGCTCTCTGCTCGGCAGGGAGCTTGCCCCCCCCACCCCCTACCTGCCTCTCCGCCTGCTTGTGATGTCTGTCTGTCAAATAAATAAATAAATAAATTATTAAAAAAAAAAAAAAGTATCTTCCTTAAAGAAAACAAACCTGAGAACTAGAAAGTTTACTATTCTAGAGCAGTTTCCAGGTGGGGAGGGGGTCTCTTCGGACAACCACAAAGGCCTAACCCTCTGACCTTAGTTAGCTTAGACTAAAGACACCATCAAGGCAGGCTGAAACATTTAATTAAGACTTAAATATCATGTCATAGGGAAATATACAGAAAAATTACATATAGGGAAATGCTGCATGAATCGGACAAGATACACCTTCTCCTTGGGAACTACAGATGTACTTCATTTAACATACAGGAAATGATTCCACCCAGAGAATTCCTCCTTCCTTATTCCTGGCCTCGTGCCTTTGCCCAGGAGTACATCCCTGCCTATCCCAAAATCCAGTTAGAGAGGGAAGCACAGCAGCAAACCTTATCTTTTCAGTCAAGGTGGGTTGACAGGCATGGTGTTTAAAGATTTTATTTTTTAGTAATCTCTACACCCAACATGGGACTTGAACTTAAAACCCTGAGATCAAGAGTCATACACTCCACTGACTGAGCCAGGCAGGTACCCCTCCATGTTGTCCTTTTTTTGTCTCATTCAGTCTCCCATTGGAAAAAAAAAAAAAATCAGAATTCTTGAAGCCACTGCCTTAATCCCTTCCAAAAATTTTAACAAATTGATTTCCCTGAGACTCACTCGTGTTTTTAAAATTCATATATATTTGGGTGCCTGGGTGGCTCCATCAGTTGGGCCATTGACTCCTGATTTTAGCTTAGGTCATGATCTTATAGGTAATGGGATTGGGCTCTGCTCTCAGCAGGGATTCAGCCCCTCTGCCCCTCCCCCCACTCATGCTCTTGTGCATGCTCTCTCTCAAATAAATAAATCTTAAAAATAAAATTAATATATATTTACTTAAAGTAGTACAAGTATGTCATCTTATAAGTCTAATTATTCTACATGTTTTATAATAAAAAACTGCAGTTACCTGTCTCTCCCCTGAATTCTGATTCCTGCTTCCCAGAGGCATCTACCCACTTTCTGCTATTTTCCGTTCTTATAACCTCCTCATCTGCAACTAACATGCATTTACTAACATTGCCTACCTCAATCTTTTTTCTTTGGTAAAAGTGCATCTCACAGGTACATGTGTCTGTGCCACAAAGGAAACAACACTTTTACAAGGCTGCAGCGATGCTCCATGTCCCCATCCAACAGAACTTGCTGAAATTTCCAGCCAGGCTGACATTCCATCTGGTGTGCACTCCAAGTAAAGCTGGTTAAAGATGATTGTGCAGGGGCACCTGGGTGGCTCAGTTGTTGGGCGTCTGCCTTAGGCTCAGGTCATGATCCTAGGGTTCTGGAATGGAGCCCCTCGTTGGGCTCCCTGCTCAGCAGGGAGTCTGCCTCTCCCTCTCCCACTCCCCCTGCTTGTGTTCCCTCTCTCACTGTGTCTCTCTCTGTCAAATAATAATAAAAATTTTAAAAAAAAAGTCACCGTGCACAAGTGCAGGACTCGAAGCTTTCAAAGCTTGACTTTTTAAAATCAGCACTCCTCATTTTATAAAACATGAAGCCCATCAGCCCCATTCTTACCCAAATCTCATGCTAAACTTGGGTATAGTGGGATTTCATGGGGATCCAAACACTTTTTTTTTAATTTTATTTTTTTATAAACATATAATATATTTTTATCCCCAGGGGTACAGGTCTGTGAATCTCCAGGTTTACACACTTCACAGCACTCACCATAGCACATACCCTCCCCAATGTCCATAACCCCACCCCCCCCAAACCCCTCCCCCCATCAACCCTCAGTTTGTTTTGTGAGATTAAGAGTCACTTATGGTTTGTCTCCCTCCCAATCCCATCTTGTTTCATTTATTCTTCTCCTACCCCCTCAACCCCCCATGTTGCATCTCCTCTCCCTCATATCAGAGAGATCATATGATAGTTGTCTTTCTCCGATTGACTTATTTCGCTAAGCATGATACCCTCTAGTTCCATCCACGTCGTTGCAAATGGCAAGATTTCATTTCTTTTGATGGCTGCATAGTATTCCATTGTGTATATATACCACATCTTCTTTATCCATTCGTCTGTTGATGGACATCTAGGTTCTTTCCATAGTTTGGCTATTATAGACATTGCTGCTATAAACATTCGGGTGCACGTGCCCCTTCAGATCACTTCCAAACACTTTTAATAAGGCTTTGAAGCATCTCAGCACAGCATCACCAACTAAGCCTGCCCTGACTCACACGGCCAATTACTCAGAAAGGTTCAAGCCTACTTTAGTCTTGTTCCTTTTTTCAAATTGAATTGGAAGGATGCAATAAATTATATATTCTTTAGCTGAAATCTCAAATCCATCTATGATGTTTCCCAGAGCCTCAGTGATTACCACTATAGACTATGTACTTAAAATGCTTCCCTGTATTACTTATTTCAAATAGGCAACAGCTTTCTTTTCTTAAAATTCTAGACTCTCAATTAATGGTCACTTTATGGTTGCTTTTGTTAAACTATGTGCACTTTATTTTTTTTTTAAGTTTATTTATTTTTTGCAGTAATCTCTACACCCAACGTGAGACTCAAACTTGGGACCCGGAGATCAAGAGTCACAAGCTCTTTCAACGCAGCCAGCCAGTCACATCCGTGACTCCAGTTCACCCTGGTTGAACTTTGACAACCAGTAGTACTTACTCATGCTTAGAGCTTGGGAAAGAGGTTGGGTGAGGGTATCCATCAATTACACTGATTGTAGAGGGAAGAATAATATTTCCAAAATAGAACTGCTCCCGGTAATAGGACATCCCTTTCTGGTTCGAGCCTGTATCCCTGCTTTAGAATCTAATTTGAATCGGCATCCATTTCTGCAAACAATATTTTGACTCAGAGCATCATTCTGAAAGGCATCCCCCCAAAACCATTGGCACTTCCTGTACAGTGTGGTCCATCGAGTTGATGAGAGAGAGAGCAGAAGGGAGATCTTTCTCTTTATAAACATAAATAACAATGATAAAATAGATTTTATTTATTAAATCAACACTACACATATCTCATGTGATTCTCACAACAACCAAATCAGGTAAAAATATTTTAACCCCCGCTTTACAACCGATGAAACCAGAGGTTAAGAATAACTTGGTGACAATAGCAGCAAAGGCACTGGCAGAGCAGGGCTTTATACCTAGGGAGTCCGACTCCAGAGACTATGCAGCCACTATGCAGTACTTAACATGAACCATGTTTAGACTCTAGAAATCTTACTAATCAACGAAAACAGGGCAGACTGTCACAAAGCAAAACCTATCTCCCTGTGAGAGGTGGGTTACACATACACATGACCAATAATAAGCCACAAAAGCAGGCTACAGTAAGCTGATTTAATAGTTCTAGTAATGGCACACCTTAAATTTTATCAAGTAGCCTGCATTTTATACCACAGCTTGCTTACAAGATAACCATGAATTATGAGGTATCCTTGAGACCCATGAAGGATATAAGATTCTACAACATACCGTAAATAACACGGCAGTCAAAAAAATAAGCATTAAATCTGTCATCAAAGATTAAGATGATCATATTTGGTAGAGAATTTTGTACACATTTTATTCCAGCTCCTTCTTTTCACAAGAGGCCAAAGAAATAAGTGACTTGCCCAAACCAGGTGCCCTGGCTAATTAGCAGCAGGGCTGTTCTCAGAGCTCTGGTCTCCTGGCTCCTATCCCAATGCTCTTTCCCTGTTGTGTCCATGACTACGCAGAAAGTGTGCTCCCTCTGAGAGTGCGACAGCCTTCCTACATGAGACTCAGAGAAGCCTGGGTGACTGGTTTTGGTGAAAATGACTTCTTGTTAAGGTTTCGGTAGGGAAAAGACATCTTGGTTGAGAGCTCTTCCTCATGCAATGTACAGGACAGAAAGGACTTGAGCGTCCCCCTCTAATGCTGACCCATTTCTTCTTGCTATCCCGGAGTCTGACTCCACAGCTACTGCCTGACGCACTGAGAACGCAAAAGAGTTTTGGTATGGAGGCAGCAGGTGGGGGGTGGAATTTGGATGAGCCATTCTTAAAACTGTCCAAAGAAATTTTAATGGGGGCATGCTTTTGATATTGGTAAATCTGTCTGTGGAATATACAGATACACAGAACACGAACTCTGCTGTTAAGGAGCTTGAACTGTGATGACAGAGGCAGAGCTCCAACAGCTCAGCTGACTGGTGTGGTGTGGACCTATTAAGAGCATGGCTTTGACCCAGAGCAAACATAAGAAAAATGATATGGCAAATAGTCTAGGCAAGAACATTTTTCTTTTTCTTCCTATTTATTTATTTATTTATTTTTAAGATTTTATTATTTATTTGAGAGAGAACAAAAGCGAGAGATATCACAGATGGAGAGGAAGAAGCAGACTCCACTGAGCAGGGAGCCTGACTTGAGGCTCTATCCCAGCACCCGGGGATCATGACCTGAGCCAAATGCAGACCATCTGGGCCACCCAGTCACCCCTCCTTTTTCTTTTTAAAGATTTTATTTTATTTTATTTTTTAAAAGATTTTATTTATTTACTTGACAGACAGAGATCACAAATAGGCAGAGACGCAGGCAGCGAGAGAGGGGGAAGCAGGCTCCCCGCAGAGCAGAGAGCCTGATGTGGGGCTCGATCCCAGGACCCTGGGATCATGACCTGACCTGAAGGCAGAGGCTTTAACCCACTGAGCCACCTGGGTTCCCCTAAAGAATTTATTTTTAAGTAATCTCTGCCCCCAATGTGGGGCTTGAACTTATGACCCCAAGATCAAAAGTTGCATGCTCCACCCATGGAGCCAGACAGGTGCCCCAGGAATGCTTTTCTTTCCTTCCTTTTTAAATTTTTAAAAATTTATTTATTTATTTATTTATTTATTTATTGGGGGAGAGAGAGAGAGAGAGCAGAAGGAGGGTCAGAGGGAGAGACTCTCCAGCAAACTCCCTGGGGAGCCTGACTTGGAGCTCAGTCTCATGACCCTGGGATCATGACTTGAATTGAAATCAATAGTTGGACGCCTAACTGAATGAGCCATACAGGTGTTCCCCCAGGAGCTTTTAGAATTTAAGAGCATTTAGAATGCTTTTCTAAACCCCTGGGTCACCAATATGGCTAGCCCATTTTCTATGCTTTGTTATCTCCTCCAGCTTGTTGTACCTACTCCATCAGCTCCCCACCTTCCTTATTGGACACATAGGTTTCAGCTACATTCTTCACCCTGAAGTGTCATCTTTACTGACTGAGAGTTGGCTAGCAAAATTCCTCCCATAGTTTGGTCAGTGGCTCTGTTATTCTTTGGCATAAAGCCCTTCTTTACCTTTGCTATTCTCAAAATGATAGCAGCAACTACCACATAGAAGAAAAAGCAGATTATATAAATCAAATTGAGTACCTGGGTGACTCGGTTGGTTGAGTATTTGATTCTTGGTCTCAGCTCAGGTTTTGATCTCAGGGTCATGACTTCAAGCTGTACCCAACATGGAGCCTATAAGAAGGAAGGAAGGAAGGAAAGAAGGAAGGGAGGGAAGGAAGGAAGGAGGAAAGAAAGAAAGGAAGGAAGGAAGGAAGGAAGAAAGAAAGAAAGAAAGAGGCAAGCAAGTAGAATCCAGCAATATATTAAATAGATTATACACTGTGACCAAGTGGAACTTATCCCAGGAATTCAGGGTTGGCTCAACACTTAAAAAAAATCAGTGTAATGTATAATTATTAATAGAGTTAAGGACTAGAACCACATGATCATCTCAATTAACATGGAAAAAGCATTTGGCAGAATCCCAGACTGTTTATGATGAAAACAAAATCAACCAGATATAGAAGGAATTTTCTCAACCCAATAAAGAGTATCTGTTGAAAACCCCCCGGCTCCCCTCATACTTAGTGATGAAAGACTAAAAACTAAACAGGGACGTCTCATCTTGCTATTTCTATTCAACACTATACTGGAAGTTCTAGCCTAAGAAATTAGACAAGAAAACTCAAGGCACCTAGAGGGGAAAAGAAGAAATAAAACTATTCACAGATGATACGATATTATACTCGGAAAATCCTAAGGAAGCCATCAAAAATTTTGGAAAAATTAGCAAGGTTGAAGGATGCAAGATTAACATACAAAAATCAATCATATTTCTCTGCATTAGCAATGAACAAAATGAAATTTAAAACAATTGAATTTGGGGCATCTGGGTGGCTTAGTTGGTTAAGCTTCTGACTCTTGGTTTTAGCTCAGGTCATGATCTTGGGGTCATGAGATTGAATCCCACATCAAGCTCCACACTTAGTGGGGAGTCTGCTTGGGATTCTTTCCTTCTCCCTCTCCGTCTGCCACTCATGCTCTCTCTCTCTCAATCTAAAAGTAAATAAATAAATAAAATCTTTAAGAAGTCAATTGAGGGTGCCTGGGTGGCTCAGTGGGTTAAAGCCTCTGCCTTCAGCTCAGGTCATGATCTCAGGGTCCTGGGATCGAGCCCCGAATCGGGCTCTCTGCTCAGCAGGGAGCCTGCTTCCTCCTCTCTCTCTCTGCCTGCCTCTCTGCCTGCTTGTGATCTCTGTCAAATAAATAAATAAAATCTTTTAAAAAAAAGCCAATTGAATTTATAAACATATCACAAAGAATAATTAGGAATTAACAGAAGAAGTGCAAGATTAGTACATTGAAAACTGTAACACATTGTTGAAATAGATTAAAGAAGACTTAATGGAAAGACATTTCATATTCATGGATTGGAAGATTCATATTGTTTAAATGGTAATACTCCTCAGGTTGATTTATGGACTCAATCCCTATCAAAGTTCCAGTGGCCGTTTTTTGCAGAAACCGACAGGCTGATTCTATAATTCATCTGGAATGCCAAGGAACCATAACAGTTAAAACAATCTTGAAGAAGAAGAAAATAGTTTGAATACTTTCATTTCCTGGATTCAGAACCTGCTACAAAGCTATAATAATCAAGACAATGTGGTACTGGTATATGGATAGACATATAGATCCATAGAATTGAGAATTTTAAAAAATCCTTTAGTTTATGATGAATTTATCTTTTACAAGAGTATCAAGATCATTCAATAGGGAAAGAATGGTCTTTTCAGAAATGGTGCTGGGACAATGGGATAGCCATATGCAAAAGAATGAAGTTAGACCTCTTCCATACACTACAGAAAAATTAACTCAAAATGGATCATAGACCTAACTGTAGGAAATGTGGTATGTTCATACTTTGGAAAGTTACTCAGCTATAAAAAGGAATGGAATACTGGTACATGCCACAACCTAGATAAAATATGAAAACATTATGTTAAATGAAAGTAGCCAGTCAAAAAAGACCACATATTATATAATTCAGTTTATATGAAATGTCCAGAATAGGCAAATCCATAGAGACACAAGGTAGCTAGTGGTTGCCATGGGCTGGGAAAGAGAGGGGAATTTTTGTTAATGAACATGGCATTTCAAAAAAAAAAAAAAACAAAACGCAACCCAAACCAAAAAAATATATAGTTTCTTTTGAGGATGATGAAATTTAGATAGGAGTGTTGGTTTTATAACTCTGTGATATACTAAAACCCACTGAACTGTACACTGTGAAAGGATAAAATTTACAGTGTGTGAATTATATGTCAATAAAGCTGTTATATAAAAAAACCCATCATACAGCTTTAAAATTATGCATTTGTGTGTATTTCTCCTCCTACTAGAATTAGACTATGAATTTTCTTCATCCTTACTTATTGTAGGTACTCAGTGAACACAATAAATACCTGTTGAACCAATAATTCATTTCTTGACATCCTTAAAAGAAGTTTAAGACCTTGACAGGCAGCTGGAATGAAAGATTATTGGTAGCTGAGCAGAGGCATGGACAAGGAAAAACACCAGGTTTGAGCGACCTACAATTCCCATCTGGCTAGGAGACACAGAAGAGGAAGCAGTCCAGATGGGAGGTAAGAGTGGTACTACCTACTAAAAGCATGTGCCATTTTTAATTGTCATTAAATATTTTGGTGAATTGATGGTGTCTTGCTAACTAAAAGTATTATCAGACAAAGATGCTGATTCAACCTCTCTCCCCTATGCCTTTTCTTCGTCTTTTCTTTCCTTTTTTTACTATTTTTAATAACAAGGTTTATAGAAATAAGTTGTTTAAAACCAAAGGCCGATTCTTAGGTCTCATTTAGTTGTTCTCTATGTCTTTTTGTACCCCATTATTTTACTCAAAAGCTACAAGAGAGGGTGCTCCAATTGGAACAAAACAGAGGAGGAAAACAATTCCATCTTTCACTGCTCCAACCAGCTCTGTCCACTCTGGAAACCCTGCTTTGAAAGCCTAAGGTGATCATCATGCTTCATTCACACAACCACTCTGCTCTACTTCCACACAGTTCGAAAGCCAAAAAACCCACTGTTTGCACCTACCTGCCCAACTTCCTTCCTTCCTTCATTCAGCAAATATTAATCAAGCGTTTACTTTTTGCCAGGTACGGTTGTAGCAATGAGTGCTTTTAATATGTGTCATAGCAACCAGTGATGGGTTAAAGCATTTCCACTGGACTGTTAGCAGCAACTTTTAGAAAGCTGTTACACCAGGTTCCAGTGAATGTGAGAATACTGTCTTACACTTGAATAGAACTATATGATATTCAAGGACTTTGCATGCAATACTCCATTTGATACTCAAATCTATTAAAAAGAAAAAAGGGCAGGGCAAGTATTATCTTCATGTCACAGATGAGAAAAATGAGATTTGGGTAGGTTAGATGATTTCTTCAAGTTCACACAGATCGTAAGCAGCAAGGCTGGCTTTGGGAACTCAACTCTTCCTTCCGACTGATTGCTTTTTCTATTACTTCTTACTGATACAGGAAGGGTTGACTTCTTTTTTTTTTTTTTAAAGATTTTATTTATTTGACAGAGATCACAAGTAGGCAGAGAGGCAGGCAGAGAGAGAGGAGGAAGCAAGCTCCCCGCCGAGTAGAGAGCCCGATGTAGGGCTCAATCCCAGAACCCCAGGATCATGACCTGAGCCGAAGGCAGAGGCTTTAACCCACTGAGCCACCCAGGCGCCCCGGAAGGGTTGACTTCTTAAGAGGCAGCTCTCTCACTCTGTGTGTAAATAAGGCAGTAGAGAACTGTTCTGTTTGCACTTTTAAAATTCTTCTTAAAGCTTATTCATTTAAGTAATCTCTACACTCAGTGTGTAGCTCACCTGGAGCTCATGACCCCAAGATCAGGAACGGCATGCTATTCCGACTGATCCAGCCAGATGTCTCTCTTTTAAAGTGTTTAATAAACTATCACTGTGCTTATTGTCAATTTTATAAACAGGCAGCCATCAAGAAGCGGACCTGAACCTTGTGAAAATATGTTTTTGTAAGACTTGTAATTGCATAATTAATGAGAACAGAAATCAAATCCTAGCTAAGTATGTAGTTCCTGACCCAAGTTCTCTCTTGGAGATTTTCTGTTTACCTCAACTGTTAGCCTCTTTGGGAATAATTTCCAAAGTCAATTCAACAAATGTGATGGGAGTGACAAAATGCCTGGTGCACTGAGAATATGATCAGGAGTGGGCCCCCACCCCAAATCACAGAGCCCCTTGTCTGTGCTAGGGAAAATTCGAACACAATGTAAATACATGCCACAATGGGCAAGTGCTATAATGATATGGAAGTTTCCTTAAGAAACAAAATTAGGAAACATTTACTTCTATTTAAAAATAATTCTACCTTGAAATCTTAAATCTTTCTGACAACCTCCAAGCTTTCCAGCTCTCCTAATGAAAATAATATTTTTAATGACTAGCTGTTATGTAGTGAACACTGGGCTGCTTTATAGAAAGTATATCTCATCTAATCCTCCCAATAACGCCGTGATTATTTTTCATTTTACACATGGGGAATCTGAGGCTCAGAGAAGTTAAGTGACCCGTTTCAGGTCTCACAGCTGGTAAGTGGATAGAGCCAGTTTGGGTTCCCAAGTGCATCCTCTGAATCAAGACCTCACGGAGCCTTTTTTCTTCCTAAAGTGACCGTTCTTTGATCTTACTGAACTCTCAGAAGCCTTGATTTCCTTTTTCTCCCCTTCTCCTGGCCATCACTTTTCCTTTCTTTACTCTCTATCCTCCAGCCATGCCAAACCCTTCACATTAACCCAACTGGTGGGTCATATGGCACTTCTTTGTACTCATTGTTCCCACTGCCTGGCTGAGCCAAATCCGCAGAGCCACCAAACCCATTTTGAAATATGACAGAGTGAAAGGTAAAGAGGAGCCATAATAGGAAAGTATATTTGAAAAGTTAAAACGTCACTCCCGTAATACCCAAAAGAATTAAGGAAATGATAAAGCTAGAAAATTCATGGTAGACTTTACATGTGAAAAGATCTTACTGGTAGAATTTGGGGAACACACTCTCAAGACATTATTTTCCCTACATGGCATTCTTTGACAATGGCAAAACAAAATTTTAAATACATTCTTAATGTAATATGTTTTAAAATAAATACATGAACATATGTGTCTATATATATGTACCACACATATACTCTTTTAACCTTTTTTTTTTTTAAGTAATCTCTACCCCTAAAATGGGTAGGACCCCATGACCAAGAGATTGAGTCACATCGTCTACTCACTGTGCTAGCCACGCATCCCACACATACTCTTAAATAAAACCTAAGTCATAAAACAAACCCAGGGATGCCTGGGTGGCTCAGTCAGTTAAGCCTCCGACTCTTGATTTTAGCTCAGGTCATGGTCTCAGGGTCCCAAGATGGAGCCCTATGTGAAGCCCCCTGCTGAGCGTGGAGCCTGCTTGGGATTCTCACTGCCCCTCTCCCTCTGCCTCTCCACCGCCACCCACTTGTGTCTGCTCTCTCTCTTTCTCTCTCTCTAAAAAAATAAAAATAAAAAATAATATAAATAAAGCAAATCCTTGGGGCTCCTGGGTGGGTTCAATTAGTTAAGCATCTGACTTTGGCTTGGGTCATGATCTCAGGGTTCTGGGATTGAGCCCTGCATTGGGCTTTTCACTCAGTAGGGAGTCTGCTTGGCCTTCTCCCTCTTCTTCTACCTCTCCCCTTGCTCATGCTCTCTCTCTCAAATAAATAAATAAAATCTTTAAGGTTTTTTTTTTAAAATAAAGCAAATCCAGCTCACAATATCATCAGTTTTCTTTCTTTTTTTTTTTTTTTTAATTTTTTTGTTTAGAGAAAGAGAGAGAGCACACATGCATGCAAATGGGATTGGGAGAGGGACAGAGGGAGAGAAAGAATCCTAAGCAGCCTCCACAGGGTTCAATTTCACAACCCTGAGATCATGACCTGAGCAGAAATCTGAAGTTGGAGGCTTAACCAACTGACCCACCCAGGTACACCATCATGTTTTCTAAACAAAAATTAAAATATACATATCAGATCCTATTAAGTCAGTATTTAGAGGAAAATCTCTTTGCTCTTAAATGCTCATAGTAGTAAAAAAAATTATTTTTAAGAAAGAGTCATGGTAAATTAAGTCTCTAAGGATTATGGAAAGAAAGTATTTCTTTTACAGCCTAGTTAGTTCTGTCATCCTTAATATTTTGTCATATTTTATATAAAATTGGAGATTTGAAAAATCAGTTTTGTTTGTTTTTAAAGAACTATATTGGTTTTCTCATCAATTCTATTTTTGTCTTTATTTTATTTTAAAGATTTCATTTGTAAGTAATCTGTACATCCAAGGTGGGGCTCCAACTCACAACCCCGAAATAAATAGTTATATGTTCTACCAACTGAGTCAGCCAGGTGCCCCTTGTCTTTATTTTATAACTGATGAAGTATCAGGGTGCCTGGGTGGCTTGGTTGGTTAAGCATCTGACTCGTGGTTTCAGCTCGGGTCATGATTTCCTGGCTGTGGGATCAAGCCCAGGTCAGGCTCTATGCTCAGCCAGGAGTCTGCTTCAGATTCTGTCTCTCCCCTCTGCCCCTCCCCCTACTTATTCTCTGAATGAATGAATAAAATCTATAACTGATGACAAATCAACAGTTTGCCTTGGGAAAAAAAAATTGAGAAGCCACTAGCTGAGTTAATAAAAGACATTCAAATTGACAGAATCGTGGACAGAAGAAAGATAAGGTAACTCGAAGATGTTTTTAATGACAGAAACATTATATTAAGCCACAAGCTTATAAAATGTGCTAAAGGGGCACCTGAGTGGCTCAGTTGTTAAGCATCTGCCTTTGGCTCAGGTCATCATCCCAGAGTCCTGGCACTGAGTTCTGCATCAAGCTGTGTGCTCGGTGGGAAGCCTGCTTCTCCCTCTCCCTCTCCCACTCCCACTCCCCCTGCTTGTGTTCCCTCCCTCACTGTCTCTGTCAGATAAATAAATAAAATCTTTTTTTAAAAAAGTGTGCTAAAGAAGAAAACACCTGCTTACGATAGTGTAAGGATATCAAACTCCAGGTAACCAAAGAGAGAAACCATGATTATATATGTAGCAAAGAAAGAAATATGTAATTTACAACTGATTAATAGAACAACAACAAGAAAGAAAGTGAACACTTCAAGCACTATTGCTGGGAGTGTAAAGCAGTAGAATTTTTTTTCTGGAGTGCCATTTAGAAACATCAAGGTCTTTTTATGGCTACCATTTGACCCATCATTGAACTTTAGATATTTTTGCTAAGGAGGTGTTTAATTTTTTTAAATATTTATTTATTTTAGAGAGAGAGGAAAAGAGCATATGAATAGAGGGAGGGGAAGAAGGAGCGGGAGAAAGAATATCAAGCAGGCCTCCCTGCTGTGGCATGGAGCCCAGCGTGGCTCCATCTCCTGACCTTGAGATCATGACCTGAGGCAAAACCGAGTCTGACACTTAGCTGACTTAGGCACCCAGGTGCCCCTAAAGAAGTGTTTAAATGTGAATGTTCCAAAAGTGAGAGATTGTTCACCACAGATTATTTTTATTTTTTATTTTTTAAAAATATTTTGTTTTTAAAATCTCTCTACACCCAACACAGGGTTGGAACTAACCCTGACATCAAGATCTGTACCCTCCACCAACTGAGCCAGCCAGGAGCCCCTCACCACAAAATATATATTTTTTTCCAATTAAAAAATTTTTTTATTTAATTTTATTTTTTTTTCAGTGTTCCAAAATTCATTGTTTTTTTTTTAAAGATTTTTTTTTAATTTATTTGACACAGAGAGAGAAATAACAAGTAGGCAGAGAGGCAGGCAGAGAGAGAGAGGAGGAAGCAGGCTCCCCGCTGAGCAGAGAGCCCTAAGCTGGGCTCGATCCCAGGACCCTTGAGATCATGACCTGAGCCGAAGGCAGAGGCTTTAACCCACTGAGCCACCCAGGCACCCCTCCAAAATTCTTTGTTTATGCTCCACACGCAGTGCTCCATGCAATGCATGCCCTCCCCTCCTTAATACCCACCACCAGGCTTCCCCAACCCCCAACCCCTTCCCCTCCAAAACTTCAGTTTGTTTCTCAGAGTCCACAGTCTCTCATGGTTTGTCTCCCCCTCCGATTTCCCCCAACTCCCTTCTCCTCTCCATATCCCAATGTCCACAAGTAAGTGAAACCATATGATAATTGACTCTCTCTGCTTGGCTTATTTCACTCAACATAATCTCTTCTAGTCCCGTCCATGTTGATACAAAAGTTGGGTATTCAGCCTTTCTGATGGAGGCATAATACTCAATTGTGTATGGATCATATCTTCTTTATCCATTCGTCCATTGAAGGGCATCTTGGTTCTTTCCACAGTTTGGCAACTGTGGCCATTGCTGCTATGAACATTGGGGTACAGATGGACCTTCTTTTCACTACATCTGTATCTTTGGGGTAAATACCCAGTAGTGCAATTGCAGGGTCATAAGGTAGCTCTATGTTTAATTTCTTAAGGAACATCCACACTGTTTTCCAAAGTGGCTGTACCAACTTGCATTCCCACCAACAGTGTAAGAAGGTTCCCCTTTTTCCACATCCTCACCAACACTTGTTGTTTACTGTCTTGTTAATTTTGGCCATTCTCACTGGTGTAAGGTGGTATCTCAATGTGGTTTTGATTTGAATCTCCCTGATGGCTAATGACGAACATTTTTTCATGTGTCTGTTAGCCGTTTGTATGTCTTCTTTGGAGAAGTGTCTGTTCATGTCTTCTGCCCATTTTTTGACATGATTATCTGTTTTGTGTGCATTGAGTTTAAGGGTTTTTTTATAGATCTTGGATATCAGCCCTTTGTCAGTAGTGTCATTTGCAAATATCTTCTCCCATTCTGTGGGTTGCCTCTTTGTTTTGTGGACTGTTTCCTTTGCTGTGCAGAAGCTTTTGATCTTGATGAAATCCCAAAAGTACATTTTCGCTTTTGTTTCCTTTGCCTTTGGAGACATATCTCGAAAGAAGTTGCTGTGGCCTATGTCGAAGAGGTTACTGTGTATGTTCTCCTCTAGGATTTTGATAGATTCCTGCCTCACATTGAGGTCTTTTATCCATTTTGAGTTTTTCTTTGTGTATGGTGTAAGAGAATGTTCAAGTTTCATTCTTCTACACATAGCCGTCCAATTTTCCCAGCACCACTTATTGAAGAGACTGTCTTTTTTCCACTGTATATTTTTTCCTGCTTGTAGAAGATTATTTGACCTTAGGTTTGAGGATCCATATCTGGGCTCTCTATTCTGTTCCACTGGTCTATGTGTCTGTTTTTGTGCCAGTACCATGCTGTCTTGGTGATCACAACCTTATAGTAAAGCTTGAAAAAATATATTTTTTTAAGATTTTATTTTATTCATTTTAGAGAGAGTGTGTGTGTGTGCACGGGGTGGGGGTGGGGCAGAAGGAAGGAGAATTTCAAGCAGACTCCTTGCTCAACGTGGAGTCCGACACAAGGTTCCATCCCACCACCCAGAGACCATGACCCCAACTGAAACCAAGAGTTGGCATCTAAACTGCATGAGCCACCCAGATTCCCCTCACCACAGACTATTTCTTTTTAATATTTTATTTATTTATTTGTCAGAGAGAGAGAGAGAGTGCGTAAGCAGGAGGAGAGGCAGGCAGAGGGAGAAGCAGGCTCCTCATTGGGCAAGGAGCCTGATATGGGATTCAATCCCAGAACCCTGGGATCATGACCTGAGCCGAAGGCAGATGCTTAACTGACTGAGCCACCCAGGTGTCCCTCACCACACAATATTTTAAGAATAAAAATTTAGAAGCTGTCTAAATTTGATGGGGCATAGAAACAGTATAATTTTCTATGTGTGACATAAATGATGGCCAAAATCTATTGATGAAAGAAAAATGCAGCTTATGGAAGGTATGTATATGCAATCCAATTTAAAAAGAAAAAAAAGTCTTGGGAGATGCATATGAAGCTGTTTAACAGTGTTTCTAGTGGATAAAATAAGAATTAAATCTTTCCTTTTACTTAAAACATTTCTAATTGATTTTTTTTTTACAATAACTAAAATTGGTAAAATTAATGAAGATACTTCTGTTTGGGGGAAATGGTTACTTGAAATATTCTTAGAAGAATTTGCCAGACTTCCAAAAACTGTACAATCCCCATATTACATTATATTATACTACTATCTTAAAAAAAAAAGATAGGGATATGTTTTACAGTTTTGCTTATTTTATGAGATTAATGTGTTTATTTTTTCTAGTTATATTGAGGTATGATTGAGAAATAAAAACTGTGTATATTTAAGGTGTACAATGTGATGATTTGATACGCATATACATGTGAAATGATACCACAATTAAGCTAATAACCTAACCTCACATGATTATTATTGTGTGTGTGTGTGTGTAGTGAAAACACTTGAGATCTACTCTTAATAAATTTCAAGTATATAATGTATTATTATTACCATAGACACCATGCTATAAACTCTTCATCTTATAAATGAAAGTCTGTACCCTTTGGTCAGTATGAGGCTTATGTGGTTTTAATTCTAAAAGCTTGAGAAGAATAAGCAGAAAGAAAAATATGTACAGGTTAATCCTGTTTTTGAATATGGGTGTAACCCAGCTCTGCTAGACAGACAGAACCAAGCCCTCCCCACCCTCTTAAGCAGGTTTGTACTGTAGACATCACAAAAGGCAAAGGGCCATGGCACTTAAGGAGTAAAAGTAAATCAGATCATTATCTCAGGGGAATCTAAGAAGGCAGGTAACAATATCCACCATTTGAAAACTCAAGCATGACATGGTTACTTTTTTAAACATAGAATGTACAATATGTATGTAAAATGTGGCAAAACCTTAAGATATGACCAAGGTGGGTGGAGAATGCCTTGACGTTCATTACATCATTGTACTTTTCAGCATGCTTAAGTGATTTCAAGATATAAAAGATTAGATGACTAAATTTATATATATACATATATAAACATATATATATATATTTTTTTTTTTAATTGTCTTTTCAAACCTTCCCCCTTGTTAAGGAAACCTTTTCATGGGCTCTCCTCAAGGTAAAGCCTTGTTTTTTTCCTGCTCTTCTAAGCCACTACCTCAAAAAAAAAAAAAAAAAAAAAATAGTATCTTCCTCTTCTTTTCCCAGTCCCTCTTTCCACTTGGCAATCATCTTGTAGCTTTAGGTACCCACACGTTGCTGAAACTTACCCTGGCAAAGGTCACCAATGAGAAGTTGTTCAGTGCCATGGCCACTGTTTTGTCCCTGCCTACATAGTATCTCACAGGTGTATCGCTGATTTCTGCTTGGTTTCTCAGGAAACAGTTGGTCCTGATTTTCCTCCTGGATCTCTGACCAGGTGGTCTCTACGGCCTGCATGGATTCCTTCTCCTCAGAACACTGACTCCCTCCATCGCCATGGCTCTAGCGATAGCCTGTTTTGTCAATGGCTGCCAAATCTCTGGTCTTCATGGAGACCTCTCCTCACAGTATCCTCTAGTTCAGAAGCTGGGCTTCAGTCCTAACCCCACCACCTCCCTTAGACCATTTATTTAATCCAGTCATTCTTTGTCTCATCTGAAAACAAGAGCACCTCTCCAGAAGAATTGAGAAACAAGGTTAGTAAAGCCCTTCCCACAATATCTAGTATATTTGGCTGATACACGTTAGCTACTTGGCATCTTCACTTGGCTGTTCCAAATACATGGAAAAAAAATTCCCTATGTTCCAAACAAAACTGATTATTTTCTACCTACAAAGCCACTCATGTTTCTAAACTCCCAGCTGGGCCACGCTAGTTAGAATCCTGCACCATGCTAGAGCTTTCTCCTTCCCTGTCACCCCTCTCATTCAGTGTATCACCAGGCCCTGCAGATTCTTGTCCCTCAAAATCTCCTGTCCAGCCCCTCCTTTTTATCTCTGCTTCCTCTTGCCCCATTCAAGCCCTCGATGCTCATCTCAATCACTCCAGGGGCCTCTGCATTGACCTCAGTGGTTCCTGGGTTGCTTTCTTAAATCCCTCCTTCACTCCTCTCCAGTGACCCCCCCACCCCCAAACACCACTCTGGGCTAGTTTGTCTCTAAATCCCACAGTGCTTTTGAATTAACAAGGAAACTGAGCAAAGGGAAGGCTCTACCCCCAAGAACTCTGAAGACTTCTTGCTCAGTTCTCTTCCTCCACAATGAAAGGCACTTTTATTAGTTCTAGACAGTGACACTTAAAAGTAATTCAATTCTTTCTGATTAACTTCATGCTCCCTATCACTCTCTTTTAAATTGCAAACATTGCAGGAAGGGATAATAAAAGCAAACCCACACGTACAGATTTCGAGAGAGAAGGCCATTGTGTGGGACTCCCTGAATGTGTGAAGGATTTATAAGAACCTGGTATTTCCCGATTGGACTCCCTGCTCCACAGACATTGGGTCTTAGGTGGCCCTTCTGCCACGTACTAGAAGGGCTCCCAGTTGCCAACTCAATGCCACCCGGCAGATCCTAGGCACTTGAATCACATCTCCCAACAGCTACGACCAGCACATTCATCAGGCGATGAAACTCAAGCTTGGAACCCTGTTCTGCTCTTCGGAGTGAACGATTTGTGAGCTGCTCAAGACCTACTGTGATTTCTGGGTGTGGGATTTTATTTTATTTTATTTTATTTTTTAAAAGATCTTACTTATCTGTTTGACAGAGATCACAAGTAGGCAGAGAAACAGGCAGAGAGAGGGAGAAGCAGGCTCCCTGCCGAGCGGAGCCTGACTCGGGGCTCAATCCCAGGACCCTGGGATCATGACCTGAGCCAAAGGCAGAGGCCCAACCCTCCGAGCCACCCAGGCGCCCCTGGGTGTGGGATTTTAAAACAAGTGCTCTTTCACCTTTCAACCCCTTCCCCACCTCAGGGCTAGTGGTTCTCAAAGCATGGTCCCCAGTTCAGTAGCATCACCATCACTTTGGGAACTTGTGAGAAAAGCAAATTCTCAGCCTCTACTTTCATTATGGAGGGAAGATAGAGAAGATGATAGCTGAGAGACTGGGACAAAGAAGAGGCTAAGGTCTGGAGGTCTCCCTAAGATCAAAGAACAGTTGTTTTAGGAGGAAAAGAGACCCTGGAGGGTCTTGACTAAGAGGATGCTTTTGGGAGCCCGAACTGACTCTGTCCACTGAGCAGCAGTGGGACCTGGAACACTCCACTTAGCCTCTGAGCCTCGGACTCTTCATCTGTAAGATGAAAAATAATCACAGGGTTGTTGTGGGGAGGCAAAGAGACACGCTACCCATAAAGCAGCTCGTATTAATGTTCAGCACGTGATAGGGACTCCATAAAAATGTGATTTTCATTAAGGCAGCTGGAAAGTGTGAAGGTGGTCCGAAAGGTTTAAGATTTCAGGGGGGATGGGGCCCAGGAAACTGTGTTGTAACATACCCTCCAGTTGATTCTGAAGCAAGAGCTCGAGTCTTGCAAACCACGCTGGGATCACCTGGAGTGTCTGTGAATTCCCAGGCCCAGACTGTACCTTACACCTCTTAAACCAGAATCTCGGGGGCGGGTGGAGCCAGTGCAGGCCCCTGCATTTTTAGAGCTACCCAGGTGGTTCCAGTGGGCAACCAAGCTGGAGAACCCCTGCTTGGGCTCACACTAATATAATTTAATAGCTTTCATTTATGAAGCATCTGTAATGTGCTAAGCATGGAGCTTCTCATTTATTTACATATAATTCCCAGAACAACTCTAGAACTTTAATAGTATTACTCCCGCTTTAAAGAAATAAATATTGAGCTTCGTGAAGTTTTCGTCTCACCCACAGTCACCAAGTCCGTGGAGTCAGGATGCACATTCAGGATTTTCTGACTAAAGACCTGGGCCAGAGCTCCCCGCCCCCATCCCCACAATACAGCATTCCTGGAGCTATCATTAGCATACGGACGAGTGTGGCCAGCGGCAAGGTGAGATTGGGGACTTCCGGATGGGTAGTAGCTCAGCAGCGGCTAAAAGTACTTAAAAAGAAGCATTCATGGGGCGCCTGGGTGGCTCAGTGGGTTAAGTCGCTGCCTTCGGCTCAGGTCATGATCCCAGGTCCTGGGTTCGAGCCCCGCATCGGGCTTTCTGCTCAGCGGGGAGCCTGCTTCCTCCTCTCTCTCTGCCTGCTTGTGATTTCTCTCTGTCAAATAAATAAATAAAATCTTTAAAAAAAAAAAAAAAAAGAAGCATTCACCAGTTCTGGGCGTTTAGATTTAGGACTCAGACAACCCAGCTTCCATGGTGGCTCTGTGCAAGGTCCCACGTTGTGACTTAACCTCCATTAAGTGTCCATTTCCTCAGGTATGAAATGGTGATATTAACACCTTGTTAGGTTGCAGTGAAGATTAAATGAGGCAGCACCCATGAAAGTGCCTGGCACATACTAAGAGCACAATAAATGTATGTCCTGGTGTTGCCATGGGACTCGACCTTGGAAGTGGCAGTTTCTTTCTTCAGTATTTTCCACTGCTTGACTCTATTTACATTTTCTTTCTTTTTTTGTTTTTAAGATTTTATTTATTTATTTGAGAGACAGAGAGAGAGAGAGAGAGAGAGTATAAGCCAGGGTGAAAGGCATAAGGAGAAACAGGCTCCCCATGGAGCAGGGAGCCCGGTCCCAAGACCCTGGGATCATGACCTGAGATGAAGGCAGATGCTTAATGGACTGAGCCACCCAGGCACCCCTATTTACATTTTCTATGCTTCCCTCTGTCCCTAATGAGAGCCGATTCTTTCTTCTCCCTGCCATTGTTTGAATCACCCTACCTAAACCTTTATCCATTTGCCTGAAACAAAACACCTCCCTTTCTAGTCTGACAGTCATCCTGCTCAAGTCAGATTCCTCATCTTCTCCGGATTAACCGCCCCCTCTCTGTGGTCCGATGCCTACACGCCTTGCCTGCTGCTGAGGCTAAGTGGAATTACAGCCTCGGGTTGATGGCACATGGTTGGATCACGACTTCCTGGCACATGGTTGGATCACGACTTCCTGGCCCACAGGAATACCCAGCCTCTGGGAAGGGCTCCAAATGAAGCAACCTTCCAAAGCCTCACTCTCTACCTACATTCACCAGTCTTTTTTCAGCGCTCCGTCACGCCTGGCCAGGAAGGCTTGTTTCTCTAAACTCAGAAAAAACTTTGAGGGATTTAGAGAAGAAATTCTGAGTCCATCCCTTTGGTTTTGTAGCTGAGGAAATGAAGTGTTGTAGGTCAAGTGGCAAGTCACCGGTGGAGCCCAGGCTGGGACTTGGGTTTTTTTTTACCCTCAACAAAACACTCCTGCACCCGGAAGCTGTTTCTGCAGTGGAGACGCTTGTGGACGAGCGTGAAAGCCATGTGACCTTTGTACTAGCTGTCAGTGTCTTTCTTGCTACTGTTTGTTTAATATTTTAAAATTGCGGGGGCGCCTGGGTGGCTCAGTGGGTTAAGCCGCTGCCTTCGGCTCAGGTCATGATCTCAGGGTCCTGGGATCGAGCCCCGCATCGGGCTCTCTGCTCAGCAGGGAGCCTGCTTCCTCCTCTCTCTCTGCCTGCTTGTGATCTCTCTGTCAAATAAATAAAAATAAAATCTTAAAAAAAAAAAATTGGGGCGCCTGGGTGGCTCAGTGGGTTAAGCCGCTGCCTTCGGCTCAGGTCATGATCCCAGGTCCTGGGTTCGAGCCCCGCGTCGGGCTTTCTGCTCAGCAGGGAGCCTGCTTCCTCCTCTCTCTCTGCCTGCCTCTCTGCTTACTTGTGATTTCTCTCTGTCAAATAAATAAATAAAATCTAAAAAAATAAAATAAAATAAAATAAAATTGCATATTGGGGCACCTGGGTGTCTTGGTTGATTAAGCCTCTGACTGCTCATTTTGGCTCAGGGCCTGATCTCAGGGTCAAGAGGTCAACCCACTCATCAGGCTCCACACTCAGTGTGGAGTCTGCTTGAAGATTGTCTCTCCCTCACCCTCTGCCCCACCTTCCCACTGGCGAGCGCACACTCTGTCTCTAAACAAATAAATAAATCTTTAAAAAAAAACCCAAAACTGTGTGTTAATTAAAATGTGGTCATAGTAGAAAAATATAGCAAAAAAGAAGAAAAAGGAAAAATCAAGAAAAAGTGACAAAAGACAGCAGGGGGAAGGCACAGCAGGATAGAAAGAAACAGCTGAAATTAAGCAACAGGAGAAGGAAAGGGTAAATAAAATCTGAGGCCTGGAATAGGTAGACATCAGAGGCCCACCCTTCCCTTTGGGCTCCATTGTACACATAATCACAGAGAGAATATCACCATCCTCACCATAACCCCCACTGTCCCACCCCCCACATCTAAGGCTCTGTCACTGATCCCTCCTTTCTCTACTCTTAACATTGTCCTGCACCAGCAGCTGAGCCCAAAAAGTCAGGGAGAACTCAAGAGTGTGTGTGCACTGATATAACTGGCTCAGATAAATTAAAACATTGCAGTGCTTGGTACAGAATTTGGGTTGCTTGATGTAGGAAACACTCTGGGAGTTTAATCATTCTGGGGAAACTATTTCCTTGCCTAATGTAAGAATCAGGGTAAAATTTGGATATACCCCCATGGCCAACTCAGTCACTCAGGGTACTGAATCAAACTGGGGATTCCAAAAACAAGGTCATGTGTCATTCCATTCCTCTTTGGGGAGGTAAATAATGCACAGGCAAGAAACAGACACACCCTGACTCATTCACTTTTTTAAGTGCAAGTTTTTATTGAGATAATTATAGATTCATGTGCAGTGGTAAGAAATTAAACAGAGAGATCCTGTCTACCCTTTACCTGGTTTCTCCCAGTGGTAACATTTTGCAAAACGATTATAAAATTTTATAACCAGGATGTTGACAGTGATGGAGCCCATTTATCTAGATTTCTCCTGTTTTACTTGTTCTCATGTGCGTGTATATTTAGATCTATGCATTTTTCTTACACGTGAAGTTTCCATATCCACCATCACGGTGTAGATATTGAACAACTTTGTCACCACAAAAATCCCTTGTGTTGTTTTATAACCACACCCACCTTCCTCCTGCCCTACCTCGTTCCAGCATACTTAACCCCTGGCAACCACTATTGTGTTTCTTAAACTTAGTCATTTCAAAAATTTTATATAAATGAAATCATAGGGTAAACTTTAGGGGTTGGCTTTTTTCACCCTCATAATTCCCTAGGGAGTCATCCCAATTGTTCCAAGTATCAGTAGTCTGTTCCTTTTCATTGCTGAGTTCATAGACTTTTTTACTCTGTGACTGTGAGCAAGTCACTTAGAAGTTTGTACTTTTTTACCTGATGGATCTTGGAAAGGGTCTTAACCCTTCTATGCCTTCATTTATTCATCTGTTTTGCTTTGTTTTGTCTTAATCGTGGGAAGTTGGTAAGAGCATAGTTTCTTCCAGGAGTGATAATAAAGATCAAATGAAGTAATAAACATAACAATGTATTGTGAACTGTAAAGGGACATATACAGGTAAGACATTATTATAATTGCCTCTTGGAAGGAAGCTTCTATTTTAAATTTTGTTTTTCCTGCTTCCAGACATATCAAATTACTCCCATTTTGGGATTTTTCTTCCTGCCAGCCGAACTCAAAGGGGACTCAAGTTTAGCTTTCAGGGCTCCCTTGAGGAAATTAATAATCTGAGCAGAGAGGGAAAGAGGTGGTGGGGTGGGGAGGGAGCTAGGGAGAGAGGAAGGAAGAGGAGGAAGGACAGAGGGAGAAGTTTAATAAGAGAGGAAGAGGGACAGGGAGAGTGAATGAAGCTTTCAAGGCTTTTCTCAAGCATTCTCAAACTTGTTCTGATGGTAAAGTAAGTGCCTAAAAGTCTACTTGCAATTTACATAACACTGTCAAAATTGCTAAAAACAGCTCCACTATCTAGTACAGAACCCAATTTCAATGTCCGAAAAAAATACCTCTAATCACAGTCATGAGCCCTCCTATCCATGAAAAGGAACAGGATGTCTAAGCTTGGAAGTCTGTTTCTGAGTTTTTCTGTTAATATTAATTTTGTGGGGGCACTTCAGTGGCTCAGTTGGTTAGATGTCTGCCTTCAACTCAGGTCCTGGGATGGAGTCCCACATCAGGCTTTCTGCTCAGCAGGGAGTCTGCTTCTCCTTCTCACTCCTCTGTGTTCTCCCTCTCTCTGTCTCAAATGAATACATAAAATCTTTAAAAAAAATATTCAGTTTGTGTTCTACTGAAGTTCAGCAGAAGACAAGTGATAGCAAGCTCTAAAGGCTGACAAAAACATTTAGGGGAGATAAACATAGAACTTGAAATTTCTGCCTCCCCCGACTCAAACCAGAAGATACTTCTTCTATTTTGGTGGGACTATTCCTGCCCAGCTCACCTTCTTGTCTCATTAGCTAAATCAGAATTACTGATGGAGCTTTTATATTTTTTTAATTTTAATTTTTTAAAGATTTTATTTATTTCTTTGTCAGAGAGAGAGAGCGTGCACAAGCAGGCAGAGTGGCAGGCAGAGGCAGAGAGAGAAGCAGGCTCCCCACTGAGCAAGGAGCCCGATGCGGGACTTGATCCCTGGACCCTAGGATCAGGACCTGAGCTGAAAGCTGCAGCTTAACCCACTGAGCCACTCAGGCATCCCTGATGGAGCTTCTTAAAAAAATATAGATTCCATTGTCAATTATACCTCTATAAAGAACATTTTTTTATAAAATACATAGATTCCATTAGTAAAAACTAAATTCAAAACTAATGAAATCAAAAATAATTTACATACATGTATTCGAATTCCCATGCCTACAAGTTCAGTAAATCTGGGAGGGGCCCAGAAACTTGTTCTATTTTTTTAAGTTCCTAGGTGATTCTGACATTCAGCCAGGTTGGGAACCTCTTCTATTTCTAGTGCCCTTGATGGACTTTTTCTGACATTTCTGGGTATTCCTCTCTTTCCTGGAAGATCTGTCCTCGTGAGTTTTCCTTTTTGTCAAAAGCTGGTTTCTGGTGGGTTTTCAACCTCACTTCCCAGAACTACATTTATCAAGGTCATTGTCACTTCTCTCTCTTACTCAACAACTCAGCAGCTTTAGACTTGGCGGCACACCCTCTTGGCTTGAAATACTTTCACCTCTTGATTTCGGCAACGTTGGGCTGTCCAACCTCTCAGATTCTTCCAACTCAGCTCCTTTGCAGGCTCCACCTCCCATGCCTCACTCCTCAAGTCCCCTTGCTGGAGCCCCCACTGGGCTTCCTTCTCTGTCTGGGCTACGTTCAGTCTCTCCGTGATCCTATTGAGGCAGGTAGCTTTCAATACCATTCATATGGTGTGTTCCCCTTGCAGCACAAATACTAGTAGCCCATGGCATCTGCAGCTCCACATCCGACCTTCTTCCAGAACTGCCTGCTCCATACCTCCATTGGATATCTACTAGGCATCTGAACCTTAACATGTCCAAAATAGAACTCTTGACCACCACCTATGCCATCAGCTCTTCTGCAGCCTTCCTCCTTTCATGTTCCAGCCCTGCCACCCATGCGGTTGCTCAAGCGAATCATCTGGCAGTCATCTGTGCTTCTGCTCACCTCATCCACCTATAAAACAGCTTTGGAACAAGATGGGATCGGGAGGGAGACAAACCATTAGAGACTCTTAATCTCACAAAACAAACTGAGGGTTGCTGGGGGGAGGGGGGTAGGGAGAGGGTGGGGGGGTTATAGACATTGGGGAAGGTATGTGCTATGGGGAGTGCTGTGAAGTGTGTAAACCTGGCGATTCACAGACCTGTACCCCTGGGGCTAATAATACATTATATGTTAATAAAATATTAAAAAAAAAAAACCACCTTTGGAGCCTCTCCACTTTTTACTGTCTCTCAGCTGCTTCCTGACCATGTCACCATGATCTCTCTCATCAGAAATGATTGCAGTGGCTCCCCAATTGGTCTCTCTGCTTCCATTCTTGCCTCCTTAGAGTTGACGTTCCACTGAACACTATTACAAATGTAAATGAGGGGATGCCTTGGTGGCTCAGTCGGTTAAGTGTGTCTGCCTTTCAGGTCATGATCCCAGGGTCCTGGGATGGAGTCTTTGGGGTTCCTTGCTCAGTGGGGATCCTGCTTCTCCCTCTGCCTGCTGCTCCCCTTGCTTGTGCTCTCTTTCTCTCTCATTCTTTCTCTCTGACAAATAAAATCTTTAAAAAAGATAAATGAGCTCAGACCACTCTCTTGTTTATTTTTTTTTTATTTTTTAAAGATTTTATTTGTTTATTTGACAGAGAGGGAGCACAAGACAGTTTTCTGAGGATTTTCAACCTGCCTGATCTTTCTCTTTGTTGTTAGCTGACATCTTTTCTCCCATTGCCTTTTCACTATCTGAAATTTTATCTATGTGTTTACTTGTTTACTGCTGGTCCAGCTCCGTTGGAATGCAAGCTCTAGCACCATAAAGTAGATGTTCAATTAACATTTGCCTAATAAATCACTTATTCATACCACAATATAAATGATTGATAGGTACTCCAAGTATTTCTTTTTTCTTGGGCATTACATTTTAATTGGGATGAAAGCTTTAGGATCAGGAAAAAGCAAGCTGGAAAGATTTTAATCATCAATTTACTGACCGAGGAGAATTTCTTCACCACTCCCCTGAAAAATCATACCTCTATTTTTATAGGCCACCCCCATTTTCTGTCTGAACTTGCTTCTGGATCCCCTCCAACTTTCCTGGGAGGTTCCCTCAGAAATCTGTTCTTCCCTAGTTGAATCCACCCCCTCCCCCCAACCTTAATAAATGTTTGAACATCTGGGCTTACAGATTCTTGTTTGCAGAAACTACACCTTGGCAACTCTTGTCAGAGGCAAAGTCAGGTTCTGGGGGTCGAGGAAGCCCTACTCAGCCTGCGTCTCAGTGGTTTTCAGTAGCCTGCTGCCACCTCAGCGTTACGCTCCTGGCCTGTCCACACCCTCATTCTTGTCTACCAGCTCTGCTGAGCCCATATTTCCTGTGCCTTTTCTGGCCTGTACCTTTGCTTGGCTTTCTGCTGGCTGGATGCCTAATTTTGCCTCCTGCTTCTCCATTTCTGGAAACACTCCACCGTTACCGCCGCTGCAATTCTGCCCCCTAGTAGCTGAAACTGGAAACACATCTCTGATTGGAACCATAGCACTCGGATTTCTACTGCAGCTAGCTTCCATCATTCCCAGAAGGACACAGGTGCTGGAGAATCTCTCCACTCATAGGGGCTTCAGGAGAACTGGCTGTCTCCGTGGCATGGTGACAAGGTGACAGTCAAGATATTTCTGTGAAAAATCAAAGATATTTCTGTATTCAAGTCACACTATCCCCATTATCCCATCAATGGTATGTTCTCCCTTTTTTCCTCCCTGTCCCTTGTTCACGACAAGGATGGCAGTTTCTCTCAGGGCATGAGGCTGGCATGAGAATTTGGTAACTCTTCAAATTAATGGATATTCTGTAAGTGTCCAACGTTTACTAAGTGAGGGTGGAAAGAAACTAGTTTTCTTTTAATAAAAATTACTCAAACTAAGGGATTTATAACATGTAATTTCCTAAACCAGAAAACGTCCTGGGAAGGATAATTTTCTTCATGCTCCAGCAATAACCACAATTTTGACTATGACCACAGATTAGATTTGCCTGTTGTTGAACTTCGAATAACTGGAATTATACAATATGTATGGGGGTGGGGTCTGGCTTCTTTCATTCAGCATTTTTCTTTTTCTTCTTCTTTTTTTTTTTTTTGTAACCTCTACACCCAATGTGGGGCTTGAACCTACAACCCAGAGATCAGGTGTCACACACTCCACCAACTGAGCCGGTTAAGTGCCCCTCATTCTGCATATTTTTTGCTTGTTTGGTTTGTTTGTTTGTTGTTTGTTTAAGAGAGGTAAGTGGGGGAGGGGCAGAGGAAGAAAGAGAGAGAGAGAGAGAATCTTAAGCAGGCTCCACACCCAGCATGGAGCCCCATGTGGGGCTCAATCTCACATCCCTGAGATCATGACCTGAGCCAAAATCAAGAGTCAGACACTTAACAGACTGAGCCACCCAGGCTCCCTTCATTCAGCATGTTTTCAACATTTATCCATGTTATTGCATCTAATTGTTCTTTTTCTTGCTGAATAGAATTCCATTGTATAGATGTAGCATAATTTGTTTATCCATTCTCCTATTGTTCATACTGTTCCCAGATCTTTCCAGGCTGTTGTGAATGAAGCCACTCTTTGTGTACAACTTTTCATGGATAGTATGTTTTAATTTTTCTTGGGAAATTACTTAGAATTCGCTGAGTCACAGGGCATATATTTGAGTTTACTAAAAACTGCCCGTTTTCCAGGTGGTTTTGTCACTTTACATTTTAGGAGACGTATAAACCTATAAAATGCAGGTAACAAAATAACTTACCCTCACTATCTTTTTCTCGAAGGAGAAGTTCATCAGCTGGGGCATTGAACTCCAGGAAACATCAGCTGGAAAGTCTTGGAGCTGGAGGCTCATCTTTTAGTTGTTAAGCACAAGTTGCACAATCACAAAATTAGTGATTGTGACTAATCACAAAATTAGTCACTCCAGATTGGTCGGTTCTAGCAAGGCATGACTATTTATTTATTTATTTATTTATTTTTAATTTTTTAAAGATTTTATTTATTTATTTGACAGACAGAGATCACAAGTAGGCAGAGAGGCAGGCAGAGAGAGAGAGGAAGCAGGCTCCCTGCTGAGCAGAGAGCCCGATGCGGGGCTTGATCCCAGGACCCTGAGATCATGACCTGAGCCAAAGGCAGAGGCTTTAGCCCACTGAGCCACCCAGGCGCCACATGATTTTTTATTTAAAAAAAAAAAAAATGCTGTGTGCTTTTCGTCAGTTCCATAAAGGTGAAATCCCAAGTTAAGTGGTAATATTTCAGATTTATTCCAGTGATGTTTTCAGTGTCCCCTCTCGATCACCGCTGGGAACATTCAGATCACATGGTTGTGTTTCTCATATTGTTCTTCTTGTTCTAGGAGATGGGGATGCAGACACCTTTACTGCATCACCTGAAATGTATAATACTTTTTAGTTATAACAGATTTTTTTAAAAGCATAAAACTAATCCACAGTTTAATACATGATTATAAGGCAAACACTGCAGTAATCACCCTCCATGAAAAAAGTCAGTACCTCGCCAGTCACTCCAGAAGCCATTTGTAGGCCCTTCTTAAACACAAATCGTCTCCCTCACTACAAAGTATAACTACTCTTGACTTTTACATTCATTGTTACCTTCTTTTTTTTTTTTTAAGATTTTATTTATTTATTTGACAGCGAGAGAGGGAACACAACCAGGGGGAACGGCAGAGGGAGAGGGAGAAGCAGGCCCCATGCTAAGTAGGGAGCCTGACATAGGGGTCCATCCCAGCATCCTGGGATCATGACCTGAGCCAAAGGCAGACGCTTGACCAACTGAGCCACCCAGGCGCCCAATTGTTACCTTCTTTTATTTGCAGTTTTATTGTGCAACTATGCGTCCTTAAACACAATAGGTTTTATTTTTTTGTAAAATATGTCTTTCAGTTCTTTATTTTTTTAATTTTTTTAAAAGATTTTGTTTATTTACTTGACAGACAGAGATCACAAGTAGGCAGAGAGGCAGGCAGAGAGAGAGGGGAAAGCAGGCTCCCCACTGAGGAGAGAGCCTGATGCGGGGCTTGATCCCAGGACCTTGGGATCATGACCTGAGCCAAAGGCAGAGGCTTTAACCCACTGAGCCACCCAGGCTTCCCATCTTTCCTTCCTTTTTTGATAAAATATTTCCTGAGTCATACTGATACTTTCTTTCTTTTTTTTTTTTTTTTAAGATTTTATTTATTTATTTATTTGACAGAGATCACAAGTAGACAGAGAGGCAGGCAGAGAGAGAGAGAGAAGCAGGCTCCCCGCTGAGCAGAGAGCCCGATGCGGGACTCGATCCCAGGACCCTGAGATCATGACCTGAGCCGAAGGCAGCGGCTCAACCCACTGAGCCACCCAGGCACTCCCCAAGATACTTTCAACTCAAATTCAGAGCTATAAGATTTTTACATGACTTCTAATATATCTCTTCTACGTGATACATTCCTTTCGTACGACCTTCTAACTACATCTGTACCTTATTTTCCCCTCACTAAAATTCTGCTTCACAAGGACACTGGAGATAATAGAACTAGAATATCACATAGTTTCTCATTTGTTTTATTCCTCTTTTTAACTTTTTAAGTCAGGTTTATTGAAGTGTATTTAACATACAGTAAAATTTACCCTTTTTAGGTGTACTATCTGATGAGTTTTGGCAAATGTGTGTTGTTGTGTAGCTATCCTCACAATCAAGCGATGGAACACCACCCGTTCAGAGTCAGTGTGAGAAGGACTAGACAAGGGCGTGAAGAGTGGGAGGTGTGGTTCCTTGGGGTCATCTTTGACGGCTTGCTACACATCACATCAAGCTTCCATCGAGGCCCTCTTCTCATTACACATACTCTCCCAGGCAATTTCATCTAGTTCTTTTCCTTTAATTACTGGCTCATGAGGACTCCCACATCCATATCTCTTGAGCTCTAGGCCTAACATACAGAGATTACCTCCTGGAGGAGCCACATTATCTTTTCCCAAACCTGCCTCTTCCCTCCATGCCCTAGCTTGGTTATTACCAGTTACCACTGATTGGTTCTTCATCTCAGACCATCACCCTCACCCCTCTCTCAATTCCTACCGACAACAGATTTCAAGTCTATCAATTACCTTTTGAAATATGTCTGCCCTAGGTCCTTCCTGCTGCAGTTTGCTGAGTTTGTGCTTTTTGTTTCTCTAGCCTCTGCTTCCAGTCCAATACTTCCCTCCTCCCCCTCGCTGCCCTCCGCCTCACACACTTTCACCTTCTCATCTCTTACCTTCTTCCACTCTATCCTCAATAGTGTGCAGAGTTATATTTCTTTTTTTAAAAAGATTTTATTTATTTATTTGACAGAGATCACAAGTAGGCAGAGAGGCAGGCAGAGAGAGAGAGAGAGGAGGAAGCAGGCTCTCTGCTGAGCAGAGAGCCCGATGTGGGGCTTGATCGAAGGACCCTGAGATCATGACCTGAGCTGAAGGCAGAGGCTTTAACCCACTGAGCCACCTAGGCGCCCCTGCAGAGTTATGTTTCTAAATATAAATCAGGCCATATTATTCTGCTAGCTAAAATTCGTGAATGACCTGTCACCATTTATAGGATAAATTCCAAACATATCTGAATCCTATATGGTCTTTTCCACATTCCAAAATATACTTGCACTTCCCCCAAAGAAGCATGATTTTTCCTTCTTTTCTTGGTACGTCCTTCCACACTTCTCTATCCATAAATTTCTACTTCTTCAGGAGAAAGAGCAAGAGTTTCTCTTCTCTGGAGCCTGCCTTGATCTTCTCAGACTGACTTAGGATTGTTCTCCATATGCTCTCATTTTATCTTTTATGTAACTCAGTTATATTGATTGATATAATCCTCACTACTCCCTGTATCTATTCTGGAAAAAAGGCTTCCTTAGGAAAAAGAACCACATCTTATTGATTGCTTGACTGATTTTAAGAACCACATCTTTTTTAGTTGTGCATTTTCATTGCTAACAAAGAAACTGGCTATATTGGTTAGAGTCTTCTGTCGACAGTGGAAGACTGACATCCGATCAACTTAAACCAAAGGGGATTTAGAGAAGGTATATCAGTTCATAGACCCAATGGGAAGAATGGCGAGACTAGAAGTAGGAAGGGCACAGGGCTATCCTTGAGAGACAGGAAACAGAAGTGGAGAGAAAATCTCAAAGCTGGAACAAATGGAATGAAGTTCAACTATTTTCTGTCTCTTTGGGCAGAGTTCAAGGAATATCCAATTATAGCTATGCCCCTGCCTAGCCATGACAGCAAGGCCCCTGATAAGTCCCATATAACCTGCCAATGGAAGTGAGGTAATTTCTTTTTTTTTTTTAAAGACTTATTTATTTTAGACAGAGAGGGGAGGCATGCACAGAGAGCAGGGTGGAGGGACAGAGGGAGAGAGAGAGAATCTCAAGCAGACTCCCCCACTAAGCACAGAGCCTGACAGGGTGCTCAATCTCAAGACCCCAAGATCATGACTTGAGCCAAAACCAAGAGTTAGGTTCTTTTTTCTTTTTTCTTTTTTTTTTTTTTTAAGATTTTATTTATTTATCTGACAGACAGAGATCACAAGTAGGCAGAGAGGCAGGCAGAAAGAGAGGAGGAAGCAGGCTCAGAGCAGAGAGCCCGATGCGGGGCTTGATCCCAGAACCCTGGGATCATGACCCCAGCCGAAGGCAGAGGCTTTAACTCACTGAGCCACCCAGGCGCCCCAAGAGTTAGGTTCTTAACCTACTGAGCCAGCCAGGTGCTCCTTAACCATTTTTTTAAATTAGTTTTTTAAATGTTAATTGTTTTTATTAACATATAATGTATTATTTGCCCCAGGGGTACAGGTCTGCCAATCGTCGGACTTGTATACCTCAAAACACTCACCATGTCACATACCCTCCCCAATGTCCATAACCCAACCACCCTCTCCATACCCCCTTCCCCTCAGCAACCCTCAGTTTGTTTTGTGAGATTAAGAGTCTCTTATGGTTTGTCTCCCTCCCGATCCCATCTTGTTTCATTTTTTTCCTTCCCTACCCCCCAAACCCCCCATGTTGCCTCTCAACGTCCTCATATCAGGGAGATCATATGATAATTGTCTTTCTCTGATTTACTTATTTCGCTCAAAATAATATCTTCTAGCTCCATCCACGTTGTTGCAAATGGCAAGATTTCATTTCTTTTGATGGATGTATAGTATTCCATTGTATATATATACACCACAGCTTCTTTATCCATTCATCTGTTGATGGACATCTAGGTTCTTTCCATAGTTTGGTATTGTGGACATTGCTGCTATAAACATTTGGGTGCATGTGCCCCTTCGGATCACTACATTTGTATCTTTAGGGTAAATACCAAATAGTGCAATTGCTGGGTAGTAGGGTAGCTCTATTTTCAACTTTTTGAGGAAGCTCCATGCTGTTTTTCAGAGTGGCTGCACCAGCTTGCATTCCCACCAACAGCGTAGGAGGGATCCCCTTTCTCTGCATCCTCTCCAACATCTGTCATTTCCTGACTTGTTAATTTTAGCCAATCTGACTGGTGTGAGGTGGTATCTCATTGTGGTTTTGTTTTGTAGTTCCCTGATGAAAGTGAGGTAATTTCTTGAAAGGAATACAATGATGTTAGGAAGGGAAAATGGATACCTGGTAGCTAAAAAGATATTCATTGCACTAGCACATAGGAAATGCTCAATAAATATATTAATTTAAATTATTAATTTAAGGGCGCCTGGGTGGCTCAGTGGGTTAAGCCGCTGCCTTCGGCTCAGGTCATGATCTCAGGGTCCTGGGATCGAGTCCTGCATCGGGCTCTCTGCTCAGCAGGGAGCCTGCTTCCCTCTCTCTCTCTGCCTGCTTCTCTGTCTACTTGTGATCTCTCTCTGTCAAATAAATAATAAAATAAAATCTTTTAAAAAATTATTAATTTAAATTAATAATTTAATTTAAAACATTAATTTAAATATTAATTCAAATATTTATTAATGTAAGCTCTTGTTCTTAATATTAATCTAATATTAATTCAGAATATTAATAAATATTAATTAATAAAATTAAAATATTCATTTAAACTTTTAAAGAATATTAAACTATTAATTTAAACTATTAACTTAAAATATTTTAGGGGCACCTGGGTGGCTCAGTTGTTAGGTGTCTGCCTTCAGCTCAGGTCGTGATCCCAGGGTCCTGGGATCGAGCCTTGCATCAGGCTTCCTGCTCAGGGGGACACCTGCTTCTCCCTTTCCTACTCCCCCTGCTTGTGTTTCTTCTCTCACTGTCTCTCTCTCTCTGTCAAATAAATAAGTAAAATCTTTAAAAAAATAAAAAATAAAATATTTTAAATTAAAAATTAAATTAAAATTAATTAAATTAAAAATTAAATATTTAAATTAAAAATTAAATTAAAATTAAAATTAATTAAAATTTAAATTAAAAATTAAAAATTAATTAAAATTTAAAATAAAACAATTAAAAAGAAATATAATTAATCAATAAATATATTGAATCAATGAATGCATACTTGAACCTTTACTTCCTGCCATACTAAACTGCAGCCATTCACCAAATGTCTGAGACAACCTCTTATTTCCCCGCCTTTCAAGGGCTGCCACCTCTTTTCGGATGGCTTCTCTCCTCTTGTCTGCCTACGAATGGGTTTGTTCTCTACAAGTCACCTTAAGTGAAACAACCTCTTAGGAATGTTCTATGTCCTTTCCCCAACTTGTGCTCTTCTAGTATATTTTGTGTTCCTCTGTCTCACTGCTTCACTGATTGTATTCTGTTATATATCAGGCTCCCCCAGAGTTGGTTCCTGTTGTTTGTACCAAAAGTATCCTTATGGATACTTTTCCCCTCTCCTACACTTTACATTTTATTTATTTAAGAATCCGATTATTTTAATTTAAGTTTATACCCCCCCTTTTTTTTCCAGTAAGCACTATCCCCAATGTGGGCCTCAAACTCACGACCCCAAGATCAAGAGTCACACGCTGTACAGACTGAGCCAGCCAGGTACCCCTACATAGTTTGTTTTTTTTCCTTAAGATTTATTTATTTATTTGAGAGAGACAGAGAGCACGGGGTGGGGAAGAGGTAGAGGGAGAGAGAAGCTGAAGCAGACTCTCCACTGAGCGCTGAGGGGGGAGCCCCACATGGGGTTCAATCCCAGACCCTGAGATCATGACCTGAGCAGAAATCAAGAGTCAATGCTTAACCACTGAGCCACCTAGGCATCATGGGAGACCTCTATAGTCTTAAAATTCAATTTCCAGGGGTGCCTGGGTGGCTTAGCGGTTTGGGCCACTGCATTCGGCTCAGGTCATGATCTCAGGGCCATGGGATCAAGACCCACAATGGGCTCTCTTCTTGGCAGGGAGCTTGCTTCCCCCTCTCCATCTGCCGCCTCTCTGCCTACTTGTGATCTCTCTCTCTCTGTCAAATAAATAAATAAAATATTAAAAAAATATTCAAATTCCAGTGCTGTGGGTTTGGCTACTACACTCCCATTTTTACCAGTTTGGCCATTGAACAATCAATTTTATTTATTTTATTTATTTTTTTAAAGGATTTTATTTTTGAGTAATCTCTACACCCAACATGGGGCTTGGACTCACAGTCCCAAAATCAAGAGTTGCATGCTCTAGTGACTGAGCCAGCCATGTGGCCATGAACTACCGATTGGAAATCTTGTGCTGAGTCCCTAAAACTAACTATTAAACTATAGAACCTCATGATATTGTAAGTTGTGGCCCATCTCTTTATACATATCCACAAATATTTCTTGCATTAAGAGGGCTCCATGGAAGAATAAAACCAGCTTTCTGGATAATTTTTATTCCTATCCTCAGGAATTTACATGTAGATTCTATTTGGAGAGACAAGCATTTAAATAATTACAACAGAAGCCAAAACATGCATACACAAACACAGGCTACGTAGCTCTTGTGAAACATTGTTAAAAAGTCACTTCTCAGGGGCGCCTGGGTGGCTCAGTGGGTTAAAGCCTCTGCCTTCGGCTCAGGTCATGATCCCGGGGTCCTGGGATTGAGCCCCGCATCAGGCTCCTCAGTGGGGAGCCTGCTTCCCTTCCTCTCTCTGCCTGCCTCTCTGCCTACTTGTCATCTCTGTCAAATAAATAAATAAAAATCTTTAAAAAAAAAGTCACTTCTCTAAGCACCAAAAATACGCCTTCTCTCATTTCCAATTCTCACGATGTCTGTCAGTGTGATGTTCATGAAAGGGGCTTGATAAACAGTGTTTAGTAATACTCTGGTATAGAGAAATTGGTTGATGATATCAAAAAGGACCCTAGGAGAGATTAAGAAAGAGAAAATGAGTTGTAAATAAATATGTTGTGAAATGTCACATACTAATCGATGAGATAATGCTTACTTGACACCTTAAAATTTCAGCTTGAGATTATGCCTTATCTGTGTTTTTAAGTATAAACAATATTGTCCCAGTGCTGACTCAGAGGGATTTTTGTCTTACTAAATCACCTATATTATGTCCTTGAGCATACTAGGTTTTCCTGAATGTCTCCAAGGATGTCCAGTTTGTCATGCCTAGAAATTAAATTAGCTTGGGAATGTAGCATAAGAGATTAGGGTTCCATTTAGAATTTTTCTATTTCTTTATTTAGTTTTTTAAGATTTTGTTTATTTATTTGAGAGAGAGAGAGAGAGAGAGAGAGAGATCGAGTGGACCAGTGGGGGTAAGGGCAGAGGGCAAAGCAGACTCCCTGCTTAGCAGGGAGCCTGACCCAGGACCCTGGGATCATGATCTGAGCTGAAGGCAGGTGCTTAACCAACTTAGCTACCCAGGCACGCCTTTATTTAGTTTTTTTTTTTTTTTAAATGACAAACATTTCAAGAGAATTAAACATATTTTTCAGGAAGAATGTTTTTCATTAAGTGTTTTAAGATTTAAAAAATCTCTTTTGGGGCGCCTGGATGGCTCAGTCCTTAAGTATCTGTCTTCAGCTCAGGTCATGATCCCAGGGTTCTGGGATCTAGCCCTGCATCTGGCTCCCTGCTTGGCGGGAAGACTGCTTCTCCCTCTCCCACTCCCGCTGCTTGTGTTCCCTCTCTTGCTGTCTCTCTTGCTCTGTCATAAATAAATAAAATCTTTAAAAAATAAAAAAATCTCTTTTAAGCCCACCAAATTCAGGTGTGAAATAGAGGAAACGAGTCATTGGGAAAAGGAGATAATTTTTGCAACAAAAAGTGTTACATATACTTCTAATTTATTTGAGGTTTAGAAATTAACTCTTTCTTCTTTTAAGTAAATCTCTACACCCAACTTGGGGCTCAAACTCCTGACCCCAAGATCAAAGTCTCATGCTATACAGACTGAGCCAGCCAGGTGCCCCAGAAGTTCCTTCTTTGTAGTTAAAATAGAAGGCTTCTATTAAAATCTAACATCTAGCAAAAAATAGGAAATTAAAAAAATGTTTAAATCTTTTAAAATGTAAGGTGTGTCATTGATGGACAAAATGCTTTTGTGGGATAGAATGGCATAGGAGACATACAAGTCTGATAATTACCTGACTGCACACACCCAGACATCTGTTTTTGAAAACTGGTGGAAGGAGTTTCACTGCAGATGCCTGAATAATTTTGTGATTATGTAATGCCCTGGTTAATTTCAGAAATCACTCAAAGCAGGGTAGGGGATTAACAAAGTAACCAAAAAAGATCAAAATGTAAAAGGGTCATGCCCAAATATGCTTTTTAATGCTCAAATCTGAAAACTTTGACTTTTATCCTCTCCTCTTTCTAAGCTGCCAAACTGGCTTTTCTGGAGGCAGGCCTGGTCCAGGTGAGTGACAGTTAGTGATATTTCTTTTCTTTTCTTTCTTTTTTTTTTAAAAAGATTTTATTTATTTATTTGACAGACGGAGATCATAAGTAGGCAGAGAGGCAGGCAGAGAGAGAGGAGGAAGCAGGCTCCCTACGGAGCAGAGAGCCCGATGCGGGGTTGGATTCCAGGACCCTGGGATCATGACCTGAGCTGAAGGCAGAGGCTTTAACCCACTGAGCCACCCAGGCGCCCCAGTTAGTGATATTTCTGTTTGGGTAAAATCTCCTTTGATTTTTGGTCTCCTTGCTCCACCCTCCTTAACTCTGTAATCTTTCTCTTTTCTTCTTTTTTTATCTTTTATGTTCATACTGTGTCCTTTTGCCTTTCTTGGTTCCTCTGGGCTCCATGTTTGCTCTCTTCCATGTTTCCCTTCAACTCTTTTTGTCCCCACTTGTCACTTTTCCCATGGCTGGCTAATTCCACTCCTGTTTTCCTACACAAAGTGTTTAGGAGGCGTCCTCGTGTGGGAAAGTAAACAGCAAACTTGGCTTTTCAACTTCCCTGGGCCAAATATTACTTAGTGTGACAAATCTTAACAAACAAGCATAATTATTTGTTGGTAGTGTGTCTTCTAAGGATACATAGGACATATAAAATGTGGGTGGCTCTCACACCCAGTGGGGTCACGATAATGAAAGGAAAAAAGCAAAGCAAAAATGGAAAACAACAAGTGTTGGCAAAGGTGTGGAGAAATTGGAACCCTCATGCATTGCTGGTGGGAATATAAAATGGCACAGCTGCTATGGAAAATAGTTTGGCAGTTCCTCAAAAAGTTAAACACAGAATTACCCTATGACTCAGCAATTCCACTCCTAGGTATATACCCCAGAGAATTAAAAGTAGAGACTTGAACAGATTCTTGTACACCAATGTTTGTAATAGTATTAGTCACAATGACCCAGCGGAGGAAACCAAAATGTTCATCAATCGATGAATGGATAAACAAAATGTGGTATATACATACAATGGGATATTACTTAGCCACAAAAAGGAAGGAAATTCTGACACATGCTACCACATGGATGAACCTTGAAAACATTATGCTAAGAGAAATAAGTCATACACAAAAGGACAAATATTATATGATTCCATTTACACGAGTAATCAACTCATGGAGAGAGAAAGTAGAAAAGTGGTTGCCAGGGGTGGGGATAGCAGTGTGCAGGGCCAGAAGGGGAACCAAGAAGGTAGTGTTTAATAGGAATAGAGTTTCTGTTGGGGATAATGGAAAAGTTCCAGAAACAGATAGTGGTGATGGTTGCACAACATTGTTAAGGTACTTAATGCCATTGAATTGCATACTTAAAAATTATTGCAGTGGTAGGGGCACGTAGGTGGCTCAGTCAGTTAGGCAACTGACTCTTGATTTTGGCTTAGGTCATGATGTCAGGGTTGTGAAGTCAGGCTCCACATGGGGCATGGACCCTGCTTAAGATTCTTTTTCTCCATCTGCCCCTACCCTCCTCTTAAAAAATGATTACAATGGCAAATTTCATGTTATGTCTATTTTACCACACATACACAAATGTAGGTGGTTTGTGGCCAGCCCAGAATGGGCTCCACTAAAGTACCTTTTCCTAATGAGGGCCAACTTAGGGCCCAGAACTGGCTCTGTGTCTGCTTCAATTCCAAAGACCTGGAGGAGGTTGAATCTCTCTTCCCAAACCTCTGCCTGAAGTGGGAATTACTATCATCACTTGGTTATTTTCATAGAGCAGTCCCAAGAAAGTACTATTTAATAAGACTTAGGACTTTGGGAAAAACGCAAAGTTATGCATTGTACAATACAATGTATGGGATTTCCATAGGGTTAATAAGATTTTATTTATTTATTTGACAGAGAGAGATCACAAGTAGACGGAGAGGCAGGCAGAGAGAGAGAGAGAGGGAAGCAGGCCTCTCGCTGAGCAGAGAGCCTGATGTGGGACTCGATCCCAGGACCCTGAGATCATGACCTGAGCCGAAGGCAGCGGCTTAACCCACCGAGCCACCCAGGCGCCCTTCCATAGGGTTAATATATTGGAGAATTAAATTTTTTAAAACTTTAAAATTTTAAAAACCCAAACTTTCACTTTTATTACCAAAATACCACCTGGTTGTTATAGAAATTTTAGAAAATAAAGGTAACGAGGAAATAAAAATCACTTATAACCCCATCATCCAAAGAGAGACAACTGTAACATTTTGGTAATATCCTTTCAATAATTTACATTTCATCTATATCATATATATGTATGTATCTATGTATAGTATATAGATATATATGTACTTATGTTTGTGTATAAACTGTTTTGTGTGTATATATATATGTATATGTGTATGTATATATATATGAAATATATATATATATATAATGAAATTTTATAACCTCCTCTTTGAATTTAACAATGTCTTCATACAAGTAGTGATTAAAATTTGGATTTGCAGGACGTTACTTTTGTTTAGATGCTCACTTTGTCACATTAGTCCCTTAGCTGCTTTGTGGAGCAGTAAATAAATAGAAAAGGCTCCCAGGCATTATATTATGTGAGGAAAACAGGACTGTTTGGCAATTTGGTTCCCTCATTCAGATACATGTTTAGGTTAGAGCAAGTCAAAGACATATATGACTCCTTGAGAAAAAATGGTAGATGGAGCCTCAGCGGTTTGTCTCGGTCTGGTGGCCGTGTGCAGCCCGTAGAGTCATTTGCAGAATTACCAGTCAGCCCTCAGGGCCTTTTGTTCAAGTTCCTTAAAATAGACATCCCTATTGGGGAATTCTTCACACTAAGAAAATAGAGATTGTTTCAGGCTTTTGCTTTTCTTTTGGTAATTTTGTCTTAAACGTGAGAATAATGTCTACAGCTCAATTTGAATTTTCCTCCATAGGAAAGCGGACTGTTGGAAAGCCCTGACCAAACTCAAGTGTGGAAGCATAGCAGCAGGGGCAGGGGAAGAGTCAGAGCGAAGGTGATTTTCATGGCAGCTTTCTTTGTTTGATGTACGTAATCAGTGAGTGTGGCTGGAGCTGTGCACACATTGGGACAGGAGCTGGTCCAAGGTGGATGACGTCTCACCACGGAAGTCCTCTGTGGGGAAATGAGTTGGCTTTCTTTGGAGAATGTGTACCTTGAGGAAGCAATCCGTGGCTGCCACAGATTGACCTCACTCTGTGTGCATTCAGTTCAACCCTCCTACAGATATTCCCCCTCCGTAACATTTTTTCCTCACCCTTCACAGCACTGGTTCCCTATCTTTCTTTTCTTTTTTTTAAGGATTTTTTTTATTTATTTGACAGAGAGAGATCACAAGTAGGCAGAGAGGCAGAGTGAGGGGCGGGGGCAGCAGGCTCACCGCTGAGCAGAGAGCCCGATGTGGGGCTCGATCCCAGGACGCTGGGATCATGACCTGAGCCGAAGGCAGAGGCTTTAACCCACTGAGCCACCCAGGCGCCCCTGGTTCCCTATCTTTCAAGGCTCAGCTTAAGGGCTACCTTCTTCCTCAGGGTTTCCCTGACCATCATATCTGTTCTCCATCGTGGACCCTATTTGTTTCCTTCCTTGAACTCACAACCCCAAGTTTAAGAGTCCTATGCTTCTCTAGCTCAGCCAGCCAGGCTCCTCTGGGGAATTTTTTTTTCCAAATCTAGAAACTTTTTATTTTTTATTTTAATAAGTAAATAAATAAATGAATTTATTTATGACAGGGAGAGAAAAGGAGAGAGGAAGGGGGAGGGAGAGAGAGAGAGAGAATCTCAAGCAGGCTCCACACCCAACGCAGAGCCTGACATGGGGTTTGATCTCACATCCCTGAGATCATGACCTGAGCTGAAATAAAAAGTTGGACCCTTAACCGACTGAGCCACTCAGGCACTCCTATTTTATTTTATTATTTGTTATAAGTAGGCTCCACACCTAGCATGGAGCCCAAGTTGGGGCTTGAACTCACAACCCTAAGATCAAGATCTGAGGAGACCAAGGGTCAGATGCTTAGCTGACTGAGCCACCAGGTGCCCTTAATCTAGAAGCTTTTTTTTTTTTTTAAAGAAATGAATAATATAGGGGGCCAGGGGCCCCTCATTGCAACTTTCTTATTCTCGGTTGAATTTTTCTTGACCCTGCGTACTCTTCAGTCACCCTCACGTCGCCAGTTGTTGTGCACTCAGGGAAGGTGTGCTATTTAATCTGTGTTTCCTCCACCACTTCTTTTCATCTCCTTTTCTCCTTTTCTTTTCTGGTCTATTACCTGCTCTGCTTGCTTCTATGGTTATTCTCTTTAATGCCTTCCCCTTCATTTTTCTTGGACTCACTCTATGATATATTTAAAATGTCTTGATTCCAAAAATAAAATAAAATAAAATAAAATAAAATAAAATGTCTTGATTCCAAAGATATTAGAAAGCATAACAAAATACACACGAGTGCACATATGTGCTGCTGTACCTATAGACACAAATTGACTCATAAACTGGGACGGAAGGAAAGCTGGCACGGAGGCATCCACTTCCTCATGGAGCCCATCTCACCAAGTCTATAACCATCTCCAGTTGGGCATTCTAAGGCCCCAGAAGTTCTTGCTTTACTTGCCATGGGCTGAATATGCCCCGTGATTAAAGCTACCTCTTCTATCAACTCCCATTAAGGACAAAGGCAGAATTCACTACAAGGGACAGTGTACTAGTCTGCTAAGGCTGCCATACAAAATACCACAGGCTACATGGTTTAAACAGCAGAAAATTATTCCCAGTAGTTCTGGAGGCTGGGGAGTCCAAGACCAAGTTGCCCACAAATTCAGTCCTGGTGAGAGCACTTTTCCTGCTTTGCAGACAGCTGCCTTCTTCCTATGTCCTCACACGGGCTTTTCTTGGTTTATGTGTGTGGAGAGACATCATCTCTCTCTTCTCCTCATCCAATCCTATGGATGAGGACTCCATCCTTATGACCTTATTTGACCTTAATTACATCCTTATAGGCCTTGTCTCCAAATGCAATTACTTTGGAGGTTAGGGCTTTGACATATGAATTTGCAGGGGTGGGGGAATACACAATTCAGCCCACAGTGGGCATGAACTGGCTATGACTGTGTGCTGTGCACTTTAGGGATTTTGTAGATCATGTTCTCTGGTTGTGCATATTCTACTTGATTTCTCAATTGTCGCTTTTAAGTCTTTTTAAAAGATTATTTATTTATTTATTTATACGACAGACAGAGATCACAAGTAGGCGGCAGGCAGAGAGAGAGGAGGAAGCAGGCTCCCTGCTGTGCAGAGAGCCCAATGCAGAGCTCGATCCCAGGACCCCGGGATCATGACCCGAGCCAAAGGCAGAGGCTTTAACCCACTGAGCCACCCAGGCGCCCCGCTTTTAAGTCTTTAGTAAAGACTTTATAGTGAATAGCAAATTTAACTGTAGAACAGAGCAAACAAGTTGAAATTTTATTATTAATATTTCTTTTTGTAATAAAGGAGTGTGTAGTCTGCATTTTTAAATAAGTAAATCCTATGCCCAATATGGGGCTTGAGCTCATGACCCCAAGATCAAAGGTCACATACTCTACTGACTGGGCCAGCCACAGGTACCCCTGTAGTCTGTATTTTTTAAAGATTTTATTTATTTATTTGAGAGAAAGAGAGCACAAGTGGAGGGGAGGGGCAGAGGGAGAAGGAGAAGCAGACTCCCCACTGAGCAGGAAGCCCCATGTGGGTCTGTATCTCAGGATCCTGGAATCATGACCTAAGCTGAAGGCTTAAGTGAAGACACTTAACTGAGCCACTCAGATGTCCCTGTAGTCTGCATTTTTAAAACAAAAATAAAATTGACTAAATGTGGCTTGATTTTCACTATCATTATGTGCCAGTAATTCTGAACAACGCAAGCAATAACCTACTCATCTAAAAAGTCTTTAGTTGCTCTTGGTTCTAAAGATTTGCCGTGGTTACTGGTGAAAGATTTTAATAGCCTCAAACTGACACATTTTTATTAGTTATCCTTTAATAAACCTGGTATTCTACATCGAGGTAAAATGGTAGAATTCAGAGATGCAGCGGACTCCTAGAACACATGGACTCAGCTATACACATTCATTTCAGGAGTAAGTTCATAGAGGCTCAGAATGATCTTAGCTCCCTTCTCGCTCAGTTCATGTCTCCAACCTTTGTGTTATTACATATTCTGTGTTCAAACAGTAGATTTTAAATAAATAATAATAATACTTTATAGATAGTAATAATTATATAGACAAACAGAATTTGAATTACTTCATTTCTGCATTTGAATCACTTCATTCTCCCTTTTGCAGGTGGTTCAATTTTATTAAAATTTACTCAGTTACTGGATAATTATTTACACAAAATATTATTATGTTAAGGTATAATCAAGGGATCAAAGTTCAGGTTGGTAGGTATGTATAAAATCTTTCAAATAAACGGTTGTGATTTTCCTTTTTGTACTGTAATATTTATCTTATTTAATTTTTAATTTTTTATTTATAGGAACGCATATATAAAGTTCAGTAGAGAAAATTTGTTATTGTCTCTTTCTTTTTTTTTTTTTAAGATTTTATTTATTTATTTGACAGACAGAGATCACAAGTAGGTAGAGAGGCAGGCAGAGAGAGAGGAAGGGAAGCAGGCTCCCTGCTGAGCAGAGAGCCGGATGCGGGACTCGATCCCAGGACCCTGAGATCATGACCTGAGCCGAAGGCAGCGGCTTAACCCACTGAGCCACCCAGGCGCCCCTATTGTCTCTTTCTTTTCTGGTCATTATTGTCATTCAATTTCTTGACTGTAAAAAAATGATCCATTTGTGGTTTCAAAAATGCCCACCCCAACTCTTGTCTCCTAATTTTCTTCCCACTTCTCCCTGATCTTTTGTCCCTAATTCACTCACTCCTGCCATTTTTTTGTTTACTTTTTTTTTTTTTTTTAGTAATCTCTACCCCCCAGTGTGAGTCTCAAACTCTTGACCCTGAGATGAAGAGTCACATGTTTCGCCACCTGAGCCAGCCAGGTGTTCCAAATTCTTGCCATTTCTTGAGCACAGAAATTTAGCTACCTTTGTGAATAAAAGAAAGGCATCTGTGAGTGTCACAGAGTTAAAAGGAGGGGAGGAGTACACCTGTGAAGGGGTCAGAATTTTCAAGGAGTGATCCCAAAGGCCAGCACTGAAGATATTCAAGGGACAATGACGTGGGGTAAACAAGACTAGGAGACCCACCTGCCCTTTTCCTGTTGGTAGTTTTCATCCTTTGTCAAACCTAGGCTAGATTCTGTGAGGGAGATAGAAGCTTCCTTCTAATCCAGTTATCCCAAACCCCTTGGAGAGCTGTATGTGTAAGTTTCACTTTCTTGTGTCCTCAGGAACTCGTCTCCTAGGGCATTGTTTTAGGCTGAACCTGGGTTTTTCAGGTCAAAAAATGTCAAACAGTTGCAATTTCATGGTTTCAAGTGTTCCTTGTTATTGGTCATGATGGTTATGATGAAGACTATCTTTTGATTCTCTAATACCAGGATATTCTTTCAATAGGTAGGTCCAGCAGGTTTATGGCCCTGGACACAGACTCAACAGTGGGCCTCACCCTTCGCAATGGGAATGATCTCTATAGAGATACATGGTTATAAGGAAAAAGGAAGTTCATTGTGTAACTTTAAATTCCTTTCCTATTACCAGACCATGCAGTTTATGGAATATTACAAATACTTCTTAAATAAGTTCCCTAATTATTTTGTGTTATAATTAATTATATTGTATCCTATATTTTGTATTTAAAAAGCATTCATGTGGGGTGCCTAGGTGGCTCAGTGGGTTAAAGCCTCTGCCTTCGGCTCAGGTCATGATCTCAGAGTCCTGGGATAGAGCCCCGCATGGGGCTCTCTGCTCAGCAGGGAGCCTGCTTCCTCCTCTCTCTCTGCCTGCCTCTCTGCCTGCTTGTGATCTCTCTGTCAAATAAATAAAAAAATAAAATCTTTAAAAAAAAAAAAGCATTCATGTGGGGTGCCTAGGTGGCTCAGTGGGTTAAAGCCTCTGCTTTGGGCTCAGGTCATGATCCCAGGGTCCTGGGATCGAGCTCTGCATCAGGCTCTCTGCATAGCAGGGAGCCTGCTTCCTCCTCTCTCTCTGCCTGCTTCTCTGCCTACTTGTGATCTCTGTCTGTCGTATAAATAAATAAAAATCTTAAAAAAATAATTAATGTATTAAATACAAGCATTGAAAATATACTACAATTCTTACAATGCTTTTTTTTTTTAAAAGATTTTATTTATTTATTTGTCAGAGAGAGAGAGAGAGAGAGAGAGCGCGCACAGGCAGACAGAGTGGCAGCAGAGGCAGAGGGAGAAGCAGGCTCCCTCCCAAGCAAGGAGCCTGATGTGGGACTCGATCCCAGGACGCTGGAATCATGACCTGAGCTGAAGGCAGCAGCTTAACCAACTTGAGCCACCCAGGCGTCCCTCTTACAATGCTTTTTTTGACATTTCTTCAATTCTTACTGTATCAGCAGCTGCCCCAGATCCAAGTGACCTAGGTCTTTCTTTACCTGGGAGAGGTTCTGGCCAAGGTTCATTTTCTCTTGTTTGTGTGTGCCCTTAAAACTCATTGTTCATTTAACAAATGCTAATTAGATACCAACTAACCACCTAATTGTATTAACTCTAGGAGAGGAATACAAAAACTTCTTTTCTTTTCTTTATTTATTAAGGAAGCTCTGTGCCCAATGTGGGGCTTGAACTCAGGACCCTAAGATCAAGAGTTGCATGCTGTACTGACAGAGCCAGCCAGGGACACACCCAAATATCTTTTCTCATCAAAATCATAGTCTAGTGAAACATAAAGACAAATGTAGAAGTGGTACTCAATAATTCAGCAATAACTTTATCATTTGTGGGTTTTTTATATGGATAAAGTAGTAATTTCAGTCTCAATACCCCTCTTAATGTTTAGAACATTTTGCATAAAAGATTTAATATTCTGTGATCCTTTCTGGCCAAAATAGCCTCTTTATCCTTTTTTCAAAAAAGATTTTATTTTTTAAGTAATCTCTACACCTAGTGTGGGGCTCAAACTCACAACCCTGAGATGGAGAGTCACATGTTCTACCAACTAAGCCAGCCAGGCATCCCACAGAACAGCTTATTTATCCTAATGGTGACACAGCCCATAAAGACTTTTTAAAGATTTATTTATTTATTTGAGAGAGAGAGAGAGATATAGGTGGTGCAGAGGGAGAGGGAGAGAGAGAATCTCAGACAGACTTCCACTGAGTACAGAGCCCAATGCAGGGCTCCATCCCATGATCCTGAGATCATGACATGAGCTGAAATCAAAAGCCGGATGCTCAACTGACTGAGCCACCCAGGTGCCCCACAGCACCTTTTACTTTTTTTTAAAAAGGTAAAAATTTAACTAAAAGGAAGTCTTTTCTGGTTTTACTAACAGCTCAAAGGAAAAAAGATTAAATCATATCATGCTTAATATGTATTTTGAAAGATCGATTTCATATATATTTTATCTAGTTTTGTAATTTGATCAGTCACTTAAAAAATTCTTTTTAAATTTGTAGTTTTAATTTTTCTTTGAATTTTCTCGGGTTTTTGAACTAGTGGTGGGTTTTTTTTTTTTAATAGATTTTATTTATTTATTTGTCAGAGAGAGAGAGAGTGTACAAGCAGTGGGAACAGCAGGCAGAGGGAGAAGCAATCTCCCTGCTGAGCAAGGAGCCCAATGCAGGCTTGATCCCAAGACCCTGGGATTATGACCTGAACCAAAGGCAGATGCTTAACAGACTGAGACACCCAGGCATCCCACATGCGATTTTTTTTTTTTTTTAATTCCAGAGTGCATTAGAGATATTACATAAATTTATGCTTGTTACATAAAGGATATGATTGAGACATATGCTAAAAATACTAAATGCATTAAATAATTAGAATTTTAGTATCTGAAACTGTTCATCATGCATATTGGGATTCTAGACAATATTTTCAAAAATATGCAAAATACAGCAAGAATATGTATACTGCTAAATAAAAGAAACTGGAAGGTCTGCCTAACGTGATCATCTTTGCTCTTTCTGGATCACAGGGATGTGAATAAGAATACAGATTTTAAAGGATTGTTTCAATCAATTAAAAAACTAAAGCCAGATGGCTTATCAACTCAGCCATATTTAGTGCAGGAAATAAACAAATCAGCAGCTGTCATGTAAAAGGCTGTATACCTAGCTGGGGACTTGAGGATGGGCCTACTGTGATACATTTTGAAGTCTCTGAAACCAGAGTTTAGTGTGAAATTGGGCATTTTATATGAATATACAACTGAAGATATCATGATGTTGGGGATTGAAGGCAGGAAGAGTATAAATAACCCTATAATGCTGTAGAGCCATTTAGGTTATGAACCACCATCACACTGGGAAACTGACACCATTCAACTCTTCACTGGATATTCAAAGGGAATTTTGTCTGTGTCTACATTTCTTCTGCTTTTTGATGGAGAATCATAGTTTTCACATTTCTTTTATACGTTACTCACTTTTGGATTTTTTTCTCTAATGCCCTCTAAATCAGTGAGATATTTTGGGAAGAAGTTTCCAAATAGTAATGGCATATGTTTAAAAAAAAAAAAATAGACAACAGGCTCAAAATGGAGTCACTTGTGCCAAGACCATGTCACCAAACTGAAACTTAATACCTAACCTAGCAGTTTCAACCTCCCCCAGGAATATAATCTTTAACTGGTCAGTCTGGAATTTACTGGTCAGCAGTAGTGAGGTAATTCACTTGAGAGACCCCTCCAACACCCCCCTCCCCAAAGAAAGATGAGGTAATCCATTCTTTCCTTGCCCCTGCCCCCTTCTGTCTGTAGAAGTCCCCTATTTTGTATAACAATTTGGAGCTTCTTTCTATTTGCTTTCTATTTCTTTCTATTTGCTTCTTTCAATTTCTATCAGGCAGGGATGCTGCCTGATTCATGCATAAAGCCAGTGTGATCCTTAAGTTTATTCAGCTGAATTTTGCTTTTTAACACACATTAAGCTTAATTTTACAGAGATATTCCCACAAGATTTCTTACAGAGACATGCATGAGACCTCTTCGTTTTGTGAAATAGGGATAGGGTGAAGTAAAGAGTTTTTAATAGCGAACACTTTTTGGGACTCTCAGGAAGTCTGGGTGTCATTCTCTTGTGATTTTGGAACTCTTTTACTTTTAGAGTCTAAAATTTACACTGACAACTGACAGTGCCCTCAACAGTTTGCCATTCCCAGAGAGAGCTATATATTTATTTATTTTAAAATTTAAATTCAATTACTTAACATATAGTGTATTATTAGTTTCAGAAGTAGAGTTCAGTGATTCATCAGTCTTATATAACACCCAGTGCTCATTACAACACGTGCCCTCCTTAATGTCCATCACCTACTTATCCCATCCTCCCATCCTCCAGAGATAATTATTTAATGTTCATTCATTTCTTTCCAACCACAGTATCAAAACAAGACACAAAAAGATTTGGCATGGCAATCTCTGGCAGACAAAAGGCTAGTGAAATTATGAAACAATCATCTCATGTTGCTAAAATATTGTAAAAGAACATTTAATCTTATGGTTGCTAAATTCACTCCTGGCTCTATACTTGCTTTTTTTGTTTCTTGGTCTTTACATATTTTTTTCTTTAAATTTGAGTATATTTAATACACAATGATATGACATCATATGGTTCTGTAATTGACTTGGTAACTAAGTACATACCAACTGCAGCCACTGAAGACAGCCAAGTCTGAAGACATCAGATGTTTACCTTGACACAATCTTTTCCACAATATGTTCCATGGCTGTTAAAGGTGTTCTTTGGAAGAAGGTTTCTTCAGTCAAAGAAGGTTGTGGAACACTTGACCAAACAAAATTCAACAGCCTTCCCGCTGAAGCATTTCTCAAAGCCTTCAATATATTTACATACAATGAGAACCTCTAAGAGGAGGTTACAATATATACTATTTGTCAAATGTATTTGCTCATAGGACTTTTTAAAAAAAGATTTATTTATTTATTTATTTGACAGAGAAAGAGAAAGAGAGAGATCACAAGTAGGCAGAGCTGCAGGCAGAGGCGCGGGGGGTGGGTGGGTGGGTGGTGTGAAGCAGGGAGCCCGATGCGGGGCTTGATTCCAGGACCCCAAGACCATGACCTGAACCGAAGGCAGAGGCTTAACCTACTCAGCCAGCCAGCCAGCCAGCCAGCCAGCCTTCTTTTTTTTTTTTTTTTGAGGAGCACCCATAAGACTAATATTTAAACCACAAAAGTAAGATGGATTTTACAATGTAATTTTGAGGCACTTTTGTCAGTTGCTTTCCCAGCAACCTTTTCCTCTTCTCCCCTCTTCTAATCCTCAGTTTCCATTTTGAGAACTTATAAGGTTCTAGGGATGCTGATTTTGCCCCTCAACCCAGGGATGAAACATATGACCTAGGCTAAGCCATTCATTGTGTTCCATCCAACCGACTTTGGTGATTGGTTGGAGGGGGCAGATATCAGAGCCCAGTCCAATCAGAGTTCTTCCTGGAAATGCATATGGGAGAACTGTGCTGGCTTCTTCCTGGGGATATTGGTGAGCAAGCAAGCCAGCCTAGGAACTTTAGGCTACCCTTCTGGAAATGCAAAGAGAGCCAGTTTTATCAGGAAGGCAGTAACAAAGAAGGCAGAAGGTATGGTGAGAAACCAGTCCTCAGGGAGCTTGGAGCAAGCTCTCCCTGTGGACATTTTATGTGATACCCCGTAAATTTCCTTTATTGTTAAGCCAGTTGAGTTCAGTTTTCTTTTTAAAGGATTTTATTTATTTATTTATTTATTTATTTACTTGAGAGACAGTGCATGCGGGTGTGTGGGAGCTGGAGGAGGGGTAGAGGGAGAGACAGAATCTCAAGCAGACCCCACTGACTGAAGGCTGAAGAGGGGCTCAATCCCACAACACTAAGATCATGACCTGAGCTGAAATCAAGATTCAGATGCCCAACTAAGTGAGGCACCCAGGTGCCCCTTAAGTTTTTTTTTTTTTAAGATTTTATTTATTTATTTGACAGAAAGAGAGATCACAAGTAGGCAGAGAAGCAGGCAGAGAGAGAGGGGGAAGCAGTCTCCCCGCTGAGCAGGAAGCCCAATATGGGATCCCAGCACCTTGGGATCATGACTCAAGCTGAAGACAAAGGCTTAACCCACTGAGGAATTCAGGTGCCCCTTACGTTTGGTTTTCTATTATTAGATAGTTTGCTTCCACAGTGAGACACACACTATAAAGGATTACCACCCCTTTTAAGAAAATAAATATCTATTTAACTGTAAAAGGAAGATTTACTCCTCTCTTTCCTCTCTGCAGTCGACTTTCAGTTTTACTTTCCACTGGGATCTGTAATTGTTTATTGTTGCTATGACAACAATGTTCCAAAAGTGTGCTGTTCTCATTTTTACACTCCTGTACAAGTGTCATCAAAACACCCTGCTCCAACTTCATCAAATCAGCAACAAATCAACCTACTCTGTACCAGGCAAGAAGGGTTCCAAGTTAGGATAGTTCTTGATTCTGAAGAAGCTAATAGTCTAAGTTTCAAATTTTCCAAATAATTTTACTCAAAATTGTGGGAAATAGATATAGAAGTTGGAAACATTATAGATGCCTGTTTTACAAAGACATTTCCACAGTTAGCACAGCTAATCTGTCCTTATTCCCCCTGTCCTGTGATATTTTCATTCTAGCTCCAAAGAGTTGGACCAAAGCAGCCTGTCTAGGTGCCTCACCTCCTGTCTGCTTCCTTCTCTCTCCATGGAAGAAGCTACCTTCATTCAATACCCAGAAGCAATTTCCTAGGCATTTTGGTTTTATTTATTTATTTAGGCAAAATTCACATAATATAAAATTAATTACTTTAAAGTGAAGAATTCAGTGGTTTTTGGTACATTTACAATGTTACACAACCACATTTTACTACCCTCAAAACATTTTCATCATCCCTCAAAAAACTTTGTCCGCATGAAGCAGTCATTCGCCTTCCCCTGGCGATTACCTCAATCCCTGGCAGCTACCAGTTTGTTTTCTGATTTTTATGGATTTACCTATTCTGGATATTTCATACCAATGGCATCATTTAGTATATGGTTTTTCTGTCTGGCTTCTTTCACTTAGCATAATGTTTTCTTTCTTTTTTTTTAATACAGCAATGAGTCAAGAGCATTCACACTTTCATAGTGCTTCCAAATTTCTAACAGATATCTTCATGACTCAGGAAAAAAAAAAACAGAAATTCTCAAATCATAAGTAATTAGTATTTTTTCAAAAAGATTATTTATTTATTTATATATTTGAGAGGAGACAAAGCATGAACAGGTGTGGGGGGGAGGGGCAGAAGGAGAGGGACAACTGGACTCCCTGCTGAGCAGAGAGCTTGCCAGGGGGCTCTGTCACAGGACTCTGAGATCATGATCTGAACAGAAGGCAGATGCTTAAACAACTGAGCCACCCAAGCACCCCCTTATAGCTAATATTCTGACACAGATTCAGAAGCACAGGGTCTTATTTGGAAATATCAAAGAGAAAAGATGAAAATATTCTGTAAATTAGTAAGAACAAAAATATAAAGCAATACACATACTCTCTCTCCACCTTCAGGAGTGCTTAGGTAGAAAAAAAGGAATGAATGTTTATTGAATACATAGTATTTGTTAGGGACTTTGTGGCATTTTATGAGACTGACAAGCTGCCTAATACACTAAGGAGGCCAGTTAACACCATATGGGATTTTAGTAATTCACCATAAAGAATGGTTGGTTAGAATATAGAAAAAAAACAAAATAAAATGATATTCATAGTCAAACAACCCTCACATTTGGTATATTTCTTTCTAAGTTTTTTTTTAATATGTATGGATTGTTAACATTTTGTTTAGTTTTATATAGTTGTAATAATTCATTTACATGGGGAGCCTGGGTGGCTCAGTGGGTTAAAGCCTCTGCCTTTGGCTCAGGTCATGATCTCAGGGTCGTGGGATCGAGCCCCGCATCAGGCTCTATCGGGCTCTCTGCTTGGCGGGGAGCCTGCTTTCCCCTCTCTCTCTGCCTGCCTCTCTGCCTACTTGTGATCTGTCTCTGTCAAAGAAATAAATAAAATCTTAAAAAATAATAATAGTTCATTTACATGACTTTTTCCAAAGCAAACACACTTTCCCATGTGATTCTAAGTTATTCATGATATCATTTTGATGGCTATAAAATACTTCATTTTATGATTGCAGCATCATTTATAATTACTATTTTATTGGACATTTATATTATCTCCAATTTCTTGTTTTACCAATGATGTGATACATGTTTTGTAAATAAAGCTGTTTCACATTTTTTGATTATTTCATTAAGAAAAACTTCCAAAATGAGAAGTATTGGGTCAAAGGGCATGAATAGATTAAGGATATGCCTCTAGATCCAATATTACCAATATTAACCTATCAATATTCACTTAAATGTATGATCACTCCAGTGTATTTTAAAACATATTACTACAACACAGCAAAAGTAAACACTTTATGGTACTGAATTAAAAAATTTTTTAAAGATTTTATTTATTTATTTGACAGAGAGAAAAGAGAGATCGAGCATGAGCAGGGGAGAGGGACAGAAGGAGAGGGAGAAGCGAGCTCTCCTCTGAGCAGGGAGACCGACATGGGCTTGATCCTAGGACCCAGGACCATGACCTTAGTTGAAAGCAGGTGCTTAACCAACTGACCCACCCAGGCTCCCTGAATCAAAATTTTTTAAAAATCAAATTGTTGGGGCACCTGGGTGGTATGCAGTCGGTTAAGCATCTGACTCTTCGTTTTGGCTCAGGTCCTGATCTCAGGGTGGTGAGATCCAGCCCTGGGTTGGGCTCTGGGCTCAGTTCGATGTCTGCTTGAGTTTCTCTCTCCCTGTCCTTCTGCTCCTCCCCATCCCCTACCCCTGGCACACACACACTCTCTCTGTCTCTCTCAAATAAATAAATAAATCTTTTAAAAAATCAACTTGTAGAACAAAACGGATGTCTGGTACAAACAAAAGAAAAACATCCTTACTTTTCAACAAGTTTTTGTTCTCCATTATTTTTTACAGTATTGTGAAAGTAACTAGCAAACTTCAACTCTTTCAATCTTCGAAGTGAGGGAATCTAAGGAAATCCTAAAACTATTCACACAAATAGAATGAAAATGGGATAAGGCATCATGCCTGATCAACCAGTCACAAATTCACAGGGCTCCTTGAGCTGGGAGTGATACAGCAATTGGGGTATATAATGAAGAATTGAAACCTCTATTACCATTCAGATGCTTGATACGTAGATGACTACATAATGTTAATTATAACATTTGTAGGTTTCACAATTATGAGATGATAGTCTTCCCTCTGCCAGCAGGTGGCAGTAGATACTGCAACTAGGTCTTGGAGTCCAAAATGTAAAACCGTTTGTCTGAGATTTCAATTTTCAGCATGACTTTTTATATTTAAATAATAATAGTAGTACCCTGTAGGAAAACAGATGAATTCGTTATGTCACAATCTTGCTTCATCTTTATTTCTGTCATTGGTACCAACCAGAATTTCTGAATGTGAAGTAATCAGTAAACGTTAAGTAGCATGCACTTACATGCTAATCATTAGAGACCATCATTTTAACAAATTTTTATAACGACTTCCTTTTTTTTTTAAAGATTTTTTTTTTTAAAGATTTTATTTATTTATTTGACAGAGAGAGATCACAAGTAGGCAGACAGGCAGGCAGAGAGAGAAGGGGAAGCAGACTCCCTGCTGAGCAGAGAGCCCAATGCAGGGCTTGATCCCAGGACTCTGGGATCATGACCTGAGCTGAAGGCGGAGGCTTTAACCCACTGAGCCACCCAGGCACCCCTATAACTACTTTCTTTTAAAGTCTCTTTTCATTCTTTTCCGTTCCTTATCTCCTGCCAACAATCCAAGTCTTTTAACCACCTCAGATGATTTATTTTGGTAACTTTCTTAATGACTTTTTTGCCTTTACTATCCTCTTATTTCAATTAACTGTAAACACCACAAGAAGACTAATCTTTCTAATACATCTTTTGTATAATTCTCTTTTCAAAGAGGAGTAGTGTAAGAGCAGTCAGAAGTCTATTGTAGCTCAGTGGACAAATGTGGAGGAACTCAGAGCAGGTAGGACATGGGATGGAGAGGAGGAGCTCCATATAAATGTCATTATGGCTGTGAGCCCATCAGGACTGACTGGATGGGATGGGAATAAAGAGAATAAAATGTGATTGCCAAGTCCTCTGCCTTAAGGAAGAAAATGGAGAGTGGTAGGAGAAGTGAATGGTGGCCTGGTGGTCCCCATTTCTTGGGGGGTACGCTGAACTAAGGTTCACTGAGCCTAAGTCACTCTCCAAAGACAGAGAGATCAGTGTGTAAGGAAAGAGACTGAGGAAAGCATGTTCCCCAGCATTTTCCATGCAGAGCTCAAGTTTTATCAGAGATTGAATTCCTCTAGACTGGTGTTTTTCAAACTATCAGTGGTGAATGATTTTTTTTTAATTTTTAAAATTTTATTTATTTATTTGATGGACAGAAATCACAAGTAGGTAGAGAGGCAGGCAGAGAAAGAGGGGGAAGCAGGCTCCCTGCTGAGCAGAGAGCCCAATGCAGACTCGATTCCAGGACCCTGAGACCATGACCTGAGCCGAAGGCAGAGGCTTTAACACACTGACCACCCAGGCACCCCTGAATGATCTTTTTATTTATTTATTTATTTTAAAGATTTTATTTATTTATTTGACAGAGAGAGATCACAAGTAGACAGAGAGGCAGGCAGAGAGAGAGAGAGGAGGAAGCAGGCTCCCCGCTGAGCAGAGAGCCTGATGCGGGACTCGATCCCAGGACCCTGAGATCATGACCTGAGCCGAAGGCAGCGGCTTAACCCACCGAGCCACCCAGGCGCCCTGAATGATCTTTTTAAATTACCATCCCACCACTGACCAATACTTTTTAAAAAATAACAAAATGAATTACTAGAAAAGTGAAATTAAAAAACCCAAAGACCTATAAAATGTATTCCCCAGGTTTTATATTGTTTGATTCAACAAACATTAGTCTTAAATAGGCATAGGAGTTTCTAAACACCCACTCTCAAATTCTGTTCTTATTTCTTCTTAGATGGTAATGAATAGTTTGTAGACTCCTGGCCCCAAATTTACGGCTATAGTTCAGATGATTTCCTATGAAGTCTCCTCTCTGTACTCCTTCAGCCTTAGGGTGATAAGGGCTTCTCAGGATTGCATGTCCATAAATGTTTTACTCTTGACTTTGCTCACACCTCAATAAACCGTTCCTTCATTAAATATCCTTTAAAAAAGATTTATTAATTTATTTTAGGAGACAGAGGGAGAGGAGGAGAGAAACTTAAGCAGACTCTGTGCTTGTGACCCTGAGGTTATGACCTGAGCCAAGACCAAGAGTCAGATGCTTAACAGACTGTGCTACCCAGGTGACCCAAGCATCCTTTTTTTTTTTTTTTTAAGTTTTATTGAAGCATAACTCACATTCAGTAAACTGCACCTATTTAAAGTGTATAGCTTGCTGAGTTCTGACAATTTACACTGTATACCATCACGGTGATCAATAACCATCCTTACTACCTCAAAAGTTTCATTGAACGTTCTTTGTTTCTTTTTAAAAATATCATTAAACATTCATTCTTTTTTTTTTAATTCTTTTTTTTTTTTAAGTAAGTTTATGCCCAACGTGGTACATGAAATCAGTACTCCCAGGTCAAGGGTCATATGCTCTACCAACTGAGCCATCCAGGTGCCCCATATCATTAAAAACTTTTGAATTAAACATTTGAATGTGCCATCTCTTCCCTATCAAAACTCTGACAGAGTCCTGGGTCTCAAAAATTCAGTTTTTTTTACTCTAAGTCCAGTGATCTCTTTATATTATAGTCTATAATTTTATGAACAGTGTTAGATGATCAGTTATCTTTCTAACATTTGTTTTATTTCTGTTACTCTATTGTTAGTTCAACTAAGGTCATTGCCATATTTCTTTTTGTTGCATACATTCCACTGATTGCAGAAGAACACTTGCTAAGTAGCTGTTTCAATGTAGAATTGTTTGCAAGAGCGATGCCTGGGCGGTTCATTCAGTTGAGTGTCCCACTCTTGGTTTCCTCTCAGGTCATGATCTCAGGGTGATGAGATGTAGCCCAGTGTGAGTCTCCACGCTCAGTGGGGAGTCTGCTGGAGGATTCTCTCTCTCTCTTTGCCCCTCCTCCTGCTCATGCTTGCTCTCTCTCAAATAAATAAATAAATCTTAAAAAAAGAAAAGAACAGTTTGCAAGAAATAGAGACCCACTCAAACTATTTAAATGGAAGGGGATTACAGTAAGAAGCATTAATTTCAAACAAGAGCAGTGATATGGCTGGGCCTAGCTCCGCCCTGGGACCTCAGCACAGGTGACCATCAATGCTTGTTCCAGTTTAATCCTTTGTCAGTAAATTGGCTTAGCTCTGCTCCATGAATGTGCATCCTTCTGTCTCACTGCCGGCTGGTAATTTTACTCCAATCTCTTATCTTTTTGAGTCAGGCCACATAAGTCAGAGAGATTGCTGCCAATCGATGACTCTCTACAACCTACCTTGTGCCAGGTGACCATCCTTGGTCAAATTAACTGGGAGACCAGATTATGGTTACTGCACAAACTGAGGAAGATTTAGATGGGGCAGAATCTCTGATGTGGGGGTGTAAGTGGTTCTAGAGAGAGAGGAAAGTAATATTTATTCATCAACTAATATAAAGTTCTTATATAAAAGTAAGTTTTTAGCCAATTCCTTTCATTCTACCAGCCATTTTCAAATCCTCCTAGCCTTTGTACTTAGGCTTTTATTAGAAAGTGCTGAAAGAAAGAATAATCCATAAGGCTGATGTCACTAGCTCTTAAGGGTATAGAATCTGTTGATATTGTTAAGAGCAAGTTTAGACTAAGCTGTAAGTGCTAATTGTTAAGTCCTAAAAAGTTAGAAAAGTTTCTTCTTTGTGTAGTTCTTAGAGCTTAAAATATGCATGTTGAAATGCTAAGAGGGAGACAGGGTATACAGAACTTCTCAAATTATTATTTTTTTTTAAAGCTTTTATTTATTTATTTGACAGAGAGAGACCACAAGTAGACGGAGAGGCAGGCAGAGAGAGAGAGAGAGAGAGGGAAGCAGGCTCCCCGCTGAGCAGAGAGCCCGATGCGGGACTCGATCCCAGGACCCCGAGATCACGACCCGAGCCGAAGGCAGCGGCTTAACCCACTGAGCCACCCAGGCGCCCTCAAATTATTTTTGATCACAGAGACCTTTTTTCCATAGGCTTCTTTTTTTTTAAAGATTTTTATTTATTTATTTGTCAGAGAGAGAGAGAGAGAGTGAGCACAGGCAGACAGAGTGGCAGAGGGAGAAGCAGACTCCCTGTGGAGCAAGGAGCCCGATGTGGGACTCGATCCCGGGACGCTGGGATCATGACCTGAGCTGAAGGCAGCCGCTTAACCAACTGAGCCACCCAGGCGTCCCTTCCATAGGCTTCTTAAGGGAACACGCTTTGAGAGACTGTGGATCTGCTAAACATAGTAGAGCAATTAAAAAAAGAAAAAAAAAAAAAAAAAAGAAGTGCCTCATACATGGCTTATATTCTACATAGTGTAGACAATGTACCCAAGGGTAGAACTAAACCACAAACTTCTGGCTGCTTGCCAGTCTTTAAAACAGGCAGTACCCACAGTGTTATGCCTTTATGAAGCTGCAAAAAAAAGTTGAAAAAAAAAAAAGCTGGGGTCATTAAATCTTTCAGAACAATTGGCACTAATCGGTGTGCTTATTTCGGGATAGTTTGTGTACATAATAGTTTACAATCCATGTTTCTCAAATTCGTAGGTAGTCTCTGGACTACATTTTGAAGAATGATATGGAAGTTTCACAGCAAGCCCTTGGCTGTGGGGAATTACCATAATCAAGTCTCATGGAGAAAGGGTGGCAGCTGTTACTTTTAATCAGTGTGCTCGGAGAGGGAGGAAAATGAAGGCTCTTTGTTTTCCTGCTGGTGGATGGATGGCTGGTAGTTGGCAGTTTGCCAGATTACCAAATCAGTTTTTCTTGATACACTTGGTCTCTGGAGAGGTTGAAATGCTTGGCAGCTCCCGCAGATCCTCAGCCTGCTCTGTATACTTGTGTATATGTCAGTGAGCTCAGAAAGGAGCTCATCTGTTACCAAATAAATGCAACATTGAGTTGTCCTGGGCTGGTTAGTTCTCTCCCACCTCTTTGCCTCTCTGTCAAGTTCCTCCTGGAAAGCACTCAGATTCACATAAATTGCTTTTCACATTAAAGGCAATTTTTGCTTTTCTTCAAGTTGCTCTGTTTGCTGCAGGGTGGTGGAAATTAAAGAAGGAAAGACACTATGGCTGGTCAAATAGCAGTAGCTACAGATGGACTGTTTACAGAGCCCTGTTGGGGGTGGGGGCAGGAGTTGATAATCTGATGAGCAAGACAGATAAAAATGAGAGTATGGGACGCCTGGGTGGCTCAGTAGGCTAAGCATCGCCTTCAGCTCAGGTTATGATCCCAGGGTCCTGGGGTCAAGTCTCACACGGGGCTCCTTGTTCTACAGGGAGCCTGCTTCTCTCTCTGCCTGCTGTTCCCTCTGCTTGTGCTCTCTCTCACTCTGTCTTTGACAAATAAAATAAATAAAAATAAATCTTAAAAAAAAAAAGACTGAGAAAATACCTTTAAAAATGAAAGAGGAAGAATTGTACAACCTGATCACATGATATATAACATGTGTTCAATATGTAATTCTCTAAGTGATTCAAAATAGCAAATAGAAATAATAGCAAATAAGAAATCAATTCACTCAATAACTATTTTTGAGTGTTTAGTGTGTGCCAGATACTAAGGATGTATTGGTGAACAATATCAGGTAATGAAGATTTACCCATGATTTCTTCTAAGAGTTTAATGGTTTTCACTCTTGTATTTAAGTCCTCAACCCATCTTGAGGTGGGTTTTTTTTTTTGTTTATTTTTGTGTTGGTATATGGGATGAAGTAAGGGCCCAACTTCATTCTTTTGCATGTGGATACCCAGTTGTCTCAGCATCATTTATTGAAGAGATTATTCTTTTCCTGTAGAATGGCCTTGGCACCCTTGACATATATATTAACTATGTACATAAGGTTTATTTCTGGCCTCTAATTCTATTCCATTGGTGTGTATGTTTATCCTTATGTAATTACTACAGTTCTGATTGCTCTAATTTCATAGTAAGTTTTAAATTAGTAATTTGGAGGATTCATGTGTCCTCTAAATGTGTTCTTCTTTTTCAAGATTGTTTTTGTTATGTGGGGTCCCTTGAAATTCAGTATGAATTTGAGCATCAGATTTTCCATTTCTGAAAAAAAGGCCATCAAAATTTTGATAGGGGTTGCATTGAACTTGTAGATCACTTTAGGTAACATTGTCATCTTAACATCTTCTGTCATCTTCTGATCCATGAACATGGAATGTCTTTCCATTTATTTGCCTTCTTTAATTTTCTTTAAAGCAGTATTTTATAGTTTTCAGTGTATAAGGCTTTCATCATCTTGGTTAAATTTATTCTTTAAGTATTTTGTTCTTTTGGATGCTATTGTAACTGTATGTAGGGTTTTGTTTTTGTTTTGAGAGAGAGTGTGAGTGAGCAGGGCAGGCGAGGGGCGGGGACAGAGAGAGAGAGAATCTTAAGCAGGCTCCATGCCCAGTGCAATGCCCGGATACAGCGCTGGATCTCACAACCTGATCATGACCTGAGCTGAACTCAAGAGTCAGATGTTTAGCCGACTGAGACACCCAGGCGCCTCATGTAACTGTATGTAGGTTTTTGGAAGCCATATCAAGGGAGTAATATTCAAAGTAGATGAAACCGTGTAAGGCATGGGGCACAGTGTTGTGAAATACGTCTATATTAAGGGAACCATATCTAGCTGGGAATGGCTGGGAATGCCACATTAAGTGGTGTGGCAGGAACAAGATGAAAAAGTGAGGAAGGAGAAGTGAATCTGGGGCCCTACACACTATGTGAGGTTATAGACAACCAATTAGGGATTCTAGGCTCTCCTAGAAGTCTGGTTAATACTTTATCTCTTCTATACATCTGACTGTCCTCTCAATCATAGTGGATGATCTCACTGAGATAACAGAAAACTATCAAAAAGGAACTTCCTCATTTCTACATACTAAATCGTTATGGCTATTTGCATGTATACCCATGGACTCCATCTTGCCCCTGGTCAACAGTGAGCAAGCATTCTTTTGAGCAAAGGTCATTTTTTACTTGGCTACTAGGTACCCTGCCCCCTATACCTACTCAATATTTTGCTGCCTCAGATATTCCCTCTTTCTCTTTGTCATCACTGTTTCTCTCTCCATTGCTTCATTCCACCAGTCTACATGCTCTGTTATTTCCCATTTAAACACACTTTTTCCTTACCCCAGCACCCCCTCTCACAACCACCTCATTTCTTTGTTCTATGTAACAAAATTTCTTGAAAGAATTGTTTGTTCAAATTTTCTTTACTTCTCATCTTTCAAAATTTGCTAATAGGTAATACATGTACATGGAGATAGATTACCTCTATTTCTGTACTTTAGCCATCAAGTTCCCCCTCCTGGAGGCAACAACTATTACCAGTTTCTTATATAATTCTTCCAGAGATAATCTTAAAATTAAAATACACATGTAGTATATATGTACAACACAAAACAAAGGGCCCCTAATGTAAACTATGGACTTCAGCTAATAATAATGTACCAATACTGGTTCAACTGTAATAAATGTGCTACAGTAAAGCAAGTTATTAATAATTAGGGAATCTTTGAACAGTGGGAAAGGGGAATATATGGGAACGCCAGTATTAGCTGCTCAATTTCCTGTAAAATTAAAACAACCCTAAGTCTCTAAAACAACCTATAGTCTATTAATGGGGTGACTGGGTGACTCAGTCTGTTAAGCTTCCATGTCTTGATTTTGGCTCAGGTCATAATCTTGGGGTTGTGAGACTGAGTCCTACCTTGGGGTCCAGTTTCGCTGGGTGTGGAGTCTGCTTCAGATTCTTTCTCTCCTTCTGTCCGCCCCCCCAAAATAAATAAATCTTAAAAAATGAAAACAGAGGGGCGCCTGGGTGGCTCAGTGGGTTAAGCCGCTGCCTTCGGCTCAGGTCATGATCTCAGAGTCCTGGGATTGAGCCTGCTTCCTCCTCTCTGTCTGCCTGCCTCTCTGCCTGCTTTTGAACTCTCTCTGTCAAATAAATAAATAAAACCTTTAAAAAAAAATGAAAACAGAAGAATGCTGAGAATAATAAATATGAAAGCAAGAACTAGTTCTTTGAGAAAGCAAATAGTAAAAGATATGAACTGTTAGCTAATGAAGGAAACGTGCTGAGGAAGGGGATGGATGAAGATTTACTTTAAAAAAAATTAAAAAAAAAATTTATTATTAAATATTTCAGGCATACCAAAAGGCTCAAACAATAATGTGAGGCATGCCTGTCAAACCATCACCAACCTAAAGAATGAAACATAATCAAACAGCATTTGAAGGCCCTGTACACTTCTTGATGTCCTCTCGCTCATTTCCCACTATCTTTAAATTTTAGTGTTTATCATTCCAATGCATTTTGTAATTTTATAATTTATATACATTTCCCCCAAAGTTGTATTATTTTGCATGTTTTGAACTATATAAATGGTATTTTACACTACATATTCTTCAACTTGTTTGCTTAGCCCTGTTTTTCCCATGTTTATCCGTATTATCCACGTTAGTAGATATGGAGTACATTCTTTTCTACCTGCTATATTCTATTACATCGCATACATATACCACAATTTACTTACTCTTGTTAACGTCAATGAACAGATTTTTTGCAACTATTAAGCTTTATCATTAGCATTATTGTATGCGCAGGCATTTCTTGCGGTCCATATGGGAGACTTATCCTAAAAGCGGGGTAGGCACATGTAATTTTACTAAATAATTCCTAATCGCTCTCCCAAGCACTTGTGTCGGTTTAGACTACAAGATAGTTCCTGTTGCTCCAGTGCTCATCAACACGGAGGCAGTGAGACTTTTCACTCTATATTTCTGTGTTCATGGCATTTCACGTTATACGAATTCTCCAATTTTATTTCAATTAGTTCTCACAATAAATCAGTGGGTTAGGCATTATTATTCCCATTTGCAGATGAGAAAACAAAAACAAAATCTCTCCGTTTTGAGACAACAGTTTCTTTTCTTTCTTTAAAAAAAAAAAAATCTAACTTCAGCCGCGCGTATCGATCCTTCTTCCTGTCCGCTCTGGAAAGGCTGCTGGCTTGGAAAGTAGATTGCATTCGGCCGGCTGTCCAGAGTTGGCGGCGTTCCCTACCTCTCCTCCACCCTCCCCAAGACTGCTCGGTACCTCCCCACCCCAAGGCCGTCGTGGCTCTGAAACGCGGTAGAACAGGGTTTGGACCACTGGCGACGCCGTAGTCCCCTCCTTTTTTCTCCCCCGCCCCGCTCTGTGCTCCGAGGGCGCCCTCCGCCGCGCTGGAGAAGGCGGGGACGGAGACTTCCAGCAGCACCGCTCTTCCGGATAGGCCCAGGCTTGCGGCGCCAGAGCTCCGGTCACCGGAAGTGCTGCGGTCTCTCCCTCTCCTGAGCCGCTGTCGCCGAGGTTGGAGCGCTGCCCCGGAAGTCCTCCCCCTGTCCCCCGCCCGCGGCAAACATGGCGGTAGACTCGGCGATGGAGCTGCTATTTTTAGATACTTTTAAACACCCTAGCGCTGAGGTAAGGCTTCGCGACTTGATTCCGATCCTGCTTCTCGACTTGAGGACCCTTACAAAAGGTCATTAGGCGTGCCTCGACTTTTCCTCCTGCCGATTGCCGCTTTAACTCCTCACATGCCAGCCCCCCCCCCCCCCAGCTTGGGTGTGGGCAACCACGTCGGAGGGAGGGCGGTGGTAGCCTCCTGGTTTCCCTGCTTTCCGTTAGTTCCCCTTGTCTGTGGTCGAGTCGGCCGCTCAGCTTGCCTTGCTCCTTTGTTGTGCTGTTGTTCCTGTCAGCTTTGGGCGGTGAGAAGGGTCATGGTTCTCAGGTTTACCTCAGGTGCTGTTTGGGAGGGGTCTCGGACAGCTTGAGTTTGACAGTACAGGTGACTGAACAGGTCACGCAGGCTTTGTGGTTCCTAAATCCCTTCTCCTAGGTCTCCTTCCTTGCAGGAGTTGTGTTGCCCAGATGTGACACTCACTCGGTTTAGGATTGCGGCGTTCTCCAGTTGGCCCTGAAACTTTAAGACTTAGCTCTTGGAAAGATTTCACACAGTAAGGCATGGATTACTTACATGGAACGTCCTTTGCGTGGACTTACGAAGAGAGAACTGAGAGAATTGTAGTCAAACTGTACAGCATAGTTGCGTTGTCGTTTGTGAGCGGCGAGGGTGGGGGGGGGGGTCTTGCGGAGTAATCATTCTGTAATAACTTGAGTTCCCTTGAACGTATGACTGACCCTGTGATAATGAAATTGAGTATAGCTGGTTAACTAAAGGTTCCCGAAAGCTGACAACAATGAACATTAACGAAGTCCATAGAGAGACTAAAACCACCCAGAACTCACTTTTCTCTTTCAGTGTAAACTTAGAGAACTCTTCTTTCCTCAGAGAGAATGATGATAGTGAGTAGTGGCTGTATCTTCCTGCTTTGTTTGGCAAAATAGAAAGTTGACAACTTTGGTCTTCTAATTGTTTCAGCGAATGGTTTATAGGTGTGTAAAAATCAAGACTTCAGAAACTTACAAACAGTGAATGCATTTGTGGTCTCATTTCTTGTGGTTCAGTTAGTTGTGCTTGTTCAACGACCATACATGTCTGACTGTACTTCCAGCTAAGCTTTAGAAAACTCTTGGAGTTAGTAGTTGGATCAGAACAGACCTGTCATGTGTACAGTAAAAGAGAACTATTAAAAATGAAAGAAACATGGGGCGCCTGGGTGGCTCAGTGGGTTAAGCCTCTGCCTTCTGCCCAGGTCATGATCTCAGGGTCCTGGGATCGAGCCTCGCATCGGGCTCTCTGCTCTGCAAGGGAGCCTGCTTCCCCCCTCTCTCTCTGCCTGCCTCTCTGCCTACTTGTGATCTCTCTCTGTCAAATAAATAAAATCTTTAAAAAAAAATAAAATAAAAATGAAAGAAACATATGATAAGTTAGTGGCATTCTTGTTTGGGAAAATCAGCATTCATTCACTTATAAAATTAAGAATCTAGTGTTTCTTCATTCATTCTTAGACAAACATTGAGAATCAGGAGAGGATAGGACCAGTGTGGGCAGTGTTTGAGGGAGGCTTAGTAGAGATCCCATTTGAACTGAGTCTTGAAGGAAGGCTAAAGGTAAGTGGGGGATATGGAACATTGAATTGTTTGTTCCTAGGGAGTTTATAACTAAATATTCCAGGTTAGGTCCACAAAATTATGATTCAAATTAGAATCCGTTAAGTACGTGACGAAGCAGTGGGAATTCATTGGGTTTTATCATCTTTCTTTCCCTCTCTCTTTCGTTTTAAAAGTGAGCTAGCTATACACCCAATGTGGGGCTTGAGATCAAGAGTTGCATTCTCTACCGGCTGAGCCAGCCAGGCGCCCTATTCCAAAGTGCCGATTTGTGTCTGACGTATTAGGATCTGAGTCAATATTTCTTTAGCTTCCTTAGGTGCTACCAATAAAGGCTATGTGATTTCAGGGGAGGGAGAAATCCCTCTTGATTTGAGAATATCAGGTAAGACTTCATCAAGGCTGTGAACTAGGTCCTTGATGGAAGAGGAAATGTTCCACAATTGTAGATAAGAAAGCAGGGCATTTATTCTCCTGGAGTAGTCGGTCCTCTTTAGAGAATGCCAAAAGTCCTAGTATGAAGTGATAGCTGAAGGGCAGTTTGAAGCCAGATCATGGAATTCCTTGAATGCTCAGCAAAGGAGTGTGGACTTTATTTTGTAGGAAATAGGTAGTTTTTGAGCAGGTAAATTAATTGACTAGTAAATACATTAAATTGATTAATTGATCAGTAATACCTAAAATGTTTCAGAAAAATTAGAGGTAGCAAATCAAGAAGAAAAATGTGAGATGTAGTGAAAATTCTAGGTTAGCAGATAGGCAGTAATCACTGCCAGCATTTACTGAATGTTTATTTTGTTCAAGACTCAGTGCTTTGGTAATTTAGTTATATTTTCTCTAATTACCTTTGAACAATTTTGAGAGATTCTTATCCTCTATTTATAGATAAGAAGACTTCATGTGAGAGGTTAGGTGACTGTCCTAAAGTGGTGTAGCTGGATTAAGGCATTTCAGTGCATATTTCCTGGCTCTAAAGCAGTGCCATACTGTGTCTCAGTGGGACTAAGTAGGAGGGGATAGACACAAGATAAATTTTGAATATAGAATTGACAGCATGGCAACTGATTGTGTGAGGGATAAAGAGTAGCTAAAAATGATAGAGTCCTAGTTATAGAGACTAGAGAACTGGTGGGATCATTGATAGAAATAGAAATGTCTGGAATTGGGTGTGGTGGGAACAAGATAATTTTAGTTTTTGGTGTGTTTAGTAGTATACCAGAGAGCTTTGCTCAATAGGAAGCTGGGAATCTGTTTTAACAATTTACTTATGAAAAATACTTTTGAAGGTGAGCTAAGCTCCGGGAGTGGCAATACAAAGAAGAAAACAAAAAACTCCCCAAATCCATTGCCCTTGCTTCCAAAGGAGTTTGTAATCTGGCGAAAAAGATACTTTCCCAAGAGGAACACTGAAACACTGGTAGTTCTAAATGAATTCAAATTGTGTTTGTGGTTTTTATGTCACTTTTTAAAAATTAAATAACTTATTTTAGTAAATTTTAAATTCATTCTAGAAAAATGAGGAAGTACAGAAAAGCAAAGGCTTTCATAATCCCACCTTTCTTAGTCCGAGCTATGATTAACAGCTTTTTAAATTTTTTTTCCAGGTCCTCTGGTAGATACATATATACTTAAATGTATACACCATCACCCACATTAACATCCCCATACTGTATTACTGTTCTTTTCTCACCTAACAATGTGTCATGCATCTTTATAGATCAAGAGTTATGCTTATATAACATTTTAAAAGTATACTTTATTTTAAAACATTATCTTTTTATTATGACAAGGTAACACATGTATGAGGCATAGATTCAAAAGGTACAAAAGGTTATACAGTAAAAAGTATGTCTTTCTTATTATTGTCCTCTAGCAATCCTGTTTCTTTCCCTAGATATTCTATATAATACCACTTTTTGGCTGCATAATATTTCTTTAAGACTATTATTTATATATTCTCATACATCTAGGTTTCTAACTTTTTACAGTGATGTCTGTATTTTTTTATTTCTATTTTTATTTTTATTTTTTTAAGTAGGCTATATGCCCAGTGTGGAGCCCAGTGTGGGACTGAACTCATGATCCTGAGATCAAGACCTGAGCTGAGGTCAAGAGTTGTACACTTCACTGACTGAGCCACCCCAGGCACTCCAGTGCATCATTAATTATTACTTTCTAGAGTGGAATTGTGGATTAAAATAATAGTCTTACAGGAGTGATTGATGCTAGAAAATCCCACTTTCTTTTATTTATTTTTTTTTTAGAGAGGGAACAGGCGGGTGGTGGAGGGCAGAGGGAAAAGGGTAAAGAGAGTAAACACTCTTTATTTATTTATTTATTTTGAGACAGAGAGGGAGGGAGAGAATCTCAAGCAGGCTCCAAAGTCAGTGCAGAGTCTGCCATGACTCTGAGTTCATGACTTGAGCTGATACCAAGAGTCAGACACTTAACACACTGAGCCACCCAGTCACCCCAGTCCTACTTTTAGAGTTTCTTTAAGAAACCACTTTGGAACTCATCTGAATAAAAATGATAATGGAAGTGATAGGATTGGATAAGATAGCCTTAGCTTACCTTTAAGGAGAGTGTAAAAAGAAAATAGAAAATATTTTCAGGGATAGAAGAGTGCGGAGGTAGATACAAGGTAGATACAGCTATACTGTGACACAGGAACTCTTTCTGAAGGTAAATGTGGTTCAGAGTCCTGGAATTTGACCAATTTATTCTTCACAATTTCTATTACCTCCATAATTGTAAATCTCTCATGATTTCCCATTGCCAACCTGTGTTCCTAGGTTTATGTACTCCTCTAGATATCTTTTTAAAAATTTTTTTTTATTTTTTTAAGATTTTATTTGTCAGAGAGAGAGAGAGAGCATAAACAGGGGGAGTGGCTGGCATAGGGGAAGGGGAAGCATGCTCCCCGCTGAGCAAGGAGCCTGATGTGGAACTCAATCCCAGGACCCTGGGATCCTGACCAGAGCCGAAGGCAGACGCTTAACTGACTGAGCCACCCAGGTGTCCCGATCTTTTTTTTTTTTTTCCAAAGATTTTATTTATTTGAGACAGAGTGTGCACAGGAGCGGAGGGAGGGGCAATTAGGGACAAGCAGACTCCCTGTTGAGTGGGGAGCCTGCTGCAGGGCTTGATGTGGCTCTCAGTCCCAGAACCCTGAGATCATGACCTGAGCTGAAGTCAGACACTTAACCGACTAATGTATGCCTCAAGATAACCTGAAGCCCCTACTTCATTGTAATATTTTTTGACTTTCTGAAAATACAATTCAATCAGCTTTTATTAAGCACTTATTAAAAGACATGTATTAGGGGTGCCTGGGTGGCTCAGTGGGTTAAACCTCTGCCTTCGACTCAGGTCATGATCACAGGGTCCTGGGATTGAGCCCCACATCAGGCTCTCTGCTCAGTAGGGAGCCTGCTTCCCGCGGTCCCCGCTGCCTGCCTCTCTGTCTACTTGTGATCTCTGTCTGTCAAATAAAAATTTTTTTTTAAAAGTTATGCATTAAATGAAGATGGCTAGGCACTATGAGTGTAATAGTAAACTGAGACTTCATTCTTGTCTTCTTGAAATACCATTCTATTGGGGGAGAGAAAAGAAGCAATTATAATTTAGTTTGATAGGAGGCTTTTGAGTCACAAGGAGAGGCACCTGTTTAGACTTGCTCAGGCACAGCTTTCAAGAGAAAGTTTATCTCTAAAAGGAGATGGGACAGAGGAGTATGGGAGCAGAGATGTTAGCAAGAGTGAGGCATGAAGGTGAGAAAGAGCATGGTATGTTGGAGCTACAAATTTGGAGTGATAAGAAGGGACTGTACTTTGTGTGTGTGTGTATACATATATACATATGTGTACATATATACATATACGTATATATATATATATACATACATATATATGTGTATATATATATTTTAAAGATTCTTTAAAATTTATTTGAGAGCGAGAGAAAGAGAGCATGAGAGGGGAGGTCAGAGGGAGAAGCAGAGTCCCCATGGAACTGGGAGCCCGTTGTGGGACTCGATCTGTGCCTCTGGGATCATGACGTGATCCAAAGGCAGTTGTCCAAACAACTGAGCCACCCAGGAGCCTCTGTACTTGTATATTAGACAAGGAATTTGGCCTGGGGACATTAAAGAACAGGGGAGTGATAAATTCACCTTCTAGAAGGACCATAGTGCAAGAGGAGAATGGGTTGGAAGGGGGCGAGAAAGAAGCACAAAACTGGTTAGGATCCTATTGCTGTAATCAAGATTAGTGTAAATAGTGTCTAGAACTCGAGAAGTGACAGCAGTAATGGAGAGAAATACACAGATTTTTTAAAAAAGGTTTCATTTATTTGAGAGAGGATGAGTGGAGGGGGAGGTGCCTGCTGCTCCCCGCCCCTGCACCCCCACCTTGGCTTGTGCTTTCTCTCTTTGTCAGATAAATAAATAAAATATATTTTTTTAAATTATTTATTTGACAGACAGAAATCACAAGTAGGCAGACAGGCAGGCAGAGAGAGAGGAGGAGGCAGGCTCCCCGCTGAACAGAGAGCCTGATATGGGGCTCAATCCCAGGACCTGGGATCACGACCTGAGCTGAAGGCAGAGGCTTTAACCCACTGAGCCACCCAGGTGCCCCTAAAATCTTTTTTTTTTTTTTAAGATTTTATTTATTTATTTGACAGAGAGAGAGAGAGAGAGAGATCACAAGGAGGCAGAGAGTTGGCGGAGAGAGGGGGGCAAGCAGGCTCCCTGCTGAGCAGAGAGCCTGATGCGGGGCTCGATCCCTGGACCCTGAGACCACGACCTGAGCCGAAGGCAGAGACTTAACCCACTGAGCCACCCAGGTGCCCCTAAATAAATAAAAACTTAAAAAAAATTTATTTCTTGTAATTTTATTGATTGTTTTAGCTACTCTGCCCTCCTTCTCTTTCCCCTCCATTTTGCCCTCTTGCCATGGTGAACTTTACTTACAGTTTCTTAAACCTTCCAAGTTCTTGTTTGCATTCCTTACCTGCATGCATCTCCCTTTGCTTAGAAAGTTGTTCCCTCCTTCTTTTCCACTCATTCTTGTTTTCCTCTAAGACTTACTTAGCTCAGGTGCTACTTCTTTTGAGAAATCTTTCCTGATACTTTTCTTTTCCTCCCCACGAATTTTTGCCCACAACTTGAGTTAGGTAAGTATCCCTTTGACTTTGCACAGTATCCTGTGTAGAGTCTATATCATAGCAATAATATGTCTGCCACAATAGATGGTCTCTTCCTTAATGGCTCAAATTATGTCTTTATCTTGGTGTCCTTGGGACCTGGTATTCCTTGGAACATAATAGACATACATTTATTTATGTATTTATGTATTTACGTATTTATTTATTTATTTGACAGAGAGAGATCACAAGTAGGCAAAGAGGCAGGCAGAGAGAGAGAGAGGAGGAAGCAGGCTCCCTGCTGAGCAGAGAGCCTGACTTGGGACTTGATCCCAGGACACTGAGATCATGACCGGAGCTGAAGGCAGAGATCTAACCCACTGAGCCACCCAGGCGCCCCAATAATAGACATTTAATAAATGTTTAGAAATAAATATTAAATAAAAGGGGTAGCAACTAAAGCAGAAACTCTTCTACTTAAAAACAAAATAGATTTTGAAAAGCTGTTCATAAAACCTGAAGTTTGTTTTTTTTTAGGTCCACAGCAATTACACCTTAACTACTGATACCTTTAATTAATCAGTATAGGGCAGGGTAGAGGAGGATACAATTAATGAAATTTGTTCTAAGTTTCCTTTGTGTGTATATATTTTTTAAAGATTTTATTTATTTGTCAGAGAGAGAATGTGAGCGAGAGAGTGCTCAAGCAGGGGGAGCAGCAGGCTGAGGGAGAAGCAGGCTTTCTGCTGAGCAAAGAGTCTGATGTGGCACTAGATCCCAGGACCCTGAGATCATTACCGGAGTGCGGAAGGCAACCATTTAACCAACTGAGCCACTGAGGCGCCCCTCCTTTGTACATATTAATGAGAATTTATAACATGTAAGCAAAGGAGCTTCTATATTGTACTGTTTATAAGTAGAGAAGTTTCTTACAGGGGCACCTGGGTGGCTCATTTGGTTAAGCATCCAACTCTTGGTTTCAGCTCAGTCATGATCACAGTGTCGTGAGATCGATCCCTTGCATAGATAGCTCTGCGCTCAGCATGGAGTCGAGATTCTCCCTCTCCTCTGCTCCTTCCCTCACTTGTGGACACGCCCCTCTCCCTCAAGCAAATAAAGTCTTAAAAAAAAAATAGAAGAAGCTGCTTACAGGAAGGAATCATAGCACCAAAGGTTGAGACAAAGTGCTCATTTCTTTTATGTAAATCTATTATAGTATCTGTGGAATATCTACAGTATATTTATAATAATTAGGATACAAGTTCAGCTGCTGTCACAAATGTCAAAATAACAGTGGATTTGATAAAATAGGATTTTCTCTCAAGCTAGTTAGTTGTAAGTATTTAGGGCTAATGTGACAGCTCCACAGTTTCCTTCTATACTGTTCCTCTGCCATCCTTAGAGTATTGCCTGTATTGTTTAAGGTAGCTTTACCATACCATCAGTGTTCTAGAAAGGCAGCAGAATTTTGGAACAAGAGGTAGGAGTTTTTGAAGTCTGAACCTTCCCTTTAAGTACATGATTCAGAATTGCCTGTATCATTTCCATTTCTGTCCCATCAGTCAGAATTTATTTATTTGTTTCTTCATTTTACATTTATCAGAATTTAGTGATCACAAATTCACAATGGCTTCTGGAGTCTGTGAAATCCGGTCTTTAGTTATCTTGTGCCCAGTTTGGGCTTCTTTAGTATAAGAAGGAAGTGGGTATTGGAAGACAGCGGTTAGCTTCATTTTGCATTCATCCTGTTTGTTTTATATCTTTGAGAGTTTTGAAATACATTTAAGATTTCTGTGCCTATATATTTAATTATGATCTCTGAGTTGAAAAATGCAAAATTGGGAAGTCATCTCTCACATTTTAGGGAAAACTAACTTGGATAGTCTTTTGGTCTGTTGATATGCATGATATTCTGTGCAGCTTTAAGAGAGACTCAGGATTCAGTCTTGCTGGTTACAAATAACATGAACCATTCTTCTCATGAATTTTGATCTCTAAGTAATCATAGTCAGCTGAACTGCTAGGAAAAGTTGATGTAAGTCCAAAATCAGCGTGACAAATTCCTTTTTAAATTATTGGTCACAGGGGCACTTGGGTGGCTCAGTGGGTTAAGCCTCTGCCTTTGGCTCAGGTCATGATCTCAGTGTCCTGGGATCAAGCCCCACATTGGGCTCTCAGAGGCTCGGCGGGAAGCCTGCTTCGCCCTCTCTCTCTGTCTGCCTCTCTGCCTACTTGTGATCTCTCTCTGTAAAATAAATTTTAAAAATCTTAAAAAAGAAAAAAATTAAAAAAAATTATTGGTCACAAAAGCTATCTTTGTCTGATACTGTGTCAAATAATACATAGAAATAAATGTATGCTAAATACAATTTATGCTGTCCATTTCTTTATTGTGATAAACAGTTTGTGGATTCTTTTTCAAATTTCAGGAAGGGTTTAGCTCAACTATTAAGTGCCTCCCTTTGATCTCTTGATATTAGGGGTATGTAAGTTTAAATTAAGCTAATTTAAGCATATATTCACAGTCTCTTTTCTATAATTCAGAAATTCAAAAGTGGCAGAAAAATCTACCCTGTATTCATTTGGCCATGGAATCTGATTTGAACTGACATAATAGTTATAGTCTTTAGTGTGAATGTTTGTACATGCAGTTAAAGAAATATTAATGCTTTGATTACAAGGTGCTACCCCAGAAGCAGCAGGTGTTAAGTACTGTGCCATATTTGTATTATATTACCTTTCTAAAAACCCAGTAAGTCAGGATTCTGAAAGGCATCTTTCACAGTAAGGGATTGTGGATCTGTATTGGCCCAAGCAGAACATCAGCAGAGAGGCAGATATGCTGCAGAAAATGTTAATACACATATGGAGGGATTTAACTATGTAAATTTTATCATCAGCTATTTTCAAAATAGTGATTTCTACAATATCATAAATAATGTAATAGCACTGTTTTAATGATATGAAGTTTAAGAATATTTGTGACATTCTGAAAGAAACAAATTGAAGACGAATAAATTTTGAATAGACAAAAGTGTTTTGCTTACAGTATGTCCTTCTTCTTCCCTTTTTTTTAAAAGCAAAGTTCTCATATAGATGTAGTTCGTTTTCCATGTGTGGTTTATATCAATGAAGTCCGAGTCATACCCCCAGGAGTAAGAGCCCATAGCAGCCTGCCAGATAATAGAGCATACGGGTAAGTCAGTTTTGTTTTTAAAAGTGTTTGTGACTAAAGATTGTCTTAGACATACTCTTGAATATAAAAATTTAAGGTAATCTTTTGGAAGTAAGAAAAAAAACCAAAAAACTCTAAAACCTTATTCAGTTATAGTTATGTTATGTTGCATTGTAATTGACTATAGGCTTTCTGTATAATCCATGTATCATAAATTTGAAAAGAGCAATTTTTTTGGTCTAAGTACTAGTGAAATTTTTTTCTTCATTTATTTTTTATCTTTATTTTTTAATTGGTAAAATAAGTTTATATTTTCTAAAATATTCTAGGGTGGCACAATCTGGTAGATGAAGGTTTTTTTTTAAGATGAATTATTTTTAACCTGTTTTTTTTTCCTTGAAGCTAAATAAGAATTAGTCTCAATATTTAGAAATATATCTCTTATATTATTTTATAATATCAGTTTTCATGATTTAATGGTGATCTTCTTAGCCTGATATATGTGTCTTTCTATAAATTTTAGATTCACATTATCCTTTAGTTGTAATTAGCAAGTAGTTGTTTGATGCTTTCTCTTTCTTAGGCTCTGTGGGAATAAGCAAAATGTAAGACATGGTCCCTGATGTGTTGTTGATAATTTTAACAGCTGACCTAAAACAGGAGTTTGATCTTTGTTGTAACATGAGTAATCATTATCATATTTTAATTACATGAATTGGAAGCATAAGCCAAATTTTGGTTGTGGAAACATGAATATATATAATACATTTATTTATGTGAGTTTTTAGCTTATAGTCTCAATACCACATTTCATTATGTGCATGCTGTGATAGCTTGATTTTTGCTAACTTGTAAGAGTTAAACCAGCTACTTAGTAGTCAGTGTTATGGTACAGATTCAAAGATAAGGGCTCATTTCTTCATAGTTTTGAAATGCAGTTGGCCTTTTATAGAAATAGATACAGAATCTGCAGAGGTTTTCAGGTCATTCAAAAGTAAACAAACACAAAACAGTAAGAATATTTAATGTTTATAATGAGAAATCATCATTTACTTTATATCTTTTTTCCATGGTTAAGGAAATTAAAACACGTTTTCCTATAATTTCTTCCTGTTTTTTCCTTTAAAGGAGATGAGCATAGAATGGGAAAGATGGAAGAATGACAGTATATCTAATAGTCTTCTCTGTACTGCCTCTGGTCAAGGAAGTTCTGTTAGTTATCTATTGCTACATAACAGATTACAGCAAAATTAGCAGCATAAAATAGTAAACATTTATTATTTCACACTATTTCTGAGGGTCAGGTAACCAGAAGTGGATTAGTTGGCTCAGGTTCTGTGATGATGTTTTATAGTCAAGATATAGCCCGGGCTGCAGTCTCAGAAGATTTGACTGGGCCTGGAGAATTTGCTTAAAAGCTCACTCGTGGCTATTGTCAAGAGGCGTCATTTTCTTGTCAGGAGATTTTCTCCTTGGGGCTGCTCATGTCACAACATGGATTCTTTCAGAGCCAGTGATCCTAGAGAGAGTGAGCATGCTTCTAACTTAATATCAGAAATGGCATACTGTCATTTTTACCATATTCTGTTGATTACATATTCTGCTGGTACAGTGTGGGAGGGAACTACACAAAGGTGTGAATACCAGAAATGAGGGGTCTTTGGGGGCTATTTTGGACACTGACTAGCATAGCAGGCAAAATGGATCTCTGTCATTGGCTGCAGTTGGTAAGAGTATTGTTACATATTCCATCCTCTTATCTCTCTTCTGTTTCTTAGCTGGGGGTGAATGGCAGTTCATGTTTTAATAATTCCAGATGTGAAATTATCAGGAACAACTTTATACATGATTAATGTGTTATAGAACAATAAAATGAAATACTAATATAGTCATGCAAATGTAAGATGTTAGGAAGTAATGTTAGAGATCGAGTGATATTTGCACAGTATACTTTACAGTAGTCTTTTTTCTTACTATAAAACTCAGAAATGTGTGGGTAAAATTAAAATCCCTTTAATTCTTCCATCCTGAGAAAATCATTACATTTGATGCATTGTGTTATTTAATGTATATGTGTGTTTGTTTATTTTGTTATTTTTTGTAAATGTGGTATTTTACGTGAGGTTAGGTTTTAGAGTCAAGTTTTAAGATGAAAGTCTAGTGCAGTCAAATTACCGTTGACTATTTTATTTTTATTTTTAAAAAAGATTTTTATTTATTTATTTGTTAGAGGGAGAGAGAGCGCAAGCACATGCATAGAAGCAGGGAGAGAGGCAGGCAGAGGGAGAAGAAAGCTCCTTGATGTGGAGCTCAATCCCAAGATCCTAGGATCATGTCCTGAACCAAAGGCAGACAATTAACCACCCAGGCGTCCCACCATTGATTCTTTAAAACACCTTTTAGTCATTAGCACCTGAGTCTTTGGGGATTCAGAAGTAAAGAATTTGCATTTGAGCCCGTTTTCCTGTCCTTGAGGTATTGAAGGCCAGGGTCTAGTTTGAAGAAGGATATAACGAAAAGGTTAGAGATGTTGAGCACATGGATGGTTGAATTTGGGTAAGGTAAAATTATGCTACTCTGACCCACCTTTACATTATTTTGTGTATTTCTTTATTTTACTTAATTACATCAGGACTACTTCACATCATTAAATATTATTTGAAAATATGGTTTCTAATGATTGCATAATCTAAAGAATGACTGTACAGTAGGCCCCCTTATCCACCATTTCACTTTCTGGGTTTCAGTTACCTGCGGTCACCCAGTCCAGAAGCAGATGATTCTCCTTCTGACACATGTCAGAAGGTCAGTAGTAGACTAATGCTAAGTCACAATGCCAATGTCACTCATCTCACTTCATCTCATCACATAGACATTTTGTCATCTCATATCATAAGAAGAAGAGTGAGTTCAGTACGATAAGATACTTCAAGAGAGACCACAGTCATGTAACTTATTACAGTATATTATTGTAATTGTTCTATTTTATTATTAGTTGTTAATCTGTTACTGTGCCTAATTATAAATTGTGTATGAGAAAAAGCATAGTATATATAGGGTTCAGTACTATCCATGGTTTCAGGCATCCAGTGGGTCTTGGAACATATTCCCTGTGGATAATGGGGTACTACTGTACTGTATTTGGCTAGTTTCCTTTGTGGGGATCACTAGGTGTTTTTTACTTTTCAAATTACAAGTAAGAGTGTAATGAGCATCCTCTTGAAAAAAAATCTTTGTATAACAGTTTCCATAGAAACACTTCCTAGAAAAAAGTATTTCTGGATCAGATGGTGTGAACATTTTCTCATTCTCCTGAGTTTTATTGCCCTATTGCCTTTTAGAACGATTGCACCTGTTTTTACTTCTATCAGTGCATGAGGGAACCTGTTTGATATACTCTGGGCACTATGCTTTTTACCATTTGGATTTCTTATAAATAAACAACAAAGTATGTGGTATTTAAAAATAAAGGTTTTCAGTTAAGTCTAAGGAATTTCAGCCAAGGGTGGAATATATCTCAAGATTTCATTCTAACACAAATTAAATAGGGTTTACTCTTAACTATATAAATCTACAAAAGAATAAAATAAATTTATGTAAATTTTTGCTATACAAATAGGAATTTATGCTTTAAATCACAATTTAGGGCTCTGATGCTAAAATTATTATAATCTTGTATTAATGTAGGTTAAGTTGAAATCAAATTGTAATTATATAACTTGAAGTTAGTTAACTCCTGATTATTTTTGCTAATGGAAGGGAGTCATGCTATAAAGAATTATAAAATTGGATGTGACAATTAATTAGCATTTACCTTTATAATACATTAAAATTTAAAAATATTTACATGTATTAGAATGGTCCAAGTAGCGGGCTAAAGATACTTAAATTATTAAAACTTCACTTTGAGTAATATGCAAAGTGAAGTTGTCTACTTGAGAATTGGATATGAATAAAATTATAGAAAATATTATAATTAACTATATTTTTATGTAAATCGTAAGATATAATTCTAGAATTGCTTTTAAATTTGTACTTAATTTGTCTTTTGTTTTAATGTAGGAACTGATTATTGGCAAAGGCTGATGTTTCAACTTTGTTTCATTCACAGGGAGACCTCTCCGCACACATTTCAATTAGACTTATTCTTTAACAATGTAAGCAAACCAAGTGCCCCAGTTTTCGATAGGTTGGGAAGGTATGTACCTACCAGGTAATCTCACCAGAAACGCAGGAGTTAGTAGGCAAACCTTTGTATATTTTAGATAAAAGAGAAGGATTTATTTGACCAGTTGACATTATTAAAGAAATGTCAACCTCCTAGGAAGATGCTGAGTTTCTTTACAAAATAAAAATTTTAAATGTGTGAAACATTAGCCATCTTTTGTTTGCTTTTTATTGGTATATACATTTCTTATACATACTAAATGATTTGATAACCTTCTAACTTGGAAAATAATTGCATTTAAATTTCTTTAGAAGAATTGTGTAAACACATTGAAAGCTAATAATTTGTGTCTTTCACATCACACGGCTACATAATTTAAAATTCCAGTCATATTTTGTAAAGTGGGAGAATTTTGTTAACAGAACCCCCCATGTTGGATTACATGCTTGGTATTATTAAAACCAGTTGTTTTACTATCTGCAAAATAATTGACAATTAAATGAGTTTATTTAGAACTCATTTATAAAATAAAAAATTTAAAGGTGGCTTAAAAATGGAAGAATTTCTATCCCTTTCCAGGGATTAACAGTTTTTTAGATTTTACTTGTTATTTAATTGATCCTTCACTCAGTTATTATTAACTTATATTGGTAATTTAACTTTTTAAAGAAAAAAAACAAAGGGAACCTAGATAATCTGAAGCAGCTAATTTTTAATATTATAGAATGTTTTTCTTATGTCAGTACCTACTTGGTAAAAATAGGTACTTTTCTCTATTTGGTCCCATTATACAATTTTGGAAGGCTATAAGGCTACTTTGGCTATATATTGGAATTACCTGGGATGCATTTTTTTTTTTTTTCCTTTTAAACCTGGGATGCTTTTAAAAAAAAAAGTATTGATACCTATGCCTGTCCCAAACCAGTTAAGTTGGAATCTCTGGGGAGTTTGTTTTATACTAGATTAACTTTTGGGGGGTATAAATTAAACCTATACTTTGTGGTTTATTAAAACAATAATCTAGCATTTGGTTTTATTGAAACATAAAGGTTTAGAAAGACTTCTTCATGAACTGTGATATTCAGTGTTTGAGCCTATATATTTATTCCTACTCTTTTGGCAGCCTGGAATATGATGAGAATACTTCTATCATCTTTAGACCCAACTCAAAGGTAATTGCAGAAGTCAGTTTTCATCTTGTTCCTACTGTTTGTTTTCACTTTCATTGAAAGTTTTGATCTAAATGAACCAGTGATGCAGAATATTGGCCTATTTGGTTCTAGTGCTGCGGGATAACATCATTTCTTGTCTGATTCCTCTTGTGTCTAGAAGCTATTTTAAAATGGAGCAAAGACAATGTAATGTTATTGTCTACCCATAAAGATCTTTCTTCCTCTAATTCTGATGTGGGTCAGGAAGAGGCTAGCATTTGTGATTTCCCTTCTTTCCTTTAGGTGGTGAGCAAGTTAGGAGGATAACAGGAAGGTAAATTGTTATTAGACACCATTGTGCCTTATGTTTCTTAACAAATACATATTTTATATCTCTTGCTTTCATATCAGAAGTATGCCTTATTTCTTGATATACAAAATGCCATTCTGGAAGCATCTAGAAGAGCTAAATCATGGGCAATCAGATATGTAAAAATAATTGTGATCTTATATGGGGACTACTCAGCCTTTTTGGTTTTTTTTTTTTTTTTTTTTTTTTGGTGGGGAGGTGTTATTTAATCCTGTGCAGTCTGTTTAGATTAAAAATTACCTTCCTTATCTCTTTATTTGTCTTCCAGTGGGGCTTCTGTTTAGAATCTGTTGATCCCTGGGCATTGTCTTTGGGCCTTTCTTCTGGCCCCGAGCTTTCCTTTACCTGTAGTTTGCTAGAGTTAGCAAGGAAAATAATAATTTCTTTCTTCCTTATTATGCCTTTAGAAGGGGCCCCAGTACTACTTATTACTTCATCTTTACTCCACATGGTAGAGTGGAAAGAACTCAGAACAGGGACTTTGGTTTCTAGTTCAGTTTCTTCTACTGACATTCTGATTTTCTTACCTGTGGATAATACTCACTATGGCCACCTGTCATAGTCATTGTGAGAATATGGCACTTAATGTAGATAAGTATTGAAAAACAAAAGAAAATATTGAGGATTGATGGCATTGATAAAGTCTTTGATCTTTTTAGGAGAAAGTTTCTTTGCAAAAACACTTTGTTTAATACTTCTGGTTACCCAGAAGTGGTTTTTAAGTACAATGCTAAGTTGGGCATGTGAAAAGAATGCTATAGAATTTTATGGACTTTATAATTCTTCAGACTGGGCACAATTTGTGCTTCTGTGTACTTGCGTTACTTCTTTAACTATTGGGGTTTAATTTATTAATTGGCAGTAACTCCCACTTAATTTTGTTCTCATTTCTATTCTCATGATTGAGAATCTGGTTATGCTTTTTGAACAGAGTTGACATATGGTATCAGGGGAGATGAGTCTTGAGACAGGTTTATGTATAGCAAGTCTGGAGGGCCATATCAAAGCTATGCCTCTGGGTAAATTGCCACCAGTATTGATCTTTGCAGTTTCAGCATACTTTTAAAGACTTCAGTTTAACCATAAAGTAGTTTGAGATCAATTTACTTTTGGCATATTAAAACATTAATTTGAAAGATACTTTCCTCCAACAAATTAGGTGAATACCGATGGTTTGGTGTTAAGAGGCTGGTATAATTGTCTGACACTGGCAATATATGGATCAGTGGATAGAGTGATAAGTCATGACAGAGATTCTCCACCTCCACCACCACCACCTCCGCCTCCTCCCCAGCCACAGCCAAGTTTGAAAAGGAATCCAAAACATGGTGAGAATTTTGAATTTGTCTTTGTCAGTGACACTTATGTTTTTTTATAGTAGGAAAAGGTAATTCAACTAGCTCTTTCACCCTTTGAACCTTCCTTAAAACTTGAGAAGATAGCATTGTTAGGTCTCCCAGTTCTTTCCTATAGGAGTTTCTTTTTATGTTGAAGTGGTTACATTTTATTTTCTTCCTCTAGCTTCCTAGAATGCTTTTTGAATTAACCTGAGGTTTTTTAAAATTTAAGACATGTAAATGTAACCCAGTGGTTACTTGTGGTTTAATATCGAAATTATTGTCAAAGGAATTAAGGAATAGGGAGTAAGTTTGGTATATATTCTTAGAATACTCGTCTTGATTTTTTTTTTCTAGGCGTGCATTTTAGGTTTGGTTAGATGTCTAAATACAGATTTTTCCCCATTTTTGAGAACTTTTGCTCATTAACTGGAGACAAGAAAAATAACTCTTTATTAAATTTCAGTGGCTTTCCTTCTATAAAGCAGGCAGCTGGACTCCTGCATCTTTTCTTCTTATTCCAGTATTATTCACCGTACGCTGTTGAAATAAGGAGATTCAGGAATACATTTTGAAATTATAATTGAGGTCACTAGGGGGGAGTCTTTTGCTTTACAATGAACATTTTATGAGCCAATAAAATGACCTCCTCTTAAGCATGATTTAATAGTGTGATATGAGCTCTTTGTCTCTGATAGTCACACACTGTATTTTCTTCTCCTTGCTTTTCTTTCTTAAAAATTTATTTATTTTAGAGAGGGGAGAGGGCAGAGAGAGGGAGAAAGAATTTTTTTTAGATTTAAATTCAGTTAATTAACATATATTATTGGTGTCTGAGGTAGAGGTCAGTGATTCATTAGTACTTATATAATACCCAGTGTTCATTACATTACGTGCCCTCTTAATGCCTGTCACCTAGTTACCCCATCCTCCCACCTTCCTGTCCTCTAGCAACCCTCAATTTGTTTCCTATGATTAAGAGTCTCTTATGGTTTGTCTCAGAGGGAGAAAGAATCTTAAGCAGACTCTCCAGAGCACAGAATCCCATGAGGGCTCCATTCTATGACCCTGAGATCAGGACCTGAGCCAAAACTAAGAGTTGGTTGCCCAACTGACTGAGCCACCCAGGCGTCCCTTTCATGTCTTTTCTTAAATCTTACCTATTTGGTGAAGTTAATCTTTCTCTTTTCTTTTTTAAAGACTTAGCATTTATTTTAGAGAGAAAGAGTAAGAGCATGGGGCAGAGGGTGGGGTAGGGAGAAGGGCAGAGGGAGAGGGAGAGAGAGAATACCAAGCAAACTCCTGCTGAGAGCATGGAGCCTTCCTTACGACATGGGGCTTGTTCTCATGACCCATAAGAACATGACCTGAGTGGAAACCCAAGAGTCAGATGCTCAATCCACTGAGCCACCCAGATGCCCCATCACTTTTTCTTTTAAGCCTTCAGTTTTCTGTGCTCCTTTGTCTTTTTTTTTTTTTTTACCAGACTTTGAGCTCCTTGTGGACTGAGAGTATGTTTTACTTGAGTTTGTGTTTCTAGTCTTTTCACATCTGTCTTAATCACAGTGCCTAACATATATAGTGGCTACTCAGAATTTTTGTTTAATTTACTGACTTGTTTTAAAATTGACACTTGTGGGGCGCCTGGGTGGTTCACTGGGTTAAGCCTCTGCGTTCGGCTCAGGTCATGATCCCAGGGTCTTGGGATCAAGCCCTACATTGGGCTCTCTGCTCAGCAGGGAGCCTGCTTTTCTCTTCCTCTCTCTCTGCCTACTTCTCTGCCTGCTTGTGATTTCTGCCTGTCAAATAAATAAATAAAATCTTTAAAAAAAAATAAAATTGACACTTGTTCTCATATATTTTCTGTATATGAATGTAAGTATGTTTTTAGTTTTTTATTTTGAAATAATTACAGATTCATAGGAGGTTGCAAAGAACTGGATGAGGAGGTCCTATGCAGTCTTTTCCCAGGTTCCCCCACAGATAACATCTTTTACAAGTGTAGAACAATATCAAAACAAAATTCTCTATATAGCTCATTCAGATTTCACCAATTTTGTGTGTGTGTGTGTGTGTGTGTAGCTGTATGCAGCTTTATGTTTTGTATAGCTTTTCGTAACCACCACTACAATCAAGATACTTGTTTGTCAAACTGAGGGTTGATGGGGGGAGGGGGGTTGGGAGAGGGAGGGTGAGGTTATGGACATTGGGGAGGGTCTGTGCTATGGTGAGTGCTGTGAAATATGTAAACCTGGCAATTCACAGACCTGTACCCCTGGGGATAAAAATATATTATATGTTTAAAAAATAATAATAAAATTTAAATTAAAAAAAAAAAGATACTTGTTTGTACCATCAAATTATTCTGGTGTTATTCTTTAATAGCTGTCTGCATGCCACCCATCCCTAACCTTTGGCACTAATCTATTCTCTAACTCTGTAATTTTATTATTTCATGGATATTACATTAATGGAATCATGCAGTAGGTATCTTTTTGAGATTGGCTTTTTCCAATCTGCATAATTTCTTTGAAGTTCATCCACTTTGTTGTGTGTGTCAATAGTTCATTCTTTTTTGTTGCTGAATAGTATTACATTAGTATGGATATATCAAAGTTTAACCACTGAAGGACACTTAAGTAGTTTCCAGTTTTTGACTTTTGCAAATAAAACTGTTATGAGCAGCTTTTTGTGTACATCTTCCTGAGGAAAATAAGTCTTCATTTCTCTGGAATAATGCCCAAGAGTATATTTTAGTATGTGGGCAGTCAGAAATTCTAACTTTTGTAATATAAATTAGTTAGTAAAATTTGTTAGATGTTGGAAAGGAAAAGTTTATCAGTAAATTCTGAAGATGAAAAATTCAAATGATTAACAGCATTTTTGTCATACATTCATTTAACTTTATTTTAATAATTTGAAAGTTCTTTTTCTGTCTCTACTAAAACTAGCTGATGGGGAGAAAGAAGATCAGTTTAATGGAAGCCCCCCAAGACCACAGCCAAGGGGACCAAGAACTCCTCCAGGACCACCTCCACCTGATGATGATGAAGATGATCCCATACCTTTGCCAGGTATGAATAAAATCAGTGCCCCGCCCCCCAACCTTGATTAGTATTATAGTGCTTTTTGATTAAAGGAAAAAAGTAGATATAGGTAATCAAATTGTAATGAATGTCCCCAACCCTTTTCCTGCGCAGTATTTCCTTATGTTTTTCTGTTGGCAGGTGAACTTATTTTAAAAATCGGTTCATTTATGGGCACCTGGGTGGCTCAGTGGGTTAAGCCGCTGCCTTCGGCTCAGGTCATGATCTCAGGGTCCTGGGATCGAGTCCCGCATCGGGTTCTCTGCCCGGCAGAGATCCTGCTTCCCTCTCTCTCTCTCTGCCTGCCTCTCCATCTACTTGTGATCTCTCTCTGTCAAATAAATAAATAAAATCTTTAAAAAAAAAAAAATCGGTTCATTTATTTGAACCTGTACCAACATTGCTTTGAAAATAAAGTGCGAGGGTTGCCTGGGTGTCTCGGTGGGTTGAGGCCTCTGCCTTCAGCTCGGGTCGTGATCCCAGGGTCCTGGGATCGAGCCCTGCATTGGGCTCTCTGCTCAGCAGGGAGCCTGCCTCCTCCTCTCTCTCTGCCTGCCTGTCTGCCTACTTGTGATCTCTGTCTGTCAAATAAATAAATAAAAATATTAAAAAAAAAAAGAAAATAAAGTGCTGTAGTAATATATACAGAAGAGTACCAGTTAAAAATAAGCAGTATGTATTGGAAGAGTTAATAACCTGTATAATTAATGGCTGAAAAGAAAAGGATTAGTTTCTAGTGTTAGAACATAAAATAGTGTACTTTATTAATTCTCACTGTATAAAATTAAGCAATACATACTCCTAATATTTTTAGAAGGAGGTAATTCTGCCACTTTTTAAAAAAGGGTATTTTTTTTTAAAAAGGGTATAGATGAGCTAAATCATCTAAAATGTCATTAAGTGGCTGCAGTATCCAGTCTGCTACCTCATGTTATTTAAACCGTTAAAATAATCTGTCTCTTAAATTTCATTTTTTCAGTGTCTGGTGATAAGGAAGAGGATGCTTCTCATAGAGAAGATTACTTTGAACCCATTTCTCCTGATCGGAATTCTGTTCCCCAGGAAGGGCAGTATTCTGATGAAGGAGAGGTAGAAGAAGAACAGCAAGAAGAAGGAGAAGATGATGAAGATGATGTGGATGTAGAGGAAGAAGAGGATGATGATGAGGATGATCGCCATACGGTAGACAGTATCCCCGAGGAAGAAGAAGATGATGAAGAGGAAGACGGTGAAGAGGATGAAGAAGGTGAAGGTGGGTTATATTTATTAGGACTTTTTGGTTTTAGGTACAAGGAATTAACTTGATGTAGCTTTGAGCAATGCAAGAGAATTTAGAGCAAAGGTAAATGGCTTTCAAGAAACTCAAAGGATAGAATGTAGCTGGGCCTCAAGACTTGACTATTTATGTTTTATGTTTCACTTCATTTTCTCTCTGTCAGCTAACTGTCATTTCCCAGTTCACCCCACAGGTTTAATCTCCTCTTTTTAACCAACTAGCCTGAACTTTCTGGCTGTAGCTCGGTCTTATTTGCATTTTCCTGGGAGAAAGATTGTTTGACTTGCTAAAATATCTGTTGGCCCTTTTGGCCAGGAGAGCAAGATCACATTGCAAATACCTGATGATTAGAGATTTGGTGGGCTGTTTTCAGAGTAGGGCGTGGTGTTGTAAGCTGGATGGAATTCCTAAAGATATCTGCCACCTCGATATTTTAGCAAAATGCTACATTTTTAGAAGTTCAGGGGAAAAGAATCTCAACTATACAGGTTGTATGACAGCATGATGCAGTCCTTTGACTAGGCTTAATTTTTCCTTTTAAAGCAAAAAGTGAGAGATATTCAAGCCAATTGACTCTTACTTTGTCTAATAAATAGCATGTAATATTAAAGCATTTATGTAAAATGACATACCCCATATAGCAATAGGGTGCTTGCCCATTGAAAAGCTTAATAGAAACTGCCTTGTTTTTTTCTAAAATAGTGAAGATGAGGGTGATTCTGCATGAAAATAGATTTTGGTATCACAGGGGCCCTTTCAGAAGAGGAATAGTTAGGTTAGTGATTCTTTTTAGTTTCTCCCATTCCCAGATTAGCAAATAATATTTTTTATATTTATTGTATTTGACTGGCAAATAGTAGCTAGATTTCAGGCAGGCTGTTTTCTTAATCATTTTTGTAGAAAGGTGAGACAAAGAGACTAGTTAATTTAGTTTTTAATAGAAGATATTTGGCCTATACCAGAGTTAGGCCTCTGTAAGCCCTTATCTTTTCAGATATGATGAGTATATGGCTAAGGCTAACTTGTTTTGAGCAAGAGAAGTCAAAAGATGGCTGATGCTGGAGGAATACTCTAGAAACATTTCCTTTTCTTACATAGACTGTTATTACTCATGCCAGTTTCCCCACAGCCAGGCAGTAGCAATGTTAAAAAGTAAAACCAGGTTTTCTCTCTAATCTAATTTTTTTTTTTTTAAATATTTTATTTATTTATTTGACTGACAGAGATCACAAATAGGCAGAGAGGCAGGCAGAGAGAGAGAGAGAAGAAGGGAAGTAGGCTCCCTGGCGAGCAGAGAGCCCGATGCGGGGCTCGATCCCAGGACCCTGGGATCATGACCTGAGCCGAAGGCAGAGGCTTTAACCCACTGAGCCACCCAGGCGCCCCTAATTTTTGTTTTTAATTAGAGAAAAAGGTTGCATCTGTATAATGATAAGAAAGCTTTGTTTTGGCCCAGCCAAGCATTTTAAGTGAACAACTTTTCCATAAAAATAAAATACAGACCTAGGAAACTGTGTGATAAGTAAACGAAGAGAAATAAAAATTCAGGAATATGAAATTAATGTTTAAAAAAACTTAAAATGTTTTCATTGAAAATATTTGGTTTGGTTTTGGCTTTATTAGTTAAATTTAATAGTCTTTCCATCAATTTTTTTTCCATGTTAAAAATGCTTAAAAATAGTCTCATGAGGGCAAGGTTAATTTCTTCCCTTTTGAAGAGGTATTTTTGTTACTTTATGACATTTCTAATTTTATTTCTGTGAGGAAAAGGTATCTGCAGCAGAGTCAGTTGTAAAGTTTAACAGAAGACTTTGCTTATGAAGTTTCTCATTAATTATTTTATTAGAAATTACAGGATGTTGATAATTGTTGATAAGGTACTGGGGCAGAAATTAATTTTGTTGGAAAATCATTAATTTTTATGTTTTTGCCATATTACTAAATAAAATATTTTTTGATTAGATTTTTGGTGTTATACAACAGTGATGTAATATTTAAATATCATTTGAACTGATTTTCAGGGGATGATGGTTATGAACAAATTTCCAGTGATGAAGATGGAATTGCTGACTTGGAACGTGAAACCTTTAAGTATCCGAATTTTGATGTTGAATACACTCCTGAAGACTTAGCTTCAGTTCCTCCTATGACATATGATCCATATGATAGGGAGCTTGTACCACTCTTATACTTCAGCTGTCCCTACAAGACTTCTTTTGAAATTGAAATCAGTAGAATGAAAGATCAAGGTCCAGATAAAGAAAATTCAGGGGCAGTGGAAGCTTCAGTGAAGTTAACTGAACTATTAGATTTGTATCAGGAAGATAGAGGTGCAAAATGGGTAACAGCTTTAGAAGAAATTCCAAGTTTAATAATAAAAGGATTAAGTTATTTGCAGTTGAAAAACACAAAACAAGACTCTCTTGGCCAGTTGGTCGACTGGACCATGCAAGCTTTAAATTTACAGGTAGCTCTTCGCCAGCCCATTGCCTTAAATGTTCGACAGCTCAAAGCTGGGACCAAATTAGTGTCCTCACTAGCAGAATGTGGGTCTCAAGGAGTCGTGGGATTGCTACAAGCAGGAGTGATCAGTGGATTATTTGAACTTCTGTTTGCTGATCATGTCTCATCTTCCCTTAAGTTAAATGCTTTTAAAGCTTTGGACAGTGTCATTAGTATGACGGAGGGAATGGAAGCTTTTTTAAGAGGTAGGCAGAATGAAAAAAGTGGCTATCAAAAACTCCTGGAGCTCATACTTTTAGATCAGACTGTGAGAGTTGTCACTGCTGGTTCGGCTATTCTTCAGAAGTGCCATTTCTATGAAATCTTGTCAGAGATTAAAAGACTTGGTGACCATTTAGCAGAGAAGACTTCATCTGTTCCTAACCACAGTGAACCTGATCATGACACAGATACTGGACTTGAGAGAACAAACCCAGAATATGAAAATGAGGTAGAGGCTTCAATGGATATGGATCTTTTGGAATCCTCAAATATAAGTGAAGGGGAAATAGAAAAGCTTATTAATCTCCTAGAAGAAGTTTTTCATTTAATGGAAACTGCACCTCACACAATGATCCAGCCACCTGTTAAATCTTTCCCAACAATGGCACGTATTACTGGACCTCCAGAAAGGGATGATCCATACCCTGTTCTCTTTAGGTAAGACATTTTTGGTTTGGGAAAACACACTTCACAGATCACTGCAGGCAGTTTTATATGGTTGATTTTGTTTTTTTTTTTAATTTGTAAGCAGTGCATATCTGTGTAAGGATATTCTGTATTTCAAAATATATATACATATATATATTTTAAGATTTTATTTATTTGACAGACAGAGATCACAAGTAGGCAGAGAGGCAGGCAGAAAGAGAGAGAGGGGGAAGCAGGCTCCCTGCCAAGCAGAGAGCCTGATGCGGGGCTCGATCCCAGGACCCTGGGATCATGACCTGAGCCAAAAGCAGAGGCTTAACCTTCTGAGCCACCCAGGCGCCCCTGTATTTCAAAATAGATTGTAGTGAAATGAGAAGTATACTACTGTGGGAGAGCTATATTTTATTAGCACTTAAGGTAGTAAAAGCATTTTAAGCTAAAGATCGTGATCGTCAAAGTCAACAACACTGCTTGGATAAGCTTGTCTATGAGCAAGAATAAATGAGGAACTGTAGAGTTGTTTCTGGGAAGGTGGTGTGGTACAAGAGGATGGCCCAGGAAAGAGAGCTTTTCTGTGTGAACCTGTTTGTATTTTCTCTCTCTTAACATTGCAAGTTAAACTTATATTTTACTAATTTAATTTTACAGACCTGGTTAAATATCTTTAAGTTTCAGTTACCACTTATTTATGATCTCTGACTCTGTTGTTGTTGTTTTAAGTGGGCCCTATGCTCATTGTGGGGCATGAACTCACAACCATGAGATCAAGAGTCGTATGCTCTACCAACTGAGCCAGCCAAATGCCCCTGTCTAACTCTATTTGTTGATAGAGTTTTGCCATTATTAAGATCAGTGCCCACAGTAGATTTTTAAATTTTGTTTTAATTTTTGATACTTTTTTTTTGCGTTTTGCCTGTAAATAATTTTCTAGCTAATGGGAAAAATGGCATTTTTAATATGTTATTCCTTATTTCTGTGATTGATTTTTGCCTTGATTTGGAGCATACTGCATTAACAGAAAATAGAGTGCTTGTTCATAAAATCTGTATCTATCCATTCCTGTTTTTAACTGAATTGTTAGATCTTGCCTTAGTTTGAGTTCTTCCAAGAACAAAAGATGATAATGCTAGAGAAAGGTCTGGTTGGAGATGACATCAAGAGTACAGGTGTGGGGGTTTGGTTTTGAATAGAAGAAAAGAAATCTTTTGTGTGTACAAATATAGATACATTTGTAATATGGAGACAGTAAAGGAGCCAAGGCACTTTGCACTGATCACTTCATTTGAAGTAAGGTAAGAGGCGAGGTCAGACACTGAGGATAAATTAGGGTAGTGACTCTAAGGAGGGGAGTAATGCTTTCAGTCTCTGATGGGTAACTGGTAATTAAAGGCTTATTAAGTATTATTTTCTCCTCTGTAACTGGAGAAGGTACATTCAGGTATCAGACTTGAGGAAGTAAAGGGCCTTGAATGCTGTGCTAAGGAATTTGGATTTTGTTTTTATTTATTTATCTTTTTAAAAAACATTTTATTTATTTACTTATTTGCCAGAAAGAGAGGAGGAGAGAACACAAGCAGGGTGAGTGTCAGGCAGAGGGAGAGGGAGACACAGGCTTTCTGCTGAGCAGGGATCCCGATGTGGGGCTCGATCCCAGGATATCGGGATCATGACCTGAGACAAAGGCACTCAACTGACTGAGTCACTCAGGCACCCCTATTTTATTTTTTTAAAGATTTTACTTATTTCCATAGAGAAAGAGAGAGAGAGAGAGTGAGCACAAGCAGGAGGAATGGCAGGCAGAGGGAGAAGCAGACTCCCTGCTAGGCAAGGAACCTGATTGGGGACTTGATCCCAGGACCCTGAGATCATGACCTGAGCCGAAGGCAGACACTTAACTGATTGAGCCATCCATGCATCCCTGGATTTTGTTTTTAGAATATGGGAAGATCTTGACTATTTCGGAGTAGTAGATCTGATAGTATCAAAATAGTATTCTAAGGTTACATGTTGTAAGATGTATTGCAGTGGAAAAGAAGTTGGAGTTATTAAGATGATGAGCCAGCCTAGATTGTACTGTGTTAAGTACTTACCTAATATAGTAGCATTTATAGGGAATTGTACTAATAGTGAGAGTTTGTGAAAGAGCAGTTACTAGGACTTGGCAAGTGGACCTAATAGCTAAGGGAGAGTGAGAAGGAACTAAAAATGTTTTGAGGTTTCTAGCTAGGGTAACTATTGGAACTGAGGTTTTATTGACAGAAACTGGTAAATTAGGAGGGGCAGTGAATTTTGAAAGGAGAAATAATTTTGGATTTGGGAAGGATTAGTTTGAAGTGATGATAAGGCTCTAATGCCCTCTGTCTAAGTCTCCAAGATTACTCTCAGGGTTTGCCAGTGGGATTCAAAGGACTCAGTACTGTACTCATAACTGTGGTTTTTTACAGCAAAAGGATACAAGGCACAATCAGCAAAGGAAAAGGGTCCATGGGGAGAAACCTGAGGAAACCAGTCAGAGACTCCCAGAGTCCTTTTCCAATGGAGTCACATAGGACCTGCTTAATTCCCCCAGCAAAGAATGTGTGTGAAATGTTGCATACTGAGGAAGCTTATTAGAATCTCAAATCCAAGCTTATTATTGGAGGATAGCCACATAGGCCCCCAATATCTACTGTGTAACAGAATCCCAGCTTCCCAGAAGGAAAGCAGGTATTCAGTATAAACCATATTGTTTGCATAAATAGTTTAGTCATAGTCAGCATTTTTATCTGTTGGGTGATTGGAATTCTCCTCAAATCCAAGTTCCCAGACACTAACCAAGGGCCTGTCTTTTAAGAAGGCATTCTTAAGAATATAAGTAGTCTGAGGCCTGCAGTGTTAATTATTTTCTGAACACTCCACAAGGTGGTTAAAGATACTCTTTGAGCACAGTAGTCATGGGTTTTTGTCTTCTTGAGGGTTCTGTTTGCCTTCATAGGCAAAAAGTTACTGGGGGGTGTTTATTATTCTTAAATAGAAGCCTGAGTTTAAGGAGTAATATAAGAGGCAGTTACGTACTCTGTGATCCCCACTATAGGACATTCTGAAAAAGGCAAAATAGGAAGACAGTAAAAAGATCAGTGATTGCTGTGGTTAGGGGGAGGGAGAGGAACAAATGGGTGGAGCACGATATTTTTAGGACAGTGAAAATACTCTATATCAGCAGCATTTGTGTCTGTTTTGGGGTCTTGAGTAAGTTCACACTTTTTCTGCTAAGACTATATATGCTAAAAAATGGTTCTTGGGTTTGATAAAAGTGCTGTGTATGGGAGTATTAATTCTTCAAATACTAAAAATTGATAATTTGAATATGTTTTCTCTAGAGGTACCAATTCAGATATACTGCCTATAGTAAATATGAATAAACTTTTTTATAGTATATGTACTGTATTTTTCCTAGGTGCACTAATTCAGATATACTGGTGTACATGGGTAGAGTAGGACCATAGTGAAAAAGGAACATTTGGTAAGTCGTCTGGAAAGAAGACCCAGAATTTGAAGTCATGGTTGCTTCTAGAAAGAGAAGACTTGTTAACGGTTATATGTCAAATATCTGTTGAATGTTAGCTAGAAAAAAGCCTCACATAACTTTTACTTTTACTTGACCCAGTGGAAAGAAGACTTGCTGCCACATTATGTTTTTAGTTAAAGTAGTATATTGCTAAGGGTAAGGATTATGGCCAATAAAATTTTTACACCTCTCCTGTCTAATGAATACTGAGTAAATGAAGAATGTTTTTCACTGATGTCACACATATTAATTAATTTTTCTACAGGTATCTTCATAGTCATCACTTCTTGGAGTTGGTTACCTTGCTTCTGTCAATTCCAGTAACAAGTGCCCACCCTGGTGTGCTGCAGGCCACAAAAGATGTTTTAAAGTTTCTTGCACAGTCACAGAAGGGTCTTCTTTTTTTTATGTCGGAATATGAAGCCACAAATTTGTTGATCCGAGCTCTGTGTCACCTTTATGATCAAGATGAAGAGGAGGGTCTTCAATCTGATGGTGTTATTGACGATGCATTTGCCTTGTGGCTACAGGACTCAACACAGACATTACAGTGTATTACAGAACTATTCAGCCATTTTCAGCGTTGCACAGCCAGTGAAGAAACTGACCATTCAGATCTCCTGGGAACCCTTCACAATCTTTATTTGATTACTTTTAATCCTGTGGGAAGATCAGCTGTTGGCCATGTTTTCAGTCTTGAGAAAAATCTCCAAAGTCTTATTACTCTGATGGAGTACTATTCCAAAGAAGCCTTAGGGTAATTTTCTTTTTACTCCTTAAATTTTCTTTCATACTGGAAAACTATATTAGTAAAGGGCTAGTTTCTTAAAAGATGTTGCTTTGAAAGTAAAAATTATTACAATTATTTTTTGACATAATACATAATTTGTTAATTAAGGATTAGAATGATAGAAATTTGTAAAATATACGATATGCCTGTAAAGCAACAAAATGGATCTTTTAGAAGCTTCTTGCAGTTTCCCCTGGATGTTGACTAGATTACAACTGTAGAACCCTTGCTAATTTGTGTGTAGGGGAATCCTAAGGCACCATAATATATATTTGCAGAGTAATGAGGACTATCTTGCTGTCTTGAATTTTCCCTCATGTTTAAACTATGGTGCTCTGGTTTCAGAAGTACTTTGACTAAATGGAGGCAGGGGATTTAGAATGCCTAGTTTTTAATAGCTGCCCGGTAGGGCAGAGGATTGATGTTTAGTGTCTGAGGAGATAAACGTGCTCTTCCTGGCTCATGTCATACAAAGCAGTGACATCCATGTAACTGGCCTCACAATAGGGTCTTGATATGACTCCTTGAGTGACAGGTATTTTGGGGGAACTATGAAAGGCAGTGGGTTCCATACATACCTCTACCTCAGCAGTTTTAAGGTAGAAGACAGTGATGATGGCAGTAGTTTGATTCATGACACTTATTCCTACTTATCAAGAGTGAACAAACATTTTAAAGGAGACCATTGAAGTATACTTCCGAATCTTTCATTGCTAATGAAGTATACCTGTTTAATATTTCATTTTTCTTCTGATCTTAAAAGAATTTCACTTTCCATTGTGATGCCTATGCTTCATTTATATACTATTAAGTAGTGTTTTCAAGTGAATTGGAAGTGTTTCTTGTCTTCAGGGAGTTAGTCATGTTTCATTGTAAAATTCCTTGGTCTCTTTAAAGCCAAATAGAAAAAAATGTTAAAAATTGTTCCTGGAAAAATTGTTTCATACCAAAAACTTTAAAACTTTATTTTGTTTCAGTGATTCCAAGTCTAAGAAGTCAGTAGCTTATAATTATGCATGCATACTTATTTTGGTGGTGGTTCAGTCTTCCAGTGATGTCCAAATGCTAGAACAGCATGCAGCATCTCTCTTGAAGCTTTGTAAAGCAGATGAAAATAATGCTAAATTACAAGGTATGGTACTTGAAGTTATTTAAGCATTTATGATATGTGAAGGGAAAAAGCCTTTGAACATAAAAATTCTGAATACAATTTAGAAATCCATTTGTCATTGATTGACATATATATGCTATCCTCAAAAGTGAAGGATAATGAATATGAACATTATTTTCTAAAGTGTATAAATATAAGTCTATGTTGAATGAAGTTTATGGCAAACCCTATATTAGTAGTCATGAAGAATTGAAGGTATCTAATCACAGTTTTTTAAATTTTGTTTTGGTTTCTTTCTAACCTTACTAAGTAAAAAATTTGATAACATTGAGTGAATATTGTAAATAGTGTGTGGACTTTTTTCTTTTCTTTTTTTTATTTTTCTGGGAGAGCCTATAAGTGGGGAGGGGTGGTGGGGGAGAGACAGAAGAAGAGGGAGAGAATCTTTTTATTTTTTTATTTTTTATTTATTTATTTGACAGACAGAGATCACAAGTAGGCAGAGAGGCAGGCAGAGAGAGAGGAAGGGAAGCAGGCTCCCCACTGAGCAGAGAGCCTGATGTGGGGCTCAATCCCAGGACCCTGGGATCATGACCTGAGCCGAAGGCAGAGGCTTTAACCCACTGAGCCACCCAGGCGCCCCGAGGGAAAGAATCTTGAGCAGAGTCCCGCTAAGTGCAGAGCTGGAGGGGGAGGCTCGATTTCATAACCCTGAGATCCTGACTGAGCCAAAATCAAGAGTTGAATGCTTAACCGACTAAGCCACTCAGGTGCCCCTGACTTTTTTCTTTTTAATCTTAGATTTTATGTGTGATACCACCAGTAAAGGTATGAGTTAAACTCAACCTCTCATGAAGGAAATAGGTTTTTTTCCCTGTAGTGTGCTTTTATAAAAGGAGGGCACACAGCATCTTCAAAGATATCAATTCTTTACTACATATTCTGGGTGATGGGTACACATAATTGTTTTATTATTTTTCTTGTATCTTTCAGTGGGGCAATATATGCTGTATATATGAAAAGAGTTAATTTAAAAACACACTTGAAAAATACTCAGATATACATAGTTGTAATAATCCTCATGGAGAACTGTAGAACTGAGGAGAGACATGACTATTATATTTCAGTTTCCTTTAGTTATTCCTGAAAAGTGTCAGGAACTGGCATATCACTTTTTTTTTTTTTTAAGATTTTATTTATTTGACAGCGAGAGACACAGCGAGAGAGGGAACACAAGCAGGGAGAGTGGGAGAGGGAGAAGTAGGCTTCCCGCCGAACAGGGAGCCTGATGCGGGGCTCTATGCCAGGACCCTGGGATCATGACCTGAGCTGAAGGCACCCAGGTGCCCAAGGCATATCACTTTTTTTTTTAAATTTTAAGACTTTATTTATTTATTTATTTGAGAGTGAGAGAGCATGAGAGAGGAGAAGGTCAGAGGGAGAAGCAGATTCCCCGCAGAGCTGGGAGCCTGATGTGGGACTCAATCCTGGGACTCCAAGATCATGATCTGAGCTGAAGGCAGTGGCTTAACCAACTGAGCTACCCAGGCGCCCAGCATATCACTTTTTTACATTAGAATGCTTTTCTTAAAATAGTTTTGGTAATAAAGTATGGGTATTATAGCATAGCTTCTAGGAGAGTTTTTTTTTCCTATGTTATTCCACTCAGTTTTCTTTTTTTAAAGCTTTTTTTTTTAAGATTTTATTTATTTGACACAGAGAGAGAGATTACAAGTAGGCAGAGAGGCAGGCAGAGAGAGAGGCAGAAGCAGGCTCCCTGCCCAGCAGAGAGCCTGATGCGGGGCTTGATCCCAGGACCTCGAGATCATGACCTAAGCCGAAGGCAGAGGATTAACCCACTGAGCCACCCAGGCGCCCCAGTTTTCTTTTTTTTAAAATATAGTTGACACACGATGTACATTAGTTTCAGTGGTACAGCATAGGGATTCCACAGCTCTTTCTGAATGACATAATGATTCCACAATTATATATAGTTATGCTGTGCTCACCTAAGTACAGCTACCATGTCACCGTATAGTGCTGTTACACCATTGACTATATTCCCTATACTGTACCTTTCATCCCCGTGACTTACTCATTCTTTAACTGGAAACCTTTACCTCCTACTCGCCTTCACCCATTTTGCTCATCCTTCCATACCCCTCCCCTCTGGCAACCACCAGTTCTCTATATATTTATGAATCTGTTTCTGCTTTTTTTGATTGTTCATTTTTTTCTAGTAGAGTTTTGAATTCAGTTGTGGTAAGTGGTATATTTCATTTGTGATTGTTTTCTAAGCAAAGTTTGTTATTTTGGGATGATAGTGATTACTTTTAATTTTATAAAGGTAAATTAGGAAATTGGCAAAATTTAAAATTCCTGCTAAGAGAAATATCACTCAGCCAACTTCCCTCTCATGGGACTGATCCTGTTAGAAATTAATACATTTTGTCCATGGTTTTTTGAGGGTATGGGAAGTGGCGGCAGCATTAGGTAAATAAACACTATTTTATTATGTCAGTTTATAAGTAGTCAGTTTTATACACTTTTTTTAATGTTGTAAGTTGATGGTCCTGTTTAAGCATGAAAACACTTAAGTTTTTAGAAACCAAGTAACTAAGAATGGTCACTTCTTATTTCTAAGCCTGTAATGAAAGGTAGCCCATTTACATTTCACGTTAAGGCTTGTTCAGAGAATTAGACATAAGTTTATCCCTGTATGAAGTTTAGGTTATTGAAATCAATATGAATCTGATAATGTTCTTTGGAAAAGAATACCTTTATTTCCGTTGTTATAAAGACTTTTTATTTTAAAATATTATATTATGAATGACGTTTTTGTTTTTAAGAACTTGGCAAGTGGCTTGAACCTCTGAAAAACCTTAGATTTGAAATTAACTGCATCCCAAACCTAATTGAATATGTTAAACAGGTAAGTAAAACCTAAAAGTGCCTTGATTTTTTTTTTTTTAAGACAATTTGTTTTATTTTAGAGAGCCTACACACATGAGCAAGAGGAGAGGAGAGAGAGAGAAGCAGACTCCCCACTGCATGGGGAGTGTGGTGTAGGGCTCCATATCACAAACCTGAGGTCATGACCTGTGCTGAAACCAAGTCAGATACTTAAATGAGCCATCCAGGCACCCCTAAAAGTGCCTTCATTTTATGGAACTGTGTGGCTCCAAATACAGTAATATTGCATTAAATCATTTATGTAGATAATGCAGTAATTTTTAAGTATACTTGATTGATTTGCTAGACTTTGTGGTACAGATTGGTATGTGTGGTGGAGTGTATGTGTGAATACACTTGCATACAACTCTGTGTACTCTACTGTTTCTGCTACCAGATCTGTCCTATTTTTTTTCTCAAATTGGAGTAATAACAACTACCATTTTGATGATCTTTACAGCAGCCTTTTAAAGTTAAATGCTTTGATAATTTGATGTATAATTGTATCAGTTAAACCCTAGTGAAAAAGAACTTCCTTCAGAATTTAGGTGAAAATCAACAAGAGTCAATTTTAGATAATTACAGTGGGAGCTAGTTCTAAATTTTTTTGTTGTTTTTTTAAAAGATTTTATTTATTTAACAGAGAGTATAAGCCGGGGGAGCACAGGCAGAGGGAGAAGGAGAAGCAGGCTCCCTGCAGAACAGGGAGCCCGATGTGGGGCTCGATCCCAGGACCTGGGATCATGACCTGAACTGAAGGCAGTCTCTTAACCAACTGAGCCACCCAGATGCCCCCTAGTTCTAAATTTGTTAATTTGGGATGGTCACATCTACAAATAGTCATGAAAATTGAAAATCCTGTATCATAATAGTACATTTGAAAAATTCATATACAATTCAAGTAATTAGTAATTTAAAAATTCATCAAAACTGTTGCATTGTTAATTAGTTTTAAAAGTTAGTGTAGCATAGGAAGAAGGACTAAAGGTGGTTATAGGTGCATAAAAAATTTTAAGCTAGAGAGAGAGAATTGGACTTTGAATTATTTCCTCTTTCATTTAACAGATGAGCTGTGTGTATTTGTGTGTGTGTGTGTGTGTGTGTGTACCACATCTTGGTTTTGGAGTTGAAATGTGTATTATTAAAATAGCGACCAAGTACTTTTTGGGTTTATGTGCTTTAGATTTTTCTTTACTGACTTGTCAGCCCTTCTTTCCTAAGAGTACTTTTACCTCCTGTGGTGCCATTATATTCTTCTGTGTTGCTTACTCTGTGCCTCAGATGTCATCTAGAGCTTCTCATATATTCATCTTTTATTTGGCAGAAGTACATTAGATCCTGTAAATTTAGATGGTCATCTGTTCAGGGTACTTGTGCATGGTCAGAAGAATGTGTAAGGTGTCCAATAAAGATTATATGCTTGGGTAAAAGTTTTTAACCAATAAAAAATTTAGCTCCCAAAATTTAAATTACATGCTGTAATTGAAGAGTTTTGATTTTTATGTAAATGCTTATCCATTAATTATAGTTAATAATAATTGATTCTCATTCTAAGATATACCAAAAATAGTTGATCTGAGATTGAAACTTCTCACTGTGCTCCATGCTGCTTTATGTAACTTGTGGAATTGTGGAAAGACAGCAAGGAAGAAATTAGAAAAAATGTATAGGGGAGAGGAATTTTCTTATTTTTCTTTTTAAGTTTCTCCTCTGGGGGTTAGGAGCTGTAATAGTAACATTTAAAAATGTTCTTTCTTTCTTTTTTTTTTCCTAAATATTTATTTATTTGAGAGAGAGAGAGGGTGGGGGAGAGTATAGAGGAAGAGTGAGAAGGAGAAGCAGACTCCCCACTGAGCAGAGAGCCTGATGTGGGACTTGATCCCAGGACCCTGACCTGAGCCCAAGGCAGATGCTTAACCAACTGGCCACCCAGGCACCCCTAAAATGTTACTCCTTCAGAATTTTTTCAAAACCATCTGTGCCGCTCTGTGGAAACTACAAAAACAAAGAAACTTAAACAACTATTTGTTGTCAGGAAACGTAGCATGGGCAGGTGCTAAGGACATAGGCAACTGTATTTCTTTTTCCTTTAACCATGCCCTAACTGGTCATCACAACTAGATTCCTGTTGTGGCGGTACTTGTGGTATCTGCATTCGAGTGCGTGTTATGTAGTGCTAAAACATTCACTGTTGCCTCCTCAGTTTTAAAGAGGTTTTGTACCCACAGGGCTTTGTAAAATCGGTCATTGCTTCCTTTTTTGGGGGGAGGGTATCTAGAAAGTATATGAAAAAGAACTATTTTAAATTCTTTTTTTTAATTTTTATTTTTAAATTTTAAAATAAACATCTATTTTAAATTCTTAATACAGGGAGTCTCATTCATTTTTGTACTCATTCATTTGTTACTTTCATTTTAATCTGTACTTTTTAATACACTTGAACTTTGCAATTATTAATTTTATAAAATAACCTTTATAAAAACTTCATTAGCTTTATTCATGTTTTAAATTTATTTGGGAAACTTAAAATGGTGTAAGTGCTTAACATGAAACTCATATTTTTAGTTAATGCCTTCTTGGGAATTTTTTTCTTGATTCATATCCAAGCATCAAGAAATTAAACTTTTCTGTTCATTTTTATTTTTAAAGAATATTGATAATTTGATGACCCCGGAAGGAGTTGGCCTTACCACTGCCTTGCGTGTTCTCTGTAATGTGGCATGTCCGCCACCTCCTGTTGAAGGTAATATGGCTATTATACTTTAAAAACTGTTTTTGAAGTTTAGTGTCACTGCTGTTTATTAAATAAAATATTCAAAAATCTTAACTAATTATTAACATGTAAGTAATTAGTTTTTTCTCCCCTTATCCTATATAAAGGTCAACAGAAAGACCTGAAATGGAATCTTGCCGTTATTCAGCTTTTTTCTGCTGAAGGAATGGACACCTTTATTCGGGTTCTACAAAAATTGAACAGTATTCTGACTCAGCCTTGGAGGCTCCATGTCAACATGGGGACTACCCTTCACAGAGTTACTACTATTTCAATGGCTCGCTGCACGCTCACTCTTCTTAAAACTATGTTAACGGAGCTCCTGAGAGGTGGATCCTTTGAGTTTAAGGACATGCGTGTTCCTTCAGCACTTGTGACTTTACACATGCTCCTGTGCTCTATTCCTCTCTCAGGTCGTTTGGATAGTGATGAACAGAAAATTCAAAATGATATCATTGATATCTTACTGACTTTTACACAAGGAGTTAATGAAAAACTCACAATCTCAGAAGAGACTCTGGCCAATAATACTTGGTCTTTAATGTTAAAAGAAGTTCTTTCTTCAATCTTGAAGGTTCCTGAAGGATTTTTTTCTGGACTCATACTACTTTCAGAGCTGCTGCCTCTACCCTTGCCCATGCAAACAACTCAGGTATCACTTCCATATAACATGCATCTTATAAATGACTGCAGTAACACTTTTAAAAAAGCCGATGATTTTATTTAAAAAAAAAAAAAAAAACAACAACTCACAACCCTCATCCCCTTCCCCTAAAAAAGACATAAAATAACTGGATGAGGGTGAGATAAAACTGAAGCAAGTTGGTCATTAAAGAAATATGGGGGCAACATTTTGAATAAATTTTTGTTAATGTGAATTTTATTATGCTGTTCTGTATACTTGTACTTTTGTTATTTTTAAATCCTTTTTTTCCCTTTATCATGTGTTAGAATTTGCCATTAACTAAGTTGGTTCACCAATGGACTCTGCACTACTGACTGCTAACCTGAGAACAATAAGATTTTCTAGATGCATTGAATTCAAGCAAATGTTTAATTGTATAATAGAAGAATGTTTTAAGCATGTAGTAAAGATGTTCTTTTCATAACAGTTCTTCCTGAACAGTTTTTGTGACTATAAATAAATATTAAAAAAATCTACGTACACACACAATATACTTTTTTAACAGGTTATTGAGCCACATGATATATCAGTGGCACTCAACACCCGAAAATTGTGGAGCATGCACCTTCATGTTCAAGCAAAGTTGCTCCAAGAAATAGTTCGCTCTTTCTCTGGCACAACCTGCCAGCCCATTCAACATATGTTACGGCGTATTTGTGTTCAATTGTGTGACCTTGCCTCACCAACTGCACTTCTGATTATGAGAACTGTGTTGGATTTGATTGTAGAAGACTTGCAAAGGTATTTTCATTTTGCATTAAAAATTTTTTCCTCAAGTTTTTCTTGACACAGATACATCTTTTTCACTTAGAATTTGGAAACCAGGGTTTAGAATGCTCAGATAATATATATTACATATAAATATATACATATGCATATATATATTTATGTGTGTATGTATATTAATATATGTAGATTATTTTTAATTAGAAAACTATTTCATGTGCAAGATACCTTGAAAGTCTTGATTTTGGGTGTTTGAAAGGTGATCTATAAAATACTCTGATTTAAAAAAAGATACTGAAATCTGAATTTATAAAACTTTACAGTAATTGTGAAATTCCAGAGAAGTCATTATATCCAAGGAATAAAATGTTTTATATAAGATTTTATACAAGATTTGTATCATGATATATGTTGAAAAATAAATATTAGTTAAATAATGCGCTAAAATTAAGAATTTTGTTTACTAAATGTATTGATTTTATTTCAGCACTTCAGAAGATAAAGAAAAACAGTATACTAGCCAAACCACCAGGTTGCTTGCTCTTCTTGATGCTCTGGCTTCACACAAAGCTTGTAAATTAGCTATTTTGCATCTAATTAATGGAACTATTAAAGGTGACGAAAGATATGCAGAGATATTCCAGGATCTGTTAGCTTTGGTGCGGTCTCCTGGAGACAGTGTTATTCGCCAACAGTGTGTTGAATATATCACATCCATTTTGCAGTCTCTCTGTGATCAGGTATTTATGGTTATCTTATAAATTCTGTGTGTTTGTGTGTGGTTTAAAAGCTTCTCTTGATAATAAGTCTTGGCTGTGAATACAGAGATCTCATCTGTTTTACTAATCCTGTTGTTTAGGGAGATCAGTTTGACTAGTGAACCAACCATAAAATAGTTTGGTGCTTCATAGCTTTCTTTGGGTTTGTACTTCTCAGGTTTCTCTGAGGTCTCTTTTTCTTCATGAGATTGCATCTTTACTGGCTACTGAATTCTTTGGGGTTGGTTATGTCTGGTATTTGCATTTTCCTTTCACTTATACACAGTTTCATTCTTGAATTCTATAGCTTTGTGATTGGTTGAATTAATAATACCATGTTCTCTTGTTTGGACAACTTTTGAAGGTATCAGAGATTACTACAATTTTGGTGTGTTTCAGACTACTCTGCATACAGATGTTCACTAAAAGGAGTAATCTCTGCCTGTCTATGTTATTGACTTCCAGTTTATAATTCCATGAGTTAATGATAATTGTTTTAACTTTTAAAGTCCATTGTGATTGAGATCTTTGAAGATTTCTTTCTTCTTTTTTTTTTTTTTAAGATTTTCTTTATTTTAGAAAGCTCACCCACAAGTAGGGAGGGGGTAGGGGGGAGGGAGAGGGAAAGGGAGAGAACCTCAAGCAGACTCTTGGCCAAGCGTGGAGCCCAATATGGGGCTCAGCGTGAGGCTTGATCCGAGAACTCCAGGATCACCACCTGAACCGAAACCAAGAGTCCGTTGCTTAACTGACTGAGACACCCAGGTACCCAAGATCAAGACTTCTGTACATGTTGGTACTTTCGATTATCATAATGCTCCTGCTGTCTAATCATCAGATGTAATTTTTTTCAGACAGAATATTTTTTTAAAAATATTTTATTTATTTATTTGACAGATCACAAGTAGGCAGAGAGGTAGACAGAGAGAGAGGGGGCAAGCAGGCTCCCTGCTGAGCAGAGAGCCCAGTGCGGGGCTCGATCCCACGACCCTAAGGTCATGACCTGAGCTGAAGGCAGAGGCTTAACCCCCTGAGCCACCGAGACAGAATATTTTTAATAGGATCCCATGTTGGAAGATTATCTTTTTTCAGCTGACAAAAATCCAGTTTGGTTCCATTTAACACTTATGTCAAGGAGGAGCTTTTTTGGTGTGACTTGTTTTCACAAAAAGAGAATCTGGTTAAAAATAGTTTGGGACCTGGTAGAAAGGATATTTGAAGTCCTTATACATTAAAATGTCCATTTGACTGATGTTTGTTATATAATCCACCTCAGGTTTTGTGACTAATCTTAATGACACTGTAGCACCCTAGCTACCCTGTTCACATAAACCTCATTCTTGGCCTCATCTTATATATTTTCCTTCTGATTCAAACTTTGTTTTATAGTTTTAACCCATGTTGAATCTTAGTGGGCAGTATGTTGAAGTGATTAAAGGTAATGAGACATACCCCAAAATATTTCTGTAAAATCTACTTTATTTACTTCTATAAAAGAGTGGTGGGAATTTTTATTGTTGGTTAAACTTGCTTGAGCATTAAAAAAATTGAATTTTGGGGGCACCTGGGTAGCTCAGGGGGTTAAGCCTCTGCCTTCAGCTCAGGTCATGATCTCAGGGTCCTGGGGTCGAGCTCTGCATCAGGTTCTCTGCTCAGAGGGGAGCCTCTTTCCCCCTTTTTCTCTGCCTGCCTTTCTGCCTACTTGTGATCTCTCTCTCTCTCTCAAATAAATAAAGTACTTTTAAAAAATTGAATTTTGAAAATATATAAAAACTAGAGGAAAATACTTAGTTGGAAAACTGTTTAAATGTTTATTTGCTCCATTTCTTTCTGGGATGTTTTAAATTGCAGTATGGGTATGTTTACTTATTTATTTATTTTTAAGATTTTATTTACTTATTTGAGGGAGAGAGAGAGCACAAGCAAGGGAAGCAGCAGGCAGAGGGAGAAGTAGGCTCCTTGCTGAGCATGATTCCAGGACCCCGTGATTGTGACCTGAACCGAAAGCAGACACTGAAGTGACTGACTGGCCCAGGCACCCCAGTATGGATATGCTTATTAAAATTTATTTCACTTAGGGGCACCTGGGTGGCTCAGTGGGTTAAGCATCCAACTCTTGGTTTCGGCTCAGGTCATGAGATCAACCCCCCACCCCCACCCCAGTCCAGCTCTGTGCTCAGCAGAGAGATTGTTTGGGATTCTTTTCCTCTTAATCTCCTGCGCACCCCCTCATGTGCATTTGCTCACTCTCTCTTTCAAATAATAAAATAAAATTTTATTTCACTGAATACTTTCTTTATAAATTAAAAAAATACTCAAATGAATCAATAATACAATGATTTAAAATATTTTAGTACCAAAAGTAGTTCACTTAACCATTTGAAAATAGGAACTATACTTAGTATGATGCAGAAAGAAAAACTTCCAGGAGCACCTGGCTGACTCAGTTGGTAGAAGATGTAGCTCTTGATCTTATCATGAGTTCAGGCCCCACATTTGAGCCATGAATGAATGAGATGTTCTTTTAAAGTAAAAATATTCTAAAGTAAAATACTTGCTTTTATTTCTTTAGGTGTATATCTTTGTATTACCTTTTATAGAAGAGCAAAATGACTCTTTTGTGTTTGAGTTTCTATTTAGGATGGTAAGGTAACAGTATTTTGATGAGGCAGTTCCTAAGGTTTAATTGGTATGTATGTCTAATATAAAAATGTTAATTGATAATAATTAAAGTAAATTTTTTCCTCTACTCCTCTCCTCCCTCACAGGACATTGCTCTTATTTTGCCAAACTCTTCTGAAGGTTCTATTTCTGAACTGGAGCAGCTCTCCAATTCTCTACCGAACAAAGAACTGATGGCCTCAATTTGTGACTGTTTACTAGCTGTGCTAGCTAACTCTGAGAGCAGTTACAACTGTTTACTGACATGTGTCAGAACGATGATGTTTCTTGCAGAGCATGATTATGGATTATTTCATTTAAAAAGGTATGCTTAATTTAATACATTCTTGGGTTTAATTTTTTACTCTTATCACCCCTCCCCAAATTGATTAATTCATAGATAATTATAGAAAATTGAAGATGTGATTTCTTTCATACAGAAAAATTTGTATCTATGGAATAGATTTGTTAGCAGTGAAGTGTGCTAGTAATAAAATCTTTTAAGATTAAAATTATAAACTGAGTAGATGGACAAATTAATGTGGGCAACTTACAGTATTTAAGAAGGGAATCTTACTGTTCCAGGATGTTAATTCACACTCTGTTTGCTTTGTTGATACATTTACCTTTAGTCCTTCAGAAGTGATGGTGGTATGATATTATGGACCCTAAAGCTAAAAGTACTGATTCTGTGTTTTTTATTCTGTAGAGGAATGGCTAAGATAAAATTAATTTGAGATAATGTAAACTTCAAGTATAACTTCTGCTCCAGCCTCTCAGTCCATGCCCTCATCTTTTTCTTCTCTAGGATGGTAGCTGGATATTATGGAGATTTCCTTGGGAATTTGTAGAAGTACATAGGATTATGAGATAGAAGGGAAGAAGAGACATATGTTTGTGCCTCTCATTCATTTTTATAACATTGGCTGAAAACTTACGTTCCAAATACTGTGTGGTGCTGGGTCCTACCTGTCTCCTCATTTATATTCTCTCTCAGTGGGTAGCACCTGCTGAAAATCCAAATTTTCCTTCTCCTCCTGCCCTGTCCCCAGTTTCTCACTATAGTCTTTACATTTTACTTCTGGAATGTCCTTTTTCCTTTTGCCTGGATATTTACTGTATATCCTTTAAAACTCATATTCTTCACCTCCAAGAAAGAAAAAAAAAAAAAAGTTTTCCTTGATTCCTCTATTCCTGGCTCTTACAAGTACCCTTTGCATACATTTGACATAGCATTTTATATGATGTTTTTGGCTTTGTTGGATTCATGTTTCTGGTCTTTTGCCTGTGGGTAATCTTTTCCTAAATTGTCTTAATCTATTCCCTTTTCTCCCTCTGGCTCTAATTTTTCTGTTAAGCTCCAAATAATCCATCCATCTTTTGACATCTCTGCTTGGTTGTTTAATGGACAGTTCAGACTATAGACCTAAAGCAGAGTCCTTGATATTCTTGCTTCAAGCGTGTTTCTGTCTTGTTCATCCCAGTAAATGTTATCACCATCCGTTCAAGTATTTCTTGGTGATATTCACCTTGATCACTTGACTGAGGTGCTATCAGGATTCTCTTCTGTAAACCTAATAACTTTTTACTTTTAATTACTAAATATTTTAGAGAATGTATTTTGAGACTATGCAAATATCTTATTTCTGCTTAAACCTTTTGTCCACTAAGTTTCGTACTCATCAGTGAATCTTGGCATGTGGCAGTTTTTACTGTGGTGTCCTAATGTAAATTTCCTATTTCTCTTATTCCTTTTTAATTTATTAATTATCTTTTTGTAAGGAAGAATTATCACTTTTCCCTCATTTGTTTACTTATTTAAGGATTTATATCAATATAGACTTATGGACATTAATTTTTTCTTTATATGATAATCTAATGCTATTGTTATTCATTTTGTTGTTCAACTTGTATCACTGATTTAGGTTCTTTTCATTGGATAGAGTGAAGAAATATATGCATGTGTCCTAACTTATTCATATACACATCAACATTTATTTTTGTATGTATTTATATGTATGTATTTTTTAGAATGAGTGTATACTGACATTTTGACTCCAATATCAGATGTTGTTTCTAGTTTTCTCCCTTTCCTTGTAACTTCATTCATGTTTCATGTTGTACAGTTCTATGGATTTTGACAAATGCATAGAGTCATGTGTTTATCATCACAACCGCATATAGAGCAGTTCCATCACCTTAAAATTTCAGTGCATTACTTTTTTATAGACAACTTCTTTACAAGTTGAACAACAAAAATACCAGATTTTGGTATTGTTAGTTCTTTAAATTTTAGACATTCTAATAGGTAATGTAGTGAACTCCAGTTTTTGATAGATCCTGTAAGGCTCATTTGCTTAAAGTTGTATGTAGAAGCTAGTAATTGTTGTAGTCTAATTTTATTTTATTTTATTTTTTTTTTTATTTTTTTTTAAATTTATTTATCAGAGAGAGAGGGAGAGAGAGCAAGGACAGGCAGACAGAATGGCAGGCAGAGGCAGAGGGAGAAGCAGGCTCCCCGCCGAGCAAGGAGCCCGATGTGGGACTCGATCCCAGGACGCTGGGATCATGACCTGAGCCGAGGGCAGCTGCTTAACCAACTGAGCTACCCAGGCGTCCCGTTGTAGTCTAATTTTAAACCCATGCTTTTTTCATTAATCATATTATCTGTCTTTGTATTTAATATCATTCCTGTTGTGCCTTATCCATTTCATTATTTTATAAAGTTTTCAAGAGCAGGAGTCTTTATCTTTCTCTCTTTTATATTACTTTACCAAAGTCTTCTACGATGGCATCTCAGAATCCAACCACATTTTTCAAATACAAACACTGCATGCTTAGTGTTAATATAGTCTTATTTTCATTTTGACTAATTATGAAGTATTATAACTTAAAGGATACAATTGAATATGAGAATACTTTGCCCTTGAAATTCTCTGTTGATCAACAAAGAGCTGTGTAAGTATGTAGAATAATTTTATCAGGACTGTATGTTGTCATGATTGATTGCTATGCTTAAATCTTGCAGTATCAGGAGTTAGGCCACAGGCCAGATCCAGCCTACCACCAGTGTTTGTAAATACAGTTTTATTGGAACATAGTCAGCATTTATGTATTGTTTATGACCGCTTTCCCACTACACAAGCAGTTGAATAGTTGTAACTGAGACTGCTATCGTGTATAGAGAGAAACAGACTGTGTTGTTACATAGCCTGCAAAGCATAAAATATGTACCATTGGGTTCTTTACATTAAAAGTTTGTAGATCCCTAGTCTATACCCTTGATTTCCTTCTGTCAGATTATAGTGCCATAAAGATACTTATTTTTTGTAGTTATTATGTAAATCAGTCTTTCTGGTCAGGTTTCTGAGACCCCTATAACCTTATATTAGAGAAATCCTCAGGCTATAAAAAGTGTAAAAATAAGGAACCTTGAATTTTCTTGTGCTGTTTTATATCTTTATATTTGGGCTAAATATTTTCTTTTGGTTTTCTTTAAGAACTTGAAGCTTAATTTTAAAAGGTTGTATCTCTAGGTACTGCCTTGTTAAATGGTTTATGTACATAGCCACACCAAAACATTTTTTGAACTGGAGTGGACTGAATGGAGATAATTTTTTTCTTTTCTTTTCTTTTTTTTAATAATTTTACAAACCCTTGTGTGGAGGGCTGACTTTCAGTAGATCGCAGCAAGGGAGCTGCTCTGCTACGTACGAAACCCCGACCCAGAAGCAGGTCGTCTACGAACGGTTTAGCACCAGGTTCCCCACGAACGTGCGTTGCGTGAGGGGCGAGGGGGCAGCCCCCTTTCCAGCGGTGCCCCGTTTCCCGGAACGAGGGGCTCTCCGCACCGGACCCTGGTCCCAATGGGCTGCAGGGCATGCCACGCCACGTGGGGCGCGTGCAGTGGCCCGCCAGCGGGGACGACGGGAGACCGGCTATCCAAGGCCAACCGAGGCTCCACGGCGCTGCGATAATTTATTTCTTATATGAGATTCATACATTAAAATTTCAAGACATATCCTCTCTTTATTTACAGTTCTTTAAGGAAAAACAGTAATGCTTTGCATAGCTTACTGAAACGAGTGGTCAGCACATTTAGTAAGGACACAGGTGAACTTGCATCTTCATTTTTGGAATTTATGAGACAGATTCTTAACTCTGACACAATGGTAAGTGTACATATATGTATATGTATGTATTTTTAAATTTACAGAGTTCATCGTAAGTTAAACCACTTGTGTTCAAAAGTATCTTAGGATGTGTTTTGGAAGTTTGAACTTAGTGTTTTTTTCTGTGCCCTTATCTCACTATAAATGCAAGTTTTTGATGTATAAAAAAGGTGTTTAAGAGCAGAAATTACTAAACTTTTTAAATTTATTAAGCATCATTAATTTTTGAATACTCTGATGTGGCAGCTTAAATAGAGAACTACTACCCATAGTGTCTTCATTTTTTTTTTTTTTAAGATTTATTTGTTTATTTTTTAGAGAGTGTGCACACATGAATGGGGGGAGGTGCAGAGGGAGAGAGAGAATCCTCAAACACAGTTCCCTCTGAGCTCGGAGCCTGACTCGGGGCTTGATCCCAGGATGCCAAGATCAGGACCTGAGCCAAAATCAAGAGTTGGATGCTTAACTGACTGAGCCACCCAGGCGCCCCTTCTTTGATTTTTTCCTATTATTTTTCTGTTCTCTACTTGGTTATTTCTGCTTTTATCCTTACTGTTTTTTTTTCCCCTTCTACTTGCTTTGAGGTCAGTTTACTCTTCAGTTTCTAATTTCTTCAGGTGGAAGTTTAGGTTATATTAATTTGAGATTTTCTGTTTATGTTTTTCTTCTTTTTAAATGTAGGCATTTATAGCTACAAATTTTCCTCTGTACACTGTGGCATGTCATGTTTTTGGTTTTGTTTATCTCTAAGGATTTTCTAATCCCTCTTGTAATTTTTTCTTTAGTCCATTGATTATTTAGAGGTGTGTCTAATTTGCATATAGGAGTGACTTTTCCAAATTTCCTTCTGTAATTGATTTCTAACTTCATTCCATTGTGCTCAGAGATCATACTTCGTTGAGGCTTGTTTTACAGTATAGGGTATGTGCTTTCCTGGAATATATTCCATGTGCCCTTAAGAAGAAGGTGTCTTCTGCCACTATTTGGTGGCACATTTTGTACATGCCTGTTAGGAGTAGTTAGTTTATAGTTGTTCAAGCCTTCTGTTTCATTGTTGATTTTCTGCCTAGTTGTTCTCCCCACTACTGAAAGTAGGGGAGTGAAGTCTCCAACTGTTACTGTTGAAGTGTCTATTTCTCCCTTTACTTCTGTCAGGTTTTTGCTTCCAGCATCTTGAGCTCTGTTGTCAAGTGCATATATGTCCATGTTTGTCTTCCTGATGGATTGATGCTTTTGCTATTATAAAATGTCTTTCTTCATCTCTAGTAATAACTTATGTGTAGTAATAACTTACATCTAAACCTTTATTTTGGGGGCGCCTGGGTGGCTCAGTGGGTTGAGGCGCTGCCTTCGGCTCGGGTCATGATCCCAGGTCCTGGGTTCGAGCCCCGCGTCGGGCTTTCTGCTCGGCGGGGAGCCTGCTTCCTCCTCTCTCTCTGCCTGCCTCTCTGCTTACTTGTGGTTTCTCTCTGTCAAATAAATAAATAAAATCTTTAAAAAAAAATGAAATAAACCTTTATTTTGAATTACTGGTACAGCCACTTTAGCTCTGTTTTATTTATTGTTTGTGTGGTATATATTTTTTCTACCCTTTTACTTTCAGTCTGTTTGTATCTTTTAATCTTAAGTGTGTCTCTTGGGCACCTGGCTTTCCTAGTTGATGGAGCATGCAACTATTTATCTCAGGATTTTGAATTCTGCCCCATGTTAGGTGTGGAGCCTACACACATACATACATAAAAATGTGTCTCTTGTAGATACCATATAGTTGGGTTGTGTTTGTTTTACATTCTGCCAATTTCTTTTGATTTTTTTTTTTTTAAAGATTTTATTTATTTATTTGTCAGAGAGAGAGAGAGAGAGAGCACAGCCAGACAGAGTGGCAGGCAGAGGCAGAGGGAGAAGCAGGCTCCCCACAGAACAAGGAGCCCGATGTGGGACTCGATCCCAGGACACTGGGATCATGACCTGAGCCGAAGGCAGCTGCTTAACCACCTGAGCCACCCAGGCGTCCCTGATTATTATAATCAATTTATTTATGTCTAATTACTGATAGGATTTATGTCTGTGTTTTGTTATTTACTTCCTATATAACCTTTTTTCCTCTTTATTATATCTTATGTTAAATAGATATTTACTACTTTGCCATTTTAACTTTTTTTTTTTTAAGATTTATTTATTTGTCAGAGAGAGTGTGTACACACACAAGTGGGGGAATGGCAGGCAGAGGTAGAAGCGGGTTTGAGCCCAATAGGGATTTAATCCCAGGACCCTGGGATCATGTCCAGAGCCGAAAGCAGACGCTTAACCAACTAAGCCACCTGGGCATCCTCATTTTAATTTTTTTTGTTATTTCTTTTGCTTTTTTTTTTTTTTTTTTTAGTTATTAGTGGTTTTCCTGAGTATTACATTTAACACCTTAATTGAATACAGTCTACTTCACATTAATACAACATAATTTTAGTAGTATATAAAAAAATGCTACAGTATAGCTTTATTCCCTTCCTTTGTGCTATAGTCATGCAAATTACATTTTTATACATTATGAACCCCTCAACACAGTTTTAGCATCATTGCTTTACTTTGTTTTCTTTCAGTTCAGATAGGAGAAGAGAAGAGTTACAAATAAAAATGTGTTAGTGTCGGGTGCCTGGATGGCTCAGTGGGTTAAGCCTCTGACTTCGGCTCAGGTCATAATCTCGGGGTGCATCAGGCTCTCTGCTCAGCAGGGAGCCTGTTTCCCCCCGCCTAACTACTGTGCGTGCTCGCGCTCTCTCTCTCTCTCTCTCTCTCTCTGTCAAATAAATAAATAAATAAATCTTTAAAAAGAATATGTGATAGTATTGCCTTTTACCTATATATATTTTACTGACATTCTTTATTTTTTCATGTGGATTTAAGTTGCTATTTAATGTCCCTTCATGTCATTTGTTTGAAGGACTCCCTTAAGTACTTTTGTGGAATAAGTTTGCTAGTGGTGAATTCTCTCTTTAAAAAAAAAAAAAATCTAGGAATGCCTTATTTCTCCCTCTTTTTGAAGGATAGTTTTGTCAGTTATAGAACTCTTGGTTGATAGCATTTTTCTTTCTGCATTTCGAATATGTCTTCCTTCTAAATTCTGGCTTCCATTGGTTTCTTTCTTTCTTTCTTTCTTTTTTTTTAAAGATTTTATTTACTTATTTGGCAGAGAGAGAGATCACAAGTAGACAGAGAGGCAGGCAGAGAGAGATGGAGAAGCAGGCTCCCTGCTGAGCAGAGAGCCGCATGCGGGGCTTGATCCCTGGACCCTGAGATCATGACCTGAGCTGAAGTCAGGGCTTAACCCACTGAGCCACCCAGGTGCCCCTCCATTGGTTTCTGATGACAAATCAGTTAATCTTATTGAGGATCCCTTTTATTAGCTGAGTCACTTCTCTTTTGCTGCTTTCAAGATTCTCTATCTTTGGGGCGCCTGGTGGCTAAGTGGGTTAAAGCCTCTGCCTTCGGCTCAGGTTGTGGTCCTGGGGTCCTGGGATCAAGCCCCAAGTCAGGCTCTCTGCTAGGCGGGGAGCCTGCTTCCTCCTCTTTCTCTCTGCCTGCCTCTCTGCCTACTTGTGATCTCTGTCAAATAAATAAAATCTTTAAAAAAAAAAATTCTCTGTCTGGTTCTTAATAGTTTATTCATGATGTGTCTGAGTATGAATTTCTTTGAGTTTATTCTCATAGTTTGTTGATCCTTTTGGAATTATAGATTGATGTTTTTCATTAAATTTGGGTTGTTTTCAGTTATTAATTCTTCATATATTCTTTGTGACTCTTTCTCTGGATTCTTATTATATGTATGATGATGCTCTTGATGGTACCCGGCAGGTCTCTGAGGTTTTTGCTTGTGGTTCTTCATTTTTTTCTGTCTGTTCCTTAAAGTGGATCATCTCAGCTGACCTATCTTTAATGTTGAACCCCTCTACTCAGTTTTTTACTTCAGTTACTGTACTTTTTCACTCTAGAATTTATATATGGGTTTTTAAAAATTAATTCTTATACCTTTATTGATATTTTCTTGCAGAGTATTGCATCAGCCTTCTTTCCAGTTTCTTTCCAAACATTAACTTCTCTCATATTTTCTGAAGAGCTCTGTGTGAGTTCATGTCTTTGTAAATCAGACCTCAGATCATGTCCCTCTGTCTTACAATAACTTTTGGTATCTGTTAAATAAATTCCAAACTTTTTAGCATGGCATTCAAGACTATTTACTGTATGGCCAAAAAGCTACCTTTGCTACAACTTCTTCCTTAGAAAACATTTTATACTATGCCATCATCCTTAAATCTCATACATGTACACATCTTTCCTTGTGCTGCTTTTCTTAGCTTTTGATCTCTCTCTCTCTCTCGATAAAACTAATCTGTTCATAATGCCTGTTTAATTCATCCCTCTTTGTGACGCCTTTGAGATAACTTTCTTTCTGTATACTTTAAAACTTGTTATTATATTTCTTTTTCATAGATCATTTACAGGCCTTTTTACCATCTCCCACCCCTCTTTCTGAATAGGTCAGAAAGCATGTCTTTCCATCTTTTTCCCAGAGTGTTGATACAATGTCCTGTATGATTTAATACAAGCCTTATATTTAATATTTATTTATAATTATACTATATAAATATATTTATAATTAACATTATACTTAATATACAAGCAGTATACTTAATATGAAGCATGTGTTTAATACAAATAGCTGTGCTTGACAAATGAATAGAATTTGATTCGAAACTGTATCACAAATTTGATAGAATTTTCGTTTTCATTTTCCTGAAATAATTTTATATAGTAGGGTTTTTAAAAATCTTCTTAAAAATTCTTTGTTACTATTTTTGATAGTATTGTGTATACAGAATACTTCAAATTGTGCTAAATTCGACCCTAGATTTTGTGAGATGGCTTTTAGTATAAAGTAAGTGGATTAAAGTATAAAATGCATTTTTTGTTCAAAACTCTTTCTGCTCATAATAGTGAAAAAGAGATAGTATGGAGAGGTGAAAATTTTGCATTGTTCCGAATATTTTAATTCATCGTTTTTTACCTTTTTTTTTTTTTTTAGATTTTTTTAGAGCAGTTTAGGTTTACAGCAAAATTGAGTGGAAGGTACAGAAAGTTCCATATACTCTTTGTTCCCCCATCTCCCCCGTGCACAGGCTCCTCTACTATTGCACAGTCTTTCCCACTATCTCCTATTATCCCCTAATGTCCCTTACTATCAACCTGCCAACCTACTGCGTTACAGTGGTACACTGATGGACTTACATTGACACATTATCACAGTCCATACCAATATCCTCATTGACACATTATCATAATCCATATCAAAGTCCATAGTTTATATTAGGATTCACTTGGTATTGAACATTCTGTGGTTTTTGACAGATGTATAATGATCTATATCCACCATTGTAGTGTCCTGCAGAATAATTATACTGCCTTCAATTTTCTGTGCTCCTCTTATTCATCTTTTCTCTCTTAACCCTTGACAACCACAGATCTTTTTACTCTCTCCATAGTTTTGCCTTTTCTAGAATGTTAGGTAATTGGAATCATACAGTATATAGCAAGTCTTCCATATCTTTCATGGCTTAATAGCTCTCTTCTTTTTAGCGCTAATATTCCATTGTGTGGCTATCTTTTATTTTATTTATCCATTCACCTAGTGAAGGGCATTCTGGTGGTTTCCAAGGTTTGGTGGTTGTGAATAAAACTGCTGTAAACATCTATGTGTGCGTTTTTGGGTGGACATAAGTTCTCCTCCTTTCTTGTAACAGATTATTTTAGTTCATTTTCTCTGACTTTTAAAAATGACCATTGTAGGGGCGCCTGGGTGGCTCAGTGGGTTGAGCCGCTGCCTTCGGCTCAGGTCATGATCCCAGGTCCTGGGTTCGAGCCCCACGTCGGGCTTTCTGCTCGGCGGGGAGCCTGCTTCCTCCTCTCTCTCTGCCTGCCTCTCTGCTTGCTTGTGATTTCTCTCTGTCAAATGAATAAATAAAATCTTTAAAAAAAAAAAATGACCATTGTAATATTTTCTGACTCAGCTGCGGTAAACTCTCTCTTGGTGAAAGTGATATGAATTACAGTGAGGAAAGAAGCAGATGCTTTGATAATTTGTAATCTATTTAATATACTTATTTCTATAAAATATATTTAGTCTGTTAATTTGTCCATTTATCAGCATTTATGAGATAGTTCCTTTAAAGAGAACCCTGTATAGTCTGTTTCTGTTAGTGCACTCTGATTATTTTTAACTCTTTTACCTTAATTTTTAAAAAAATAAAACAGGTTAGACCATTGTCAACCTACCCTTTACCCTTACCTCCAAACAAAGCAAATCAAACTCTTACAGATAACACTTTATTGAATTTCTCATTAAAACTGTATACCCTCTTCCTTAACACAATAGTGACTAGTGTTTTATGAAAGGTACAGGTGTGCTTCTGTCATATAGTCAGTTTGAGTGAGAATCTATTAAGAAGAATTTTCTTTTTTAAGATTTTATTTACTTATTTGTCAGAGAGAGAGAGAGAGAGAGCGAGCGTGCACACAAGCAGGGAGAGCAGCAGGGAGAGGGAGAAGTGGGCTCCCTGCTGATGCTGAGCAAGGAGCCTGATGCGGTACTCGATCCCAGGACCCTAGGATCATGACCTGAGCCAAAGGCAGATGTTTAACCGACTGAACCACCCTGGCATCCCAAGAATAATTTTCATTTGGGGTGCTTGGGTGGCTCAATTGGTTAAGTATCTGCCTTCAGCTCAGGTCATGATCCCAGGGTTCTGGGATTGAGCTTCTCCTTGGGTTCTCTGCTCAGTGGGGAGCCTGCTTCTACCTCTTCCTCTGCCTCTGCCCCTTGCTTGTGTTCTCTGTCTCTCGAATCTATAAATAAAATCCTTAAAAAAAAAAAAGAGTAATTTTGATTGAAATGTGTTCAGTTATAAGGCAAATGTTAGAAACTCCACAAAGAAAATTTTTACTGTTAATGCCTATTTAAAAATACTAAATCCTGCATCTAGATATGTGTATATAGTCTCCTCTAAGAGACCATATTCATTTTGAGCCATTTAATATGGGGCACTTGGCTGGCTCAGCTGGAAGTGCATGCATCACTTGATCTTGGGGTCGTGAGTTCAAGCTGTATGTGTAGAACTTACTAAAAAATAAACTTAAAAAATTAAAAAAATAAAATGGGCAGTGGATGGGGAATATATTCAGTAATGTTGTATTAACTTTGTATGGTGACAGATGGTAACTAGACTTATTGTAGTAATTAGTTCTCAATGTATACAAATACTGATTCACTGTTGTATACTCAAACTAATATAATACTGTGTGTTAATTAGACCTAAATAAAAATAATAAAATAAGATTGTGTTGTAAAGATTTGGAACTACTTAAGTGTTCTAGCATATGTGACGATGTGGATAGATTTATTTTAGTGAACCAAGACTTGGTTTGCTGGATGAATTTTCTAATATTAAATTATTGTCATGTCAAAACTATTTATATTATATTGTTTACTTTTTGAAGCAAGAAATATTAACTTTTTTCATGACAGCATATAGCCTTAAATATGGTAGTTACTGTTTTCTTTAGTTGTTTGCCTTAACTCCAGAAAGATAAATTTAGGTTCCATCAGTTCTTTATTATAGTAGGCATTTTATTGAGTATCAGTCAGTATATTACATGTCCTGCAAGTGCCATTGTATTTGCATTGGATGTTTTTGTTGAGAAATCTGCTGCTAGTAAATTGAGTATGTGTGTTTACCTGTTTATTTTTTGAGTCTTATTCAAAGAGACGTATTTCAGCCTTGAGCTGACTTTCTTAAAACTAGCCATTTGTATTAATGTAAAAACCCAAAATATTGAGGGGAAGATTGCAGCAAATGACTTAAATATCTGAATAAGTTTGGAAGCATCTTTGCAAATTTCTCTGCTCACAAATTTAACTTGTGTGTGACATTTACAGGGATGTTGTGGAGATGATAGTGGTCTCATGGAAGTAGAGGGAGCTCATCCATCACGGACAATGAGTATTAATGCTGCAGAGTTAAAACAGCTTCTACAAAGCAAAGAAGAAAGTCCAGAAAATTTGTTCCTTGAACTAGAGAAGCTTGTTTTGGTAAAAAAAAAAAAAAAAAAAAAAAAGGAAAAAAATAGAAACAAGATAAAAACAGTTCATTCCCAAGATAAATTTTTCTTCTCTTTTTGACTATACAAGTTTTTCATAGTGGCCTTTTTAAATAGTGAACCCTCAGTTGGTACTTAAAAAGTTTGAAATACTCTTTGAATTAATGATTGGGGTGAAATTCTCCATACTAATATGAATCTTAAGGAAGAGGGCAGTAGTTTTTGAATTATCTATTGTTTGAATGCAGGGTGCCCCCTGCTACCCTTCTTCAGAAATAAAAGGACAAATGTTTTTCATGTTTGTTTTATTTGAACATGTTTAATATTAAGTTGATAAGTTTTTGATGGTGTTCCAAATTTCTTAGTAATCAAAAAATATAACATTTTCTACTAAAGAATCAGATTATGGGCATAAATGTTCAAGTTTTACCTGCGTCATCTTACTGTGGTTTTGTCTGTATCTAGGAACATTCAAAAGATGATGACAATCTGGATTCTTTGTTGGACAATGTAGTTGGACTTAAGCAGATGCTGGAGTCATCTGGCGATCCTTTACCCCTTGGTGACCAGGATGTAGAACCAGTACTTTCAGCTCCAGAATCTCTCCAGAATCTGTTTAACAATAGGTAAAATAAACAATGTTTTCTGGTTAAGTAGATAATGTCTATTTAATGACTGGGGTCTAAAGAGGGCCAGCAAACTGTTTTTCTGTAAAGGACCAGATAGTAAAAATTCTAGGCTTTGTAGGTGACGTTTGGCCTCTGTTGCATATTCTTCTGTAGGATCTTGTTTGTTTCTTATGGCTTTTTTAAAAACTTAAAAACTTTAAAAAATAGAGCATTTCTAGCTTATCAGCCGTATACAAGCAGGGTTGCAGAATGGGGGCCATAGTTTACTGATCCCTGTTCTAGAGGTTATATGCCTCTTGATCTTGGGAGCACTGTACTTTTGAAGCATGACTATTCAGTTTGATGGAATTATTTGGAAAAATTAAATACAGTTTTGTATGTGGTGGTACAATATAATAAACTTGGTTTTTAAGTACTTATTTTACTAATGGTTTTGAGGGTACCATTTTTAATTGTACCTTCCACAGATTTTGCTTAGAAGGTAAGCTAAAATATTTGATTTTGGAATTCTATGTTTTACCAAATACCTCTCTCGTTCTAGGACTGCATATGTGCTAGCTGATGTCATGGATGATCAGTTGAAATCCATGTGGTTCACTCCATTTCAGGCTGAAGAGATTGATACAGATCTGGATTTGGTATAAGTAATTTTATTATTAAATATTAGAAAAAAGTTATTGTTGATTTTTTTCATTTTTTGTGTGTATTGTTAGCACTAAAACAAGTTAGATAGTGTATGGCTGTTAAAAGCCCATGTGAGGACAAGTGCTGCATTATTTTTGTATCAATTACCCACTAATGGTATCCAGAACACTCAGTTCTTTCTAGTTAGTGATTGTATATTTAAGAATGAGATTTTTTTAACGCAAAAAGTATGTTTTTGCTAAAGTACCCTGAAACATTTTTCTTGTATTTTTAGGGTATAAAATAGAGAAAAGTATCCCAGAAAATTACAGTTCATACTGTTTTGGGGTTTAAGGAGAGGAGTAGTATTTTGGCAGTTGGCTCTTAATTTGGGGGAAATGTAAAGAACTTGCTTGTTAAAATAATATAGGTACAAATGGGAATTCATATTCTTGAACATAATGCTGTGAACAGGTAAGAGTATAAATAAACAGTTAAAATTTAAAGCACTCTGATTTATGCTTCTCAGACTGTATTAGGGAGGATGATTTGTTACATATTACTGTACCATGAATTTTTTTTTCTTGATCAAAAAAATAAATATATTTGGATATTCTCTGGTCCAAAGAGTATTAGTATTTATCGTGTCTCATTGCATATGGGACTAAAAGAATTGTTTACTTTACATTTAAGGTCTATTTAATATATTGAAGGCTCCTTTCCCTTTTAAAAAAATATTGCATAAAATTTTATTTAAATTGCATTAAAGAATTAATTTCTCTTGGGGTGCCCATATGGCTTGGTCAGTAGAACCTAATGACTCTTGTTTTTTCTTTTTTTAAAAATTTTATTTATTTCTTTGAGAGAGGGTGAACAAGAGAAACAAGCAGGGGGAGTGGCAGAGGGAGAAGCAGAGTCCCCACTGAGCAGGGAAGCCTGACATAGGGCTTGATTCCAGGACACTGAGATCATAATCTGAGCTAAAATCAAGAGTCAGACTCTTAACCAACTGAGCCACCCAGGCACCTCCAACATGTGGCTCTTGATCTTCGGGTCATGAGTTCATACCCCATGTTGGGTGTAGAGCTTACTTAAAAATTTAAAAACAAAACTTAATTTCTCTTTTAGTGTAAATTGTTCAATGATTTTTTTAGAACTGCTCTGTCCAATAGAACTTCATGCAGTAACAGAAATATTCGGTAACCTGCACTATCCAGTATAGTAGCCATTAATCTTAAGTGACTGTTGAGTAATGAAATGTTGCTGATATAACTAAGAAACTGAACTTTATTTTTGATTTAATTTTAATTAATTTAAATTTAAATAGGTACGTGGTTGTGGCTACCATATTTAGTATCACAGATCTAAAATATTTGTGTTAGAAGTTGTTGTTTCAGGGGCACCTGGGTGGCTCAGTGGGTTAAGCCTCTGCCTTCCGTTCAGGTCATGATCTCAGGGTCCTGGGATCAAGCCCCACATTGGGCTCTCTGCTCAGCAGGGAGCCTGCTTCCTCCTCTCTCTCTCTGCCTGCCTCTCTACCTACTTGTGATCTCTGTCTATCAAATAAATAAATAAAATCTAAAAAAAAAAAAAAAGAAGTTGTTGTTTCATAACTTTTATGTCGAAACACAACTATCTTGTGATGAAGATTATAACTTTACATGGTTTGGAAAATTTGGGGTCTTGGGTTTGCTAAATTTAAATAAAACTTAAGTAAACACAATTTTTATTTCTTTGGAAGTAAACTTAGGTTAGACCCTCACTTAATGCAGGGAACTTGGAGAACTGTGCCACAAAATCCTTTTATTACAGATATTGTGACTATACGAGGCTTACAAAGTATGTTATTTTCAGATTGTTTTGGAAGAGTTTTGGAGATGCTACTTTGTTAATTTATATAGATAAATCCTGAGTTCCTGTCAGACAGCAGACATCCTTTCTTTGGGGAGAAATGCCACCCCACCCCACCCCACCCCAAAATGCATCTGAATTCCTAAGATTTTTTTCTTTAACTACCAATGATGTTGCTTTTTGAAAAGATGAAGGAAAGGGATGCCTGACTGGCTTAGTTGGCAGAGCATGCATGTTGGATGTAAAGATTACTTAAAATCTTAAAAAAAAAAAAAGAAAGGATGAGGGAAAGGAGCAGACCTATAATTTATTTATTATGAGAGTTAAATATGATCTATAGGAAATATGAATTTCTATAATAGAATGTTACATTAGTAATTAATTTAAGATATATTTCTCATTTTGTTTAATTTTTATTACTGCAGGTGAAGGTTGACTTAATTGAGCTCTCTGAAAAATGCTGTAGTGACTTTGACTTGCATTCAGAATTAGAGCGCTCATTCTTGTCAGAGCCATCATCTCCAGGGAGAACTAAGACCACTAAAGGATTCAAACTTGGGAAGCACAAGCATGAGACCTTTATAACTTCAAGGTAAAATTTATTGTACTGAAGATCTTGATTGTGGTCATGGAAGCTTATTTATTGTTATGTACTTTAAGATAGCCACATAACTATAGAGAAAAAAGGAAGGTGATGTAATACATGAGTCATGAATATTGTTTGGAATTTTTTTTTAAAGATAATACTTTGACCAGGATATACCCAGTACATTTGTCACCTTGTTCTACTTTATGAGACTTTGGAAGGTTTGAACAAGTGGTGAGCTGTATTATTTTAAATAATGGTTAATCATAGCTATAGAATGTGAGTACCATTCTTAGCTAGTTTTGTTGTGTATCCCTGGAGAGCGAGAGATATTCGCACCATTAACACAGCTGAATGAAGAAATAATTGAAATGGAGTTTTCAGTATTACAAACTTTAACTTATATATTCACTGGAAATATGAAAAAAAAAGTTTTCATCGAGTGTTTTTGTTTTAATAGTGGGAAATCTGAATACATTGAACCTGCCAAACGAGCCCATGTTGTGCCGCCACCAAGAGGAAGGGGCAGGGGAGGATTTGGACAGGGTATACGACCCCATGATATTTTTCGTCAGAGAAAACAGAACACAAGCAGACCACCATCTATGCACGTGGATGACTTTGTTGCTGCTGAGAGTAAAGAAGTGGTCCCTCAAGATGGAATACCCCCACCCAAACGGCCACTCAAAGTATCACAGAAGATTTCTTCTCGAGGTGGATTTTCAGGCAATCGAGGAGGACGGGGTGCTTTTCACAGTCAGAATAGGTTTTTCACACCACCTGCTTCAAAAGGTGACTTTTTAGCATCTCTTTTCTAATGGGTTAGAGTATTGGCATATGAGAGTATTGAATAGAAGTGATTTAGATGTAAATGATTCCGATGAAGTATTTTTCAGTTATTACAATTAAGCTACTACCTCATACCAGTGGTTAACTATTTGCAGAGTACTTTATTGGATAGGAAAAAATCTTTAAGTTAATGTTTAATTAATTGCCTGTTTAGTGATAAGTTTAAAAGAAGTCACTTGGCTAATTATGTTCTCTTTCACATTGGGAATTGTATTTATCCTTTTTGAGAAGTATCTATACATTCTGAATAGTATCTGTAAGTTCCACTTACCAACAATTTTTTTAGGATTTTTTTTTTTTAAAGAGTTTCTTTATTCACTTGAGAGAGAGAGAGAGCACAGGAGCATGAGCAGTGGGGAAAGGGAGAAGCAGGCTCCCTGCTGAACAGGAGGCCCAACGTGGGCTCAATCCCAGGATCCTGGGATTATGACCTGAGCTGCAGGCAGCCGCTTAACCAACTGAGCCACTCAGGCACCCCTCTTGGGATTCTTTTGTGTAGTTTACCACTGAATCTCTTATCTACTTGCTTCTTGATGTTATATTTAATCCTTTTTTCCCTGTAATTTTATTATTTATTTATTTATTTTTTAAAGATTTTATTTATTTATTTGACAGAGATCACAAGTAGGCAGAGAGGCAGGGAGAGAGAGAGAGAGGAGGAAGCAGGCACTCTGCTGAGCAGAGAGCCTGATGCGGGGCTCGATCCCAGGACCCTGAGATCATGACCTGAGCCGAAGGCAGAGGTTTAACCCACTGAGCCACCCAGGCGCCCCCTTAATTTTATTTTTAAGTACTCTCTACAGCCAGCATGGGGTTCAAACCTACTACTTCAAGATCAAGAGTTGCACGCTTTACTAACTGAGCCAGCCAGGCACCCCCATTTAATCTCCTTTAAATTGCTTCAAGATTTTATCTGTTACTGAATTCCATTTCCAACGTTGTACACCTGTGTCATACTTATTTCAAAATGCCATCCTCCATATGGGACTTAGGGAGACCACTGCACAGCAGAGCTTTAAACACAAATCGTACCTCTTTTTAAAGCAACAGTTATGGAATTTAACAAAAAAACCCACAAAACTTGTTTTATGGATTGTTAAAGGTGGCTGCTTTTAGTTATTGCGACTTGCTTCTGTGATTTATTAAACTTTTTTTTAAGATTTTATTTATTTATTTGACAGAGAGAGACACAGTGAGAAAGGGAACACAAGCAGGGGTGGTGGGAGAGGGGGAGGCGGGCTTCCCACTGAGCAGGGAGCCTGACACATGGCTAGATCCCAGGACCCTGGGATCATGACCTGAGCCAAAGGCAGACGATTAACAACTGAGTCACTCAGGTGCTCCTCTTAAACATTATTCTTGTTTAAAAATGCTTCAAACTTTTAGAAAATATCTGAGTATACTTGTAGAAGTTATACTTTAAGTTATACATGGGTCTCCATCCCAGGACCCCAGGATCATGACCTGAACCAAAGGCACATGCTTAACCAGCTAAGTCACTCAGGTGCACCAAGTGTTGAATTTTTTTGTAATAACTGAAGTAGTAGATCTTGACTGTGTTATCTGTGTTTAGGAAACTACAGTCGTCGGGAGGGAACAAGAGGCTCCAGTTGGAGTGCTCAGAATACTCCTCGAGGAACTTACAATGAAAGTCGAGGTGGCCAGAGCAACTTTAACAGGGGCCCTCTTCCACCATTACGGCCACTTAGTTCTACAGGTATACATCCTTCCTAGTTGATATTGCTGAGAGAGGTGAATCCTTCTTTTCAAATTGTTGGATGTCATATATACTCTCATTTTGGGAGAAAATATTTTCGAATATAGACTTACTATTCTAAAGGGAATTTAATTTTGTATCTGCAAATGAATGCCCAACGTGTATTTCCTGTAGGAATAATCACCATTGGATTCTGAACTACGTATAATCTGAGCAGTTTCATAGTTATGTGCTCTGTTCTTTGTAATCTAAAAGATTTTATTTATTTATTTATTCATTTATTCATTCATTCATTCATTCATCATTCATCATTCATTCATTCATTCATTCGGGAGAGAGCATGAGCAGGAGGGGCGGAGGGAAAGGGAGAGAGAATCTCAAGCTGACTCTGTACTGAACCCGGAGCCCAACACAGGGGCTCAGTCTCACAACTGTGAGATCATGACCTGAGCTGAAATTAAGAGTTGGACACTTCACTGACTGAACCATCCAGAAATCCCATGCTCTGTTTTTATATTTCAATAGTGAAAGCCAATCCTTAAGGTACTTTTTTGACCAGTGTATTTTAATAATAGAGATACCTTCATATACTATATTCTGTTTTTATTTACAATATTGTCTTTTGTGTATAAGCATGTAACCTGTTTTTCCTAAAACACTACTATATCAAGTCCGGAACTCTTCTGATCAGAAGTAGCTTTTCGCTCCAAAGCACTTTCTTTTTTATAACAGCTTTATATGAGATACAGTTCTCACATATCATACAATTTACCTATTTAAAGTGGACAGTTCAACAATCTTCACCACATTCACAGAACCAGCACACGGATTTTCAAGGGGCAATGAGTAATTTCTGTCTTAATTTGAGTTCAGTTTTATAGATTACTATTTCTATAGTGGGAAAGGAAAGGATGTTATGACTAAAAATTATATTTTTTCTTTTATAGGCTACCGCCCAAGTCCTCGTGACCGTGCTTCCAGAGGTCGTGGGGGTCTTGGACCTTCCTGGGCAAGTGCAAATAGCGGCAGTGGAGGCTCAAGAGGAAAGTTTGTTAGTGGAGGCAGTGGTAGAGGTCGTCATGTACGATCCTTTACACGATAAAATTTCTTTTGGGAACATCCTGAGTGTATATGAACATTTCATGAGGATGATAAAAGTAAAATAAGACATTAAAGGACCAACTTAGACTTAGCAGTTATCTGGAGACATCTGAGAGAATATTTTTATCTGAAGAAAGCAGATTTTGTTTGATACCTAACACAAGATTTCAATAAAAATGCAAACTTTGTATGTACGTTTGTATATATTTTTTTCCCCTTTCATATATAACTGTTTACAGAATTTTTTAGGTAGAAAATGAACAATGAAGTGACTTCGGTTTTAGTTTATTTTTGCCTATGCCACACATGCCCCCGATAACTTTCTCAGCTCATGGTGCCCTTTAGTGTTTCAGTAACTTTTTCACAGCCAAGTTTATTAACAGTTGGGGTCAAACAACTTAATAACAATTTCTGTCATAACCATGAGTAACTGTGAACACTGCCAACTTCTCAAACCTTGGAATAAGCTTGGACACCATCAGTATCATTTTCTCTTCCACTATGCTGTTCGCATAGTACTTTTTATCACAACTATTAAAAACCTGGTCTTGCAAAGATATACTGTCATGGAAAAATATTGAAAATATAAAGTATCTTGAGCTAGTAGTTTGTGTTATGTCTAACAGATATGTTTCTCTTAAAAACTTAAAATATCGTGTGGCATCTATATTAATTTACAAGGGTGCCCTGGTGTACAGTTTTAGAAATCTTTTGGCTGTACCGAAAGAAGCATGACACTCTTCTTGACATTTGAAAGAAATATGTATGGGGTGGGGGGAAAGAAAGATGTATGTTCTTTGTGTTTCAGCTTTATACCTACTTAATGCTATTTTATTATGCTATTTTATAAAGCCTAAGTGAGACATAGTCTAATAATGGTCTTTTGAGAATCAGAAACATCTAATAAAATCTGGACTTAATGTACAGAAATGAAGTTTATAACTTTGAGAAAATAGCCATATTTTCCCCAAGAGCTATCTTAACACACTTAGCCTATATAAGTGGCAAAAAATAGAGTTCTGAAACAACAAAGGAGTGTATGAATCTCATGCCATCCCGTTATCACTGTTTGCCAAACTATTTGTGAGAGTACAAAGTATGTTTGTTTGGAAAATAAAAGCTCAGGAAAAAAAGGAAAGCTCAGCTCTAAAGATTTAAGCAAAAGGTAATGGAAATCTTTTCATAACTAATGGCCTCAAAAAAAATCTAAGATAGGGGCTCCTGGGTGGCTCAGTGGGTTAAAGCCTCTGCCTTCGGCTCAGGTCATGGTCCCAGGGTCCTGGGATTGAGCCCCACATCGGGCTCTCTGCTCAGCAGGGAGCCTGCTTCCTCCTCTCTCTCTCTCTGCCTGCCTCTCTGCCTACTTGTGATCTCTGTCTGTCAAATAAATAAATAAAATCTTAAAAAAAAAAATCTAAGATAACCTAAAACTCTTTCAATCCTGAAACCTAAGGAGTTCATTCTCTCTGAAGATGCATTTTCCACATTAGATAAAATTCAAAGTTCGTTCCTAATGTCTGACATAAATACATGGAAAAATAGTTGTTTTTAAAAGTAATTGCATTTTTTAAATAAAGTAACTGCATTAAATAATAACATGGATATATAAATACAGATGCATAATTAACTTGGTTTTTTTAGCTTTAAGTTGAATATAATCTCAGAGTTGTTTCTACGGGTTTTTTTTTGTTGTTGTTTTAAAATTTTATTTATTTTTTTGAGATGGAGAGAAAATACAAGGTGGGGGGAGCAGCAGAGGGAGAGGGAGGGGCAGGCTCCTTGCTCAGCAGGAAGCCTGATGCAGGACTTGATCCCAGAACCCTGGGATCATGACCTGAGCCCAAGGCAGATGTTTAATGACTGAGCCAGCCAGGTGACCCTCTACTGTTTTTTTTTTTTTTTTTTTTTTAAGATTTTATTTATTCGAGAAAGAGCACACAAGCAGGGGGAGGGGCAGAGGAAGAAGCAGATTTCCTGCAGAGCAGGGAGTGCTATGCCGGGCTTGATCCCAGGATCCCAGGATCATGACCTGAGTTGAAGGCAGACACTTAACGACTGAGCCACCCAAGTGCCCTGTTTCCACTCTTTGCCTTAATGTTAATGCCCAATAATTCAGGCCAGCCAAAGTAATAATTTATTAACAAATGTAAATTAATATAGGAAGTTTAAAATGTTCTGAGTAATTAAGTTTTTTTTTTTTCCAAAGATTTTATTTATCTGAGAGAGTATAAGTGGGAGCCAGGGGTGAAGGGGGGGAACAGAAGGAGAGAGAGAAGCAGATTCCCTGCTCAGCAGGGAGTGCTATGCCAGGCTCCATACCAGGACCCTGAAATCATAACCCAAGCTGAGAATAGACACTCAAACGACTGAGCTACCAAGGTGCCCCGTAATTAAGAGTCTTAGATAAACATGTTGACTATCCCTTTCATGCATATATAACATAGTCTTTATAACAATCTAACAAAGGAGGTATACTATAATTTTATAGATGGAGAAAGCTGAGAGCTTGACTCAAAAGTATAGAAACAGAATTTAAAACCAGGATGACTAGCTTCCAATTCTTTACCTCTTTTTTATGTCTTGGAGAGGAATGAAGCTACTTTTCAAGTTGAATGAAATTAAAGATCGAAATTAATTTATCATATAGAAATGGAATTCCAAAGGCTTAACACTCTGTTTCTTCATTTCAGAAGTGAGCCACATAGGTAACTTGGGGATGGTTGCTGTCATACATATTTAGATCTATATGGAATACCACATACCTTCAAAAATAAATATTAGAAAATCAATTTAGATGTACTTTGGTAGAATGGATATATGTGTTATTTGCAAAACTACTTTGTTTTACATAAGATACTTCAGGAAAAGTTTTGAGTGGTATTTAGAAATTAATGAAAATGGAGAATACTTTTGGGAATAAAAACTTCCTCTATTTAATATATAACACAAGAAGTTATTGAGTTAATGAGTTAAATCATTGATAGAATGATTCGTATTTCTTAAAAATAAGTGAATAAGTGTCTGCTTTTGGCTCAGGTCATGATTTCAGGGTCCTGGGATCGAGGCTTGCTTTGGTCTTCCTGTTCAGCAGGGAGTCTGCTTCTCCCTCTCCCTCTGCCCCTCCACCCCACTTGTGCAGTCGCTCTCTCTCTCTCTCTCTCAAATAAATAAAAATCTTTTAAAAAGAATAAGAAAAAAGAGGGGCGCCTGGCCGGTTCAGTCAGTAGAGCATACGGATCTTGATCACGGGTTTGTAAGTTTGAGTCTCATGTTACGTGTAGAGATTGCTTAAAATATATTTAAAAAATAAGAAAAAAGGGAAGGCACGTGGCTGGCTTAGAGGAGCATGTGATTCTTGATCTTGGGGTCATGTGTTTGAGCCCCATGTGAGTGTAGAGATTACTAACAAAAAGAAAAAAAAAAAAGAAATGCTCTTTAACATGGCTGTACTTCTTGAAAATAGTATTTGTGGTAGTAATCCATATGTGAAAGGTAAGTAACAAGTCCCATTAGTTTAGTCTTACTGCTTTATATAAAAATAACAAGGGGCACCTGGGTGGCTCAGCGGGTTAAGCCGCTGCCTTCGGCTCAGGTCATGATCTCAGGGTCCTGGGATCGAGCCCCGCATCGGGCTCTCTGCTCAGCGGAGAACCTGCTTCCTCCTCTCTCTCTGCCTGCCTCTCTGCCTGCTTGTGATCTCTCTCTGTCAAATAAAATAAATAAATAAATAAATAAATAAATAAATACAAAAACCTGGGATATCTGGGTGGCTCAGTCAGTTAAGCATCTGCCTTCGGTTTAGGTCATGATCCCAGGGTCCTCAATCGAGTCCCACATCAGGGGGACTGGTGTATTTTTGGTTCCAGTTGTTTGGGGTTCAAACCTACTACTCCAAGATCAAGAGTTGCATGCTTTACTACTGAGCCAGCCAAGCACCCCCATTTAATTGCTCAGCTGGAAACCTGCTTCTTCCTCTACCTCTGCCTGCCTGTGCTCTTTCTCTCTTTCTCTCTCTCTCTCTGACAAATAAATAAAATCTTAAAAACAAAAACTTGCAGATTGAGAATGTAGGAATGAGGGTGTCTCCTGAGTATCTGTTGTGTTCCATACACCCTAGGACAACCTAGGGAATATAAGGATGAATAAGATCTATTTTCTGCCTTCCAGAAGATCACAATCTAATGGAGGAAGCACACATATAAATAACATTTTTTTTAAAGTAAAGTTAATAGATGAGTTTATAAACATAGAACAACTCAAGAGTTTTTGAATAATCCAATCAGTGCATTTAAACCTGGAGTTTTTAAAGTAACTATTTTAAAAATAGCTAAATAAAAAAAGAAAGACTTGACATTAGAATTGTATGTTAGACTATAAATAACATCTTTGGAATTGTTTTTGTATAAAGACTAGTTAAGGTGAAAAACTGTGATTTTTATTTTTAAATTCATAGGATAGATTAGGAATTAACAAGATTTTATAAGGGTCCTGTAGATTCATAAGCTAGAGAAAAGCATGCAAACTCAACTACTAGCAGTGGCTGGGATGTAACAGAAATGTGAGAACCAGCTGAAGAACAGACAGTGAAAACTGGAGGAGTTGTCAGTTGGCATTTTGGCCTCAGTACCATGGAGAAAATTGGGAGAGTTGAACCAGGTGGCCCTGGAGACTGCCTGCAGTGTTAAAAGAAAGTAGGTCCAATGCTGATGCATCTTCTGACTTCTTTAAAAAAAATGTTTTAAATTTTATGTTATAATTTAAAAATATTATTTGTGGTCAAACACAATTTACCGTCTTAACTGGTTTTTAGTATACAGTTCAGTAGTGTTAAGTATATTTATGTTGTATAACCAATATCCAGGACTTTTGCAGCTTGCAAATCTGAAACTATATATACCATTTAACTCAGGCCACTCTTCCTCCAGCCCCTGGAAACCACCATTCTACTTTCTGTCTCTATGAATTTGACTAGATAATCATCTCAGTGGTATTTGTCTTTTGTCACTGGCTTATTTCACTTAGTATAATACCCTCAAGTTTCATCCATCTTTTAGTATGTCAAAATTTTCTTCCTTTTAGAGGCTGAATGATACTCCATTGTATGTATATACATTTTTGTTGTTGTTGTTCATCTGTCAATGGATACTTGAGTTGCTTCTACTTTTTGACTTACAAATAATGCTGCTAAGAACATGGATGTACAAATATCTGCTTAAGACCCTACTTTCAATTTGTTTGGGTATATCCACGGAAGTAGGATTGCTGGATCATATGATAATTCCCTTTTAAACTTTCTTAGGAACTGCCATGCTGTTTTTCATGGTACCTGCACAGTTTTCCATTTCTATCAATAAGCATTCCAGTTCCTCCACAATCCCCACCAACTCTTGTTATTTTCTGTGTTTTTTAAAAATTATTTTTGATAGTAGCTATGCTAATGGATGTGCTTCTGATTCTTTTAAAGAGAAGCCAGAAATCTGGATTATTGTGTAAACAATTTTCCCATGTGGCAATTAATAACATTATCTGAGCCAAATGCAAGATCAGGGCAAAATATGGCTAGAGGGTTCCATCCTGAAGAGTTTGATTACTCTATTTTAGAAATTGGAACTGGTTTACTATAAAAGCTTACTTTGATTTGAGATGGTAAATTTACCAAGTAAATCTGTAATAGGACATGCTGCTAAATGCTAGATTTCTTAGGCACCAGAAAGCCTGGATTTGAGAACCAGCTTTATTATCTACTAGCTGTGCAACTTTAATAAACTTTTTTTTAAAGATTTTATTTATTTATTTATTTGTTAGAGAGAGAGAGGGAGCGAGCATGAGCACAGGCAGACAGAGTGGTAGGTAGAGGCAGAGGGTGAAGCAGGCTCCCTGCTGAGCAAGGAGCCTGATGTGGGACTCGATCCCAGGACGCTGGGATCATGACCTGAGCCGAAGGCAGCCGCTTAACCAACTGAGCCACCCAGGCGTCCCATCAACTTTAATAAACTTTAACCTCTGGTCCTAAATCTATCTGCCTTTATCTACCTCACTAAGTTTTGAAGATTAAATAAAGTATGTATTTGATTTTTTTTCTTTTTCAATGTATAAGCAATATCATTTTAAATGAGAACCGCTACTGCATGGAAAAAAACATGCTAAATATGACATACTTGTTATTTCTGAAGTCCTAGAAATTAGTGCCTGCTTGAGAAATAATGAGGAAGTTATGGGAGTAGAGTTATACCAATTTGTAGCTGTACTAAAGCATTTTTACTATTTTTTTAAATTTTTAAGTTTTTAAATAAACATTTAATGTATTATTAGCCCCAGGGGTACAGGTCTGTGAATCGCCAGGTTTACACACTTCACAGCACTCACCATAGCACATACCCTCCCCAATGGCCATAATCCTACCACCCTCTCCCTACCCTCTTCCCTCAGACCCCCCCTCAGTTTGTTTTGTGACATTAAGAGTCTCTTATGGTTTGTCTCCCTCCCGATCCCATCTTGTTTCATTTATTCTTTTCCTAAAACCCCCCCATGTTGCATCTCCACTTCCTCATAACAGGGAGATCATATGATAGTTGTCTTTTTCCAATGGACTTATTTCACTAAGTATAATACCCTCTAATTCCATCCACATCATCGCAAATGGCAAGATTTCATTTCTTTTGATGGCTGCATAGTATTCCATTTTACGCATATACCACATCTTCTTTATCCATTCATCTGTTGATGGGACATCTAGGTTCTTTCCATAGTTTGGCTATTGTGGACATTGCTGCTATAAACATTCGGGTGCACGAATACTACATTTGTATCTTTAGGGTAAATACCCAGTTCTACTAAAGCATTTTGATATGGATTTTAAATAGACTTTATGTTTGGGGACACTTTTATAATGGTCTTGTAACATAGATTCTAAGTGAAGATAGTCCAGTTTCTAATAATTCCTGGGATACTTAGGGGGATGTTGTAATAATTTTTACATATAAGGAGGTGGTAGATGATATGAATATGCAGGGAATAGTGTGATTAGTTTTCTTTGGCCAATGTAGGATGCAGGGATGGGGGGCAGAAGAAATGGAGGGAAGGTATATTTGGAGATTGGGGCTAAATTACAGAAGGACTTATTATTTGCTATGCTCAGCCATAAGAATAAAATATTTTTGTTGTTAATATGAACTTCATTTTCAAATTTGGCACACCTTTATAAGCATCTACTAGTGACCAGTGACTGTGACCAGTGACTGTGAGAGGTGTTTTCCATAAATTAATCATAATCAAGGACAGCTCCTCTGGTGCAGCAAGGATGGATTAGAGAGGGAAGAGCCTGAGCAGAAAGAGCAAAGAACAAATAAGCAATTACAGCAAAGATCTGTATCAGTGGTTTTCAGAGTGGTCCTCAGACCAGCAGCTCAGCATCACCTGGGAATTTATTAGAAATGTGTATTCTCAGGCACCATCCCAGACCTAAGACATTGAAACGGGAGCCCAGAAATGTGTGCTTTAACAAGCCCTGTATGTGATTCTGCTAAAATTTGATGCACCTTACAGTTTGAGACCCACTGATGTGTATCAGTGGTTTTTAAATTTAGGAGTCTTTTGGGAAGGTCATTAAAAGTGCAGATTCCAGGGAACTACTAATTTTGTTAAATAAGATTTTATTTATTTATTTGAGGTAGCGCAGGGATCTACTAATCTGTTTTATTTATTTATTTATTTATTTATTTATGTAAAAGATTTTATTTATTTGACACAGAGAGAGAGATCACAAGTAAGCAGAGAGGCAATCAGAGAGAGAGGGAAGCAGGCTCTCTGCTAAGCAGAGAGCCTGATGCGGGGCTCGATCCCAGAACCCTGAGATCATGACTTGAGCCGAAGGCAGAAGCTTTAACCCACTGAGCCACCCAGACACCCTAATCTGCTTTTTTTTTTAAAGATTGTATTATTTTTTAGAGATTTTAAAGATTTTATTTACAAGAAGGAGGAGGGGAGGGGCAGATGGAGAAGGAGAGGCAGGTTCCCTGCTGAGCATGTAGCTGGACAGAGGGCTCCACCCCAGGACCCTGAGATCATGATCTGAGCTGAAGGCAGAGGCTTAACCAACTGAGCCACCCAGGTGCCCCCAATCTGTTTTTAAAAAGCTTTTCAGGAGATTCAGATAACCAGGTTTGGACCCAGTGACCCAAATGAAAAGTAATGTCCTCAGCTAAGATACTGGTAATGGAAATGGAAGGATCGAATACGAAAGATATTTCTCAGACACTGTAATAACTCTAGAATTTTATTAAGCCATTAGATGTCATGAGTTGGTACAAAGCAGTTACTGCCCTTAAAGAACCTTCTGGTGGGAGAAGGGAGAGACAGCTGTTTGGGAGCAGAATGAGAAAAAAGCATTTCGGAAAAGATTGAAGCACCCGAAGATACCTGAAGTTTGGTGGTGGTAAGTAGTGTCAAATGTTTCAAAAGGATCTCAAAAGGTGAAGATGAAAAGATGACTAGATTTGACAATTTGACAGATTTTCTAACTTCTGTGATGGCAGTTTTTTTTGGAGCGTGAATTTGGAGGAAGGTAAAATCCGTAATTCTGTTCTTTGCATGATTGAGAAGTGAGAAATAAGCAATGAGTATTTTTTCAGTTTGGTGGGGAACAGAAGAGAAATTGCTTAAAAGCTATGTATAACAGAGACAGCCCCTCCCCAATATATTATAAATAAAATTTGCCTTTACTTTTGTGGTACTAGACTATATGTGTAGAATCTAGTTACAATTTTTGTGCTTCCATACTTGACTACAGATTGCTTTGGAAATTGCATTTCTGAATATTATATTCTAAGTTCTTCTGTCTACTTCTTTATTATTTAAGATGTATGTTCTTGGGGTGCCTGGATGGCTCAGTCGCTTAAGCATCCAACCCTTGGTTTCAGCTCAGGTTATGATCTCAGGGGTTGTGGAATTGAGTCCTGAGCCCCAGGTTGGGTTCTGCGCTTGTGGAAGTCCTGCTGAGGGATTCTCTCCCTCAGTCGCTACCCCCATTTGTGCTCACGTGTGCACGCTCTCTCTCCAATTAATTAAAAACATTAAGATGTTCTTAACTATGCTGCATTGCTTCATGCTGCCCAAGTATCCTTGAGGTGTAATTTTTAAAAAGTTTTTACTTATTTATCTGTCAGGGAGAGAGAGAGCGAGCTCAGGCACAAGCAGGCAGAGTGGCCGCAGAGGCAGAGAGAGAAGCAGGCTCCCTGCCAAGCAAGGAGCCCGATGCAGGACTTGATCCTAGGACCCTGGGATCATGACCTGAGCCGAAGGCAGCGGCTTAGCTGATTGAGCCACCCAGGCATCCTGAGGTGTAATTTTTTTTTTTATATAAAGATTTTATTTATTTGTCAGAGAGAGAAGGAGAGAGAGCGAGCACAGGCAGACAAAATGGCAGGCAGAGGCAGAGGGAGAAGCAGGCTCCCCGCCGAGCAAGGAGCCCAATATGGGACTCGATCCCAGGACCCTGGGATCATGACCTGAGCCGAAGGCAGAGGCTTTAACCCACTGAGCCACCCAGGTGCCCTGGTTTTTTTTTTTTTTTTTTTTTTTTTTTTGAGAGAGAGCATAAGCAAGGAGGGGCAAAGTGAGGAGAGAGTCTTAAACAGGCTCCAGGGTGAGCTTCTATTGTGGGATTTGATTTCAAGACCCGGAGAGATCATGACCTGAGCTGAAATCATTAGTGGGATGCTTAACCAACTGAAACACCTAGGCAAACCTAGAATTAATGGCTTTTAAAAATCAGGCTAAATTATGAAAATTATTCTATTCACACATTTTTTTTTTTTTTCAAGTGGCTCCATACCCAGCATCCCTGAGGTGGGACTTGAACTCAGGATGCTGAGATCAATACCTGAGCTGAGACCAAGAGTCCAAAGCTCAACCCACTGAGTCATGATGCCCCTACTCATGCATTTCTAAGTGTTTTGTTTAAACTGGAATATTTTTATATATAATACAGACAGTGATCTGGTTTGGAGATACTTTTTTAAAAATATAGATTTCATTTATTTATTTATTTTTTTTATTTGAGAGAGCATGAACTCTGAGATCTCAGAGAGGACTCTGAGATTATGACTTGAGCTGAAACCAAGAGTCAGAGGCTTAAGCCACTGAGCCACCCAGGTGCCCCTGGAGAGAACTTTATATTAAAAGGCTTTTGGGGCGCCTGGGTGGCTCAGTGGGTTAAGCTGCTGCCTTCGGCTCAGGTCATGATCTCAGGGTCCTGGGATCGAGTCCCACATCGGGCTCTCTGCTCAGCAAGAAGCCTGCTTCCCTCTCTCTCTCTCTCTGCCTGCCTCTCCGTCTACTTGTGATCTCTCTCTGTCAAATAAATAAATAAAATCTTTAAAAAAAAAAAAAGGCTTTTGACCCATATATTTCTCTGCCTTGTCACTGTATTAAAAGGTGTCAGAACACTTCTAAAACCTTAGTTTACCTATTTGTGCCAGGTACTTTAAAGGCCTATATTATTTTAGCAATGTTTCTAAAGTCACTTCATTCCTAAAATGCTGCATAATTTAAGAGCTTTTTGGTAAAGTATATTTGCATACTATTTTTCCAAGCACATACTATTATGCAGACCATCTACTTGCTTAAACACATCCATGTAGATGTTCTTAGATTTAAGAAGTATACATCATCTGTTCTAAAATGAGGTCTGTATCAGCACCTACAGCATGTGACAATAGGCAACAAACCAACAAACAAAAACAAATATTTTTCCAAGTAAATACTTTTTTTTTTAATTTAAAAAAATTTTATTATTTTTTTAAATTAACATAGAATGTATTATTTGCCCCAGGGGTGCAGGTCTGTCAATGGTCACGCTTACACACCTCACAGCACTCACCATAGCACAAACCCTCCCTAATGTCCATAACCCAACCACCCTCCCCCCCCAACCCTCAGTTTGTTTTGTGAGATTAAGAGTAATTGAACCATAAATCTGAATCTAACTACAGAGGCTTAAAGGCAAACGCAGAGACATGCGCAGTTAAGGTCGTCCAATCAGAGTTGGGCTAGCCCGAGCGAGGTTCACCCACTGAAAGGTAGTGCGCATGCGCTGCTAGCTCGTCTGCTATAGGCTGCGCCAAGGCGGGAGCCTTAACCTCCTCCGGTGGTGAGGGGTTCTCTGTCTACTCGAGTTCTCTCTCGCAGGGCGCTCGGCGTTTGTCGGATCTTTGCGGTATGTCCTTGGAGGGGAAGCCTTGTGAGGCTGCGGCAGCCTGTGGTGTCGTGCGGGACAATGTGGAGAGAGGCGCCGGAGCAGGCCTCTGGGAGAGGAGGGAAGGGAGGCGGTGGAACGGCGGGGGCAGCGGGGGATGGCTACTTGAAGTGTGGAGGATGTCCTCGCTGTTGGCCCCGGGGGGCTGGTGCGGAGGCTGGCGGTAGGGGTGCGTTTGTGGTGGGAAGGTCCCAGGGAGAGGAGACTATGGGCAGTGGTCTCTCAGCGGTCCGCCGGCTTTCCTTCTGTGGTGCTTGGGTTTGCACCAGGACTAATCTACATTATTCTGCACGGTATTAGCCGGTTAATTAATAGATGATGTCTGTAGGCACATTTAGCGGGGTCACAAAGTCGAAGGAGCGACTTAAGTCACGGAGTGTGACCGCTATTTACGGTAGTTGGAAGCGGAAAAAGTAGGCCTGTTGCTGGTTCTTGGCTGTTTTATTTATGTTCTTGCTCCTAGAAGTTTAATGGTTGCACCCGTCAAAGACTACATTATCATTAATCTATTGTATTATCAAAATCCATATGCTCCAATTTACCCATTCAATTTAAGCCTTAGATTCTTTTCAGTAACCCATTGTGATGAAAATAAAATCTCACTAGCTGCGAAACTTGTTTTCTAAGGTTTTTTACAGATTTATTTTCTTATATTTTTAAAGATACGGTTGTACTGATGAGCTGTTTTCAAGTTTGGAGTTAATTCTATCAGATTCATGGGTGATTTCTGTTTTGGGTAATTTTTTAGGTCAATACTGCTGAATATGAGACGATCTGCCGCACCAAGTCAGTTGCAGGGGAATCCCTTCAAAAAACTAAAATTTATACCACCAGGGAGAAGTAATCCAAGTCTAGATGAAGAGACTACAAAGAGTCCAGATGTAAAATTATTTGAGGTAAAAAACAAAACAAAAAAAGACGTAATATAGAGAAGCACGCATTTTTTAAAAAAACATGTCATTTAAGAGGTTAATAGCGCTTACTGCCTGAAGGAATTTTTAGTATCTTTAACAAGGTTTTCCAAAAACCTTAGAGTAATCATTACACACACACACACACACACACACACACACACACACACGTGTGTGTGTGTGTTTTATATATATATATATATATATATATTTTTTTTTTTTAAGGAATGACTTGCTGTTGGATCTATGGGATAAATGTCTGTTAACAGTAAAAAAATACCTCTGTGAGGGACAGGGTGGATATTCTTGTAAAAATAAATTGTTCTAATCAGTGTTCTTTTTAAAGTTACCACATGAGTGAAAACTTTAGATAAGGGGCACCTGGTTGGCTCAGTTGGAAGAGCATGTGACTCTTGATCTGAGGTTATGAGTTCAAAACCCCATATTGGGTGTAGAGATTACTTAAAAATAAAATCTTGTGGCTTGGACTAGAGGGCATTATGCAAAGCGAAATAAGGGAAAGACAGATACCACATGACTTCACTCATATGTAGAATTTAAGAAACATAACAGATGAACATAGGGAAGGGAAGGAAAAATAAGATAAGAAAAACAGGGAGTCTCTCATAAGAGACTTTTAACTATAGGGAACAAACTGAGGGTTGCTGGAGGGGAGATGGGTGGAGGGATGTGGTAATTGTGTGATGAGCATTAAGGAGGGTGCTTGATGTCATGAGTACTGGGTGTTATATGCATCTGATGAATCACTAAATTCTACCCTTGAAACTAATAGTATATGTTAACTAAATTGAATTTAAATAAAACATTAAAAATAAAATTTTTTTAAAAAGTTTTTTTATTTATTTTTTATTTTTTAATTTATTTGACAGATCACAAGTAGGCAGAGAGGCAGGCAGAGAGAGACAGGAGGAGGAGGCAGGCTCCCTGCTGAGCAGAGAGCCCGATGCGGGACTCGATCCCAGGACCCTGAGATCATGACCTAAGCCGAAGGCAGAGGCTTTAACCACTGAGCCACCCAGGCGCCCCTAAAAATAAAATCTTAAAAGAAACTTTAGATAAGGTGATTTAAGGAGTAAATATATCTGAGTAATAATTTGTATCACAGGGGCGCCTGGGTGGCTCAGCGGGTTAAGCCGCTGCCTTCGGCTTGGGTGGTGATCTCAGGGTCCTGGGATCGAGCCCCGCATCGGGCTCTCTGCTCAGCAGAGAACCTGCTTCCTCCTCTCTCTCTGCCTGCCTCTCTGCCTGCTTGTGATCTCTCTCTGTCAAATAAATAAATAAAATCTTAAAAAAAATAATAATAATTTGTATCACAATTCTGGACATTTCCTTTTTTTTTTTAAAGATTTTATTTAATTTGATTATTTATTTTGAAAGATTTTATTTATTTATTTATTTAATTTAAAAAAAAGATTTTATTTATTTATTTGACAGACAGAGATCACAAGTAGGCAGAGAGGCAGGCAGGGGGTGGAGACGCAGGCTCCCTGCTGAGCAGAGAGCCCGACCATGTGGGGCTCAATCCAGGACCCTGGGATCATGACCTGAACAGAGGCTTTAACCCACTGAGCCACCCAGGTACCCCTAAAGATTTTATTTTATTTTTTAAGTAATCTACACCCAGTGTGGGGCTTGAACTCACAAATCTAAGATCAGGAGTTGCATGCTCCACTGACTGAGCCAGCCAGTTTGCCCCTGTTTCCTTAAAATTTTATCTATAAAAAGTAAATGCTTAAAGTAGTTGCCCACCCCCATTTTTTTTTTTTTAAAGATTTTATTTATTTGTTTGAAAGAGAGACCGCGAGAGAGGGAACACAAGCAGGGGAAATGGGAGATGGAGAAACAGGCTTCCCACTGAGCTGGGAGCACAGTTTGGGGCTGGATACCAGGACCCTGGGATCATTACCCAAGCCAAAGCCAGATGCTCAATGACTGAGCCACCCAGGCGCTCCCTACCACACCCTTTTTCTTTTTCTTTCTTTCTTTCTTTTTTTTTTTTTTAAAGATTTTATTTATTTATTTGACAGAGAGACACAGCGAGAAAGGGAACACAAGCAGGGGGAGTGGGAGAGGGAGAAGCAGCCCCTCCCCACCCCAAGCAGGGAGCCTGATGCGGGGCTCCATCCCAGTACCCTGGGACCACAACCTGACCCGAAGGCAGACGCCCAAGGACTGAACCACCCAGGCGCCCCCTGCACCCTTTTTTTAAAAAGTAAGCTGTACGTCCAATGTGAGGCTTGAATTCATGAACTCAAGATGAAGAGTCGTGTGCTCCACTGACTGAGCTAGCCAGGTACTCTTAAAGCAGTCTTGGGTGTTTTTTTTTTTTTTTTTTTTTTAAGATTTATGTATTTATTTATTTGACAGGCAGAGATCACAAGTAGGCAGAGAGGCAGGCAGAGAGAGAGAGGAGGAAGCAGGCTCCCCGCTGAGCAGAAAGCCCAATGCAGGGCTCCATCCCAGGACTCTGGGATCATAACCTGAGCCTAAGGCAGAGGCTTAACCCACTGAGCCACCCAGGCTCCCCAGCAGTCTTGTTTTTTACTATGAAAAGAAAGGATTGTTTTGGTCTTCTAAGACCAAAGGTCTTATTTATATAGATGGTAAATAAAGGCATTAGAAGGTATATAAAATGGGCAATCCACGTTTCCTCTGCTCTACAGTTTTCTGAACCATTCATGGTATGGGGATTAAAGTCTTCAAATTCTTTTTCCCTCTCCTTTTTGGTTTTTGCAGTTAACATACAATATTATATTAATTTCTGATGTACAACATAGTGATCTGACAATTACATATGGTATGTCATGCTTATATGTAATCACCATCTGTCAGCAGATTTTTTCCCTTTTTTTATTGTGGTAAAATATAACAAAATTTGCTATTTTACCATTTTTAAGTTTGCAAAATAAGTGGCATTAATTATACTCACACTGTTGTACAGGGATCACCACTATTTTCATTTGGAAACTTTTTCATTACCCCAGACAAACCCTGTAACCACTATTAAACAGTAATTCCCTATTCCCTCCTTCACACACCCCCTTGTAAACACTATATTACTTTCTCTCTTCATAAATTTGACTTCTAGTTACCTTATATAAGTGGAATCATACAATATTTGCCCTTCTGTTTCTGGCTTATTTCACTTAGCATAATATTTTCAAGGTTCATCTGTGTTGTAGTATGTGTCAGAACTTTATGACTTTGTATGGTTGAATCACATTCGTTTGTATGTATACACCATAGTTTAGTTATCCATTCTTTTTTTTTTTTTTAATCCATTCATTTTTTGATGGATACTTGGGTTTTCACTTTTTGGCTGTTGTGAATAATGCTATTATGAATGTGGGCATGCAAGTTTCTGTTTAAGTCCCTATGTTCATTTTTCTAGGACTGGAATTGCTGGGTAATATAGTAATTCTACATTTAACTTTTTGAAGAACTACCAAAATGTTTTTGACAACTGCTGCTGCACTGTTTTACGTTCCCACCAGCAATGCGTGAGGGTTCCAGTTTCTCTATATTCTCAACAACACTTGTTACTTACTATTTTGTTTAGTTTTTATTGTAGATATCCTAAAAGATATGAGTGGTTTTTCATTTGTGGTTTTGATTTGCAACTCTCTTATGAATAGTGATGCTAAGAACCCTTTCATGTGCTTATTGCCTATCTGTATATCTTCTTTGGAGAAATATCTGTTCAAGTTCTTTGCCTGTTTTTTTTTTTTTTTTTAACAATTTTATTTATTTATTTGAGAGAGAGACAGAGAGAGCATGAAAGGGGAGAAGATCGAAGGTCAGAGGGAGAAGCAGATTCCCTGTGGAGCTAGGAGCCTGACGCAGGACTTGATTCCTGGTCTCTGGGATCACATCCTGAGCCAAAGGCAGTTACTTAACCAGCTTAGCCAACCAAGTGCCCTTTGCCTGTTTTTTTTTTTTTTTTTTTTAAAGATTATTTATTTATTTATTTGACAGATAGAATGAGAGCACAAGTGGGCAGAGCAGCAGGGAGAGGGAGAAGCAGGCTCTCTGTTGAGCTCAGAGCCCGATGTGGGGCTCGATCCCGGGACCCTGGGATCATGACCTGAGCCAAAAGCAGCTGCTCCGCTTAACTGAGCTACCCAGGTGCCCCCCCCCCCCCCGCCCCCCTTGCCTGGTTTTTAATGGATTGTTTTAATTGATTGTCTTTTTGTTGTTAAAAGGGTCTGCTGGTTTTTAACTCTGCTTTTTTGGTCTGCGTGTGTTTGTTTTAGCCTACATTTCTTTTCTTTTCTTTCTTTTTTTTTTTTTTTAAGATTTTATTTATTTATTTGACAGAGACAGAGAGAAAGGGAACACAGCAGGGGGAGTGGGAGAGGGAAAAGCAGACTTCTTGCTCAGCAGGGAGCCGCATATAGGGCTCAATCTCAGGACCCTGGAATCATGACCCAAGCCTAAGGCAGATGGGTAATGACTGAGCCACCCAGGCACCCCACCCCAGTTTTAGCCTACATTTCTTTAGAATTCTGGCCACAATGTAAGATGAAAGTACAAGTTTCTGTTTTTTAGCAAGATTTATTTTTTTGTTTTATTTTTAATTATTTTCTTTTTCCTTTTTTATTTTTTAAAAAGATTTTATTTATTTATTTTGAGAAAGAGAGAGTGTGCATAAGTGGGGGAACAGCAGGTTGGAGGAGAGGGTGAAGGAGAGGGAGAAGCAGACCCCCGCTGAGCAAGTAGCCTGATGTGGGGCTCAATCCCAGTACCCCAGGATTATGACCTGAGCTGAAGGCAGATGCTCAATGACTGAGCCACCCAGGTGCCCCTATTTTTTATTTTTTCATTTTTTAAAAGATTTTATTCATTTAAGAGAGAGAGAAAAAGCAAGAACAAGTCTGTGGGGAGGGGAAGAAGGACAGAGGGAGAGGGAGAAGCAGGGTCCCTGCTGAGCAGGGAACCCAATGTGGGACTTGATCCCAGGACGCTGGGATCATGACCTGAGCCAAAAGCAGGCACTTAACTGAGCCACCCAGGCATCCCAAGGTATCTTTTCTTATTTTTTATTTTTAGTTTATTTTATTTTTTAATGATTTTATTTATTTATTTGACAGAGATCACGAGTATGCAGAGAGGCAGGCAGAGAGAGATGGGGAAGCAGGCTCCCTGCTGAGCAGAGAGCCCTATGCTGGGATCTATCCCAGGACCCTGGGATCATGACCTGAGCCGAAGGCAGAGCCTTAACCCACTGAGCCACCCAGGCGCCCCTCAAGGTTTCTTTTTTTTAAAGATTTTATTCAAGGTTTCTTTTTTTATTTTTTATTTTTATTTTTTTATATTTTATTTATTTATTTGACAGACAGAGATCACAAGTAGGCAGAGAGGCAGGCAGAGGGGGTGGGGGGAAGCAGGCTCCCCGCTGAGCAGAGAGCCCGACGTGGGGCTCGATCCCAGGAGCCTGGGATCATGACCTGAGCTGAAGGCAGAGGCCTTAACCCACTGAGCCACCTCAGGTGCCCCCAAGGTTTCTTTTTTTAAAAACAGCTTTAATTAGATACAATTCACATACCATTACAATTCATTGGTCTTTATTATATTCACAGTTTTACAGTGATCACCAAGGTCCATTTTAGAACATTTTCATCATTCCAGAAAGAAACCTCATATATATTACCAGTTGTTCTCCATTTTTCTCCAAGTCTTTCAGCCCTTTGCAACCACTAATCTTTTTTTTTTTTGTCTCTGTAGATTTGCCTCTTGGGGACGTTCATATAAATAGAATCATACATTTATACTTGTAGCTTTTTGTGACTGACTTTTTCCAGTTAGCATAATGTATTCAAGGCTCACCCATGTTTTAGCATGTATCAATAATTTGTTTCTTTTTATTGCCAAATTTATTAATTTTCTATTGCTTCTATAATAAGTTACCAAATTTAGTGGCTTAAAAGAACACAAATCTATCATAATTCTGTAGGTCAGAAGTCCAAAATAGGTCTCACTGGGCTAAGATCAAGGTGTTGGTATAGAAAACCCAAAAGACTCCACGAAAAATGGCTAGAACTGATACATAAACTCAGCAAAGTTGCAAATATAAAATCAATGTATAGAAATCTGATGCATTTCTATACACCAATAATGAAGTAGAAGAAAGAGAAATCAAGGAATCAACCTCATTTACAATTGTACCAAAAACCATAACATACCTAGGAATAAACCTAAGCAAAAAGATAAAAGATCTCTACATTGAAATCTATATAAGACTTTTGAAAGAAATTGAAGACACAAAGAAATGGAGAATTATTCCATGCTTATGGATTAAAAGAACAAATATTATTAAAATTCTATCTACACATTCAGGGCAATCTTTATCAAAATAACACCAGCATTTTTCACAAAGTTAGAACAAATAGTTCTACAATTTGTATGGAACTAGAAAAGACCCTGAGTAGCCAAGGTAATGTTTAAAAAGAAAACCAAATCTGGAGGTATCACAATTCCGGACTTCAAGCTGTATTACAAAGCTGTAATCATCAAGACAGTTTGGTACTGGCACAAAAACAAACACTTTGATCATTGCAACAGAATAGAGAACCTAGGAATGAGAGAGAACCACAACTCTGTGGTCAACTAATCTTCAACAAAGTGGGAAAGAATATCCATTGGAAAAAAGACAGTTTCTTTAACCTGGTGTTCAGAAAACTGGACAACAAAAAGAGTGAAACGGGACCACTTTCTTACACCATACACAAAAATAAATTCAAGATGGTGAAAGACCTAAATGTGAGACACAAATCCATCAAAATCCTAGAAGAGAACACAAGCAACAACCTCTTTGACTTCTGCCATATCAATTTCTTACTAGACACATCTCTAGAGGCAAGGGAAATAAAAGCAAAAATGAAGTATTGGGACTTTGTCAACATGAAAAGCTTCTGCACAGCAAAGGATACAATCAATGAAACTAAAAACAGCCTATGGAATGGGAGAAGATACTTGCAAAAGGTGTTGGCAGAACTGCATTCACTCTTTTAGGGGAGAAGCTGTTTCCTTTGCCTTTTTTAGGTTCAGTAGTCCACCTGCATTTTATTTTTTCCCTTTTATTTTCAAAGCCAGTAATGACAGTTTCAGTTCTCATGTTATTATGTCTCTGGTTCCCTCAGACTGGGAATCATTTGATTAGACTGGGCCAACCTGGGTAAACCAGGACAGTCTCTCCATTTCAGGAGAGATTACTTTAAGCACATCTTAATCACATCTACATAATTCTTTTGCCTTTCTTTTAATATATTCACAGATTCTGGGGATTAGTATAGACATCTTTGGGAAGCATTGTTCTGCCTACCTTACTGTATAATGTATTAATATACCACATTTTATTTATCTGTCAGTTGACAGGCATTTGGATTGTTTCCACTTTTCAAATGAGTTATTAATAATGCTTGTGAACATTTGTGTACAAGTTTTTGTGTAGACATGTGTTTTCATTTTTCTTGGGTACATTCCTAGTTATGGAATTGCTGGATCATGTAACTCTATGTTTAACCTTTCATTGACGAACTGCTGTACTCTTTGCCAAGGTGGCTGCCGTATTTTAGTTCCTGCCATCAACGTATGAGGGTTTCAATTTCTCCACATCTTTGTCAACACTTACTCTTATCTTTTTGATTGTAGTCTACTAGTGGGTGAAGTAGTATCTTATTTGTGGTTTTGATTTGTGCATCACTGGTGGCTAATATTGTTGAGCATCTTTACATGTGCTTATTGGCCATTTGGATATCTTCTTTGGACTGTTCAGATCCTTTGACCTTTGAGTGTTTTTTAAAAGATTTATTCATTTATTTTAGAGAGCAGGGAAGGGTGGGGGGGGAGAGACTTTCCAGCAGACTCCATACTGAACGTAGATCCCAGTGTGGGGCTTGATCCCAGAACCCTGAGATCATGACCTGAGTCAAAAGCAAGAGTTGGATGTTTAACTGAGCCATCCAGGTGCCCCTAGATCTTTTGACCTTTGTAAAATTGTATTATTTGCTTTTTGTTACAGAGTTGTAAGAGTTTTTCTTTTTTAAGGATCTTTTTAAAATTTAACTTAAATTTAATTTTAATTTTTTATTAATCCGTACATCTAACATGGGGCTTGAATTCACAACCCTGAGATCATAAGTCCCATGCTTCATTAACTGAGCCAACCAGGCACCCCAAGAGTGTTATTTTAAAAAATATATTTTAGGGGCTCCTGGGTGGTTCAGTCATTGGGCATCTGCCTTCGGCTCAGGTCATGATCCCAGGGATCGAGCCCCACATCTGGCTTCCTGCTCATTGGGAAGCCTGCTTCTCCTTCTCCCACTCTCCCTGCTTGTGTTCCCTCTCTTGCTGTCTCTATCTGTCAAATAAATAAATAAACATCTTAAAAAATATATATATATATTTAGCTACAGGTCCCTTATCAGATATACTATTTGCAAATATTTTCTCTCATTCTGTTGATTATTCACTTTCTTGATAGTATCATTTGTAGCACAGAAGATTTAAATTTGATTAAGTCCAATTTATCTAATTTTTTTGGTGTTGGTACTTATGATTTTGGTATTTTATCTAAGAAGGTCATGAAGAGTTACTCCTGTATCTGATTTTATTAATTGTTTTATTTTTTAGAGAGGAAGAGGTGGTAGAGGGAGAGAGAGAGAAAGAGAATCTTAAGCAGGCTCCACTCCCAGACGTGGGACTCAATCTAGTGACCCTGAGATTAAGACCTGAGCTGAAACCAAGAGTCGGATGCCTAACCAACTGAGCCACCCAAGCACCCCTGTATTTTATTTATTTTTAAAATTAATTTGTTTTTTTGGTGTGCCTAGTTGGCTCAGTCAGTAGAGGATGTGATTATTGATGAGTCATGAGTTTGAACCCCATGTTGGATGTGGAGAATTACTTAAAAATCTTAAAAAACAAAACAAAACAAACTCAACAACAGGTGAGGTGTGATTGACATACAGCATTGTATTCAGGTATACAACATAATGGTTTGATATTTGTAGATATTGTGAAATGATTACTGTAATAAGTATAATTACCATCTGTCACTGTACATACAGAATTTTTCCCCCTTGTCTCATGTATTCTAAGAGTTTTGTAGTTTTAGTTTTTACATTTTAGTCTTTCCCATTTTTGAGTTCATTTTTTATGTGGTGTGAGGTAGGGGTCCAACTTCTTTCTTTTGTACGTGGATACTGTGTTGTTCCAGGATGTTAAAAAGACTCTTCTTTACCCATTAATCATTTTGACACCATTGTCTTAAGGTTTATTTTTTGATGTAGTTTCTAAGGACTAATTTGAGAGCAAAACCATTGATTTACTCTTCTTTTAATTCTATCAGGAAACTAGATAGTTATTTTTAAAAACTAGGCATTTTTGAAATAGGCATTTTTGAAATTGTACAGCTGTTTTAAGCAAGGCAACATGAGAAACCTTAGCAGTTCACTCTAGTGAACTTCTCCTTAGTCTAGCCCATTCCTAAATTTTTGTTCTTAAATTATTTCTCATCTTAGATGAAAATAATATTGTTTTGATAACTTCAGGGGTTTTTATTTGTTTGGTCTGATAAATACAAAATCTGGAACAAAAATGAGTGTCAAAATAAATATGCTAATTGAATTATACAGGAGTCTGAATCTATACTAGTATAAGTAAAATATATGGGGAGAAGAGTAAGCTAAGATCTTAAACTGGAATGCTAAATCATAATAATAGAAGTGATGGTGTTAGAAGATATCATTGGATGCCCTAAGTTACAAAACAGTAGATCTTAAAAGTTCTCATCACAAGAAAAAAATTTTGTAACTGTGTATGGTGATGGATTTAACTAGACTTATTATGGTGATCAGTTTGTAATATATACAAATACTGAATCATTACTGTTGTACATCTGAAACTAATGTTTTATGTCAATTAAACTCAATTAAAAAAAATATAGGGATATCTTTAAGCCAGGGCTGAAGAGAAAACTGCTTTTGATATTCCAGTTAAAGGAGCTTGTTAGCACACAATAATATTTGCTTATGAATTATTTCTGGGGATAAAAGAGGGCTTTAATTTTTTATTTATTTTATTTTTTTATAAACATATAATGTATTATTAGCCCCAGGAGTACAGGTCTGTGAATCGCTAGGTTTACACACTTCACAACACTCACCATATCACATACCCTCCTAAAAGACGGCTTTTAAGTTGCATATTTGTTATACGGGAACACTTATCCACCTACAATATACTAGGATTTTAAAATGGAATTAAGACATTTAATATTAGTGCACTCTATAACAAAGAGTTTACATATTAGTTCTCAATGCATGGAACAGAATCTGTGTAATTCTTAAAACAATTTAAGGGACTGGTCAGTATGAACTCTAGAAGGAAGTTTGAGGACCATAAATGTCACTACTTCCTAGATGCGTGGACATTGGCTAGAACCACTTATGTTCCTACTCATCTGTCTTGCTTTCTGCAGCAGTTGTTGGCATTAGACAGTCATTTGTGTTGTCAAAAAAAAAAAAAATTCAGTAGATACCAAAACTAGTGGGTGAATGTTTAAGGAAATAGTATGTATATATATGTGTATACACACACACACACACACACCTTAATCTAGTTAATTAATTTTTTAAAAGTAGGCCCCATGCCCAGTGTGGAGCCCAGCGTGGTACTTGAACTCATGACCCAGGGATCAGGACCTGAACTGAGATCCAGACTCGGGCACTTAACTGAGTTACCCAAGCGCCCCAGGGTATTTGAATAGACTCAACCATCTCCTCACTATATACTTTTAAAAAATTACAAAGGAAAAAATACTGACTTTGCAGGGAGACCTAGCAGATACTACCTTTATCTAGTATATACTTACAGTAATGGGACAATGGATACTATGTGCGTCTTGATATGATGAACTATGGTATTTCTGTCCAAATGGCATAACCTGAAGCTAATTATAAGAAAACATGAGACAGTCCGTATTGGGACATTCTAGGAAATGATTGGCCTATACTCTTTGAAAGTGTCAAAGTCCAAAAGACAAGTAAAGGTTAAGGAATTATTCTAGATTAGAGACTACAGAAATATGCTTACTAAATGTAATATATCATCTGGGATTGGATCCTGGCTTAGGGAAAACACTATAAATGATATTATTGGGAAAAGTGACTGAATTTGAATGTGGACTGTGGGTTAAATAATATACCAATAAGAAATCCTGATCTTGATAATTTTACTGTGATTGTGGAAGAGTGACTTTGCTCTTTGTAAACATATCTTGAAATATTTAGAGTAAAGGAGCACAATGTCTTCAGTTTAATCTCAGATATTGACATATACAGACAAGCAGAGTCATGCAGCGGAAGTGTGCTGGGCCCGTAACACATATAGACAGACACACAAAGAAAGAGAGGGAGAAAGGGAGGAAAGGAAAACAAATGAAGCAAAATGTAAACAAATGGTAAATCTGGGCAAATGCCATCTAGGATTTCCTTGTATTTATTTCTATAATGTTTCTTTAAGTTTGAAATGATGTAAAAGTAGAATATGGTGTTCATTAGTATATTACTATGACTTACTGTAAAATCTTACAAGATAGGTTTTTTGAATATCTCTGAAATTTATTTTAATAAGAATATTTATAGGGATATGTGTCTGTTATTGTGAGTTATATTTAAAAGGATTCAGGGGTGTCAGGATGGCTCAGTGGTTGAATGACTGACTATTGATTTTTGGCTCAGGTCATGATCTCAGGGTCAAGCCTGCATTGGGCTCCCTGCTCAGTGGGTGTCTGCTTGGGATGCTCTCTCTCCCTCTACCCCCATTTGCATGCATGTGCTCTCTCTCAAATCTTAAAGAAAAAAATTAAACATAGTCTGGGAGGCAGGAAAAATAGACTTCCAAAAACATCCATATTTTAATCCTGTGAATATGTTACCTTATATGGCAAAAGGAAGTTAGACTAAGTCATTAATGTTAAAGACCCCGAGATTGGGAGGTTATCCTGGATTATCTGGGTGTGCCCAGTAAAAGGGAGACAGAAGAGAGTGTTAGATGTGGTTAGGGAAGCAGGGTCAGAGAGATGCAGAGTAGCTGGCTTTGAGGATAGGGGAGGGGGACCACAAGCCAAAAAATGACTTAGAAGTTTGCAAAGACAAGGAAATGTATTCTCTCCAGAGCTTCCAGAAAGGGGTACATCCCTACTGATCACCTTGATTTTAGCCCAGTAAGACCCAAGTTAGAGTTCTAACATGCAGAATTACAAAATGATAATTTTGCATAGCCTTAAGCCACTAAATTTGTGGTAGCTTTTTACAACAGCAATAGAAAACAAATACATATACAAAAATAGAGAAAATAGTTTATATAAAAAAACCCTTATGTACCATTATGTAACTTCAACAGATGTCAATTCATGACCAATCTTATTTCATTTTTACCTTTTCAACTCCCTGCCCAATTCCTCCCTACTCATTATTTTTTTAAAGTTTTTATTTTATTTTTAAAGATTTTAAAAAATATTTTATTTATTTATTTGACAGAGATCATAAGTAGGCAGAGAGGGAAGCAGAGAGAGAGAGAGGGGGAAGCAGTCTCCCCACTGAGCAGAGAGCCTGATGTGGGGCTCGATCCCAGGACTCTGAGATCATGACCTGAGCTGAAAGCAGAGGCTTTAACCCACTGAGCCACCCAGGTGCCCCAAAGATTCTGTTTTTAAGTAATCTCTACATCCAACATGGGGCTTGAATTTACAACCCTGAGATTAAGAGTTGCATGCTTTGCTGAATGAGCCAGCCAGGTGCCCCTTGTGTTTTTATTTTATTTTTTAAAGATTTTATTTATTTATTTGTCAGAGGGAGAGAGAGAGAGCACGCACAAGCAGGCAGAGGCAGAGAGAGAAGCAGGCTCCCAGCCAAGCAAGGAGCCTGATGCAGGACTCGATCCCAGGACCCTGAGATCATGACCTGAGCCGAAGGCAGTGGCTTAAGTGACTGAGCCGCCCAGGCGTCCCTGTGTTTTTATTTTAATCACTCAGTGCTCATCATGACATACACTCCTTAATCTCCATCACCTATTTTACCCACCCCTTTATATCTCCCCTCTGGTAACAGTTTGTTCTCTATGGTTAAGGGTCTGTTTCTTGGTTTTTCTCTTGCTCTTTTTATTCCCCTTTGCTCATTTTTTTCCTTAAATTCCACATATGAGTGAAATCATATGATATTTGTCTTTCTCTAATTTATTTCACTTAGCTTTATACTCTGTCTCCATCCATGTCATTGCAAATGGCAAGATTTCATTCTTTTTCATGGCTGAATAATATTCCATGTATATACAACAGATACCACATCATCTTTATCCATTCGTCAGTTGATAGACACTTGGGCTGCTTCCATATCCTGGCTATTGTAAATAAGACTGCTATAAACATGGGGGAGTACATGTATCCCTTTAAATTAATGTTTCTGTATTCTTTGGGTAAATACCTAGTAGTGCCATTGCTGGATCACAGGGTAGTTCTATTTTTAACTTTTTTCTTTTTTAAGATTTTATTTATTTGAGAGAGAACGAGAGTGTATGTGCGTGTGTGAGCATGGGGGTGGGCAGAGGGAGAAGAAGCAGAATCCCCACTGAGTGTGGACCCTGATGTTGGGCTTGATCCCAGGATCCCAAGATCATGACCTGAGCTGAAGGCCAGCTGCTTATCCAAATGAGCCACCTAGGCACCCCTGTTTTTAACTTTTTGAGGAACCTCCATACTGTTTTCCAGTGGCTACACCAGTTGGCATTCCCACCAATAATGCAAGAGGGTTCCTTTTTCTCCATATCCTTGCCAACATCTCTTGTTTCTTATGTTGTTGATTTTAGCTGTTCTGACAAGTGTGAGGTGATAACTCATTGTAATTTTGATTTGCATTTCCCTGATGGTGAGTGATGATGAGTATCTTTTTCATGTGTCTGTTGGCCATCTGTATGTCTTTCTTGGGGAAATGTTAGTTCATGCCTTTTGTCCATTCTTTAATTGGAATACTTGCTTTTGGGGTATTGCATAAGTTTTTTATATATTTTGGATACTAAGCCTTTAATACATATGTCATTTGCAAATATCTTCTCCCATTCCATAGGTTGCCTTTTAGTTCTGTTGGCTGTTTCCTTTGCTGTGGAGAAGCTTTTTATTTTGATTTAGTCCAAGTTTATTTTTGCTTCTGTTTCCCTTGCCTCAGGGGACTTATTTAGGAAAGAGTTCCTATGACCAATATCAGAGAAATTATTGCCTGTGCTATCTTCTAGGATTTTTATGGTTTCAGGTCTCACATTTAGGTCTTTAATCCATTTTTGAGGTGGGGAGGGATAGAAGAAGAGGGAGAGAGAATCTTAAGCAGGCTCCATGCCCTGCATGGATCCCAGTGGGGGACTCAGTCTCACAACCCTGAGATGATGATGTGAGCTGAAATCAAGAGTCAGACACTTAACCAACTGAGCCATCCATGTGTCCCTCCATGTTGAATTTCTTTTTGTGTATGGTGTAAGAAAGTGGTCCAATTTCATTTTTCTGCATGTTACTGTCCAGTTTTCCCAATACCATTTGTTGAAGAGACTGTCTTTTTCCCATTGAATATTCCTTCCTGCTTTGTTGAACATTAATTGACCATATAGTTAGGGGTTTTATGTCTGGATTTTCTATTCTGTTCCATTGATCTATGTGTCTTTTTTGGTGCCAGCACCATTACTGTTTTGATTACTACAGCTTCGTAATATAACCTGAAGTCTGGAATTGTGATGCCAGCTTCGCTTTTCTTTTTCAAAATTAATTTGACTATTTGGGATCTTTTGTAGTTCCATACGAATTTTAGTGTTGTTTGTTCCAGTTCTTTGAAAAATGGTGTCAGTCTTTGATAGGGATTGCATTAAACATGTAGATTACTTTGGGTAGTATAGACATTTTAACAGTATTTGTTCTTCCAATCCATGAGTATGAAATGTCTTTCCATTTCTTTGTGTCACCTTCAATTTCTTTCATAGTTTTTAGAGTACAGGTCTTTTACCTCTTTGGTTAGGTTTATTCTTAGGTATATCTCATTATTTTTGGTGCAGCATACTTATTATTTTGATGCCAATCCCAGGAATATCTTTTCATTTGTAAACAGTTTAATATTTGTTTCTGTAAACAACGCAGTGACAGTACCACTATCCCACAAAAATGGAGAATATTTAAGTATTGATTTTAATATTGAGAAACTTTGCAAAAGAGCAATTGTCTCTGAGAAATGGCATGTTATGACATGTTTAAAAACTCTCCTGATATAGTGTAACATACACTATAATTATAAGCATAATTTTCATTCTGTTGTGTGTTTCAGCTTTTATAACATAATTAAAACTAGTTTAATAGTAAAAATTGGATTTATTTATTTTTTTTAATTTTTTTTTTTTAAGAATTTATTTATTTGAGAGAGAGGGAGAGAGCACAAGCAGAGGGAGGCTCACGGGGAGAGGGAGAAGCAGGCTCCCCATGATGAGGGGCTCGATCCCAGGAACCCAGGATCATGACCTGAGCTGAAGGCAGATACTTAACACACTGAGCCACTCAGGTGCCCCTAAAAATTGGGTTTTAAATTTATTTTAAAATATCTATTCCCTATTAAGATATAGAGAAACTGGTAGTTTATATTTTAAATTAGGAATCTGCTGTGTAAAAATATGGGAAATTAGATTTAATTTCTGCATAAAATATATCTTCCCTTCTTTTAGGCTGTTGCAAGTGAGAATACCTTTCTCCAGTTACAAAATAATCCCAGAATATGCAGTTCAAATCTGTCTACCGAGAGAAGCACTAGAGAAATTAACCATGGGCATAATAACAGTGGAAAACACTATTCTGAAGCATCTGTAATGGCAATGTTAGATCCACCTCATACAGGTAAGACTTCTTTTTATTGATTAGCTTTACACTTGACCAGTTGTAGTGTAGTATTATTTAAATTGACTGTTTCAAGAATGAATGTTATATTGAAAAGTGTTGTAAAACCTCTAGATTGTTGGCAATTCAGATTTTTTTGGTCATAATTTCTTTAGTGATTGGGTTAACAGCCATGTAGTTCAAATCTTGTACTTTATAATAGATATCTAAGACTGTTCATTGTGAACTTGTTGGTCAAGTATGGTATGTTCCTCAAGTACCAAAATAAATTCTGTTTAAAGATTTGATTAAAAAAGTTATAAAAATCATGTTGGGGTAGACCATATGACTCTTAATCTCAGTGTCATGGGTTCAAGCCCTACATTGGGCATGGAGCCTATTTAAAAAAAAAAAATTAAAAACTGTGTTAACAGTACTAAGTTGTAGAGGTGAACTTGAAATGAGTAAAATTGTTAATTAATAATAGTTCATGGAGTACCTTCAGATCAGTTAGATTTGCATTATAAGGGTACATAACTGAAGGAGAACCAAGGATTTAATAGAGCTTCCTCCCTGCATTGTTGAATTGAGTTAAAATAATGATTGTTTCTTTTTTTATCTCTTAGAAATTAATATTTTAGAAGTAATTAAAACAATAAATAGGGTTGTTTACTGATGTTTATTTGGCCTTTGAAAGACAACATAAGACTACATTTTTCCAAATAACATTCATTTTTTTGGTTGAATAAACAGATTCAGGGAGAGAGCCCCATCTGCTGGTCTACAGAAGAGTAATTGTCATGCTTAAGATACCAGTACAAATCAGTAAGAATCCTTAACATTTTGAAGGAAGTTCTTGAGATTTGTGAGGATTAATAAATTTTACCTATGAATGGGTTTATTTCTTGTTGGGGGAGAAAAGAATTCTGTATTTTCCCAACTGACTAGGATTCCTAGTTTCGTTTATGTGTTCCTTATAATTTTTCAAAAGCTGTGATGGTGTTAGGACAAAGTTGAGAAGCACTTTTTATAGGGATCTGAGATCCCTAAAGACAGCTCTGGGTATGGCAGTTTAGCAGCTGGACTGTCTCATTGATTTGCTCTCTCCGTATTTCTTTTCTCCTTGTCCTTCCTTTTATTTTTCTTCCTCTTTGTTAAGTGAATATCCTGTTCTCCCAGGTTTTCTTCTCTACCGCCAAGCCTGTGACAGATAATGATCCATCTATTCCTTTCTTTTTCTATTATGGTGGCTGATCTCTTCACTAGGGAATGATATTTAGGCTGTAATACATTCCTTGTTACTGATTTGCTGCTGTATTTTTGTTCTATAGTTTCTCACTCTTTAACCTGCTAAATATGAGAAGGGAGTTAAGAGTTAAGATAAATTGAAGAGGGAGTTAATTTACTCAACCCTTAATCCCTTAATCCCTTCTCTGATTTAATACATTTACTGGACTGGGGGACCTTTGCCAACCTCCTGACACCCTCCTGCCTCTCATTCAGAGAGAGGTTAATTGGGGAAAAGAACATTGTGAGAAACATCTTGCTTTCTATGGTGGATTACTGGAGAAGAATGTTTTATGTAGAAAAAGTATGGAGATGAGAGATCTGTGTAGTATAATTCACCTTTTTACATCTTTTTAATCCTAGATCCACCCTCCTCCCTGAAGTGGGGTCTAAGCCGGTTTGTCCCAGTTAAAATATGTCCTCATTTTCCCTCATCATCTGTTTATTTTGAAAAATTTCCTGCATGTAGAGAAGTTGAAAGAATAATTATCATCCTAAATACTATAGTTGTTAACATTTTGCTTTCCTCCTTCCCCCCATATGTCCATTTTTTTCCTGGATCATTTGAAAATAAGTTGCAGATGTTATGCCATATCATCCCTTAATACTTCAGCATGTATTTCTTTCTTTCTTTCTTTTTTTTTAAGATTTTATTTTTTTGACAGAGACACAGTGAGAGAGGGAACACAAGGGGGAATGGGAGAGGGAGAAGCAGGCTTCCCGCCAAGCAGGGAGCCTGATGCAAGGCTTGATCCCAGGACCCTGGGATCATGACCTGAGCTGAAGACAGATGCTTAATGACTGAGTTCCCTAGGCACCCCTCAGCATGTATTTCTTAAGATTTCTTAATAATACATAATACTTAATATCCACTTCATCAGTAATATCATTTTTGCCTAAGCTGGCTTAAGTTTTGTTTCTTTCTCAACTGAAAGTGCCCTAATGAGTATATTTTCATTCCACTGAACTTCACTGGGCATTTCAGGTCTCTTTATAGCCCAGTACCTTTGCAGGTAATAGTCCTTGCATGAGAATGAAGGTGTAGGTCTGATGTGGAGAACAAAGGCAGGAGAAAAAAAAGATTAAACTTCCTTACAGCTTACAACCCACTGACAAGTATTTGGGACAGGTAGAGTGACGTTCCTCAAGGAACTCCAACTGCCTCAATGTTAATACTTTACTAAGGGCAAAAGGCAACCTTAGCTTGGCATTAGCCCTACCTCCAGGATCTTGTAAGTCTTTAACACATAACAATCTGTTTGGAAACTTCCTTTTTCTTAACCCCCACCCGCCAAGATATATATTAGTAATCATCCTCCACGCATGTGGCCCACCGATGTACATCTGAAGGGTCTCATGACTAAGGTTATACTAGACAGTAGTAAATGACTTTTTCTTAATAATAGCTAGCCCTTCAAGGTCCTGGCAAGCTTGCTTCCAAATTCCTTAGAGATTACACTATCCCTAAACTCCTTCCATCTTGAAAGTATATAATCAGCCACTCCTGACAACCCCATTGCAACTCCTTCTGCCCACGATCTTGTCTCTGTGCTCTAATAAAACCACCTTTTTGCACCAAAGACATCTCAAGAATTGTTTCTTGACTGCTCCTGGATCCCAACATTTCACATCAGGTCTACCACTAATGACTTCATCCATGGCTCAGGGTAAATGCCTTTTTGGAGGTTGTGCTAGAAGGGCTCTCTTCTGTCTTTTAAAAAAACTTTTTTTCTTTTTTTTTTAATGTTTTGGGTCTTGTCTGCAGCCTCTACTCTTTGCCTTGGCTTGAGAAAATTAAAGGAGAAATACAGTTGGTTCAATTAATTAATTCAATTAATTGAACAAAACTTAATTGTTTTAAGTCCTAACCTCTGGTACTTGCGAATGCAACCTTATTTGGAAATGGGGGCTTTGCAGTTGTAATCAACTTAAAATAAGGTCATACTGTGTTAGGGTGGATCCTAAATCTAATGGATGGTGTCCTTATGAGGCGAGAAGGCCACATGATGATCAAGTCAGAGATTGGAGTAATACAGCTGCAAGCCCAGGGTCACCAAGGACCGTTGGCAACCACCAGAAGCTAGAAAGAGGCAAGGAAAGATTCTTCTCTGGAATCTTCAGAGAGAGAAAGCTTTTGCCGACACCTTGATTTTGAACTTCCGGTCTTCAGATTTTGAGAGAATGAATTCTGTGGTTTTAAGCCACCTAGTATTTGGTACTTTGTTATGGCAGTCCTCAGAAACTGATACAGGAAGCCTTGGTCCTCCTAATATTCAGAACAATACTTACTTTCTTTAGAAACAGAAAGAAATTGTTTCATTCTTTCTGATTCCTTCTCATTCTCTCTCAAACTGTTCATCCACACTGTCTTGTTTTGTATTTTATTTATTTACCTGACTAAAGTGTGAATACGAAGGCAGGAACTTTCCCCTTTTCAGATTTTTAAATCAGATAGTATGAATTAGAAAAAACATATTATGATTGAATGAAAGGATCTTGGAAAATTTGTGATTAAGTCCCTTGGGTAAGTCCTTTGGCTCTGAAATGCTTCAGAGAAGTCAAGTAGTCAAGAATAAGCTACTGGGATATCATAGTTTTCAGGGTTTGGTAATATTTGAGGAAACAGTTTCAAAAAATGGAACAAAAGTCATATTGTAATAGATAATTAATGAATGGAAACAGGTAAATGGAGTCACTGAATATAAATAAATGAAGTATGTAAAAATAAATTTGGTTGTGAAGGGAAAGAATAGTATCCTGAGAGAGAGCATGGGACCAGAGAGGTTTTTGTTGTTGTTTAAGATTTTATTTTTTTACATAATCTCTGCACCCAACATGGGGCTTGAATCCGCAACCCTGAGATCAAGAGTTGAACACCATACTGACTGAGCCAGCCAGGCACCCCTGTTATTGTTCTTTTTTTTTTTTTTTTAATTTATTTATTTGACAGAGAGAGCACAAATAGGCAGAGCAACAGGCAGAGGAAGAGGGAGAAGCAGACTCTCTGGCGAGCAGGGAGCCCGATGCGGGGCTCGATCCCAGGTCCCTAGGAACATGACCTGAGCCTAAGGCAGCTGCTTAACTGACTGAGCCACCCAGGTGCCCCTCCAGTTACTGTTTTTTAAAAGTAGTATGTTATAGGGGAGCCTGGGTGGCTCAGTGGGTTAAGCCGCTGCCTTCGGCTCAGGTCATGATCTCGGAGTCCTGGGATCGAGCCCCGCATCGGGCTCTCTGCTCAGCAGGGAGCCTGCTTCCTCCTCTCTCTCTGCCTGCCTCTCTGCCTGCTTGTGATCTCTCTGTCAAATAAAGAAATAAAATCTTAAAAAAAAAAAAAAGTAGTATGTTATAGGCTGTAAGGAATGACTAGTGAAGAGGGGAAGATTAAGGATAAAAAAGGGAGTGATAAAATCTCTTTGTGGATATTAGATAAGTATTTTTCATTTGGAATTGAAGTCCTTGGGAATGGTTGGATGCCTTCTCGGGTTTATAAATTCTTGGAGAAGCTTAGAATTTTTTATTTTCTTTTAGCTGATACAAATAAATGCATATAAACACATGCTGGTTCTTTTGCATGGCCACCTTATAATTATTATAAATTTTCATGTCTTCAAATGAGAACAGAGGTGGATAGAATGTGTTAGTGTTATACTCCTATCAAATGCAGGTTTACTTAAGATAGTTAAACATTTGGGGCACCCAGGTGGCTCAGCTGGTTAAGCTCAGGTCATGATCTCAGGGTCCTGGGATTGAGCCCTGCATCGTGCGCTCTGCTTAGTGGGGAGTCTGTTTCTCCCACTCCTCCCTGCTCATGTTCTCTCTTGTTACCTCTCTCTGTCTCAAATAAGTAAAAAAAAAAAAAAAATCTTTAAAAACAAACAAAAAAGAAGATGGTCAAACAATTGATCCATTGTATGCTCTGCTTAAGAAAAAGCTTGTTGGGGTGCCTGGGTGGCTCAGTTGGTTAAGTGTCTGCCTTTAGCCCAAGTCATGATCTCAGGGTCCTCAAGCATACCCTCTGCTGAGCACAGAGCCATACATGGTGCTCCATCCCAGGATCCTGAGACCATGACCTGACCTGAAATCAAGGGTTCTCTGCTCAATGGACTGAGCCACTCAGGTGCCCCATAGAACTACCTTATGGTTTTAAAAAGCTACTAATATTTCATCATTATGGATATGCCACATATACTTAACCAGTGTTTTATTAAAGGATATTTATATTATTTGGTATCTTTTGTTGTTACAAGCAAAGCTACAGTTAATGTCTATATATTATATACATATGTGAGAATATATTCGTAGGATAAACACCTTGAAGTAGGGTACTGGTTTCAAGGTGTGTGCATTTATCATTTTGATGGATAGTGATGAAGTGCCTTCTAAAGAGGTTAGAAGTTTATCCTTTCACCAGCAATGTATGAGCAATGCATGTATTATTTATTGTGATGCTCAATCTATATATGAATATATACTTCTACTTTTTGGTATTTGATAATCTAATTGTCAAAAAATGTCATTTTGTTGTGCCTTTATTTATTTAGTGTGCACATGCAGGAATGGGGGAGGGGCAGTGGGAGAGGGAGACAGAATCTCAAGCAGACTCCTGCTGAGCTCGGGTCTTGATCTCAAGACCCTGAGATCATGACCTAAGCCAAAATCAAGAGTTGGACACTTAACCAGCTGAGCTTGCTGTGCCTTTTAAGTTAAACTTTTTAATGCTATATTTTGAGACCGTTTCAAACTTAGAGAAAAGTTTAAGAATAGTACAAAGAACTTCCACAAATTTTACTGCATTCATTTGTGTAATTTTTCTGAACCAGTTGGGAATAAGTTGCCGACATGATGCTCATCACTCTATAAATTCTTCAGTCTGTATTTCCTAAACAAGAGCAGTCTTCTATATAATAAAGTACAACAGTGCAACCATCAGAATCAGGAAGTTTACTTTGATACAGTATTACCCTCTGATCCACAGATCCTATTCAACTTTCTCCTCTTGTCCCAGTGATGTCCTTCATATCAAAAATGAATTTAAAAAAGGAATAAGTAAACATTTTTTCCTACTAGTCAAGGCTTATGTGTTGTATTTAGTTGTCATGTCCTTTTAGTCTTTTTAAATCCAGAACAATTTTTTTCATTTATTTACTTTTAAAGATTTTATTTATTCATTTGACAGAGAGAGAGCACAAACAAGGGAATGGCGGGCAGGGGGAGAGGGGGAAGCGGGCTCCCCGCTGAGCAGGGAAGCCGGATAGAGGGCTTGACTCCAGGACCCTGGGATCATGACTTGAGCTGAAGGCAGACACTTAACTGACTGAGCCACCCATGTGCCCTGAGGCCAATCATTTATAGAATGTTTCTCATTCTATAAATGTTTGATTTATGAATAGATAATTCCTTATGATGTTTCCTTATGAATAGATTCAGGTATACATTTTCAGCAGGAATATCACAAAAATAATTCTTGGTATAACATTAGGGGGCATATGATGTCAATTTATTCCATTATTAGTGATATTAAGTTTAATTATTTAAATAAATTAGTATCTGCCAAGTTTCTTCAGTATAAAGGTATTATTTTTGCTTTTGTACTTAATAAGTATCTGTGGGGAGATCCTTTGAAACGGTGTCAATATTTTTTATTTAATCAAATGTTCACCTAGTAGTTTTATCTTTCTCTTGCTTAAATCATGATTGTTGAGATTTTCTAATTCCATCTGTATTTTTTAGTTGGCATTCTGCTGTAAGCAAGAGCTTTTCCTTCTTCCCATTTATTTGTCCATTAATTTTTGCAGATTCATCTTGAAGCACATTTGAAACTACTAGGTATTATCCAGGACCATATCTGTAGGAGATTGAATTACCAAATTCTCTTCTGGGTATCCAGCATTGCCTACTCTTTTGTAAGACACAGAGTGCATGGGGAAAGGCAACGATTAGATATACATATTGAACTGTTGTTCTTAATTAATATGGATATGGATTCGAGAGGGGTGTGCTTTTATGTGTGTGTGTGTGTGTCTGTAGAGGAGGGTGTTTTGTAATGCCAAAAATTAAATCAGTATTATATGCTCCTTGATACCTGATAAAATCAGGAGGGTCTTGAAAGGCCTAACTACAAGTTCTCTTCCCTACTCTGTTCCTGAGGATAAGATCCCCTAGTTAAACAACGCTTCTTACTGACTAGATCAGGTGCAGTTTCTGCTTATCTGTGGATAACAGCTTTCATTTCCCTGCCAGCTGCAGAATTATTTAAACAAGTCAGTCACATCTTCTAGGAGCCAAGGGACACCTCACCCTCTTGGTACTGCAAAGCCTGCTTCCCACACCCCTACTGGTTCACTTTGTTCTGGAGGGCAGTCCCTCTGTGGCCTTCCATGAGAGTGGCGGTCTTCCTCCCCCACTCAGTGAGTGTATGTAACTGCTGTTGATCTCTACCTGTCCAGTATCAGGTGTTGTGTATTTGGCCATCCTTGTAACTCTAGAACAGGAATCCTTTCTCACCAGCTAGGTAAATAGGGAGGCAGTTAAAACAGAGGGAGACATGTGCATTTTCCTAAGGAGCTTTACTGAATTTCTCAAATAGTCTTATAACTCTTGCCATCTTTCCTCCCAAGCCTATAAACTATCGATGTATAAACTTTGTGGGATGTATTTACTAAGGTCTTTTGGAAAGCCTCTTCATTGCCTAGCATATTAAGCATGTTAAGTTTGGTCTACACTTCCTCGGTTGCTTGAATTGGGAGTATTCCTGTTTGAGCAGAACTTTATTTTTTTATTTTTTGTTAAGATTATTTATTTATTTGACACAGAGAGAGAGAGAGATCACAAGTAGGCAGAGGCAGGCAGAGAGAGAGGGGGAAGCAGGCTCTCTGCTGAGCGGAGAGCCCGATGAGGGACTCAATCCCAGGACTGTGAGATCATGATCTGAGCCGAAGGCAGGGGCTTAACCCACTGAGCCACCCAGGTGCCCCTTGAGCAGAACTTTAATCTGGAAATCTGCTTTATGCTTTTGGGAGGGCTCATGTAGAATAATTGAAATAATAACAGTGTTCAGCTTCTACTTTTGGGGGACTGAATTGTGTTCGTATTTTCCTCTTCTCTGAATCCTAATTTAAAAACAAAATATGGGGTGACTGGGTGACTCAGTTGGTTAAGTGTCTGCCTCTTGACTTTGGCTCAGATCATGATCTCAGGGTCAGGATTGAGCCCTGCACCATGCTCCATGCTTGTGCAGAATCTGTGTGGGATTCTCCTTCTCCCTCTCCCTCTGCTCCTCCTCTTGCTCATGCTGTCTCTCTTTCTCTCCCACAATCAATCAATCAATCAATAAATGTATGTATGTCAGTCTTAAACACAAAATGGTGATTTAAGCAAGACAAAATAAGCAAATGGGATAAGCACAATGGAAAGAAAGCACAATTTTTTTTTTTTAAGATTTTATTTATTTATTTGTCAGAGAGAGTGAGCACAGGCAGACAGAGTGGCAGGCAGAGGCAGAGGGAGAAGCAGGCTCCCCACTGAGCAAGGAGCCTGATGCGGGACTTGATCCCAGGACACTGGGATCATGACCTGAGCCGAAGGCAGCCGCTCAACCAACTGAGCCACCCAGGCGTCCCAAGAAAGCACAGTTTTTAAGTATCAGTTAATATGCTTTTAGTGTAAGTATTAATAAAGATACAGGCTTATATAATTGAATTTTATTGGCATGTATAGCTATTGAAATTTCAGGCTTCAGGGTTGACTGGTATAGCAGTCTAAAGGATATCCTCATGAGCCCAGTGTCTTTCTCTTTTTCTCATCTGTCATTTTCCATAGGATTGGCTTCATTGTTAAACTGACTCCCCTCATGTTAAGTGATAGATTTCAACAACCATTGGGGCTGTATACTTCCTTTTCCTCATCTATCTGATGGAAGGCAGATGCTCCCTACTCATAATCATTAAATAAGATCTCTTAATTTCATTCTGATATTATGCCACTTTCCTAACATTAGAAAAGGGTTTCCTAACATTAGACCTATATTACCACTGTAAAGAAGACTTACTGTTTCTGAGAATCATCAGTGTACCAATCAGACACACATTCTTCAGCCCTGTCCTTGGAAGTGAGAGCTATCTCATCGTAATTTCCTGGCTGCTGCACAATAGTGTGGAATGGATGTTAGTAGGACACCACTGACATCCATAATGTTAACTGTGCTGAAAAATGATTAATTGAAAAGATGGCTGAAATAAACATGAGTGCTGTAGCAATATTTTTAGTATACAAAATTTAAAGGCTAGGTTCCTGCCAACCAACTGCTGGGGCAGAGGTTCCTTTAGCTCAAAGTAAGTTTTTTTAAAGATTCTATTTTTAAGTAATCTCTACACTCATCATGGGGCTCAAACTCACAACCCTGAGATCAAGAGTTGCCTGCTCTACCTACTGAGCCATCCAGGTGCCCCTCATTCAAAATATTTTACCCCCATAACAAAACTTGGCCAAATAGGGAGCTGTTTGATGTATGAAGATGTATGTAAATCTAGACTGTATAGAGTAGGTCTGTGATTCATGTAGCATGGTTGCAGTAAGTTTTATAATTTGACTCTGTGAGATAATATAAAGTATATTTATTGGTCTCTCTCTAGTTGCTGACATAGAGCTCCTACAACCCTTCTAATCTCCTCAGTGATAACTGAGCATTTTTTTGTTCTACTATTTGGTCTTTAACCCCGGTTCCTGACATAAGTTTCCTGCTAAATCCTTTTGAATTTCTTGGGCTATAGTAGTTTCTTTTATTCTAAGGAGGTGATTCTTGGTAGGTTCTTAGATGGGGGATGGTTGCTGGGAAGATCAAACCATGATTACAAGCTTGGAATTTTCAGCTTTACTCCCATCCTTCAGAGAGGGAAGGGAGGTTGGAAATGGAATTAAATGATAGATCATACATGCCATGAGGAGGGCTCTATAAATAGTATGAGGCTTGGAGAGCTTCTGGGTTGGTGAACATGTGGAGATGCTGGGAGACTGGCTACCTGGAGAGGGCATGGAAGCTGTGTGTCCCCTCCCATGTAACCTGATCTACATATCTCTTCCATTTGGATATTCATCTGTATCATCTGTCATATCTTTTTTTAAGTTGGTAAATAGTAAGTTAACTGTTGTCCTGAGTTCTGTGAGATGCTCTAGCGAATCATTTGAATTTCTGGGGCTGTGGGAGCCTCAGATTTATAGCCTCTTGGTCAGAAGCACAGGTAACAACTCACGATTGGCATTTGAAGGGAGGGGCCCTGTCTTATGGGACTGAGCCCTTAACCTGTGGGATCTGATGCTATCTCCAGGTAGATAGTGTTAGAATTGAGTTAAATTGTGGGACATCTAGCTGGTGTCACAGAATTGTTTGGTGTGTGGAAAACCTCCCCACATCTTGTGTCAGAAGTATTGTGAGTATGGTAGTTGTGCAAGAGAAAGGAGTAACACAAGAGGAGGACTGAGGTTTTTTTGTTTTTTTGTTTTTTTTTACTCAGACTCCTTCAGTTCTGTAAGGATTACTATGATCTCTGGAATCTGTTTTTTTAAAGATTTTATTTATTTATTTATTAGCGAGAGAAAATGAGAGAGAGCATGAGAGGGGAGAAGGTCAGAGGGAGAATCAGACTCCCCATGGATCTGGGAGCCTGATGCGGGACTGGATCCTGGAACTCCAGCATCATGACCTGAGCCGAAGGCAGTAGCTTAACCAACTGAGGCACCCAGGCACCCTGAAATCTCTTTTTTGATTGTCTCAAGTGCTTAATATCACAGAATGTCCTTACCAAAGCACAGCAATGAAGTATGAGATATAAATGCTACAGCAGAATGATGCTTCGGGTTTGGATTCACCATAGTTTTAACCCTATTTTGTGTGGCATATTTTTTTTTTGTTTCATCTAACTCACATGTTGCACTGAGAAATATTAAACATAATCTTATGTGCCTCCTCAGATTCTCTTGATACCCCCTGCCTCCTAGACTGCTCTGCTCTCTGTAGGCTGATCTGTTGCTTAATTAGAGCAGCAGGGCCCTACTTCTTGGTGGCTATGGTCCAGCCAGGCTAATGAGGCATAGTCTGAAAGGGTCTGTAGTTTCTAGTGTTGGATGAAACACCACATCACGGGACTTAGGGGTAGTACCCTGCATGTTTGTGGAGGCTGGATGACAGTCTGGAAGTGAAGTGAAGTTTATTGTTAGTGGGATGAACATTGACTAGTGGGAAATAGGAGACAAGAGAGAATCTTCCAGGTCTATTCCTCTTTTTTTTCTCTGTGGACTATTGTAAAGTTTTTTTTTTTGTTTCTGTTTTGTTTTGTTTTTATAGGCTATTAGGTGATATTCCAAGGAGAGTTCCAAGTAGATGCATTTGCCAAGTGACCTACTATATCTTTTCATAACTTGTTATAAAGTGGTAGCCAGCACTTTGCTTTACATAGTTCCTTGCTTAAGTTTCCCTTTTTAAAAAACCCTTGATATACTGTGTAAGCAACTCCAAAATAAATCCATCAGCATTCTAATCATTGTTTCAGATTCTGTTTGCCAGAGAATTTGGGCTAAGACAGATTAATAAGGCATAAATTCTTACCTTTTTTTTTTTTTCTTTTGGACTGTCCTAAGATCTAGAAATAATTTCAGTAGTCACAGCAGTACTCTTCTTGCCTGAAAAAATTTATTGAAAAAATCCTCCCTACTCCACGTTACTTCTTATGGTCAAATTTAATAGATGTAATTATCTTAATTCTATTTTAGAAATTTATTCTTACTACATTTTTAGTGGCTAAAGAGTTAAAATATATTAACTGCTATTTTTATTTTTAAGGATAATTTTGGACATTAAATGATTTTTAAACGTGAAGAAACGTGAAAGAATTGTACTTTGAGCACCCACATGCCCATCACCAAGATTCTACAATTAGAATTTTACTATATTTGCTTTGTTGTATATCCATCTATTCATTTATCAGTTTATCTGATTTCTTTTAAATTTTATGTATTTATTTATTTATTTATTAATAGGCTCTGTGCCCAACCTGGGGCTTGAACTCACAACCCCTAGATCAGGAGACACATGATCTACTGACTGAGCCAGCCAGACACCCCACTCTATCTTACTTTTTAGAAATGAAATAAAGAAATTTTTATTATTAGAGTGTAGTCGACATACAATGTTAGATTAGTTTCAGAGGTACTGCATAGTGATTTGACAGTTTATACATTACTCAGTGCTCACCGTGATAAAATATATTATTCACCATAAAACATTATTACAATATTATTGACTATATTCCGGATGCTGTACTTTTTATCTCTTGTGACTGATTTGTTTTATAACTGGATGTTTGTGCTTCTTAATCCCCTTCATCTATTTTGCCCATTTCCTCACTCCTCTCCCCTCTGGCAACTACCAGTTCTCTGTATTTATGAGTGTGTTTCTGTTCTCTTGTTTTTTAGATTCCACATAGGAGTGAAATCATATGGTATTTGTCTTTCTCTGACTTGTTTCACTTAAAATAGTACCCTCTGTGTCCATTTATGTTATTGCAAATGACAAGATCTCATTCTTTTTCATGGGTGGGTAATAGTCTGTTGTGCATGCACACAGATGTATGTGTGTGTGCATGTACACCACATCTTTATCCATTTGTCTATTGTTGGACACTAAGGTTGCTTCCATATCCTGGCTATTGTAAATAATCTTGCAATAAACATAGGGTTGCTTGTGTTTTTTGAATTAGTGTTTTTGTTTTCACTGGGTAAATTTCTTGTGGAATTACTGCATCATATGGTATTTCTATTTTTAATTTTTTGAGGAACCTCTATACTGTTCTCTACAGTGGTTGTACCAATTTACATTTCTACCAACAGTGCATGAGGGTTTTTTCCTCTACATCCTTACCAACACTTGTTATTTCTTGTCTTTTTGATACTAGCCATTCTGACTGGTGTGAGATGATACCTCATTATGGTTTTGATTTGCATTTCCCTGATGATTAGGGATGTTGAGCATCTTTTCATGTGTCTGTTCGCCATCTCTATGTCTACTTTGGAGAAATGTCTATTCAGGTCCTTTGCCCATTTTTAAATTGTATTATTTGTTATTTTTTGTGTTAAGTTATAGAAGTTCTTTTATGTATTTTGGATATTAATCCCTTATCAGCTGTATCATTTGCAAATCTCTACTCCTATTGAGTAGGTTGCCTTTTTGTTTTGTTCTGTGCTGAGGAGTCTTTGTAGTTTTCACTAGTATGCTTTGGAGATTTTTGTTTTAATTTTAGAATGTGTAGATGTACTCAGTCCTTTTTTTTTTTTCCTCATTCTTTTAATTGGTGAAGAGTATACAATGGTATGACTATATCATAGTTTATTTAGGATTCTTATTGAAAACAATCTTGTAGTGTGTATCATTGTACATGTAGTCTTATGAACATAGGCAAATAGTTGTCAGATCATAATGTGTTTGCATTACTTTTTAATATGGTCTGCCAAACTGCCTTCCAAAATCATTAGTGTATGAGGGAATGTATTTCCCCACCTTCTTTAACACATGCTGTTAAAACTTTTTAACTTTTTTCTTAAACTTTTTAAACTTTTGCAATTTGAATCAGTAAAAACTATTGTGATCTTTTAATTTCTGTCTTCCTAATTACTTGTGAGGTTGAGCTGTTTATATACTGGATGTTCTTTTACTCATAAAAAATTTTTTTTTCTACATCCTTCTATAGCATTGTTTTTCTTAGTTTGTAAGAATTATTTACAACTTGATTTTGGTTATGTAAGTAATACATGAGTATATTTTTAAGCCTTTTCTAGTAATAGGGGTGCCTGGTGGCTCAGTTAAGCTCTGCCTTCAGTTCAGGTCATGGTCCCAGGGTCCTGGGATAAAGCCTTGCGTCAGGCTCCCTTGCTCAGTGGGGACCCTGCTTCTGCCTCTCCCTCTGCCTGCTTCTCCCTCTGCCTGTGCTCTCTCTGTCAAATAAAGAAATAAAATATTTAAAAAAATCTTTTATACTAATACAGTTAAATTAATAGTTTTTTACTGTTTTCCTTCAAGTCAGTTTCCTTCCAGTACTAGTTACTGTCAATAATTTGGAACTTATCCTTCTAGACCACTGTTGTCTATATATAATCTATATTATGTATATATATTGTAAAATTTTCTAGTAGCCACATTAAGAAAAAGTAAAATGAAGCTGATGGAATTAATTTTTATAAATGCATTTTATTTAACTCAATGTGTATATCATCTCAATGTATAATTAATGCAGAAGTTACTATTAGTACTAAGTCTTAGAAAGCTGGTATATATTTATATATACATCTCGGTTTGGATGTTGAGTTTTAATTGTGAATTATTGATCAGTATTTAGGTTTGATAATACAATTGAAAAAATAGATTTGTATACCCAAGTTCTAAACATAGCTAAAAGTTGTTCATTATCTTGAGTTTTAAAAGTGTTGTTTATATTCAAATCTACATCTATAAAACTAGTTCATCTATTTTAGAAGAATCAATTTGACTTGGAAGCAAATCATGTGTTTCAAAAGTATGTCTGTCCAAGTTAAGTAAATGTACTATGTCAAATCTGTATTATTAACATTGAATTCAAATGATCATTGTATAAGTTAATTTATGAATATCAACATCATATCATAAGTTAATTTATGAATATAACAAAGTATTTTTCAAAATTTTCTTGTAGCTTTTGCATGCAATTTGAATATCACTCTTAATTAAAATTTTCTTTTGATTCATATTAGAAAAATCTATACGCTGACAGATTTGCATCATGAAAATTTTCACTTTAAACATATGTTTTCTATTTATCTAACCAGGTCACATATATACTTTTCTTTTCCTCAAAACTTCAAATTTAGCTCATTCATGTAACAGTGTGATATTGATTAGAAAATGCAAATTGTATTACCATTTTTTTGTCTTTGATTATTGAATGTTTGGCAAGCATTCCTTTTCTTTCAAAAAAATATTGAATTGGAGTTAATAATACAATAATTCTTTATAAAACCTTCCGTGACTCAACCAGTGAGCACTGGTGAAGAACAAAAACAATCATTAAATGAATTGTGTTCTATTTCTTTTACCAGTTCAATAAATTGGCAGTGATCATAGCGTTTACATACATATTCCAAATGGCTTTGACAATAATATTCAAGATAGTTTTCGTAGAGTTTACTTCCAAAAATTGAGTACAATATTTTCATAATGTTTGTGGAACAAAGTAATAAGTGAAACATTAGTTTTTTAAGTACTTATTTATTAGAGAGAGACAGAGATAGTGAGAGAGAGCATGAGTGGAGAGGAGGGGAAGCTGGCTCCCTGCTTGGCAGGGGTGTGGGGCTTGATCCCAGGACTCCAGAATCATGACCTGAGCCAAAGTCAGATGCTTAACTGACTGAGCCACCCAGGTGCCCCTAGTTTCTTTCTTTTAAAAATTAAATTGTATAAATCCACATTTTAGTTAATTAATTAATTATTTTAAAAAGTAGGCTCCACACCTTGTGTGGAGCCCAACATGGGACTTGAATGAACTCATGACCCTGAGATCGGTACCTGAGCTGAGATCAAGAAGAGTCCATTGTTTAACCGACTGAGCTATCCAGGCAACCCTATTTATCTTTTAAAGTAAGCACTACCCAACATGGGGCTCGAACTCACAACCCCAAGATCAAGAGTCACATGCTCTACTGACTGAGCAGGCAGATGCCCCAAAACGTTAGTTTTTTGTTTTAAAATTTCAATAAATTTCAGGCTTTTTAACCTCATGAAAACCATCTATTGTAGAATTTTTTTTCCACATCTCACTAAATTCTTCAACAGACATAGAAGATACAAAAATATCTATGCCATGGATATTTGGCCATAAATTGATAGCATTTCTTTGTAAATTTGGAAATCCTTTGAGATAAAATGTGACCCAAATCAAATATTCATGAGAAAGTTTCTCTCTTTTATTGTACAATTCATTTACATCTAAAGAAAAGTACTTATAATTTTAAAAATATTGAATCATTGAATCAGTTAATGTTTGGTGTGTTATGTCTTATATTCTATAGGCCATTACTAGCTTAATCGATCTTTCATTTTAAAAATACATCTTTTTTTTAGTTTATTTTTTTTTTTTAGTAAATCTGTAGGCAATGTAGGGGTTGAACTCACAAGCCCAAGATCAAGAGTTATATAGTCTTTTGACTGAGCCAGCCAGATGCCCCTAAAAATATTATCTGAAAAAAATTTTTTCCTAACAAAATTTTTTTCTAACGAAATTTTCATGACTAAAATAAAATTTTTTTTCACCAGCTCTTCATCTAAAAATGGTTTTCTTTTTTTGTGCAAGAAACCAAGCCATTTTATGGCAGGCCAAAGTTGTAGGCTCAGACCTTATTACATATTATTTAAAAATATTTCTGGATATTTAATTCTGACTTGAGGTGACCAAACCTCATCCATTCTTGTTGAGAGGAAACTTCTTGTTAGATTCACTATGTATTTGTTGACAATGTCTCCTAATATTGTCTAGTGTATAACCTTTAAAATTCTTTTACACAGTGAACAGTTTATTCTTCTTCTCCTGTATCAAATTGTTTTGTAATGTTTATGTGAAATTTGTGATAATGACTTAGTTCAGTCTTTTTTTTTCTTCATTGTTCCATTAAGAGTACTATTTTATGCATCTCCACTTGATTCTGCATCAGTAGTATATTTTCTTATATTAAAGAATTTGTCCATTCTCATTTTTTTGGCTAGAAAAATAATTTAACTGTAGTGCAATTAAAATTGTAGTATTTCAGATTAATAATCAGTTACAGTTTACACAATGTATCATTGTAATTTGTACTGTCTGCATAAAGTATTCAAACAAGTCCATTAAATGTTATGTCAGTGCATAGGAAAAAAATCATTCAGATGGAATCAGTTTGTTAAGATTGACTACACTGGTAGAGAGGTGCCTGGCTGGCTCAGTTGGTAGACTCTTAATCTTTGGGGTCGTGAGTTCAAGCCCCACATTGGATATAGGCATTACTTGAAAAAAGAAAGAAAGAAAAAGATTGACTACACTGGTGATGTGATTATTTGTAATGTCAAAGAAAAATTGCATTAGACAAGGAAAATAGGCAAGACGACTTTATTCAAAATATTGCTATAGAGGGTAGAGATTGAATTTAACTTCCAGTACAACAGGGTTTTATAGCCAGTGGGCAGGATAAGAGAGTGAGAGGATCAGGGTGGAGGTAGTGAGGGATTTGGTTAGGGATCCAGAGTAGTTTCTTGCCACATCTGGGCCTGGCATGTTGCCTAGGCCAAGGCTAGAACCTAGTTGAGAAGAGGGCTGAGCAGCCTGACTAAAGTTTAGTCAAAGGGGATGATCTTGTTGATAATATTAGGAAGAGTAGTATCGTATGTGATCAGTAATCCTACCAAAACAGTAAAGTTTGCTGCTTCAGTTTAAAAATTTCAAGTTTACCTTAAATTCAATAAAAGTTAAAATTTAACTCCCAAGTTCCGTTAACCACATATAAAACGCTCAGTAGCCATACATGGCTCTTGGTTACTGCTAAAGAACAAAATTTGGCCAAGTAAGTTTGAAGATTTAATTGGTTTTATTAAAGAATTTATGGATTGGGCACTACCTCCTAGCAAGTTGAGAGAAGCACTCCAAGTCATTGTATAAAATGGAAGGTTTTTTTTAGGAGGGCGGGGCAAGAAAGGTACTAGCAAAAGAAAAGGATTGAGAAGGCTGTTTTCTATGGGAACGGGTCTTATGGAGAGTACCTCATATTTCTTTAGGGGAGAGAGGACCCAGATCACAGACTCACTGGCACTGGTGGAAAGAAAAATTTCCTGACTGAAATTTTTGGGGGGGTTTGAAACTGCAATTAGTTTGGGTATCAAGCCCCAATTTGGGAACTTGGTCTTCGTGACACTGTTTAGGGCCTGTGGTTTTCTTTAATTAGCACTACTGTATTAGGATAAAGGAGTTCCAGATGTTTTGGGAGTGCGTTTTCATACATATGTATGTACCTACCTACATTTTTTACCTTTGTGTGTTTTTTCTTGTACCTATAGAAATATTTAGCTTTGGGTGTTTTTGGTAAAGATAATGGCATTATATTTGTGTGTATTTTTCTTTTACTTGCTCACTTCATCTGCCATGTGTTTTGGAGCTTGTTCTATCAATACATAGAAATCTGCCTCTATTATTTTAGTGCTGCCTGGAGTAGACCATAGTATGGGTGTATGCTAGTGATTTTAATTGTCCCCACCTGATGTGCTCTTAGATTGCTGTCAATACTATGCAGCTTCATAGAATGCTCTGTTCTTCCTTGTATTTAAATATTTTTCTAAGTTAGATTCTGAGAAGTAGAATTACTGCTATTTTAGAAGGTTTTACACATGCAAAATATTAATACTCTCAGACCGCAATCCAAAATGCCATTTTACACTCCCATGAATAGTACCAAAGAGAACTCTGCCCTGCACCATAATCCACTTGACATATTCAGTCCTTAAGAATTTTGCCAATCTTTGTGGATGAAAATCACTTTTAGTATACCTTTTTGATAATTAGTGAGATTTAATGGTTTTTCATATTTTTACTAGTATTTCATTTTTAATATAATACCAGTTATTTATTCCAAAAATAACAAAGTATTATCTAAAGACAGTATATATCCTGTGTTCTTGCTTTCCTTTGAGTAACTTCAGTCAGGTTGTTGGGGTGGGTCAGTTTTCAGTTTGCATCTCTATGGACAAACATCATTTGCATTTTTATTTTCTGCAATTTACTGAGCACTAAAACTGTTTAAAGACTATGTTAGGGAGGAAGAAATATCCTCTGCCCTTCAAGGTCTTTTTAGCTGGACTAAGAATTAAATTGGCATGAGACAGATTAACAGGAGAGAATCAAATTTAGTTTTGCATATACAGGGAATCCACACAAAGATGAGATTCCAAAGACAGGGAACTTGAGGCTGATATGACATCCTGAGCTAAGGAGAGGGTTTAGGAGTATTAGGCTGCAAGGGGGAGCAAGACCTTTAGCAGGAAGGTGAGGGTATATGTATGGAAAACAAAGGTTGCCCTGTTACAGAGATACAGTAGATATGTTTCTTAAGTAAGGAGCAGTCGCTATTAGCATTCTTCCTGGTACAGGGTCCTTTCCAATGTAAAATTTAGGCAGTTGTGGGGGAAGGTTAAAAGCTTTTCCTGAATCTGCTGGATTTTGATTGCTTTGAACCCAAAGTAATCTTCTTGCTAAAGTGGCCCATTTTTGTGGGCCTGCCCTACACTTGTGTATGAGAAGAAAATAGGCTTTTTTAAAAACCTTGTTTAGGGGCGCCTGGGTGGCTCAGTGGGTTAAAGCCTCTGCCTTTGGCTCAGGTCATGATCCCAGGGTCCTGGGATCGAGCCCCGCATCGGGCTCTCTGCTCAGCCGGGAGCCTGCTTCCTCCTCTCTCTCTGCCTGCCTCTCTGCCTACTTGTGATCTCTGTCTGTCAAATAAATAAATAAAATCTTAAAAAAAAAAATCTTAAAAAAAAAAATAAAAACCTTGTTTATGTTACATTGTTACAAATTGTTATGCATACATTTATTTTTTCAGACAGGAATTAGAAAATACATTCTAAGTTTGCAAACTGGTAGCCTTGTAAATGGCTAGATTAGCTGTTTACTTTTGTTAAAAAACAAAATTTAGTGGAATAAATTGTGATCTTACTGGATTTATTCAGTGATTTGTGAATTGGGCAGCATCCCATTTAACAGGTAGAAAGGAGCTCTACAAAACGTATGACTTCCATAGGCAGAAGTGAGTGGGCACAAGGAAATTATCCAGGCAAAAAGTGGGTTGGTTGTGTTCATGTTCCTTTAGGAGATAGAGGGAGTTTGTTGGGCAGATTACCTCACTAGGGCTGATCACGTAGTTCTTGATTAACTGGTTTAAGATTCCATTTTTGGGAGAGCCAAAACTAATTAAGTCTCAGGTGAGGTGGGACTTAGCATGAGTGACTCCATTTTGAGCCTGGTGTCTCATTTTTAAATAGTCCAAATTGTATGAATATAGCTAAATAAAAATCCTGCTCTTTAATAATAGCAAATGCCATTTGTGTGTGTGTGTGTGTGTGTGTGTGTGTACAGTTTTAAGGCATGATTATTCTGTTCTCACTGTGAATGTTTTTTACACATGATAAAGGAGACTAGCATATTCACATACATTATAGCTAGAATAATCCCTTGCTAAAAACATAATTTTTATCTGCTTTTCAGAACAAAATTTTTTTCCTAAGTAACTGAAAAAAATGTGGCTACTGTAGACTGTGAAATGAAGGAGAAGCTTAGCTTTACTGTGAAGTCTGAGTCTGGGTGTAACCTAACTAGCTAGAGGATATGCAATTCCTGATTGACAGCAGGACCAGCATTATGCAGATTTGGTAAGAGAGAACAGCAGCTCAGAAAACAGTGATTAGGGGCTCTGTTAGGAATCATTACATTCATCACTCATATCTTTAGTTTTTCATTTTCCTGTCTACTGGATTTGTAAACAAATAGCACAAAACAGTTCCTCTTTTGTTTTTATTAAAGTGATACTGCAATGCAGTTTCAGTCTATCAGCTAGGCATACATGTGTGAAAATTGGATATTCTCGCTAAATTTTAGCTGTGTTCCATGTTTATCTCTAGACCTTTGTGTATTAAATCCTATCTCGAGCTGTTCTCTTTATACACAAGTGTGTTTTGCTTGTGCCTTCCTGTCTTCTTCAGTGAGAAGCTTTATGTAGGTCAGGCTTGGCTTAAGCAGATTTCCTGAACCTGCGTCAGCTTAAGCTGGAGGAATTTTAATAAACCCTCCCCTGTAGGCGTGGGCCTAAATGAGGCTAGCCTAGTTAAGCCTGATCTTTTTCTGTTTGTGAAAAGAGCTGAGCAGAGCTGAAGGCTGCTGCATGGTGGTTTCAGAAACTGCCTACTTAATTTGAAAAGAACAATGGTAGGAAAGGCTAGATCTTCCAATTTTACCTTATCTGAAAAGCTTGATTTGCTAAAGCTTGTGAAGCCATATGTTAAAATTCTCGAAGAACACACTAATAAACATTCAGTAATAGTGGAAAAGAATAGATGTTGGGATATCATAGCTGTAAACTATAATGCAATTGGAGTAGATCGCCCTCCTCGAACAGCCCAGGGCCTACGCACCCTTTACAAAAGGCTCAAAGAATATGCCAAACAGGAGCTATTGCAGCAAAAAGAGACCCAATCAGATTTTAAAGGCAATATTTCTGAGCCAACCAAGAAAGTTATGGAGATGATTCCCCAGATTTCCAGTTTTTGCCTGGTAAGAGACAGGAACCACATACAAAGGTAAGCTTTATTTTATTTTCTTGTGGAAAATTATGGCGCCTCCTATCTATTGGGCTCTGGCTTAGTTGTGATAGAGATATGCATAGTAAGCATCCCCACTACGGGAGCAATGAATAGTGTCTTTGTTTTGCTTTTTTAAAAAAGAAATGTGAGGCTATAAGGAATTTTTCTGCTGCATTTGATTTAAGCCACTTTTTATTGTCTTCCCCTCCCCCTTCTCTCTCTCTCTCTAGTTTTTAAAAGTAAAGGTTAGGGAGGAATAAATGGGATGAAATTTGTAACATAATCTCATAATAAACTTTTTAAGCTTTAAATTTAAATTGCTAATTAGCTTCTGAGAGATATCTTTTTCTTATTTCATTTAAGATTATATTTCACTGGAATTTTCAATTTTTTGTAAAGTTAGCAGTTTCAGGAGAAATGGCACCCTTGTTTTTTTAATGAATTGTTACTGTCTACACTTAGTGAATATTAACTGAGCTAAAAACCTAAAATCAATAATTTAGTACATTTATTAATGGCATCATTGTATATATTTAGACAGTTTAAATTATTTTCCAGCATATTCAAAGTGAAAAAGATAAATAGAAGGAAAGGAATTTAATGCTTCATTAGGGATTCAGATTACTTAATAAAAAGTTTTTGTTGTTTTTATTCATTAATGGTCTAGTTTCACTTTGATCTTAGTCATACAGGAAAGGGGTAAGCTCTCCCATACTATTTTGCAAAGATATGAAACTATGAATTTTAATATATGAATAAGCAACTAAGTTCTTATAGGGTTAGAAAGTTTTGTTTGTTTGTTTGTTTTGTTAAATTTATGCCCTACATAACTACTTGCCTGGGAATCTTCCAAACTTATTACTAATTCAGATTTTAACCCCTGGCAAAAGATAAAAATGGCAGCTGCATTCTTTTTCTGAACCATTTAGGGTTATTTTAAACAAGTTGTAAACTTGTTAGTCAAGGGATATTTCAAACAAACGTTTACAATGTTTTCTTCTTCGTGGAAGAGTCATTATATAAGAAAAATTATTGATTACCTGTGAAATCCTTTTGAAGTTAGGAGAGAAAGAGAAGAGAAAAACTTTTTAGCCAAACTTATTAGTTATTTTTATAATTTACTAGGATAATTTTTTTTGTGACCAGTTTCTTACCATATACTGCTTACTTCTAGTAGATAACAGAGTAAAAAAAAAAATCACCAGTGGGAATCTGGAACTTGGATATAGTATATTAATTCATCAGTGCCAAAAATGTTCTCTGTGATGAGAAGCAATTAAATCCTTATTTGCTGGGTTTCCAGAAAACTCCACAGTACAACTTTTATACAGTACTACTCATTAAAAATGTGTCCTCCTCAAATCATAGAGAAAAGTGACTTTTGCATTACAGGTATAAAACTCCCTTAGGGCATTAAGTATAGGCTTTTATAATTTGAAAACTATACAGAGAAATTGTAATTTTAATTAGTTGTATATTTTAAAATACAGTGAGTATAGAAGAGAAATAATATACAAGTATCTGTTTACATTTTGACTATTTGTAACCATATTTACAATCAGCCTTTTGGGATAACAACATTGCCCTGATAAAATGAGTTACTTAGTTTATACATCACAAAACCTGCTCTTTAAGCAAGAGCAACTTTTCATACTTTAAAGGGGAAGAATACTAGAAATAGGCTGCTTAAATGCTTATTTGTTTTAGGGTCCAAATTGCCATTTTCTCTATATTAGCATTTTCATTTATTTACATATTTAATGTACTTATTACTTATTTGATTGACATCATCTTGAATCTTAATTCTCAGAACTTTATAATTGATAATCTTAATTATGCTTCTGTATAAATACGCCTGTTAATCTCACCAAACTCTCCATTCTTACTAAGGAAATACTACTGTATTTAACGTATTTAAAGATATATACCTATTTTGTAAGGCTGCCTCTATAGTGCATTGATATATGTCTTCATTTTTACCTCTCTCTAGTATCAGATTATATTATTTGTTTTTGGAGTCTGTTTGATCTTCAAAATTCATAAATTTTAGAAGTCCTTCTGTTTATCCTTTTTTATGACCGTCTCTAAAACAAAATTTTTTTTTTTTTTTTTACTTTGTTATGCCTGCTTGTAATGTTTCATTGAAAATGGATTGGGATATTTCAGATAAAAGGCATTTTAAAATTTACATGGGAGTGCAATGTCTATGTCTAATAGTGAGTGAGTCTTATACTTCATTGTACATACTAATTTGGATAGTAATTATGTAGATTTTTAAAACTTTAATTTTCATTTGTAGTTTTAACTTTTTCCTTTCCAGGTTTTAGGGATGTTTATAAAGGGAAACCTTTCTACTTTGAATTACATTGATACTCTATTATTTTTCTTTTGAAAAGAGTAAGATGACAAAAAGAATGGAAATTAAGGAATTTATGTAATCTACAAATAGATTTTTCATAATATATCATTATTTTTTGTTATCTCATAAATGTCTGATATTTTTGGCAATTTAATGCCAGTAGTAAGTGATATATAGGGAGTTTTGATTTTTTTCCTTTTGTTCTGCTTGAACTTGTTCCAGCATTTTAATCATCTATGTAGAATGAATGTATTTTTAACTGTTACTTATTTATCATTTGTAAAATGTTCTTTAATGTTAAGTATAGCATTTTTTTCATTAATGTTCCAATAATCTCTTTCCCTCTATAACTTACTTTTGAGTTAGGCAGAAGCATAAATTTAAAGAAAACCCTCAAGAAACAAGATTATATATTCTTAATTAGTAGCTTCATGTTATTTATGAAATTCTTTTTTTAAAAAGTAGAATTTTAAGATACATTGTGTTTATGTCATAACCTATAATGTTACGTCAAAGTTTAAATTATGCTGAAACTAGTTTTCTCTAATAGAAGTATATATTTTATGGAAATTACTTGTAAATTTAACAGACTTTCAATATATAGTCTATAAGTCAGTTAAAAATACTTCATTTAAAAAAAACCCATTTTTTTCAGTCATTCAACATGTGATGAGCACCTATGAGGTTCCAAGTACAGTATATTATGCTAGGTGCTGGGGCTAGAGTGGTGGATTTGAGTCCTTTCCCTGTGAACTTTACCTGACTATGGTTGAAAGACTGAAAGGGCAGTAGAATCAAGTGGTTTAGAATAGGTAAAGGATAACTGCCATGGTATCTGAATTGCGTATTAGGATAATACCCTGATAGTTGGGACTATGTATCCAAAACCATACAAAAACTTGATTTTTATTTTTCTTTTTTTGGACAGATGTTGAAATCAGTACCTCCCATAGATGACTATCCACTCTCCTAGAAGTCATAGACCTTGGTGATTTTTAGATTTTTAATCAGTCTAGGAGAGCAGAAGCAGGGGATCTAGGGCTAAAGTATGAGGATAGCAGACCCAAAGTGTAGTAAATGGCCCTTTATACCATTTAAGAATATCAGGCTAGTAGGAATATGTGCTGTCTTCTTTGAAAGCATTAACAAAGGCTTTTCTTTTTATTTACCTCATTGGCCTTGGGTAATATTTGTAATTTTTTGTCCTTTTAAGAACTCATTTTTAAAGTTAAGGATGGTTAAGAGCTGTATGTATATATTTTTGAAGTTTTAAATATAGTTACTTTCATTTGTTATTCCAAGGATTAAATATTTTTTGTTTCACAATTTTCTTTATAGCTCTAAAGCTTGACACTTTGATGTATACAAAATATGAAATTATGATATAAATATACTCTTGTCTTCATTTGATTTACATTTTACAATGCTTTTTTGTGTGCTGTAGTGCAAACTTGGATGAGGAAGCACAGGCTGGTACGAGTTCACTACAGGTAATGTTGGATCACCATCCAGTTGCTATTACAGTGGAGGTGAAGCAAGAAGAAGACATTAAGCCCCCTCCTCCACTGGTTTTAAGTTCTCAACAGAGTGATATTTTAGAACAAAGAGAAGACCATGAATTAGTACATGTTATGGAGAGATCTTTGTCGCCGTCACTTTCCTCTGTTGATATGAGAATGACATCGTCTCCATCTTCTATCCCAAGGAGAGATGATTTTTTTCGGCATGAGCGTGGAGAACACTTTAGGTCACAATTAGGGTATGATCCTCAGATTCTGCAAATGCTGAAAGAGGAGCATCAGATAATTTTAGAAAATCAAAAAAATTTTGGATTGTATGTTCAGGAGAAGAGGGATGGATTGAAAAGAAGGCAGCAGCTAGAGGAAGAGCTGCTAAGAGCAAAAATTGAAGTGGAGAAGCTGAAAGCAGTTCGCTTACGGCATGATCTGCCTGAATATAATAGTCTCTAATATTTTCTTTCAGTCTTGCAATTTGATGATTTTAATTTTGACCAAATTACTTTCATTTGGGAGCAGAATACATACTCTTAAAAGTGCATTAATCTCAATTGTGAAAAAATCTTTTTTGACATGATTTTCTAATTATTTAATTTTCTTTTGAGATATATTAAAACTTATTGATTGGTTGGCATGATTATATATTTTGTCTTTGGTTTTTTTTCTAAGAAGTTCGATTGTTGGCTTTAGAAAAGATTTCTTATTTTGATCATTAAATTAGAGCACACATAAATAGATATACAAACATATGTATTCTTTCAAAGTTCTGAGTCTTTGACATTTTAAATTAGAGCTTTGAAAGCTATAGTTCAAGGTTTTTAAGTCAGTCTAATTTAGGAGCAATACTAGCCTGATTAACAGAAGCTTGCCTATAAAACCTTGATTTTTATGCTTTTTTGTTTTTGAAGAAGTGATAGGATTTTACAGATGAAAGGTACTTGGAAATCACTTTTTTTCTACCTCTTTGATTCAGAGGTAATGAAACTGAGGTCCAGGGAGAGCTTAGTGACTTGATATAACAAAGCTGTTTATGGCAGAGCAAGGACCAGTACTCAGATTTTGTTTCTTTGTAGTCCCTTCCCCCCCGCTATTCCATAGAAGTAAAAATCCACTAAAATGTCTTCCTTATGAAAAAATTATGGAAGTGTTTATTTCATTACAATTGCTTTTAAAGATTCTTAGGTTACAGAACCAGGGAACTTGTATCAGTTACCCCCAACCTTCTTTCCTTTCTTGTCCAGCAAAATAAATGTTCTCTTAGAACAGTTATATATTTTGGCTATAAGATTAAATGTCTTTTTTTTTTTTTTAAAGATTTTATTTATTTATTTGACAGAGATCACAAGTAGGCAGAGAGGCAGGCAGAGAGGGAGAAGCAGGCTCCCTGCCGAGCAGAGAGCCCGATGCGGGGCTCGATCCCAGGACCCTGAGATCATGACCCGAGCCGAAGGCAGAGGCTTAACCCACTGAGCCACCCAGGCGCCCCAAGATTAAATGTCTTAATTTATTTTTAATATCTTATTCTGAAAGACATTTATTTTACAGTAAAAGTCACAGTAAAAATGTTTTAAAGAACAAAATTAAAATTTTACATAGAAATAGCAAAAAATAGTTATGATTTAATATAATACTATTATAAATACTGCTATTTTAGTATTTGCAGAGATAAATAAAATCTCAATTCTTTTTTTTTTTTTAAAGATTTTATTTATTTATTTGATAGAGATCACAAGCAGGCAGAGAGGCAGGTAGAGAGAGAGGAGGAAGCAGGCTCCCTGCTGAGCAGAGAGCCCGATGCGGGGCTCGATCCCAGGACCCTGAGATCATGACCTGAGCCGAAGGCAGCGGCTCAACCCACTGAGCCACCCAGGCACCCCTAAAATCTCAATTCTTAAGCACACATTAAATTTAAGTTAAATCTTCAATATGTATATTCCATTTTTGCTGGTGCTTTGTTGAGGAAGGATTTTTTTAAGCCAAGCTTTAGAATGGAGTAGATAGAGTTTCAGTATAGTGGAAAAGGATGTTTAAGTCAGAGGGAGCAATGTGGAAAAAGGCACAGAGAATGGGGAACAGTGAATCAGGGTGTACAAGCACAAATACAGTGGTAGGCCAGGTGATTTTAAGTGGGGGTGGAGAGGGCCAATTAAGCCTTTGTTACCTATATACTAGGGTTAAATGAGTAGCTACTATTTAGTTCCAGCAGATTTTTTACACGCAGGAGTAAGCCAGAAGTCTGCATTTTTATGCGAAATTTTTCAACTTAAAAATGTTTGCAAATAATTCAAAATGTTTTAAAAACACTACATGCATGTGAATGGGCCTTGTTCAGCCAGTGGGCTTCCAGTTTGTGGCCTTTGGAGTAGAGGAATGGTTCACCAAGAGTAGAGCTGACCAGTAACATCAACATCACTTGAGAACTTTTTGACGAATGTAAATCCATTCCTTTTGAATCAGAAACTCTGGAGGTGTAGTCCAGCAATCTGTCTTAATAAACCCTTTAGAGATTCTGATGCAAGCTAATGTTTGAAAACCATTAGAACAGAGTGTTTGGAATGTAGGTAGGTGCCTAACTGGAGTCTCAGAAAAAATGTACTGAAAAGACACATGGGTGAAGATGAATTGAGGGACATCAGTTTGGAAGTTGGTTGGTGCCACATTATGGATTACATTGAATGCTGTTTTTAAATAATTACAGTTGAATATACAATGGGAAGTCATTGGAGGCTTTTGATTATTAGAGGGATATAAATTAGAGTTCTGAATTAGTGTTATAATAGCATTTATGGGATGGGCATTTAGTTGAGAGGAAATTAAATCCAACATTTAGGTTATGGATATTGAAGTAGAATAAAAATAAAATGGACTTTCTGGTACTATTTTAGCTTGTTAATTGCTTAATTTCATTGGCATTTTATATCTGCTATTAGAGTTAAATATTTTATTATAAAAATGCCTTGACTATATAATATTATATCTGTATTTGGTAGTTTTTCATCTTTTTGTTACGACATTTCTTTGAGCCTAAACACTGGACTCAAGAGATTAGAATCTTATAGTTCTAATTTAATGTTTTTACAAGATAATTCTAGTAAATACATCCTTGAAGTAGTCAGTTTTAACTTTATGAAATTATTGAAAGCAAATTACTACTATGTAATGGAATTCATATTATAACCTCAGCATGCTACTCCTCAGAATTGATGTGAATGTTCAATTTGAATGTTGACTTTGTGCGGCTACATCAGTTTTCCAAACTCTGTTCTGTGGAACAAGAATTCCATGGGATGTTTCTAGGAGATTTCTGTGTTCAAAAAAAGTACAACATGCATTTGTGTGGTTAGGTTCTAAAATCAATGTGGAAGGTAAAAATGTACATAAAAGATTGCCCTTGAAAGTTTTTTTGCTTTCTGTAAGATAGAGTAAACATAGTCTTCTACCATCATTTTCCCCTCCAGCGTTGTTCACGATTATTGTTTCTTTGGTTGCATCAGGTGACAGATTCCTTAGCATTTAGGGACTGAGTAGAATAAAAAACTTTATTTTTGCATATGTTTAACTACCAGAATTGTACTTATTTCAGGGAGTTTACTGCCCCCATTTTTTCCAAGTCAATCTTATTTAATTTTAATTTGCAGAAATTTAAATGCCATGAGCTTTACCTATGAAATGTAATGTCAGAAAACATAGGGAAGAGTGATTTTATCTTTAAAATGTAGACTTGATTCTGTAAAAGAATATTAACTTTGAAAAATAAGCTAAGGCAAAGTATTATTTCATCTCAGATAGGTTATTTTTGCCACCTTCCTATCTTTTCTTATCCATGTGAACTTCTACAACACATTGTTATTTCTACAACCTGATTTTCTTTTAAACTGGGTACGATTTATAATGGCATCCTGAAAAAATTAATGAAGCTCTTTCATTGCTAAAAGTGCTGTTAGAGGGGCACCTGAGTGGCTCTGTCAGTTAAGCGTCTGCTTTTGGCTCGGGTCATGATCCCCAGGTCCTGGAATCGAACCCCATGTTGGGCTCTCTGCTCAGCAGGGAGTGTCTTTCTCTCTCTGCTTCTGCCTGCCTCTCTATTTATTTGTGCTCTGTCTCTCTCTGTCAAATAAATAAGTAAAATCTTTTTTAAAAAAATTGAAAAAAAAATGCCATTAGATTTCTTAAATATTCAAATTAAGTACTTTGTTTTTTTGTATGAAACATAAACTTGGTTTTACTTCATTTTTGAAAGATTTTACTCTACCCTATTGTATCTTTACTTATGTGAAAATGTTTAGACAATGAATTATTTTCCATGTGCCTTCTTTTAGAGTAATGTCAAATTTTAAATAGACATGTTTAAATAATTTATAGTGTGATAAATTGTATTTAATATATACTGTAGATGATGGTGGTTAAATGCTTTGTTAATACATACTCTTTTAAATACAGGGTAATACATTGTACTGCTCTGTGTATTCTTTATGTGCCATAAGACTAAGAATTCGGTACCACTGAGGTAAAATTTTTTGATGAGGCACAATTGAAGTATATTTTATTTATTTAAATAATTGTTTATAATAGATATTAAATGTACCATGTCTAACTATCATAATATATTTTTTCAAATGTTAAAAATCACAAATTCTCAAAATCAATTAAGTATTTGATGATGAATTTGATAGTAAATAGTTAAAAATAATGAGTGGAAATATGGGTGTCATATTTAACAAATACAAAAAAGTAAATTCTTAAGATACACAGCCTACTTAAATGTTAATGGTCATGCTAATCTTTGTATATGATTTTGAGAAATTGATTCAGTATATTTTTATATATCTTAAATTGATTAAACTAGTAACTACTTTGAATTTATCTTATTTTTAGTTTTCAATTGCTTTGTAAGTAGTGGAAAGCCAAATAAAAAATACCACCCAAGTTACCCCCCCAAATTTCAACTAAAATAGATATATCATTAGACTTACACTTTGTTAGTACATCTTTCATGTTTTAAAATTATATGTAAATTTACCTTACAAAGATTAAGAAACTCTTCAAATAGAAAAAACATTCATATGCCTACCACCTAAATTCTGCAGTTACTGTTTTCTATACTTGCTTTATCATATATCCATCCATCCATCTATCTATCAATTCATTTTTAAAAATAAGACGGTTACTTAAAACAAGTTGAAGACTTCACTAAACACTTCAGCAGAAGTTCATCAACTGGAATTCAATATGTGTGTGTGTGAGTGTGTGTGAGATAAGATTTGCAACGTGAAATGTACAAGTCAATGAATTTTGACAGGTGACTCTACCTGTGTACCTTAGATCCCTGTCAAGATTTAGAATGTTATCATTACCTTAGAAAGTTCTCTCTTGCCCCTTCCTGATCAATCTTTTGGCACCTCAGACAACCATTGTTCTGATTTTTAAGAAATCATAGGTAAGTTTTGCTTGTTCTAGAACTTTATATAATTGGAATCATACAGTATATACCCTTTGTTTCTCTTTTCTTTTACCTATCTTAATGTTTTTAATACCTGTGTTTATTCATCCTCTTATAGTAGTTTATTGCTTTCTGTTGTTGAGTGGTATTCCCTTGTATAAATATACCTCAGTTTATGTATCCATTATTTTTTGATGGACTTCTGAGCTATTTCCAGATTATGGCTATTATGTATAAAGATTCTGAGTATTCTTGTATAAATTTGTTGTGGACATAATGCTGGATTAGGGAAAATCTACATGTTTAAGTTTTTAAGAAACTGCCAGGCATTTTCCCAAAGTGATTGTACCATTTTATGCTTTCATCAACAGTGTATTCTTTTTTTAAATAAACCTGTGCATGCTCAATGATTGGAATGTCAGAATTGAAATTAATAAATTTTCTAATTTTTTAGATGAGTTTAAAATGCTAAGCAGAAAATAAAATAAAAAATAAAATGCTGAGCAGATAGTTTTGATATCTGGAAATGTTGTAGTTTTATTGATTTTTTCCCCCCTATTTTAGCCTTTACTGCATATATGCTTTGACAAGAGGTACTGAGAAATGTGATGAAATGTATAGTCCCTGCCATGTTCATAAAGTATCATTCTGAAAATATTTAATGCCAAGAAAGATCTTTTAGGTTTATTTTATTCATAATGATACTTAGATGACATTAAATCTCTCTAATTATTAGATAAGAAAACTATGGGGGTGCCTGGATGGCTCAGTTGGTAAAGTGTTGGTCTTGGTTTTGGCTCGGGTCATGGTCTTGGGGTGCTGAGATCAAGCCAGGTTGGGGTCTGTGCTCAGTGTAGAGTCTGCTTGAAATTCTCTGTCCCTCTTCCCTTTTACCCGCTCATGTGTGTGCATGTGAGCCTGCGCTCTCTTTCTCTCTCAAATAAATAAAATCTTAAAAAAAAAAAAAGATAAAACTGGTTCAGGGGAATTTGTATATTAATGATTGCAATTTTTTAAGTGTAATAAAAACTATGTTTCAAACTTTATATTATATCTATATGATAATGTATGTTAAAATTCTGGTACGTTTTAATAATTTTCAAATACAGTTTGGGAGAGTATTTACATTCTTTGTTGAATTTGATTAGATGAGACTTTTTTTTTTTAAGATTTTATTTATTTATTTGACAGACAGAGATCACAAGTAGGCAGAGAGGCAGGCACAGAGAGGGAAGCAGGCTTCCGTCTGAGCAGAGAGCCCGATGCGGGGCTCGAGTCTAGGGCCCTGGGATCATGACCTGAGCTGAAGGCAGAGACCTTAACCCACTGAGCCACCCAGGCGCCCCTAGATGAGACATTTATTTATTTATTTATTTATTTATTTATTTATTTATTTATTTAAAAGTTTTCATTTATTCATTTGACAGAGAGATCACAAGTAGGCAGGGAGGCAGGCAGAGAGAGAGGAGGAAGCAGGCCCTCCTCGGAGCAGAGAGCCCGATGCGGGGCTCGATCCCAGGACCCTGGGATCATGACCCGAGCCGAAGGCAGAGGCTTTAACCCACTGAGCCACCCAGGCGTCCCTAGATGAGACATTTAAAATTCTATTTGTTCTATTGAAAACAATGTATTTGAAATTTTTGAAAGAAAAACATTTAAAGATTTTATCTGTTTATTGAGTCAGAGAGAGTGAACAAGTAGGCAGAGCAGCAGGCAGATGGAGAGGGAGAAGCAGACTCCCTGCTGAGCAGGGAGCCTGATTTGGGGCTTGATCCTTGGACTCTGGGACCAGGACCTGAGCCGAAGGCAGACGATTAACCCACTGAGCCACCCAGGCACCCCAAGAAAAAAATACTAAAGGCTTGGATATATGGAATGTATAATTAAGCCATTCAACTATAGAGTAACTATGCTTAGGAATCATTAAGATGATCATATCTGCTATCAGTATTAAAATGGTAGTATCTCCCTCTTCTTCCTCTTTTATCAAAGCATGATTTTGAACATTCTTACTTATGAATCTTGCTAATAGGCATTCAAGTCTCTTATTTATACAGACTGTTTTTTTAGTATTGATTTTTAAAGTACCTTACAGGGTCAAGGGTAAAATAGATGAGAACCAAGTTTAGAAATAAAAATTTCAGGTAGAGTGGAATTGTTAGGGGTGATTAGAATGTAGCAAATTAATATTTTATGTATTACAAGTAGTCTAGATGAGGGAGGGTTTAGTTCCTTATGTGTTCAGTTTCCAATATCTTTATTCTACTTTTTAAATTTTCTCTCTTCCCTGCCTTAATGGCATACATTTAAAATGGGACTAAATGGGAAAGGAACCAAGACCAGATGATGATGAATGCAGTTAACATTTAGGGAATATTTATGTCAAGTACTGTTCTAAGGGTTTTACATATAATAGCTAATCTAATGCCTACAACAAATCTGTGAGGTAGGTATTGGTATTATATTCATTTACAGATTCATAAACTGGCATAGAGTGGTAAGTAACTTGTCCCCGGTCACTTAGCTTGTAAGTGCGAAAACTCAAGATTCAAACACAGGCAGATTAGTTCTGTTTATTGTCTTTTGTTCTGTTTATTTTTTCTTGGCACAGGGAGGGTCCTGGACATAACAAGTCAACTCTTTCAGCTCTGGGAATGTAACAGGGTATTTGACTGGATGTTTTTCCAGCCATTTTGATGAAGACATACTTTCTACTCTTGTTTTACAGCAATCCTCAGTAATCACATTGTTTTCTTGGATAGCGTAAAGAAAGGAATAAATTTTTTAAAATGCAAAATGGTATTATCAGTCATTCAATGCACATTGACTACTACTGGTAGAAATAGTGCAACGACAAAACTAAAGTTGGCTAAAATTGCACACCACAAAATTTTTTAGAGTTCAAAAACTGATCGAGCATCCCATCTTTTTTGCTAATCCTAAGAACCTGTAAGACTTTATCTGGGAAACTCAAAGCTGGTAAAGAAAAGTAATCAGCAAATGACAACTACCAGTTATCTAAAAACGGGTAAATTTTCTTGACTAGGAACTGATGGAGTAATACAATTTTGTTAATATTTATGTATTCAAAATTTGACTTAGCAAAACTGCATTTGGTAGAAATTATGGTTTTAAATACTCATGTTCGCAAAAGCTATAGTCAGTAAAATATTCATAAAAAAGTGACTGAGGAATCAAATCTTTGTTAAAAAGTTTACATGGATGATAATCCTGAAAGTAACAGTTCATAAAAATGAAACTAAAAATGGACAACAATGGAGATGAATTCAAAGTCAATTTCTAAAGCTAGTTTCTCATGAAAATTAATTTTAAGATGATTCTGTTTTAATATTTTTATAAGCATAAAGTCAAATATTCTTTGAATCAAAATGGCAGTTTTGAAAAGTACCTATTGTTCTGGGCATTTGGTGATGAGCAAGATCAAACCTTGACTAGTTTAGTTGGGAAGGCTAATATTAAATACTTTGTCACATAATTAACTGCTGAGATAATGCTGAAATAATAAAACAGGATCTAGCTGGGCAGTAAGGGAAATTTAAATTGTATGGCAGTGTGAACAGAAGGTAATTTAGAATAGCATTTTGGAGGAAGAGGTAGTTGGCCTTTTGGTTAGAAGTAGTATGTTTTTTTGAAGACCATTAAGACTTATGGATTTTAAGAAGGATATATAATCAGATTTACATTAAAAATGGAAAAATATAATGAATATGGAAAATGGTTTTAGGGAGTAGAGGTGGCAAGGGAAGATATCAATAGGTCTCTTGGGAAGATCCTACAGTAGTATGGTAGCTCAGATCAGAGATGGTGAATTGAGGAAGAGGGGAGAGAGAAGGCAAAAAAGCTTTGGGAGCCATGTGGGGCTACAATCACCTGAATCTGTGGTTGATTGCCTGTGGAACTGAGAGTAAAGGATGTCAAGCATAATTTCCAATTTTTTGGCATGAATGAGGGTGATGGTACTCTGAGAAATGAGAAAACTGAAGGAGGAGCAATTTTTGGAGAGAAGACAAGAGGGCATGATGAATTGAGAGTTTATGAGACATTCCTGTAGACAGTTCTGAGAGGCAATTATGTACAGATACACAGATCTGGAGTCATGATCTGGGCTAGAGAAAAAAAAGACAGCTTTATGCAAGAGTGGTATTAAATCCATGTGAGTAGATGAACTAATTTAAGGAGAAGGGCACTGTGAGAAGAGGGTCTAAAACTCAGGTCTGATGAGCTGGCAAAGATGTTTTAGAAGAAGCAACCAAAGAAGTAAAAGGGAAAATTGAAATGTGTTAGCAAAGCTGTAAAAATAGGGTCCAGTATTTCAAGGAGGAAGTGGTCAACATTGTCCAACACTTTTGAGAACTCTGACAAGAAAAAAATACCAATAAATATTGGCAAGGAACTCTTTAATGACCTTTAACAAGGGTGGCTTTGAGGGAGGACTGGACTGGAAGCCAGATTGGAGTATAGATCTTCCTTGACTTATGGGGTTATGCCCCAATAAACCCACCATAAGTTGAAAATATTGTAGGTCAAAAATAGGGACACCTGGGTGGCTCAGTTGGTTAAGCTGCTGCCTTCGGCTCAGGTCATGATCCCAGTGTCGTGGGATCGAGTCCCGCATCGGGCTCCTTGTCCAGCAGGGAGCCTGCTTCTCTCTCTGCCTCTACCTGCTTGTGCTCTATGACAAATAAATAAATAAAATCTTTAAAAAAAATTCATTTATACATCTAGCTTACTGGACATTATAGCTTAGCTCAACCGATGTTCAGTATTCTCAGAACATTTACATTAGCCTACAATTGGGCAAAATCATCTACACAATCCTATTTTGCAATAAAGTGTTAACCATCTCGTGTAGTTTATTGAATAGTGACAGTGAAAAACAGAGTGGTTGTGAGCGTATCAGTTGTTCAGCCTCATGATTTCATGGTAGACAGGGAGTTATGGCTAGCTGCTGCTTTCCGGCTTCACAAGAAAGGATTAGACCACGTACTGCTAGCCTGGGAAAAGACCAAAATTCAGAATTTGAAGTAGATATTTTTTCCATGGATGTTAAAAGTTTATCTCCAGTTTCTAGAGTTTTAAAATGTTTATGGTAATTATGTTATTCTACTTAAACTGAGTTTATATGACTTTGAGATGATAAGTTTATATTCATTGTTCTCATGGTAATGCTAGACCGACATTTGAATTTCTTAATTTATAAAATACTAACAGGAGTATGATTAAATATTCTTTCATAATTTGTAGTACCATCTAATTTTCTTGTGCTTTTATTTTTGTTCAAATGACCTTACTACTTAAAGTTGACCATTTCTAATAAGGTGGTTTTTATTTTATTTTATTTTTTAATTCTAGTTCACTCAGCCCCTAAAGAAATAACAGTGTTTAAGAGACAAGAAGAGGAAAAACCTGATAGCCTAGTTAAATATTTCAGTGTTGTTTGGTGTAAGGCTTCAAAGAAAAAACACAAAAAGTGGGAAGGTGATGCTGTTCTCATTGTAAAAGGAAAGTCATTTACATTAAAGGATTTGGAAGGCAAAGACATTGGAAGAGGTATTGTGATATTACCTGATGTTTATGATTTGGCCTACTACTAGTATATATCTGAGGTTACATAATTAAAATGATTGGGTTTTATAAAGTATTAGTTAGATTAAAATGCTCTTTAATTGACTTGCATGTCTAAATTATCTCATAATAGTTAGTCTAAGAGTCTTATGAACACTAACTCTGAAGCAAATCCCATCCCATGGATTCATTTTCTCTAAAATGAAATAGTTATATATGGTTATTTTGGTATTTTTCTGAGATTAAGCTGTTTGTCTTAGTGTACTCCTCCCCCCTCCAAATGCTAAATGATTAAAGTTAGAAAGATGTTGATATCAGGAGTGGTATATTATCTAATCTCAATAATACCCAATCAAATTTTGGAAAAAATAACAAGGGAAAAAAACATGGCTAGGCATGATCTAAATTAATACATCTAAATTGGAGGTTGTCATTATTTCTATTATAAAATGTTGCCAGGATGATTTGTATTGATACAAGTTAGCTCACAAATTCAGAACGCTCAACACCGACCATGTTTTTTGTCATTATCTCTTATTATTCAGTTTGGAATATGGCCCACTACTGTAAAATTCATCCTCTATGTTCATTCATTCATTTAATAATATCATACTTTATAGTATATAACTGTTAAGTGCCAAGCACTATGCTAGGAGTAACTCCTAGCATATAAATGGATATAATTTATAGTTTAGTGGGGATAGGGCAATGTAATTATAATGATAATTAGGCAATGATAATTAGGAGGCAGTATAATAATTGTTTCACTGAGAATTTGTACTCCATGCAGTAGGAGGTAGAAGGACCATTTAGATCTGCCTAGGAGGCTGGGGAAAGCTTCATAAGAATTGTTTAAGGAAGTATTTGAAGGATAAATAGTTCTGTAGGATATGAGAAAGGGTCATACAAAAGAGGGAATAATATATACAAAGGCACAAAAACAAAGGAGAATTAAAACTACTGGCTCAGTGTTTCAGGAATTTTTATATTATGTGAAGGTCAGTGAGTGACAAGAGTGACAAGTTGAGGCTGAACTGAATTATCTGCAGCAGAATTTTTTTATTATAAAAATATTGAGGGGTGCCTAGGTGGCTCATTCAGTTAAGTCTCTGACCCTTGGATTTGGCTGATACCATGATTTCAGGGTCATGGGACTGAGTGCAGCACTGGGCTCCTTACTGGGCAAGCTTGTTTAAGATTCTCTCCCTCTTCCCTGCCCCACCTCTCTCTCAAAAAGAATAATAAAAAAAAAAAAAAGTAATTTCTCTACAGACTGAGCCAACAAGCACCTCAAGCTATGTTTTCAATAATTAAAGAAGGCCTTGCTTTCTCTAAAGCTTGGCTGATTTTTATAGCTTTATTACTTATTCCTTCTGATTTTTAGTGTTTTTTTTGTTTTTTATTTTTATTTTTTTTTAAAGATTTTATTTATTTATTTGACAGACAGAAATCACATGTAGGCAGAGAGGCAGGCACAGAGAGAGGGGGAGGCAGGCTCCCCGCCTAGCAGAGAGCCCGATGCGGGACTCGATCCTAGGACCCTGGGATCATGACCCGAGCTGGAAGGGAAAGGCTTTAACCCACTGAGCCACCCAGGCGCCCCCTTTAGTGTTTTTTTTTTTTTTTAAAGACAAAATGATAAATTATGTTTTCATTCTGGCTAATGGGTTATACAAGGCTATTTGCATTCAACACACAGTTTTCATTCCCTAGAGTTATGGGAAGGTGACTATGGTATCACTAATTAAGTTATTTTAGGGTATCAGTAAATTAAATTCACATTCTTCCTTCTCAATTTAAAGGCGTTGCATATAAATTCAAGGAGCTTGAAAAGATTGAAGAGGGCCACAGACTGATGATTGGTGGAAAAGAAGTAGAAGTCATGGGTCTAATCTCTCCAGATGATTTCAGTAGTGGCAGATGTTTTCAGCTTGGAGGAGGAAGCTCTGCTATTTCAAGTTCTTCTCAAGCTGCCAAGAAGTGTTTCTCTAACCCCTTTAAGAGTGTTTGTAAATCAAGTTCAAAGGAAAATAGACTGAGTGGCTTCCAAGATTGCAGGCCACGCCATGACCCACATGCTCCAAGTAAGATGTAAAAAATAATTTAAATATTCTGTTTTTACTGTCAAAAAGTATTTGGCATGTGAATTTAAAGTTTAAGTTTTGTTTAAAGTTTTCAGATGAAAGTATGTATTATTCTTCAGGTATATAACTCAAATAAGGAATAATGTTGAAGTTGTATAATATAGTTTGGGAATCATTTTTAAATGTATAATTCTAAGAATACAGTAATGAAAATGTCATATTTGTGTTGAAGGAAAAATATACAAATTGGAGATGTATACACACATACATACGGAAAAATAATCAAATTGGAGATGTATACATACATACACATACATATATATATGGTTTTGAGTAATATCTGACATCTTCAGCAAAAAGAAATATTAGTCAATTAATGAGTCAGGATTATGTTTATACTTTCTTTTGATGACTGTATGCCTTGATGGCATGCATTAGTGTATTAAAGTGTTGAATGGTGGGATCTCGGGTCAAGAATTTAAATTGTATCATGAGAATTCAATTTAATAAATTAATTTTCACATTAATGAATCTAATTTAAAAATCACATTAAACAATAAAACCTCTCCTGTTTTTTGTTTGTTTTTTAATTGTTTACTCAACAGGGATTTCTTCAGTGCCTTTTTTTGCATTGAGTCCAGAGGTAAATTGTTATCAAAGATCTTCCCATTTAGTTAGGAGACAGACAAGTAAATTTGAATTATAGGGCAGTGGTTATTGCAGTCGGGGTACAGAGTAGGCTGCTTTCATATTAGTAGTAAAATTAAAAGTACATAAAGCAACATAATTAAGTATTTTTTGTAAGTATTATGGAGATAGAATTTTTGAAATAAAGGAGACTTTGAGATCATTTAGTTCAGTCTCTTTGTGTTTGAAGAAAACTGAAGTCAGAAAGATGAACTGAAATTGTTGAAATTCAAATAATTAGTGATAAATTCAGGATTAAAAACCCCAAATTAAAAGTTCCTAGCTCTATGTGAGCTTATCAGAGACTTAATTGAAAGAGAGAGAAAGATAGAAAGCAGAGAACAGAAAGCTTCTGCTTCTGATTTTTCTTTTTATCCACATTTTTTTTCTGTCCTGCCATCTCTTTTAACAGGTTTCCTTCTCCTTTAGTCTCCTTTCTCTTTGCCTTCCTGTTACATAATACAGGGATGTGGAACCAAAAGAATGATGTGCTTATTCAAAGATCTGACTTGGAGTCCTGATTTTGCCACTGACCTGACTGGTTCTTTACTTCTTGGGGTAGTCACTTACCTCTCTCTTGGCTTTGTCTTCTCAAGTCTAAAATGTGGGTTCTAATTATAGAATTAGAGACACAGAGTGCTGCTATATGCTGTATATAATAAATACTTGTTGACTGAATGAAGTTTTATAGTGATTATATATATGTGGATGTGTGTGTTTGTGTAATATAATAAGAATCCTTTGTGTAAATGCTAATAAGTAGTTGATGATTCTCATTTATTTATCTTGCCAAGGGTAGAATTAGGTTTTAGGCTTAAAATGAAAACGTGAAAGATTTTGTAATCACTAAGTGATGCTTCCTTATTGCGAAGGTAGAGAGAGAGGCATCTTAAAATTTGGACTGGTGTCCCATTATTGTGGTGGTTTAAGTTTTATCTTTCTGGAAGATGGATGCTTTGTTAGTTGGCTTAGATTCTATAGTCCTTCTTATTTCAGTAGTGAATTATCCTCACCTCTGTCTTCCCTTTTCCCCCTTTGTGTTTTTCAAAAGAGAAAAAAAAATGGGCCCATTTCTTGGTTAGGAACCAACAAGGAGTATACTCTTGCTTTGCTGTTAGAATACAGGGGAATGCCAAGGGCCGAATTTTCCATTTTCACTCTCCCTAATCCTCTACCTGCCAGGAAGTGACCTCAAAAATAGGAGTTCCTTTTAGTTGCTCAGAAACCCTAGATCCACAGAAAACTTTCCTCTAGGTGATTGGTAATGGTTAAACGTGACCAAACTCTCATTCCTGTGACTGTGTATTTCTGCATTGGTGGATATTTATTTAATTTCCTGGAACCTATTTTCTTTACTTCCCTTCTCATTTCTGTCCTTTTCTTTTTTCTTTTTGTTTTATTTTGAAAATCTATTACATTTTTTAACTATGATGGAGACATATAAGTATATCCCCTAAATAATTTTGATGAGTTTATTTTCTAACTTTAGATTTATTGAGAACTGCTTTCCAGTTATTTGAATTTGAATTTGTATTTTTTGGTGATATTTTAATAAATCCTTTAAATTGTATTAGTATATTTCTACTGAATTACCTTATTATTCTACAGTTACTTTTTTTTGCTGCTTTGTAAAGATTCATGAATTTGACATTCATGAACATAGTAATTAAAGCAAATAATTATGGCAAAGTCAATGGAAAATTTGTCATCCTTTCTTAATTCTTCTGATTAATAGAAGTAATAGTCATTGTTTGTGTGAACAGAAATGAAGATAATGGGAGCCTTATGTTAAATTTGGGGTACCTTTCTAAAATAAGAAGCTGTGAGCATTAGCAGCTGCTACTTGGCAAAATTCCAACCTGTAGTTTCAGTTGGAGATAGTTCTCTTTGCTCTGAATACTGAACTATTAAATGTTGTGGCTTACTGAATTCTTTACTAAACAATAGTGAATTTTATTGGTTTTGAAGTACTTTGAGGCGTATAAGTTTATTTAGAAAGCTCTTAGAAATTCTCTGCCTGAAATCTTACATCAATAAGACATGAGATTATTATTATTTTTTTTTTAAAGATTTTTTATTTTATTTATTTGACAGACAGAGATCACAAGTAGGCAGAGAGGCAGGCAGAGAGAGGAGGAAGCAGGCTCCCTGCTGAGCAGAGAGCCCAATGCGGGGCTCCATCCCAGGACCCTGGGATCATGACCTGAGCCGAAGGCAGAGGCCTCAACCCACTGAGCCACTCAGGCGCCCCAACATGAGATTATTTTTTAATTTTCTTTTCTTGCCTACTATCAGTGTTACTAAATGTCCAGCTTTTTTTTTTTTTTTTTGCCACAAATGATAGCAAATAATTATAGGCTGTGAGTAATTAAAGCAAGTTAATTACTGACCAAGTGAAATTGCCATACATTAATAGTTAAACTTTCATCTTTTTCTTAAGATTCTCTTGTAATGCCACGACCTGACAATAATTGCCAGTGGACATTCAATAAGAATTGTTTTCCTATTGTGGATGTGGTGATAGATCCTCACCTTGTATATCATCTTCGACCACATCAGAAAGAAGGAATCATATTCCTTTATGAATGTGTAATGGGAATGAGGTAGGAAAATAAATGATTTGTTTAGTCTAATCTGAGTTTTTTGCTTTTTTTTGTTTGTTTAAAGATTTTTTTTTAAAATTTAAAAGATTTTATTTATTTATTTGACAGAGATCACAAGTAGGCAGAGAGGCAGGCAGAGAGAGAGAGGAAGGGAAGCAGGCTCCCTGCTCAGCAGGGAGCCCGATGCGGGGCTCGATCCCAGGACCCTGAGACCATGACCTGAGTAGAAGGCAGAGGCTTAACCCACTGAGCCACCCAGGCGCCCTGTTTGTTTAAAGATTTTATTATTTTTTTAAAGTAATCTCTCCACCCAACATGGGGCTTGAACTCATAACCCTGAGATCAAGAGTCACATGCTCTACTGACTGAACCAAACAGGCAGGTACCCTTAGTCTGATCTGAGTTTTTTTTTTTTTTTTTTTTTTTAAGATTTTATTTATTTGACAGAGATCACAGGTAGGCAGAGAAGCAGGCAGAGAGAGGAAGGGAAGCAGGCTCCTCGCTGAGCAGAGATCCTGTTGTGGGGCTCGATCCTAGGACCCTGGGATCATGACCTGAGCTGAAGGCAGAGGCTTTAACCCACTGAGCCACTCAGGCACCCCTGATCTGAGTTTTGATTTAGCCTGTAACATAATGGTTTTCTATGGATGCCTGGGTGGCTCAGTCTGTTAAGCATCTGCCTTTGGCTCAGGTCATGATCCCTGGATCCAGTAATGCATCGGGCTCCTTGCTCAGCAGGGAGTGTGCTTCTCCCTTTGACCACCCCCCCCCCCCCAGTGCCTCTCTCTCTCTCATTCTCTCTGTCAAGCAAATAAATAAAAAACTTAAAAAAAAATGGTTTTCTAGAAAAAGCCTGATATAATGAGTCTCAGTACATCATGAATAATACTTAATGGGTACATTTATTCTTTTAAAAAAAAATTAACATATAGTGTATTATTTGCCCCAGGGGTACATGTCTGTGAATCATCAGGCTTACACATTTCACAGCACTCATCATAGCACATACCCTCCCCAATGTCCATAACCCAGCCAGTGTGCATTTATTCTAAAAGTGATTCTTGAGGAGGCCTTGTGCCAGACATCCTGCTAGGAGCTGAGCATATAGGAGTCAGGACCATGGTCCCTACCCTTAAGTAGTTTTTAAAATATTTGAGGAAATAGGTAAATATAATCAACCTGAATATGGTACAATAAGAGCTTACAAGTATGAGAAAGGGTTATAGGGGCAAAATGGAAGTAGCCTTTAATTCTGCTTATGGAAAAAACGTTTTCTTCTAGTCTCACTTCTACTTTAAAAAAAAAAAAAAAAAGAGCTCCCCAACTCCCTTTTTTGAATTTTTTTTTTTCACATTTTATTTATTTATTTGACACAGAGCGAGTGCATAAGCGGGAGAGAAGCAGGCTCGGGGAGCCTGACGTGGGGCTCAATTCCAGGACTCTGGGATCATGACCTGAGCCAAAGGCAGACACTTAACTAACTGAGCCACCCAAGTGCCCCTCCCTCACTTCCATTTATTTATTCATTCATTTATTTATTTTTTAAAAAATATTTTATTTATTTATTTGACAGAGAGACACAGCGAGAAAGGGAACACAAGCAGCGGGAGTAGGAGAGGGAGAAGCAAGCTTTCTGCTGGGCAGGGAGCCCGATGTGGGGCTCAGTCCCAGGACCCTGGGATCTTGACCTGAGCTGAAGCCAGATGGCTAACAACTGAGACACCCCTGGCAACCTCCCCCCAACTCCCTTTTAAATAGAGCTTTCTGATAAAGAATTGTGGTGTCCTCTCTTAAAGATACTTTAGAGGATACACACAGACATGAAAAAGCCAGACAAAGGAAGTAAAAAAGAATCAAAGGAACCTGCTAACATCTTGTTACATTTCCTTCTAGTTCTTTTTCTTTTGCTTTTAATGCATAGACCTTGATTTTTAAATCGATCATTTAATAGGGAATTGAGATTTTAAGTTCCCCCAAACTCTTTTTATTTTTTAAAAGATTTTATTTTATTTATTTATTTATTTTTAAAGATTTTATTTATTTGACAGACAGAGATCACAAGTAGGCAGAGAGGCAGGCAGAGAGAGAGGGAGGAGGAAGCAGGCTCCCTGCGGAGCAGAGAGCCCAATCTGGGGCTCGATCCCAGGACTCTGGGATCATGACCTGAGCCGAAGGCAGAGGCTTTAACCCACTGAGCCACCCAGGCGCCCTTAAAAGATTTTATTTATTTGACAAAGAGAGACACAACGAGAGAGGGAACACAAGCAGAGGGAATGGGAGAGGGAGAAGCAGGCTCCTGCTGGGCAGGGAGCCTGATGTGGAGCTCGATCCCAGGATCCTGGGATCCTGACCTGAGCCAAAGGCAGATGCTTAACGACTGAGCCACCCAAGCGCCCCCTCCCCAAACTCTTAAGAACCCTTTGATGACAGGTTAAGGGAATACTAAATCCCAGAAACTTCTTAGACTCATATTCTTTCTCAAAATATACTTTTCTTGGGACGCCTGGGTGGCTCAGTTGGTTAAGCAGCTGCCTTCGGCTCAGGTCATGATCCCAGCGTCCTGGGATCGAGTCCCACATCGGGCTCCTTGCTTGGCGGGGAGCCTGCTTCTCCCTCTGCCTCTGCCTGCCACTCTGTCTGCCTGTGCTCACTCTCGCTTCTCTCTCTATGACAAATAAATAAATAAAATCTAAAAAAAAAACAAACTCAGCATCTCACAAGGAATGCTAGTTTACTGATAGGGCCGTTCTACCACAGATGAAGACAGCTTGCCATGTGCGGGTAGAGCTACTTGGTAGTAGAGAACTTCTGCAGGTAGGTCCTGCTCACCACTGTGGGCATTTCAAGCTGATCAGGAGCTGGGAGAAAATATGTGCTTACGTTTAAAAAAAAAAAAAAAAAAAAATATATATATATATATATATATATATATATATATATATATACTTTTCTTTTTGGAGATTTTGTCTCATTTGGCTGGGAGGGGATCTTTAATTTCTTCTCTTTTACTTTTCAATGTAATCAAACCTGAACTTTTAATTATTTTGAACTCTTAAAGATCTTTGATTCCAGATCTTTTCTAGCACCCCACTGCAGCAGTGCTGGTACCTGATGTCATACAATTTTATTTTGTCTGGATTTTTGCAGTAGTACTTACATGTCTGGTTCTGATGCTCCTCAAATTCATTCTACTTATTGTTACTAGCTTGATTTTTCTGAAAAGCAGTTCTGAACATGGCATTCCTTTGCTTAAAATGTTTCAGACTCTCAGAACTTAGAGCAGTGTTTCCTGATCTATAATTTGCACTTCACTGGTGGGATGTGGGATCATTTTAGGTGGACATGGACAAGCCTTGTTTTTTATTTTATTTTGTTTTATTCAAAAAAATTGAAGGATTTTATTTTTAAGCAATCTTTTTTTTTTTTTTAAGATTTATTTATTAGTCGAGAGAAAGAGCGAGAGAGAGTGCAAGTGTGTGTGGGGAGAGGGGCAGAGAGAGAGGGCTCTGCTGAGCGTGGGGCCAGATGTGGGGCTCCATCTCATGACCCAGAGATCATGACTTGAACAGAAACCAAGAGTCGATGCTTAACCTGACTGAGCCACCCAGGTGGCTCTGTCTGTCATCTCTATACCTAATGTGGAACTCGAACTCACAACCCCGAGATAAAGAGTTGCACACTCCACCCACCAAACCAGTCAGGAGCCCACACCTTGTTTTTAAACTCTGATAGTAACATATTTAATTAGTGAATTATTAGAAAAAAGTAGCATATTAAGTCCTTGGTTTCATGGATTTATTATGCTTGGAATTTTTTTTTTTTTTAAGATTTTTTTTTTTTTTAATTTATTTATTTGACAGAGAGAGATCACAAGCAGGCAGAGAGGCAGGTAGAGAGAGAGGAGGAAGCAGGCTCCCTGCCGAGCAGAGAGCCCGATGCGGGGCTCGATCCCAGGACCCTGAGATCATGACCTGAGCCGAAGGCAGCGGCTTAACCCACCGAGCCACCCAGGCGCCCCTATGCTTGGAATTTTAAAATAAATCTAAGTAAAAAGAAGTTGACTTAAAAATAAATGATAACACATATGGTATCACATATAGCAAAATTAGTGGTGTTTGGGAGACTAATGTTTGGGAGACACCTGCAAAATGCACTCTGAACTTTCAAGAATAAGTATGCCTGCCGTCTTTAGTCTCTTCCTATCTAGCCAGGTTCATAGCCTTTGTGTTTCCTTGCTTGGAATTCAGTTCAAGCTCCAACTATGTTGAACTACTTGATTCATGTAATGAACTATTCACCTTTGAAAAGGGCCATCTTTTCAATGAAGCCTTCCTGCTTTCTTCCTTCCACTGTCGAAGGATGGATCACTATTTTCTCTCTGCCACTCACTACATCTCAGTTGGCATTTGGTCTTGCACTGTCACATTGTTGATATTAAATGATAATAATGGGGTGCCTGACTGGCTGGTTTAGTTGGTAGAGCATGCATCTCTTGATCTCACAGTTGTGAGTTTGAGCCCCAATGTTGGGTGTAGAGATTACTTAAAAAAAAAAAACCAAAATCTTAAAAAAATGATAATAGAGGCATCTGGCTGGCTCAGTCAGTTAAGTGTCTATCTTAGGCTCAGGTCTGATCCTAGTGTCCTGGGATTGAGCCCTATGTCAGGCTCCTTGCTCAGTGGGGAGACTGCTTCTTCCTTTGCCTGTTGCTCCCCCTACTTGAGCTCTCTCTCTCACTGGCAAATATATAAAATCATTTTAAAAAATGATAATAATGGCTATAGTTCATGTTTGTGATTTTTTTTCTGTACTTTGAAATGGAAAGCATAGTTAATTTTTGGTTATTATTTTTACTAATAAGAAAATGGGTTAAACTATAATAAAACTACTTATTTTAATTTAAATTCCAGTTAATATATAGTGTAGTATTAAGTTTCAGGTGTACAGGTGTACAGTTGAGTCATTCAACATTACTTTTTGTTTTTTTAAAGATTTTATTTTTTTGACAGAGAGAGACAGTGAGAGAAGGAATATAAGCAGGGAAGTGGGAGAGGGAGAAGCAGGCTTCTTGCTGAGCAGGGAGCCCGATGAGGGGGTCAATCCCAGGACCCTGAGATCCTGACCTGAGCTGAAGGCAGATGCCTAACGACAGCCACCCAAACACCCTTCGTCATTCAACGCTACTTTTTAAAAAAATTTATTTTTTAATATTTAAAAGATTTTATTTATTTATTTGACAGAGAGAGAGAGAGATCACAAGTAGGCAGAGAGAGAGGGGGAAGCAGGCTCCCTGCTGAACAGAGAGCCAGAAACAGGGCTCAATCCCAGGACCCTTGAGATCATGACCTGAGTTGGAGGCAGGGGCTTAACCTACTGAGCCACCCAGGTGCCCCTGTCATTCAACATTTCTATATAATGCCTGGTGCTCATCACAAGTACCCTCCTTAATGCCCATCACCTATTTCACCCATTCCCCCACCCACCTCAGGTCTGGTCACCATCAGTTTGTTCTCTATAGTTGAGTCTGTTTTTTGCTTTGCCTCTCGTTTCTTCCCCCATGTTTGTTTGTTTTGTTTCTTAAATTCCACACATGAGTGGAATCAACATAACTCATCATTAGGGAAATACAAATCAAAACTATAATGAGGTAACCACTTCACACCTATCAGAATGGCTAAAATCAGCAACACAAGAAACAACAGGTGTTGGCGAGGATATGGAGAAATAGGAACACTCTTACATTGTTGGTGGGAATGCAAACTGGTGCAGCCACTCTGGGAAACGGTATGGAGGTTTCTCAAAAAGTTAAAAATAGAACTACCTTATGATGAAGCAAATATTTGCCTAAAGAATATAAAAATACTAATTCAAAGGGATATTTACATAAAGAATACAAAAATACTAATTCAAAGGGATACACACACCTCAATGTTTATAGCAGCATTATCTACAATAGCCAAATTATGGAAACAGCCCAAGTGTCTATTGATTGATGAATGGATAAAGAAGATGTAATATATATATACAATGGAATACATTATTCTGTCATAAAAAAGAATGAAATCTTGTCATTTGCTATGACATGGATGGATTTAGAATATTATGCTAAGTGAAATAAGTCAGAGAAAGAACACGTACTTATTTTTGGTACTATACTTAGTTCCTTTGGACTGTATAACTTAAAGTATATATAAATAGATGACTGGGTGGCTCGGTTGGTTAAGTGTCTGCCTCTGGCTTGGGTCATGGTCCCAGGGTTGGGGGATTGAGGCCTGTGTTGGGTTCTCTGCTTGGTGGGGAGTCTGCTCTTCCCTCTCCTTTTGCTCATGCATGCTCTCTCTCTCTCTTTCAAATAAATAAATAAATAAAAATTTAAAACAATAAAAAATATATAAATATATATCAAAACTTCAAAAGCTATGAAGTGATATAAACATGCCACTTATAAATAACATTCCTTATGATATTTAATTTTAAATTGCATTAACTGAGTAGGTTTGTAGCATAAGACTATTACCAAGTTACGTGTATTAGATCAATATATAGTTTTTTCTTTTTTCCTTACAGTGCAGGGAGCTCTAAGATTGAGGACTTCATTTACTGCCAGATAATCGTAAATACAGCTCAACAGATCTTTCTGGTTAAGATTGCAATGTAGTTTAGTGTTTTGATGTCTAATGCTGAACCTGCAGTCAAATGCTCTACCCCTGAGCTATACCCCCTCTAATGCTGAACCTGATAAAAATTGCTCAACTATTAGTGATGAGAAGCACAGTTATAGTTAAATTATTCTAATGGGATATATTTCTAGTCTCTAAATATATGCATATGATAGTAACATGATTTGGATTCAACTGTCAAATTTCAGATTTAGTAATTTAGTTGACAGTAAATATATAATGAATATAATTATCAAAGATTCAAAAGAGAGATAGGTTGTAAATCAGCTGCATGAAACTAGAAAAAGGGTTTGGCACGGGGTAGAGTTTGTCCTAATTACAAAATACCAGCTTTTGGTTCTTGACTAATAAACGATGATATTAGGGGCATAAGATATTTTCCTATTGTGACTAAAAGAAGTATAATTATTTCTAACAGAGTGAATGGCAGATGTGGAGCTATTCTTGCTGATGAAATGGGTTTAGGGAAAACATTGCAATGTATTTCACTCATCTGGACTCTGCAGTGTCAGGGACCCTATGGAGGCAAGCCAGTAATAAAGAAGACGCTTATTGTCACACCTGGAAGCTTGGTGAATAATTGGAAGAAGGAATTTCAAAAATGGCTCGGAAGTGAAAGAATCAAAATATTTCCTGTTGATCAGGTGAGAGACTTATCACAGTTCAGCCTTGGTCATTTTCTAAATCTCTATGCTTTCCAAATCAACACTGCAGTTTTCACTGTCGTAGAGTAGTTTTTCAAATGCATGTAACTCCCCAACCTTTGCAGAAAAACAGCATCTTGGCTTACAATTTGGCTTTGAGTTAACATTCTAATTAATGTCTGTCAGGAATATGCTGCTTGAATTTGATTTTGTAGTTTTAGCCCATAATTTGTTAAATATTTTTTTTTTTTTTTAGGACCACAAAGTAGAAGAATTCACTAAATCTCCATTTTATTCTGTTCTTATCATCAGTTATGAAATGTTACTTCGTTCTTTGGATCAAATTAAGAGTGTAAAATTTGATCTTCTAATCTGTGATGAGGGCCATCGTTTGAAGAACAGTACCATTAAGACAACTACGGCTCTCATTAGCCTCTCCTGTGAGAAAAGAATAATTCTAACTGGTCAGTATTTACTCTGGGGATGATATGATAGATTTTTTGCCTACTTATACAAGATTTGTAATATGCTTAGAATACAAAGAATTGCTGGTGCTGGATGGGGTGCATATTAATAAACCTTTGGTCATTGAGTGTTGGTAGGATTCTGAATTTTCAAATCCCTATGTAATTTTCTGCATCCTAGATTTTGGAGGTTTTGAAAAATAAATACAATGGTATCATGGTAAAGAATGTAGGAGATGGGTCTGGACTGCCTCTGCTTGGTTCCTAAGAGTGATCTTTATAGCTGTACAACTTTGGCCAAGTTATTTAACTTCTCTGGGCCTCAGTTTCCTTATCTGTGAAATAAGGATTATAATACTATATTATTGGATTATTAACAGTTATTGTGAAGGTCAAAGGAGTTAATTCACATAAAGTTCTTGGAAGATTACCTGACACATGGTAAATGCTTAATATAAGTATCTCTTATTTTTATATGTGTATGCTGCATGCACGTAATTTATTGTTGATCAAACTTGCTGGCCCAGGCTATCTGGAAAGGTGGGATGGCCCCTATGTAAATACAAGAATCTTTTTCTACTCAATTCTTTTTAGCCTATATTAGAATCAGCTCAATGTAGCTTTCCTCCCATACCTCACTTTGGTCTTGTGTGGCCCTTCCAATTTCTGGAGAATTATCCTTGTTTGAAGGAGAGCTTCCACTCTCCCCTACTTGGTCAATGGTTGACTCATATGGAGGTAAGTGGAAAATGCCAGAGCCCTTGCCTTAGGGGTATTTCAGGAGCAGCTTTATGGTACAATTTATGTTCTGAGCCTTGCTGTAATTTATCTCAGGCTCAAGGAGGCCATCCTCCATTAGTTTCTTCCCCTGCTATTCTCTGATTCCATTATTCTCTTTCTCCTGAGAGCTCTCCCTCCATAAATGTACAGCCAAATCCCTGTCTCAGGCTGTGCTCCTGGAGAACCCAGTCTAAGACACAAATCCTTTCCTGCATCAGTTATTGGCAGATGGGATCAGACTATCATGAGTGGCTTGGATGAGTTAGCTGGGGTTGGATGAATATCTGGAAGCCAGCCATAGGATCCTTATACCTTTGTTTCCCCTCTTTCTTTCTTGCCTTTCTCATTCTGCCTTTTTTTTTTCATTTTTTTAAAAAAGATTTTATTTATTTATTTGACAGAGAGAGATCACAAGTAGGCAGAGAGGCAGGCAGAGAGAGAGGGGGAAACAGGCTCCCTGCTGAGCAGAGAGCCCGATTTGGGGCTTGATCCCAGGACCCTGGAATCATGACCAGAGCCGAAGGCAGAGGCTTAACTCACTGAGCCACCCAGGTGCCCCTCATTCTGCCTATCTTTATTAGTCGTCATCATGGATGTTCATTTAAAGGCTTACTAACAAAATATATACCAACATAAATATATTTCCTCTAATTCTTTCTACTTTCGGTCCAAAAATTTAGAACTGACTAGATGTGTTAAAAAAATTAATAAGCATTTTTCCTGGGGTTGACTCATTTAATTTTGAGGCAAGCAATCATTAAATTCTCCGGCGTTGTGAAATTTATGTTGTCTATGTTAATGAAGAAGTGCATTTTTATTCACTTCTTATATTATCTCTTATTTATATTTTTGGGCAACTTTTTCTAGTCCATTATTTGAATGGTCATCTGAAATTACAATGTTGGATTATGCTGATTTACATGTTCTTTTGATGTAATTATTGAAACATGCTAATGTTTCTTTGAAAATTAGTTAGCAAAAGTTATTGAGTATGCAATATATGCAGTGTATGTTAATCCATTTGTGTCGATCGTTAGGATTAGCGAAGATCTCAATCTGATCTGAAACCTTTGAAAGGTAATACGTGCCATTCACTGAGTGTTTACTAAATGTTAAACACTGTGCTACAGTGTGCATATGCTGTCTTTGCCTTTCACTGTAATACTTCTGGGAAATTGATATCTTCCCACTTTTATAAGTGAAAAAGTTCTGAATTTAACTTAAAGCACTTAAGAAGCTTGTCCAGAATCACACAGTTGTAATAATACTAAGAATCACTAACAGTTATAGAACATTTATAGTGCTTTAGGTACTATTCTTAGTATGTGGATTAACTAATTTGATCCTCACAACCCTAGGAGCTGCATTTTATAGAAATAAACTGAGGTTTGTGACTTGCTCAGGGTCACTCAGAGAGTAAATGATACAGGTGTGATCTGATCCCAGGCTAGTCAGACTCCAGAGCCTGTATGCAGCCACTATGCTGAATTTAGTACACCGTTAAAACCAGAGTTAAAAATTTATTTGGTTCTTAATATTTTTTGTTCCATTGGCTTTGGGTGCTCTTTCTCAGTTCTAAAGCCTTTATTTTAGTTCTCTTAGGGAGGAGAGTACAACTTTCAATAAATACCTGTGACTGTAAAACACAAATTTGACCTTTCATCACTTTTTTCTTTCTTTAGGTACTCCAGTTCAGAATGATCTTCAAGAATTTTTTGCATTAATTGATTTTGTAAATCCAGGAATACTAGGTTCTTTGTCATCTTACAGAAAAATATATGAAGAACCCATTATTATATCGAGACAGCCTTCTGCTTCTGAGGTATAATTTACTTTTATAAAAAGGTTAAAAAAAAGCAGTATGCCCAGGAAAGTTATCCACAAACTTGGGCATTATTTAATTCAGAAAAAATTAAATTAGTGAATTCTTTACTTTCCCCACAATCCTTCAACTGAGTCTTCCTGCATTCTTTACTTTAGAAAATACCACATTAAAAAAAGTCACAGGTAGGTACTTTATTAGGTACTTCACAAAGAATTATAAATGGTAGTAAACATATATAAAAACATTCATTTTTACTGGTACTGAAAAAAAATACACCAAAATAACCATAAAATAACTTTTATATTCTTCTACTGGTGTTTTAGTTGGCTCAGTTTACATAGGAATAGCAAGTAAAGATGAGAGTACTGTCCTCTACTGTTGGGAATGTCAGTTGGTACAACTGGAGAATAGTTGAGCAGCATGTATCAAAAGCCTTACAATTGTATATATTTTGTGGTGTGACAATACCACTTTCAGGAATTTATTATAGAGAAATAATTGTAGATGTGCTTAAAGATTTTAGCTGTGTTGTGTAAGGGTAAAAAAGTATAAGGAGGGGCGCTTGGGTGGCTCAGTAGGTTAAAGCCTCTGCCTTCTGCTCAGGTCATGATCTCAGGGTCCTGGGATTGAGACCTGCATCAGGATTTCTGCTCAGTGGGGATCCTGCTTCCCTCTCTCTCTCTCTCTCTGCCTGCTTTTCTGCCTACTTGTGATCTCTGTCTGTCAAATAAGTAAATAAAATCTTAAAAAGAAAAAAAGAAGTGTAAGGAAACAAACAAATTGGAAACAGACATTTCTAAAGGTAGGAAAATGGTTAAAGCAGTCTTCATGTTGTATACACAATATTTCATTGAATCAAAATAATACCAATTCTAAGATGCATTGTTATTTTATGAACCACTAAGGAAAACATGCTATCAATCGTAGTTATAAGAAGTCATTGCTTACAAAAAGCAACCTATATCAGAGAAGTTAAAGTGTAAAAAAAAAAGTTTCAGAATTAATAAAATATAATCAGTCAGCAAATATTTATTGAGCATTTCCCATGAACTGTACAAAATAATAGCTTATGACTATATTTAATAGCATGGAAAATATCCATCATACATTATTTAAAAGTAAAATCACATTCATTTATTTACTCAACACTTACATGTTAAACACCTGCAGTGGGCCAAATGCAAAGTGTTAGATGTTAGGGGATACAGTGAAGAGCCAAACTGACTGGTGCCTTGTTCCCATGAAGCTTAAACTATAGAGAGCCTGTTTTGTTACAAACAGGAAAATAAAAGTAAAAATAAATTGTTAAATACATTTACATGTTGACAAAGAAAAAAGACTTGGGAGATAGATATAGAAGTCATGACAGCAGTGGCTGTTTCTATTTGATTAAAGTTGGTTTTAATTTTCTTATTTTACATAACTATATTTTCTGAGTTTTCTTCACTGATCCTATTTTGTAATAAAAGTTGAAAATAGTTTTAACATGAGGGGAATTTTTTATGACTTTTTACACATGGGATTTATTTTAAGCTTCACTGTGAAGTTATGTATGCTCAAAAGAGAATTTAAACATATATTTCACTTATATTGTATTTTGACTTGAGGTACTGTGGTAAGAACTTAGAAACTAACTAAAGGAAACAGACAAATTGGAAACATTTTTTTTCCTAAAGATTTTATTTATTTATTTATTTATGTGTCGAGAGTGAGAGAGAGAGAACACAAGTAGGCAGAGTGGCAGGCAGAGGCAGAGAGAAAAGCATGCTCCCCACTGAGGAAGGAGCCCGATGTGGGACTCGATCCCAGGACCCTGGGATCATGACCTGAGCTGAAGGCAGTGGCTTAACTGACTGAGCCCCCAAGGCATCCCCTTTTTTTTTTTTTTTTTAATTATTAGGTTATGTTAGTCACCATACAGTGCATCATTAGTTTTTGATGTAGTGTTCCAAAATTCATTGTTTATATATAACACCCACTGCTCCATGCAGTATGTGCTATACCCATCATTGGATGAACCCATTCCCTACTCCCCTTCCCTCTAAAACCCTCATTTTGTTTCTCAGAGTCCACAGTCTCTCATGGTTAATCTCCCTCTCCAATTACCCTTCTTCATTCTTCCTTTCCTTCTCCTAATATCCTCCATACTATTCCTTATGTTCACAAGTAAGTGAAATCATATGATAATTGACTTTCTCTGCTTCACTTATTTCACTCAGCATAATCTCCTCCAGTCCCATCCATGTTGATGCAAAAGTTGGGTATTCATCATTTCTGATGGCTGAGTAATATTCCATTGTATGTATGGACCACATCTTCTTTATCCATTCGTCTGTTGAAGGCATCTCGGCTTTTTCCACAATTTGGCTATTGTGGACATTGCTGCTATGAACATTGGGGTGCATAAGGCCCTTCTTTTCACTACATCTAATCTTTGGGGCAAATACCTAGTAGTGCAATTGCCAGGTCATAGGATAGCTCTATTTTTAATTTTTTGAGGAACCTCCACACTGTTTTCCAAAGTGGCTGCACCAACTTGCATTCCCACCAACAGAGTAAGAGGGTTTCCCTTTCTCCACATCCTCTCCAAAATTTGCTGTTTCTTGCCTTGTTAACTTTTGCCATTTTAGCTGTGTAAGGTGATATCAATGTGGTTTTGATTTGAATTTCCCCGATGGCTAATGATGAACTTTTTTTCATGTGTCTGTTAGCCATTTGTATATCTTCATTGAAGAAGTGTCTGTTCATGTCTTCATGCTCATTTTTTGACTTGATTATCTTTTTTTTTTTGTGTTGAGTTTGAGAAGTTCTTTATAGATCTTGGGTATCAGCCCTTTGTCTGTAGTGTCATTTGCGAATATCTTCTCCCATTCCGTGGGTTGCCTCTTTGTTTTGTTGACTGTTTCCTTTGCTGTGCAGAAGCTTTTGATCTTGATGAAGTCCCAAAAGTTCATTTTTGCTTTGGTTTCCCTTGCCTTTGGAGATGTGTCTTAAAAGAAGTTACTGTAGCTGATATTGAAGAGGTTACTGCCTATGTTCTCCTCGAGGATTTTGATGGATTCCTGTCTCACATTGAGGTCTTTCGTCAGAAACTAACATTTCTAATGAACAATGTGTAATGATTTTGAAAGAATTAGCTGTGCCTTTTGTCAGTGATTTCTCATAGGTTTAATTTTAGGATCAATAACGTGTCAAAATATTTGCTTCCAAGAATTTGCTTTTTGCTGAATTAGTTCTTTGTTGATGATTTTAAGATTATGTACCATGATAATCTTCATATAAAAGCTTACTTTTAGAATAATTTTTATGTGTGGATTGTTGATTTCTGATGGTTCTCAATGGTGCCAATAGCCAAACAAGGATTTAGGAGACTGGCTTCATTTAATTAAATGATTATGCTGAACATTTAAAGAGATGATGGTTGGTTTTTCTATCCCATATTTTTAAAAAAATCTGAAGGGACATAATTAGTAAATGTTTTATTATTATAAGAAGTTTAATATCCCTTTTAATTGCAAGCACTGTTTGTTTATAACACTTTTAAGTCTGCGAATTTTTCTGTAGGAAGAAAAAGAGTTAGGAGAGAAAAGAGCAGCTGAACTTACTTGCCTCACTGGACTCTTTATCCTTAGAAGAACCCAAGAAGTCATTAATAAATATCTTCCACCTAAAATAGAGAATGTAGTCTTTTGCCGACCAGGAGCGCTACAGATTGAACTTTATCGAAAGCTGTTGAATTCTCAAGCTGTTAAGTTCTGCCTTCGAGGATTGTTGGGAAATAGTCCTCATCTAATATGTATAGGAGCTCTTAAAAAACTGTGCAATCACCCCTGCCTGTTGTTCAACTCTATAAAGGTAAGTAGCATGTGAGACTGTGTCAAGAATATAAGCTCAGGGTTTTGTATCACATGAATCTGATTGGTAGATTGGGCCAATCCCAGGGGATTGCATTTTTGGGTTTTCCAAAAGCTTTACGGCCTCTCCTATATTTTTCATCTGTACAGCTTATCCAGTCTTCTATTTGTTGAGAGACTGTCCATACTGGACAGAACTAGGGGTGAAATGGATGTGAGGCACTGCCTTCTAGAGTTTGCCCCATGCCCTTTGGTATCTTGCCTAATAATTTGCTGTGATTTCTCTCCCTATTTTATACAGCCAATCAGTTTTGTTTGGTGCAGACACATACAAAATTTACCATTGAAAATAACTTAATTTTTTACCCTTATGAAAGTAACACATGATATGTACAATTTGTATGAAATTTACAAAATTCAGAAAATCAGAAGAAAATTAAAGTCATCTGCTGGTTAGAATGTAAATTGGTACAGCTGAGAGATAGTTGGCAATATAAAGATTTTATTTATTTATTTGACAGAGAGATCACAAGTAGGCAGAGAAGCAGGCAGAGAGAGAGGGAAGCAGGCTCCCCACTGATCAGATAGCCTGATGCGGGGCTCGATCCCAGGACGCTGAGATCACAACCTGAGCCGAGGGCAGAGGCTTAACCCACTGAGCCACCCAGGCGCCCCGATAGTTGGCAATATATATCAAAGCCTTAACATTGTATATGTTTTGTGGCCTTGGCAGTATGTTTAAGAATTTATTATAAAGAAATAAAGTTCTCTAGCCAGAAAAAAACCCATATTTTGATATTAATAATCTTAGCCAGTACTTAATAAGCACTTGTCATGTACCAAATTAAATGCTTTTCTAGTATTATTTTGCATATTTTTTATAAAACTCTGCGGAATAAGTATTGTTATTACTCTCCCCATTTTATGGTGAGAGAACAGGGACTCAAAAATATGCATATATATAATCAGGCTCTAGAGAAATTTAATTTTTTTAATTTTTATTTTTTAAGATTTTATTTATTTATGTGACCGACAGAGATCACAAGCAGGTAGAGAGGCAGGCAGAGAGAGAGAGAGGAGGAAGCAGGCTCCCTGACAGAGAGCCAGATGCAAGACTCGATCCCAGGACCCCGGGATCATGACCCTAGCGGAGGCAAAGGCTTAACTCACTGAGCCACCCAGGCGCCCTGAGAAATTTAATTTTAATAATGCTATGCTTACTATTTTAAAATCTACTTTTTTCACAAATAAATCATGAACATTTTCTCAAATTAGAAATCTTCTCCAAGTATGATTTTTAATGATTGTATAGTTGAACTTAGTATTTGAATAGTTAACAAACATAAGGCAGTTTGGAGTATAGTGAGAGTTTTCTGTTTTGGAGTTAGAACGGGGTATCAGTTTCCGCTCTACTGTTTACCAGTTCTTTAAGGGCAAATTTAATTACGGTCAAATTACATCTGTGAGCCTTTATTCTTCTTATTTCTAAAGCAGAGACAATAATAACTTCCTGATGTTATTGTGGCAACTTGATGAAATAGTATGGTAAGAACCTAGCAGAATGCCTAGCCATAGAAGTTACACAGTAACTATTAATATTCTCTTATCCCCAGCTCATCCCTAACACTTTATTAAAACAACTTTTATAAAAACAAACAAGAAACAACTTTTATTCTTTTATTTTTTTTCTTTAAATAGTAAAATCATAATTTGCAAACAAAACGAAAGAAAACCTGTGGGTGCTGCATTATGCTTGAGGTCATTAGTTTTATATTTCGAAAATGGAGTGTTCTACCAGAATTCTTCAAGTTTATCCTTAATGAGTTATATTTACATAGTTTATCATAGGAGAAGTCTGTAACTCTTAAGTAGGTAGGATTATAACCATTTATTAATCACCTTTTTAAGAAACAGATTTTATATATAGTGATAAAAATTAAACCCTTTGGGCATGGCGCCCAGCAAAAATAGAAGCCCCAAATTCTTCCTTAAAAGGTAGACTTTATCGGGGCGCCTGGGTGGCTCAGTGGGTTAAGCCGCTGCCTTCGGCTCAGGTCATGATCTCGGGGTCCTGGGATCGAGTCCCGCATCGGGCTCTCTGCTCAGCAGGGAGCCTGCTTCCTCCTCTCTCTCTGCCTGCCTCTCTGCCTGCTTGTGATCTCTCTCTGTCAAATAAATAAATAAAATCTTAAAAAAAAAAAAAAAAGGTAGACTTTATCATGGCCCAGAATGCAGCAGTTAACTAGTAACAGACATAGGATACTATAAGCTTTAAAGAGGGTACATAATTTACAACCTGGCAAATAAAGCCTTTCCTCTAACATCAAAGCAAATGAGGATTGATGGAAAATGGCTGAAATGAGCCTTCCACTTGTATAAGTACCCTTTAAGCAGTGCTTTTATAAATGTATTCCAGTTGAAACTAGTTTCTTCCCCCACCCAAGTTCAGTCAAGGTGATGGGTTTCTTTTCAGGAAATGTGAGTGGACTATAACCAAAAAAAGTGTAACTGATAATGGAAGGGTATTGACTACAGAGAGTCAGAAGAGCAAGTGCTGTGACTAGCTGATGTGAGAGGACTAACTGGTAAATCCCTGTGATGGAGTTGATACATCAGACTGTCCCAGCATAAAGATATTATCTATTAGTTGATTCTTAATTAGGGGTCTTATGCGTTATAATCTGGAAAGCTTTTAAAACTACTTTTGTCCAGGCCTCAATACATATGGACTGATTCAGAATCTGAGAGTAGGACCCAAGTATGAAGATATGGAAAAAGTGATTCCCCAAGGGATTCTGGTTATGTGTTCCTGGTTAACAACTTGTGCCATAAGATCACCATCTTCCTTGTATTTTAATTTAATATTCACAAGACAACTTTCTGTTAATGATTTGGGTTGCCTTGTGGTTTCATATGACAGAATGCATATGAATGCATATGACCAACTGGTTTAAATAGGCAGGTCTCCTTTGAAGGTCAATAAATTTATATTCTTAGTCTCTTAATTTGATGAGTATGGCTCATTTGCCTAGAGCTTAAGCATGTTCAGTTTCTGAACATGAAAAGTTGTGCACTAGATCCTGGGTCTGTCTGTGGTCCTTTGATGATCTCTCCAAGATATCGACATTTTAGCAGACCTAATCCGAAGCAGCCAGCAGTCTCTGTCCCCTTGTATATCCCAGTAATATTAATATTTTAGGGCTCCAGGTATTTTCAATCAAGTGACTTTACCCAACTATTACTATATTTTGGGAATAAGCCAAATTAAAATTAGTACTTTGTGCCCAGCATCTTACACTAGAGGATTCACTGACCTTAAGATGTTCCTGGAATTATTATTATTTTTTTAAAGATTGATTTACTTATTTGAAAGAAAGAGCCTGCATGTGAGCCGGGTGGTGGTGGATGGTGGGTGGTGGGTGGGGCTCTGGGGGAAGGGGTAAAGGGAGAGAGAGAATCTAAGAAGATTCCCTGCTGAATGTGGAGCCTGAGGTTGGGCTCGGTCCCAGGACCTTGAGATCATGACCTGAGCCAAAATCTGGAGTCCGATGCTTAATTGACTGAGCCTCCCAGGCACCCCTGTTCCTGGAAATATTAAAGAGGGAATACAGTACACATGAAAACTAGGGAAGTATAATAAAGCATATAACTTCCCAAATAAGGTCAAAGCCGGAGTGTACTTTGTAACCATAAAGTTTAAGAGTAAGTGTCTGCCACTTCCCCCAAAAAAGGGCTGTAAATAATAAGGTGGGATTTGCAATGGATCCTTAAGTATTTACAGGATTGAGATAATTGGACAGGAAAATGAGGAAGCATTCCTGACAGGTGGAGTAGGTTGAACAAAGTTTTAAAAACAGTGATAAATCCAGTAAGTGTGGACGAAAGTGAGGAGACCAGCCAGTCTCAGAAATTTAATCTAAAAAGTGCTGTAGGGGCACCTGGATGGCTAAGTCGATAAGCGTTGGCCTTCGGCCCAGGTCATGATCCCGGCGTCCTGGGCTTCCTGCTCAGCGGGAAGACTGGTTTCCCTCTCCTAGTCCCCCTGCTTGTGTTCCCTCTCTTGCTAGGTCTCTCTCTGTCAAGTAAATAAATAAATAAAATCTTTTAAAAAAATAAATGAAAAGTGATGTAGTTATTAATAAGTGTATTTCTGGTTAAGTATTCACATGTTAGCTAGATACTTTTGGAGGAGGAACTTCAGAGATACTGATAACCATAAGCACTTTGGAATAAAATTATTCTAAAAACTGCTGGTAATATAAACAAAAATAGTATAGGTAAGATTACATGATTACATATCTCTGTTAACTTAGGCAGAATTATTCCTTCGTGCAGAAGAAATTGTTAAGATTGAATAAACTCTTATGCTGGATTCTGAATATAACCCAGGAGGTGCTGTGAGAAGCTCACAAATGTCAGAAAGAAAAATAACAGAGGGAAGGAGAGGAGAGAGAAAAAGAAGCACCAGTGATGAGAAATCTCAGGGTTTTGGAGAGAACCAATGTTATATCACTGTTTGGACCCCATTTTCCTCTCTTTTTTATTTCTCTGCTGTCCCTTCTCCTCTTCCCAAGGAACACATGGGCAGTAACGCTGCCCTTGGAGGGTGAAGATCATCCGCACTAGCGGACTGCATCAGGGTTGCTCTGTAATTAACTCAGTGGGATGCACGTTACCTTTTTCAAAAATGACCAAATCAGGAAGCTCTAAAGATGTACATAATAGCTAGGTTGGTCTTCTCAGGTAGCTATTCATCTTTACTTTCAACCCCATAATTTTAGCATTTTCCCCCTCCTAATTAACAAAGGTGAAACAGTGTTAACAGTTATCCTTTTGAATAGGAGAAAGAACATAGCTCAACTTGGGATGGAAATGAAGAAAGGAGTCTCTATGAAGGCTTGGTAGATGTGTTCCCTGCTGATTACAACCCTCTCATGTTTATTGAGGAAGAGTCTGGAAAACTACAGGTGCTGTTGAAGCTCTTAGCGGTTATCCATGAACTTCGTCCTACTGAAAAGTAAGAGGTCAATTTAATAAACTTGCTTGTAAATGGTCATGGAATTTTGGCTCAGGCTATGACCTTCCTTCCTCTCTTCCCTCCTCCTTTGGGGTCACGGTCTTTATTTAAGAAAAACTAAATCTAAAGTAAATACATAATATTCACAAAAACCCAGAGATGTCTTTTGATATTTAAACACCTAATTTTTTCCTTAGTCTCTTTCAGGATCCTTTCTTTTTTTCTTTCCTTCAAATGTTTACCCTTCTTTGGGGTTTCTCTGTAGCCTTGTTCTTGCTGCAAACACCCTTTCTTGGTTACTTCTGTTCCCCATCATTTCAACTCTCAGACATACAGTATTTGACCCCAAGTCTGTATCCCTTGTCCAGCCCTGCCTTCTTGTTCCCAAGTCCTCATTTCTTACTGTTCAGTGGACATCCAAATCTCTCTTGATGTCATATCAGACTTTAAGCTACAGCTATCTCCAACATCATTATTTGCCATTGGAAACCTGATCCTTTTCCATCATTCCTTGGCTTGATGAACGGCAGCAAAATCCATGCAGAAATCTAGTTTTTCTAGACTCACTTTTCTCCTTCACTTACCCAACATTGTCAGTCACTAGATTCTATTGATTGTTATTTCTTTTTTTTTTTCTTAAAGATTTTATTTATTGATTTGACAGAGATCACAAGGAGGCAGAGAGGCAGAGAGAGAGAGAGGAGGAAGCAGGCTCCCCGCTGAGCAGAGAGCCTTATGTGTGGCTCGATCCCAGGACCCCGGGATCATGACCTGAGCCGAAGGCAGAGGCTTAACCCATTGAGCCACCCAGGCGCCCCTGGTTGTCATTTCTTAATCGTGGACTCCACCTCTTTTCTGGTACCAAGGCTTTTGTTCTGACTCTTGTAAATAATGATTTGGGCTATGATGGTATTTTCTAAATTACTTTCCTCTTTCAACCTTATTACATATCGACATTGCCCTAAATTACATTTCTAAAATACAAATGTGAACGTATCACTCTCTTAAAAATCCTTCAAAGACTCCGAATTGTCTTCCAGGAATTTCTAAAATCTTCAGCACATTTGGCAAGACTTTTCACGATCTGGCTAATGCCTTATTTTCTGGTCTTATCTCCCCCCACTCCTTCACACTTACCATGTGGTTCAGTCATACCACACTACCTGCAGGTCCATCACTGGCTCTGGTTTTCACTGTCTGCTTTCACTTGTTGCAGATGCCTATACCTCCATGACCTTCACTTCTCATTCATCTGGCCAGCTTTTTCTCTTCATTAAGACTTAGCTCAGATGCATTCTCCTTTTGGAAGACTCTGGCCTCAGACTGAGTTAGATGTCCCTCTTCTTCTTTTTTTTTTTTTCCAAGATTTTTATTTATTTGTCAGAGAGAGAGAGAGAGAGAGAGAGAGAGAGCGAGCACACAACCAGGCAGAAGTGGAGAGAGAAGCAGGCTCCCTGCCAAGTAAGGAGCCTGATGCGGGACTTGATCCCAGGACCCTGGGATCATGACCTGAGCTGAAGGCAGCGGCTTAACCCACTGAGCCACCCAGGTGTCCCAGATGTCCCTCTTCTGTACCCCCTTTGTATCCTGTAACCACCTCTTACAGAGCTCTCCTCACATTGTATTATGATCATTAGTTTTCTTATCTATCAGTACTTATAGTACAGGGACTGTGTCTTATCTGTCTTTGCATCAAACCATGTTTGTGAATTAAGGCAAAAATACATAGAAAAGGTTACAAAATAGTAATTACATTTAATTGTTAATGGATCTTGCATAACCTCTTCAGAGCATATATAATACCATTTGACTTGTGGATATGGATGGTTTATTTTTCATAACAATGAAGGAATTAAGGAAACTTTCTGTGAAGTGTTTAATACACTTAATTAAAATGTTTTATTAGATATTTCATATGTGAATATATGCAGATTGTGGGGACATGTGGGTTGCTCATTTGATTAAGCAAAAAGCTCTTGATTTTGGCTTGGGTCATTATCTCAGGGTCCTAGGATTGAGTCCCGAGTTGGGCTCCACACTCAGCATGGAGTCTGAGGATTCTTTCTTTTTCTCCCTCAGTCCCTCCCCCTGCTTACTCTCTCTCTCTCTAATAAATAAATCGTAAAGAAATATGTGCAGATTTTGATCTAGTTTGAATTTGTGAGTGTAAACTTTTACTCAGACCTAACTGCATTTTTTAAAATTGGATCTTTTTTTCCTCTTCTGAGGAGGAGGGAATAGGTGATGGTCATTGGACAAGGAATAATGAGTGAACAGTTTTAGAGGGAACGAGAAGAGATAAGACAATATGTGTGAAAATTTATCCTTGAAATGTTGGAAGGTTTCCTTCTTGTGGTGGGGAGAAAAGAATGATGAGGAAAAGCATAATTTAGAGGTAGAGTTGGGATAGGGTCAATTTTTTTTTTTTTTTAAGATTTTTAAAAAATTTGACAGGGTGCGTGGGTGGCTCAGTGGGTTAAAGCCTCTGCCTTCGGCTCAGGTCATGATCTCAGGGTCCTGGGATCGAGCCCCGCATCGGGCTCTCTGCTCAGCAGGAAGCCTGCCTTCCCCCTCCCCCACTCTGCCTGGCTCTCTGCCTACTTGTGATTTCTGTCTGTCAAATAAATAAATAAAATCTTTAAAAATAAAATCTTTAAAAAAAATTTATTTGACAGAGATCACAAGTAGGCAGACAGGCAGGCAGAGAGAGAGAGAGAGAGAAGGAAGCAGGCTTCCTGCTGAGCAGAGAGCCCGATGCCGGGCTCGATCCCAGGACCCTGGGATCATGACCTGAGCCGAAGGCAGAGGCTTTAACCCACTGAGCCACCCAGGTGCCCCAAGGGACAGGGTCATTTTGATTGCTTGTGGGTCCTTACGGAAACCATATCCTGCTTTGTCCCATGGGAGAAGCTGAGGCACTTCCATCAGTGACATAGGATGGGTGTTCTGTTGCTTTATATTATCTGAAGAGATCCACAGCCCCCCTCCCCAATGCCCTTTTTACAATTGTGGTAAGATACACACAAGATAAATTTACCATCTTAACTATTTCTAAGTGTATTGTTCAGTCGTGGTAGGTTCATTCACGTTGTTGTGCAACCAATCCCCAGAACTCTTTCATCTTGCAAAACAAACTATCTAGTATCTAACAACCCCCCAATCCTGCCTCCCCCTCAGCTCCTGGCAGTCACCCTTCTACTTTCTGTCTCTGTAAAATTGACTATTCCAGGTACCTCATAAAAGTGGAGTCCTACAGTATATTGTCTTTCGTGACTGGATTATTTCACTTAGGTTAACATCCCCGAGCTTCATCCAGGTTGCAGCATGCATCAGATTTTCTTTCCTTTTAAAGGCTGTATAATAGCCCATTGTATGTCTTTTCCACATTTTGTTTATCCATTCATCTGTTAATGGGTGCTTGGGTTGCTTCCACCTTTCAGCTATTGTGAATAATGCTGTTGTGAACATGGATGTACAAATCTCTCTCAAGACCTGGCTTTTGGGGGCACGTGGATGGCTCAGTTGGTTAAGCATCCATCTCTTGATCTCAGCTCAGGTCTTGATCTTAGGGTCATGAGTTTGAGCCCTGTGCTGGGGTCTATGCTGGGCATAGAGCTTACTTAAGAAAAAAAAAAAAAAAAAAAAGGACCCTGCTTTCAGTTCTTTTGGATATATACCCAAAGTGGAACTGTTGGGTTATTTGGCAATTCTTTTTAAAATTTCTTGAGGAGGCGCCTGAATGGCTCAGTTGTTTAAGTGACTGCCTTCAGCTCAGGTCATGGTCCTGGAGTCCTGGGATCGAGTCCCGCATCGGGCTCCGTGCTCTGCAGGAAGTCTGCTTCTCCCTCTCATCCTCTCCCTTCTCATGCTCTCTCTCTCTCAAATAAATAAATAAAATCTTTTTTTTTTTTTTTAGATTTTTATTTGTTTATTTCACAGACAGACCACAAGTAGGCAGAGAGGCAGGCAGAGAGAAAGAGAGAGAGGAGGAGGCAGGCTCCCTGCTGAGTAGAGAGCCCGATGCAGGACTCGATCCCAGGACCCTGAGACCATGACCTGAGCTGAAGGCAGAGGCTTTAATCACTGAGCCACCCAGGCACCCTAAATAAATAAAATCTTAAAAAAAAATTAAATTTCTTGAGGACCCACCATACTGCTTTTCATTGCAGCTATACCATTTTACATTCCCTCCGACAGTGCACAAGGTCTCTAATTTCTCCACATTTTCACAAACATTATGATCTTCTGGTTTTTTTTTTTTTTTTTTTTTTTTTTATAACAGCCATTCTAATGGATGTGAGATGGTATCTCACTGTGGTTTGAATTTCCATTTACCTGATGATGAGTGATGTTGGGCATCTTTTCAACTATTTGCTGGCCGTTTGTATATTTCCACTGGAGAAATGTTGAGTCAAGTCCTTTGCCATTTTCTAATTGAGTTGCTTTTCAGGTGGTGAGTTATGGCTAATTGGGTGTAGAGACCAGGCTTTCCAGGGCTGGGCTGCCTATGCACAAACATTTTAAGCCTTTAAAGATATGTAGCTAAAAGTAACAGTGTTTGGTTTCAGGGGTAGTATTAAGTCTTTGCTGTAACTGCTGTGTTACCATTAACTTGAACCAGACAGTTACATTTTAGGTCTTCAGGAAGAACTCTTCTAGCACATACAGTGTTTTTGTGCAAGTTAAGATGTATTAGAACTGGGTGGAGGCATATGTGAGAACTCTTGACTTGTCTACCAAGTTTTATGGGATTTTAATTTTTTAATTTTTTAAAGATTTTATTTATTTATTTGACAGAGAGAGAGATCACAAGTAGACAGAGAGGCAGGCAGAGGGAGAGGGAGAAGCAGGCTCCTTGCTGAGCAGAGAGCCCCATGTGGGGCTCAATCCCAGGACCCTGAGACCATGACCTGAGCCGTAGGCAGAGGCTTAACCCACTGAGCCACCCAGGTGCCCCTATGGAATTTTTGAAGAGGAAACTTCAACTATAAAAACATTTATTTTCCCTTCTGGTTGTTGCCTTCATGCACCTGGCCTCGAGGCTTGGCTAGCCAGAGTTAATGCTGCATTGTAGCCTCCATGCATCACTTGGAGGGAGACTTGTGCTGGGGGCCCCTTGCACTCTACCTGACTGCCTTGGCTACAGATTTCAACTGCTTTAGGGGACAGTCTCATGAACATAAAAATAATAGCCTTGTTTCAAAGTGGTATGTACTTGTGTGTGTGTGTGTGTGTATGTCGGGGGGTGCTCTAGACCTCTAAAAGAGGATTGTCTGAAATTCTTTACCAAGACAGTCACCTCTCCTGTCCATCTACATCTAGCCTTGTAAGAACTTGTTGGGGGAAAATATTAAGCCAGATTTTTTTTCTGTTTAGCGAAGTTGTATCGGAAAAAACTATGTTTAGATAGTGTTATTCATCCCTGTACTGTTGCCAGGTGAACTGGGGATACCTTCAGGCCCTAAATCCTCCATCTTGCCCACCCTGTGACATTACCGGAGGCTCTCAGTCTTGTCACAGTAAAAGAATTTGGGACAGTCCAGATACAGTGGTTAAGCGATATAAGTAAAGAGTTTTTAAAGTGAGAGTTCACTCTGGAGATGTTAAAGTGGGTGAGCTCAAGGGAGAAGTTTGGATTTCTATCTTTTATTGACAATTGTCATCTGAGGGGTGGAGCATTTCTTATTTGGAGAGGGGATTTCTTTGGGAGCAGGATTTCCCACCTTTTCTCCCTTACCTGTCAGGTTCTCAGACCTTCTTTGTCTTGGCCTGTCTGGTTTGATCTGGCTTCTTGTGGCTTTGTTTGTGGAATGTTGCTAGGTTACTAGCTTTCCTGGTAACAAGTCTTGACCACTACCCCCCCCCCCACTTGGTCCCCCCAACCTTTGCTGGCCTCCAGGCACCTAGTTAAAGCCTAACTAACTGCTTTCTGTAACAGTAATAGAAGAGAAAGAAGAAGAAGAAAAAATGATTGAAATAATAGTATAGGAATTGTGGTAGATTGCAAAATGGTCTTAAGTTCTCCTGCATGTATCCATGTTCCTTTGCTAGATAATTTTGAGTGATTTCCCACTATGACTCTGAGCTCAGCCATATGACTTGCATTGGACCATGCAATGTTGGCAAATGTAGCACAAAAAGGAACTTGCAGAGATTTTGTGCACTGGGGCTCATCCTCCCTTGGGTTCCTGGAGCATTTCTGTCACCATGTGACTAAGCCTTGGCTAGCCTGGTGAGGAGGTCAGCCGGTCCCCAGTTGACCAGGCAGCTCACTGCAGATACTTGAGTCAGCCTAGCCACAACTAGCAGAGGAACCTGTTAGCTGTGTCCAGCCTAAATTGCCAAACACCTGTTACTATTTATTTATTTTTAAAGAATAGGCTCCATGCGCAGGGTGGAACCTAGTATGGGGCTTGAACTCATGACCCTGAGATCAAGACCTGAGCTGAGATCAAGAGTCAGACACTCAACTGACTGAGCCACCCAAAAAAGCAAAATTCAAACAAGTAAGTCTGAAGATCTAATTGGCTTTTATTCATGAATCAGGCCCCATCCCATCTAGCAAGAAAGTAGAGAAGAGCTCTGCTGAGCTTAACTAACGAAAAGGTTTTGAAGGCAGAAAGGAGGGTGGGAAGGAATTTATTAGCAAGGAATGCATTATTTAAGCAGGGTTGCCATCCCAAGGGTAGGGGAAGGGATCTATCAGTAAATTTCCTAGTATAGACCAGAAAATTCCATGTAGACTGGTTGAAGGTTACAGTCCTGAGGGACTTCAACTGCAATTAGGTTAGTTATTAAGTCTTGGTTTCTGACTCCGGGTCTTGACCTAAGTGATGCTGTTTTGGGTCTGGGTGTTCTTTTTAATACTACAGTTTGTGAGCTAAATATAAAAGAAATGGTTTTTATTTGAAGACACTGAATTTTGGGATAGTTTGTTATGTAGCAAAAAGTAACTGGTACAGAAATACAAATCGAAAATGTTGGCCATTCCTTCTTAGCATAGATCATTTAAAAAATTTTAACTTTAAAATTTGCTTTATTTTTTAGATTTCTACTCTAATAATGTATATGTAGAGGAAATATTCTTGACTTTATTTTTTTTGCTTAATTATTGAACTTCAGTTATTGTAATAAATACTAGTTTTACTTTTTATATTATTTTATGGTTTAAAATTTTATTTTTTGAGATGTTAAAAGGCTCCTAATAAAGCAGAAGTCCCCAGTTCCTCTCTCCCTCTGCCTCCAGTTTCTCAGTACAACGGCCAGCTCGCCCAGTGTGTTGACAGCTCAGTGCTATTTCCTGGGTTTCACTGTAGTAGTTTCCTAAGAAAGAAGAGATGGGAGGTAAATCATTTTTACTTCCTGTGTGTCTGAAACTTAGTACTTGACTGACAACTTCATGTAGTTGTAAAATTCTAAAGTGAAATAGTCTTCTCTTAGAATTTTGAAGGGAGGGGCGCCTGGGTGGCTCAGTGGGTTAAGCCGCTGCCTTCGGCTCGGGTCATGATCTCAGCGTCCTGGGATTGAGTCCCACATCGGGCTCTCTGCTCAGCAAGAAGCCTGCTTCCCTCTCTCTCTCTGCCTTCCTCTCCGTCTACTTGTGATCTCTCTCTGTCAAATAAATAAATAAAATCTTAAAAAAAAAAAAAGAACTTTGAAGGGAGTACTTTACATATCTTCTAGCTTTCCAAGTTGAGAAGTATGATGCCTTTCTGATTTTCATTCTTTGCATGTGACTTGTATTTTCAAAGTCCAGAGTGCTAATCATTACACCATGGAACCACCACAACTTGTATTTTCTTTATGAAAGCTCTAGCAGCTTCTTTTTCATTTCTTGTGCTTTGAGTTACAATCTTGATGTGCCTTAACATGGATCATTTTTTCATTTATTGAGCTGGGTACTTTAGTAGGTCCTTTCAATCTGAAGACTTCATGTCTAGGAAATATTTTCTTTCTCTCAAAACAATTTCTTTTGTTTTCTTTGGAATTTTTGTCAGATATTGAACCTCATTAACTGATTCTCTAATTCTTTTATCTTTTCTCTCCTAATGGATATCACCTTTTTTTTTTTTTAAGATTTTATTTACTTATTAAAAAGAGAGCACAAGCAGGGCAGAGGCACAGAGGAAGAGGGAGAAACAGACTCCTTGCTGAGCAGGGAGCCCATTGGGGGCTCAGTGTCAGGACTCTGAGATCACGACCTGAGCCAAAGACAGATATGTTACTGACTGAGCCACCCATGTGCTCCATCACTTTTTTATTTTTTCATCTGTTGCCTGGCATCATCTCTTTTTACTGTGTTCTAACTCTCCTGTTAAATTTTTATTTTGGTTGTCTTTTAAAGTTTCTAAGATATTTTCTTATTCTTGATTGTTCTTTTTTATTGCCTCCTCTTCCTGTGAATGCCGTTTCTTACTTGAGGATATTAATTATTTTCTTAAAGTTGTCTCCTCTTTCCTCCATTGCTCTGTTTTATACAGGTTTCTTCTTTTCTGTTTATTTCTTTTGGTTTCTATTTTTCATCTTGGAGCCGCACCTCAAATAGTTGTTGATCCTTGGTGTTCATTCATATTTAAGAGTGATGCAGTAAAACATTAATTGAACACTCTGTGTATCGGGCAGGGGTGGTTGATTGGTGGTCCTCCCTGGGTAATTAGGCGGTGAGCTGGCTGGACCTTTTCTCTGCGGTCATTTAAATCATCCCAGAGATGAATCTTCCAGTACCATCTTTTTGGGGGTGGGATGTGAGAGGGATGCCAACGCTATAGGTATTCTGGGAGTTGGCAGTAAAAAGGCAACAGCAATCTTCATTTTGATTTGTTACTATATCCTTTCCTTCTAGAGTCCCCTGGTCTCAGTTTTCTTTGGTTTCTTTCTTCAGAGAATAAACACACTAGACAAGAAAGAATAGTTAGTTGGTTACATGGGAGTAGTGGGTGGGTTCCGGTGCTCTTATAATGGCTGTAGTCCAAACTCCTTCCTCCTGAGGTGTCTTAAGATTCTCCGATGTGAATAAACTTGCACTTTTTTTTTTTTTTTTTATTAGAATCTCCTTCTTTGGGTTTTACATTCTCTATACTCCCTAAGCAGGTCACTATTCCATTTCTCTCTGTTTTCACATGTAAATATCTCCTTGTTCTATCAAAGGCCCAGTTATTTCTCTTTCTCATTTTGTTTTGTTTTGTTTTTTTTTTTTTTTAAAGATTTTATTTTATTTATTTGAGAGAGAGAGATCACAAGTAGACAGAAAGGCAGGCAGAGAGAGAGAGATATAGAGAGAGAGGGAAGCAGGCTCCCTGCTGAGCAGAGAGCCCGATGCGGGACTCGATCCCAGGACCCTGAGATCATGACCTGAGCCGAAGGCAGCGGCTTAACCCACTGAGCCACCCAGGCGCCCTCATTTTGTTGTTTTTAGGGTAGCGTCAGAGAGGTGAAGACAGCAGAAAGGGCTCTATTCCATATTTTAAAGCTGGAAGTCTCTTAGATGTTGATATAAAAATTGAATTTGAAGGAGAACCTGTGTTTTAATTATACAAGGTCATTGCTGCATGTTTTATAAGTATCACTGATAGTATCACTGTAGTATTTTACTTCAGTTAAAAAATCTAATATTGCTTTAAAACTGTATATAAAGACTCTTTCTTTTTGATTTCCAGGGTGGTGTTGGTATCCAACTATACACAAACCTTGAATATTCTACAAGAAGTATGCAAGCGTCATGGATATACTTATACGAGGCTTGATGGACAAACACCAGTCTTTGAAAGACAGAAAATTGTTGATGGCTTTAATAGTAAATACTCTTCTGATTTTATTTTTTTGTTAAGTTCCAAAGCTGGTGGTGTGGGACTTAACCTCATTGGAGGATCTCACTTAATTCTCTATGACATTGATTGGAATCCAGCCACTGATATCCAGGTATGACTATTTGTGCATTAGAGAAACAATATAGAATGCAAACTGGGGATCCTGTTCCTGCTGGGGATTATGAGGTATGAAGCCAATGGTGATAACTGCTGCATGGTAGGCCTTACTTTCTTTTAGGCACTCTGCTAAATGCCTTACATCTATTTAATCTTCACCAGAGTCCTGCAAGTGTGGATATTATTAGCCCTAGTTTACAGATAAAGAGATGGAAGCTTGTTCTGAGCCACATAGCTTATGAGAGGCAGGGCCAGGATTCAGACCCAAACCTGTGTATCTCTTGTCTGTACTTCACTGCACAGTTGGGCCTTTGGGATGCCCATGACTACTAGGGAAAGACAGTAATGTGTTGTAGATGCTATTATCAGTGTTTGTGCAGGGTATAGTAAAGATATTAAGCTAGCTTATGTAGGAAAATATTTTAGAAGGAGCTTTTGGTTTTCTTTAGAATACAGTCCATCGGCATGTACCTTCAGATTTCTACCTATGGATTTGCACCTCATTTGGTATCTGTGTTGGGGAACCCGAAGACAACCTTCAGGATCAGTGATTACTAGAAAGACTCATAGAACCAAGAAAAACAGCTATCCTCATAGTTATTGTTTATTACAGTGAAAGGATACAGTCTAAAATCAGTAAAGGTAAAAGGCACATGGGGATTTCAGGACACACGAGGCACAAGCTTCCAGTTGTCCTCATCCACTGACATTGTATGGATAATACTTAATTCTGCCAGCATCCACGAGTGACAACACCTTTTGAAGTACTGCCATGCAGAGAATTTCGCTCAAGTCTTGGTGTCCAGAGATTTTGTTGGAGGTTGGAGTACCAGTGTGACTGACTAAGTTGCTCAGTCTCACCTCCATAGGTCAGATTGTCCCAAGGTCCCCACCTCAGTCACATTGTTAGCAGAAACTATCTTCTGTGGCCCAAGGCCTCAGCTAAACTAAGGTGCTCTTATCAGGCAGGATATCACAGGGGCTTAGAGTTTATCCCCAGGAGCTGGTGGAAGGTGAGACTTGTCTTTAGAGTGTGTGGGGTTTGAACACTAGCTCTCTACACTATCACTAATAAATTGTGAAACCACAGGAATCTACCTATAGCCTGAATTGATTAGGTATCCTAGGGATTCCTTAAGATTAAGTCAGTAACTACTTGGACTGGGAAGAAACCCTCCACGTCCACGCTGTACTTGGTTCTTTGCATTCTTGCTGTCCAAACTTGCTGTCCTAGTCTTTGATGCAGATAGATGCTTTCACTGTTGTGTGAGACACCCTGCAACTATTTTACAGTAGGACAGTGTGTGTTTACCCATCCCTTTCTTTATCCCAGGAGAAAAATGTGAGGTGGGGAATGGTTGGGTATGCTGGGCTTTGTTTTCTGAAGCTTTAAGTAAGATCTAGATTTCCTAATCTTAGGTGTCTCAATACATATTGCTTATGTGAATAGGGTTATTGGTTCCTACTGTACTCTCTGAATTCTCATTTATTTTCTACAGGCGATGTCTAGAGTATGGAGAGATGGTCAGAAACATCCTGTACATATTTACAGACTCCTAACCACAGGTAATAACCCTTCAGTGTGGAAAAAAAATGTAGTCTCTTTGAATAATCAAACAAAAATTTGTGCTTTGTGCTTTGAGATCAGGAATATTGTTATTTATTAACTAGTGTGCTAACATGTTTTACCCTACAAAAATAACAGACTTAAAGATCTGAAGTAAATAGAATCAATGTTTTCTCTTTAGGTACAATAGAAGAAAAGATTTATCAAAGACAGATCAGTAAGCAGGATCTTTCTGGGGCAGTCGTAGACCTAACCAAGACATCTGAACATATCCAGTTTTCAGTAGAGGAGCTAAAAAATTTGTTCACCTTACATGAAAGTTCACATTGTGTTACTCATGACCTGCTTGACTGTGAATGTACAGGAGACAAAGATGGCACAGGTTAGTTGTATTTTAATTGTGTTATGATGGTGAAGTTAATTTCTTTCTCTTTGGCATTTGAAAACATTTAAATACAGAGTAACTAAAATATTTACCATTGGCATTTGTTAGTTTTCTTTTTTTCCTCATGTCATAGGGTACTTGTCAGATGGGTATTTTTTTTTTTTAAAGATTTTATTTATTTGAAAAAAAAATTATTTATTTATTTGAGAGAGACAGAAAGCATGGGCGGTGGGGAGAGTCCGAGGAGGAGCAGACTCCCTGCTGAGCTTGGAGCCTGATGTGGGACTTGATCCTCTGACTCCAAGATCATAACCTGAACTGAAGGCTGTTGCTTATCCACCTGAACCACCCAGGCAACCTACTGCCAGATGGGTATTTGAGAAAATATTAAGTAGAACCTTATTATTTATCTCAATTTAGCTGCTTCTCAATTAGTTGTAAACAATTTAACTTGTTTAGGAGAATCTTTCAAAACCTGGTATAATGACTTTGGAATTAACAAAAATGTTTTTAATCCTTATTTCTCTTTCACCTGACAAAATCCTACTGTGTGTTAATTTTGTGTAGAACTCATTCGTAATGGGGTCATCCTTTCTGAGGCAGTTAGCATGGAACTTCTCATTACTTGAGAAACTCCTAGTGCTGCTCAAGTGAGGCTGAGATCACCAACCCTCCAGAGTTGACACAGTTCGGATAGGAACTGGATCGGGAGTAGGACTTGAGCAAGTAGTGACTAGTACCTGAAAGTCACTTGGTAAATTGCATCGAAAAGGTTTAAGAAGGGGGCGCCTGAGTGGCTCAGTGGGTTAACCATCTGTCTTCGGCTCAGATCATGATCCTATGGTCCTGGGATCGAGCTCTGTGGCAGGTTTCCTGCTCAGCAGGGGGTCCGCTTCTCCTTTGCTCATGCTTTCTCTCTTTGTCTCTCTCAGATAAATAAATAAAATCTTAAAAGAAAAATGGCTTAAGAAGGTAGACTGAGGTGAAAGAATATTTTATATAAGTCAACATTTGATTCATATGCTTTTTCTATTTTAATCTCTGCTCTTATTTTCTTTTCATTTTCCTTGTATTTACTCTAATGTCCTTTTTCTTATTGTTCAACTTGAGTGCTTAGTTTGATGATTTTCAGTCTTCTTTTCTACAATGGGTATTTAAGGCTGTACATTTTCCTCTAAGTTGAATCTCATTACTCTGATATGCAGTTCTAAGTGTTTTCTATTTTCCATTATGATCTCTTCTTTGACTCATGCATTACTTAAAAGTATGTTTTAAATGTGTTTTAGTTTTTGTTATTGTGTTCTAGCTACTGCAGAGTAGTCAGAAATATGGTAACTATAGAGACATGGTATGTGGTCAGTTTGTAAATGTTTCTTTCTTTCTTTTTTTTTTTTTTAAAGATTTTATTTATTTTAGAGAGGGAGAGAGAGAGAATGTGTGAGGGGGCAAGAAGGGGCGGGGTAGAAGTAGAGAGAGAATCTCAAGCAGACTCCACACTGAGTGAGGAGCCCTCACGACTCTGAGATCATGACCTAAGCTGAAATCTAGAGTGAGATGTTTAACTAACTGACTGAACCACCCAGGCACCGCATAAATGTTTCTTTTGTGCATGAAAACCATGTGTATTCTCTCAATTACTTAGATTAGAGTTATGCCATATTAGTCAAATTTTCTGATGCCAAAGAAATTTTTTCTTATTTTACAGATTTAAAAATTTACAATTTTAGCTTATAAATTGCTAATGTATTTAGTGGTTCAACTGTTTATAAAATGTATATGGTAAGAAACCTTCTACATTACTCTCATCTAATTTCTAGCCCTTTTATCCAATAACCATTATTAGTTTTTTGTGTATCCTTCTAGATATGTTTTTATGCTCATGCAAGGAACTCTAAATATATATTCTTACCCACTTTTCCCACCAGTAAAGGGTAGCATAGGGAATAGGTATAGTTCTGTAGCTTTTTAACTTAATAGTATATCTTGAGATCTTTCTATATCATTATAGAAAATTTCCTCATTCTTTTTTTTCCTATATAATCCTTCATTGTATTTATATACTATAATTCATTTACCTGTCCCCCACAGGTATAATTAGGTATAATTATAGGTATAATTAGGTATACTAATTAAGTTCTTTCCAGTCAGCATATATCTTTATTCATACATCTTTTTCCATATGTTTAAGTATATCTGTAAGGTAAATTAACAGTGTTGTTGGGTCACAGAATGTGTATATTTGTAATTTTAACAGATAGTGCCAAAATGCCCTCCACTGGGGGTTGTATCCTTTATTTATTTAATTTCTTTTGTATCAAATTTTTATTTACATTCTAGTTAGTTAACATATAGGGTAATACTGGTTTCAGGAGTAGAATTTAGTGATTCATTACTTACATACAATACCCAGGGTGCCCTCCATTGGGGGTTGTATCCTTTATACCCCACCAACAATAGACTAAAATGACTATTTCTCCACAGCTTTGTCAGTTGAGTACATTATCAAATGTTTGAATTTTTCTATCTGATGGTAAAAAAATAATGCATTGGTCTAGCTTTAATTTGCTTTCCTCTTACTATGAGTGAAGTTGAGCATTTTTTCTTAAATTTAAGAGCCTTCCTTTATATGAACCATCTGTTCATATCATTTGCCCATTTTTCTATTAATAACCGAACTTGGTTTTAGATGTATTTGTAATTGAAAGAAATATGTTAAAATCTTACAGTATAACAGTGGATCTGTCAAAATTTCTTGCTAATCTATCAACATTTGCTCTGTATATTTTGTATCTTCTTTGTGAATTTTTTAAATTTTGGTTTATTTGATTAATAGGTAGTGATTTCTTTATCCTTAATACCTTTTGCTTTCATTTATCCAAGTTTGTATATTATACTGGCTTTCTTTATGGTATTTATCTGGTGTATCTTTTCCCCTTCTTTTGTCTTAAGTATGTCTGTGTCCTTATGTTTTAGTTATTTTTCTTGTTAATAGCATAAAGATGGACTTTCTTTTTTCCAGTCTCATGTTTCAACTAGAACATTTAGTCTGTTTACATTTATTATAATTAATGACATATTTTGATTCACTTCTGTCTTTTTGTGTTGTTTTTTTCCAGCAAAGGCCTACTAGTGGTTCACTCTCAATCTTTGATTTTTCAAAGTGTATTTGCTTTTTTCTCTCTCTCAAATGCTGTCTTTGCTAGGTGTACAATTCTAGTCAGTGGGGTTTTTTGTTTTTGCCTTTGTTTTATTAGTACTTTGAAGGTATTATCCTACTCTCTTCTAGAGTCTTAAAGTAATGTTGTCATCTCTTATGACCTCAATGATTTTGTACATTGACAGGATTTAGATATTAAGGAAAGACAGTTTTTTAAAGTGTGATAAAATTTAAAAAGAAGTCTTTATCTTTTAGAAATGCAAAGTGAAATATTTATAGTTGATATATACTACATATTTATTTCATAATAATAATATGGAAGTAGAGAAAGCAGAGTTTAAATAAAACAAAATTGGCTATTAGTTGGTAGTTCCTGAAGGTCGGGTACATACATTTCTATCTTGTTAACTTTTATATTTGAAATTTCCCATGAGTAAAAAGTTTCAAAAAAAAAACCTTTCAAGAGCTTCCATTGCTCTTAAGACTAAGACTAAAATCTTTAAAGTGGTTAGTTAGGGTGGGGTTAAGTGCTATAATAGGAAACTCAAAAAGCACAGTGGCCTACCACAGTAGAAGTATATTTCTCATGTAGCAGGGCGCATAATAGTAACGTAGGGCACAACTTTCTCTAAGGTGATTTGGTGATCCAGGCTTCCTCCTCTTTGGGTTCTACCATCCTACCATCCCCATAGGCCTTAGAGTTCCCTGCTGGGATCCCTGCACCTTGCTGCCAGCAGGTAAGAGAAGAGAAAAGGTAGAAAACCACATGGTGTGGGGGATTTTTCTAGGCCAGACCTAGAAGTGACACAGAGCATGTCTAGCCACATTCCATAAGCCAGACTCAGTGGTTGCATCTAACTGTAGGGGAGACTGGGAAATGTGGCTAAGTGCCCTGGAGGAAAGAGATATGGATTATTGAATAACTACTAGCTTCTGCCATTCTTGATTTGCTCACAGTGTTTTGCATTATCCAGCCCTTGAACACACACCTCACCCTTTACTATTGAGCTTCATCTATGCTCTCTGGGCTCTAGTTGCATTGGGCTCCTGTCAGTTCCTCGACCGTAGCCTTTGCAGGTCCTTCTCCTGGAATGCTTTACCTCCTTTCCCCATCTGGTTCTTGCCTTCTAATCTTTCATATATTAATAAAACAAGTCAGTTTTTCTGATATGTGCTGAGTTCCCCGTATTTTAATTCCATACCCTTACCACTGTTTGTAATTCAATTCCACAGTCCCTTGTCTTCAATTTTGAAATCTAGAAAGACCAAAAGTTGTTCTTTTCTTCATAAATTTGCAACAGATTTATTTGGTGGCAAAAACCTTACCTAAATTGATGGGAATTTATCAGTAGTCATTAACCCATTTCATGACTATTCATATGACTTGCTGCAGAACATTAATGAGTTTGATTATGGGGTGCCGTCCCACATTATTCTAATTATATTCTGAATTGAGAAACATAGCCGGCCCCAAAGGTTTTAGATAAGGGATTGTGGACCTGCAGTACATCTGTTTGGATGATTATTTGTTTAATGAATCTCTCACTAGATCACAAGTTCCTTAAAGTCAGAGACCAAAATGTAATAAATTATATAAACTCATTATGTGATAAAATAAGAAAGTATTGTTTATAGTAGAGTATTGATTGACCTAAGGATTTTCTCATTGTTTTACTTACCACAGGTGATTCACTGGAAAAATTCCCCACCTCTAGAAATTGTCAGCTTGGTCCACATCAGAAGCCCAACTCTCTGAAACCTCTCTCGATGTCACAGCTGAAACAATGGAAACATTTTTCTGGAGATCATTTAAATCTTGCAGATCCTTTTCTTGAAAGAATAAGAGAAAATGTCTCCTTCTTTTTTCAGAATATAACCAATCAAAGTACTGCTATATAAGGAAAGATTACTTCATGACCTTCCCTTGCTCCCCTCTTTAAAAAAGTTAACATAGTAATTAAATATAATTTTTGAAAACTAGTAGAATTATTTAAATTATAATATGTTTTGTTGCAAAATGTATCATAGTTTTGATACAGCCTAAACTTGAGTTGTTTAATTTTTTTGTATGTGTTCTTCAATGTTGAAACATTAAAAACATAATTCTGTCATCATGTAATTCTTCATTAGTATTCCATAATTAATGCACTTTTATTAAATGCCCATTAAGGAATTTTCATAAGGAATATAAAAAGGTAAAATACCTAGTCCCTGTCTTTGGGAAATCCAATCTACTTAGGAATATTAGACATAGATGTGTGAGATCAGTTTCAACTAAAGCTCAAGGGAGAAAGAGATCAGACTAGCAGAGGCTGAGTGTAAGAGTGGCTGCAGGGCAGTTTGACTGAGAATGGTCAGCAGGTTGGGGCAGGAGATGAAGGACATGCTTCAGAACACTAGTTCGTAATCTGAAACCTCAGACTCATGGGGACTGACAGGCAGTCCGTAAAGCTGTGTCCAACAGACATCGTTTGCACTCTGAATAGGGAATGTTTGGGCTACCATCATGTCAACAGTTGTCTGTAGTGATTTTTGACATAAAAAGGAAGTTTTAATGTACAAAATGAGCTTTAGAAAGCTGAAGTCTACAAAGACAAGTTACTCAGTCTCCAATTGGAGCTTCTGTAATCAGCTTCTGCTTCCATTTGGGAAATTTCTTTTAGACTGAATATGAATGAATGAACGAATGAATGAAGACTCAATTATATATCAGCAAATCTGAATTCTTCAGTTTTCTAGCACCATACCTGGGCAGTTACACATCTAGGATTCATGAGGCAGTCTGGGACCAAAGTGTCAGTGAGGAAGTACTCAACTAATGATAAGCAAAAATGGTGTTCCTTGGCCCTATGTATAGGCCTTACCTATGGGGCTTTACAAATAAAACTTCTTTCAATATCTATGATATTATTCTCAGGTGTGAAATCCTTAAAAAAATATGCTAGGGACTAGTAGCTTTATTGTTTATCTTAAATTGTAGTGGATGATTGAGGGTGCTCTTTGGATTTCCAGATTATTTATTTCCCTAGCTATTTGCCACTTCTCCTAGCCAAATCCCTGCCTAAGTATAGCCCTGAGCTGAAAAGAGCTGCCCCACTTGAGGTGATGCTCCCTCCCTGGAGCAGCTGAATCCAGTGATTTGTTGACGTAGGATGGAAAGGCCCAGCTCCAGAGCTCTTCAACTGAGGCCTTTGCTCTCGTTTCATTGTGGTGCAGCTGCCCTCCCTGATTAGTCGTGCTTCCCTCACTCCCTCAAAGGTGTTCTTCCGAAGAGCACTTCCTAATAAATTCCTTGCAAGAAGGTCTGCCTCCACATGTTTTCCAGGGAAGCTGACCCAAGACACTATCCCTGGAGTATCACTGGAGAAAAGCATTTTAATAATTATAGTTGACAGCATTCAATTGTAAATACTTGTGGGCCAAAAAATCGTTTAATTAGATCAACTAATAACATGAAAGTTTAAAAAATCATATAAGTTTTGCTTCATACCCCATTTAAAAAATAAGACATGAAAGCAGAAAGAATTACCACTCGTATATTTACAGAGTTGTGCAATCATCATCACTATCCGTTTCTAGAAGAGAGTTCTCTTCTTCATGTCTTCCTTTCCTTCTTCCTGGTCATTGTCAACCCAAAGCCACTGGCCCCCCTCCCCCAGCCCTCAAGGCCTCTATCCCAATGACTTCCAAAATGATAAATGCAGTGAACTCTTCAGTCTTTATCTTGGCTTTTTATCATATTAGATATTGGTGAACACTTCCTTATTGAATCTCTTGCCTTCTTTAATTTTGATTAAATGGGTTATATTCATTTGTCATTCTACAAGTATTTATTGAGTAGCTAGCACATCTCAGGCATTGTCCTACAGGTTGTATGTACGACAATAAATAAAACAGGCAGTGTCTGCCCTGGCGCTTTAATTCTAGCACACACAGAGCAATACACGTGTAATATAGCACATGATGAGAAGTGCTGTGAAGAAGAATAAGTAGAACAAGGGAGAGATATTAAAGTGAGTCTGTGATTGCTATTTGTATGGGTTCCATTTATGCAGAGACCTGAAAAAAGTGAGGGGTTGAGAACCATGACATTCTCTTGGAAAAATGTTCCAGACAGAAGGAGCTTCAGGTGCAAAGGCCTTGAGACAGATAGAGTGTGTGATATGTTAGAGAAGCTGCCAGAGAGGCTGTTGTGGAGACATTAAGAAGAATAGTAATAAATGAGATCAAAGAGATGGTGGGGCAATTCAAATGTTAGAGGGCACTGAAGATGGCCTTGGGAGCTCTAGCTTTGATTCTGAGGGAGATGGAAAAACCACCACTGGGATTTCAGCTGAGGAAAGACATATCTGAATTGCTGTGGTGGAACAAACTGGTAGAGCACGGGTGGGAGCAAGGATATGAGTTAGTTATTGTATGAGTTATTATATGAGATTATTGGGATAATCTTGTTAAGAGGTGGTGGTGATTTAGACCAGGTGGTAGCAGTGAAGTGTGAAGGGATGGTTGCGTTCTCGATAGTTTTGAAGGCAGAGCCAACAAGATTTCTGAGTGGACTGTATATGAAAAGGTATAAGAAAAAACAGAGAAATCAAGAGTGACTCCCAAGATTTTTGGCCTGAGCCAAAGGAGGAATTGGTATTGCCAGTTAGTGTGCTGGGAAGACTGAGAAAAAAGGTTTATAGGGGAAGATCTGAGGTTCAGTGTTGGTTATGTCACATTTGATGGGGAGAGATGCCAGATAAGCCGCTCCATAAAAGAAATGGGTTCAGAAGCATTGGTTAAAGCTAGTGATAAATTTGGGATTTTGTCAATATACAGATGGTGTTTAATGAAGTCATGAGACTGGATGATACTACTTAGGTAGTAAGTATAGATAGAAAATAGATAAAGCAACTAAATATTGTAGGGGTGCATGATAGCTAACATTTATTCGGTGCTTGTTGCTGTGTTCTAAATGCGAAGAGCTTTGTGTACGTTAGCAACCTATGAGACACTGTTAGTATTCTGAGATGAGCTGAGTTTTCTCATCTGTTCAGTTGTATGTCCGAGGGTAGTTGTGAGACCTAAGTGAAATAAACTATGGTTGGTGAGATAGAGAAATACTATCCGGACTGCTTATATCAGAATTCCTCTTGGTCTTTATTTGGAAAAACACCTTATTAAAACCTGGATGGGAGAGAGTGAGCCTTGGGTATTGGTTGCAGTCAAACAAGTGTAATGAGGGAGAAAAATTTGGAATTTTAAAGGCAATCTGAGGGAGGTGAAGAGAAAAAAAAAATACAGAGGGAAGCTGGGACTGGACTTAAGAAAAGCTCCCAGTGACAGCACTGGAGGATATTTGAATAACAGTTGTTCTCCATGTAGTTGTTTGCTACAGAGTGCTGCAAGTAGCCCTCCCTTCATCTCTTTCCTACCATGAAATCTTGCTGAAATGTTGGGAAGAGGCAGAGTTTTGTGAACAAATCCTTGTGACGTGGGACAAAGGCAGCAAGTGTGACACAGGAGCCCAGACACTGAGAAGCACAGAGGATGGTAATTTAGGAGGGGAATTGAGGAGGACTTCGGACTTTGACAGGTCAGAGTTTGTGGGGGATTCAAACTTATTTAATTTAGGTGTTAAAGGGGCACCGCATTAACACCTGGGTTACTATATAAAGCACCTTTTCTGTGGCAGATGCTTGATTTATAAGAATTTCATTCTTGGGGCGCCTGGGTGGCTCAGTGGGTTGAAGCCTCTGCCTTCGGCTCAGGTCATGATCCCAGGTCCTGGGATGGAGCCCCGCATCGGGTTCTCTGCTCAGCAGAGAGCCTGCTTCTCTCCCTCTCTCTGCCTGCCTCTCTGCCTACTTGTGATCTGTCTGTCAAATAAGTAAATAAAATCTTTTTTTTTTAAAGATTTTATTTACTTATTTGACAGACAGATCACAAGTAGGCAGAGAGGCAGGCAGAGAGAGGGAGAGAAGCAGGCTCCCTGCTGAGCAGAGAGCCTGACGTGGGTCTCGATCCCAGGACCCTGGGACCATGACCCGAGCCGAAGGCAGAGGCTTTAACCCACTGAGCCACCCAGGCGCTCCAGTAAATAAAATCTTTAAAAAAAAAAAAAGAATTTCATTATTTTCCCCTCCTCTGTGCTCCCTGTCCATAGCGCTGTGATAGAGCACTTACACATATGGTCTGTAACTATTTACCTGGCTCCTTCTTCCGCTAGGCTGAATTCTTTGAAGACCAAGATTTATTCTACCCATCCTAGAATCACATTACCTTCTATGGTCTTTGGCACAAAACAGCTACTTTTATTTATTATTATTATTATTTTTAAAGATTTTACTTATTTGAGAGAGAGAGAGAAAGAGAACACACACACAAGCAGGGGGAGCAGCAGAGGGAGGAGAAGCAGACTCCCCTACTGAGCAAGGAACCTGATGCAGGGACTGTATCCCAGGACCCTGGAATCATGACCAGAGCTGAAGACAGATGCTTAACCGATAGAGCCACCCAGTTGCCCCTAAAACTGCTACCTTTAAATTGAATGAATGAATGAGACATTTCACTTCTTTTTCTCCCTTAACCACCACGATCAGGTTTCTTGCTCTTAGATCTCAGTTCCAAGGTGTTTATTAAGCTGAACCCGGGGCCATGCTGGACCCTGATGAAAGCCAGAGCCAGCAGTTTTTCTTGCCTGCTGGCTGCTCTAGACTTCTTTTTTTGCTTCCGTGATTTTTTTTCCCCTTCCATGATTTCTAACTGCTGCAGGAGCTGACAAAAGCTCTCTGTGCGATGGGTATGGCTTGAGTCACATATTTAATCATTTCTAATAACACAGATAAACGTTTGACACATCTTCATGTGAAAATGTTCTTGCTTTAAACGATAATATGAATACATTTTAACCATACTCTCTTTAGGACCAAATCACCACCGATGAATTAAAATGCGAGCAGCTCCGATCAGCAGAATTCAACTTGCCAACAGCCTGTTTGTCCATTTAGCAGGGCGTGTGATAATGGCACAAGTCAAAAAACCCTGCTGTTGTTCTCTGAGTGGTGCAGTCCTGGGTACGTCACTTTGCCTGGGCAATTTAATATTGTAGTATATTGGCAAGACTGAAATTCTGTGATTTGTAGCAAATAGTATATATAATCAGCAGATGGCACTGTTTCTCCGAGTTCGTCCCAAATTAAGCTATTGGGTCCTAGAGGGGTTTGTAGACGAGGCTATTCTTGTTGAAGGAAGGACTCAAAGGGATGTTATTTTCCTCTTACCTTGTACACTACAGGATTTTTTTGGTTTAGACTAGTTTCCTGTGGCATTCTTCTATAGCTAGCCTGTTGCTTCAAGCCATTACAAACTTTCATCCCTGAGATTCTTCATTGTCCACAAAATCAATACCAATTCAGAATATAACTTCACAGTTAAAAACAAAAACAAACAAACAAAAACTGTGGAAGAATAATCCTTACTGACATAGAACGATTTGTTGGAGTTTGTTACACTTACTTGAAAACCTGAAGTGTTAAGTATAATTTAATCTTTATAAAGAAATTTTTTAGATTATTAAAAATACCCATAAATCCCCTTTTGAGTACAAAGATAGAGAAAATCCAACAGAGCAGGCCAAAACAAACAACTCCTTTATTTTTATTTTTTGAGGAAATGCCAACAAAATACTGAAGACATTTTCTGAGTAGCTTTTTTTTTTTTAAAGAAAAAAAAAATATATATATCCCAAGCCAGGGGAAAGGGGCAGAGGTAGAGGGAGAATCTCAGCCAGACTCTGTGCTGAGTGTGGAGCCCAATGTGGGGCTTGATCTCACAACCCTGAGATCATGAGCTGAAATTAAGAGTCTGTTGCTTAACCAACTGAACCACCCAAGGGCCCTGGCATAGCCCTGGCATAGCTTTCTTTCTTTCTTTTCTTTTCTTTTTTTTTTTATTGCCCCCTTTTTAAAAATTTTATTAATTTTTTAATTTTTTTTATGAACATATAATGTATTTTTATCTTTGATGACGTGGATGGAACTAGAGGATATTATGCTTAGCTTTATTTCTTAAGTAAAAGTCTGGGTTGGCCATGCAGGCTGGTGTGCTAATTTTAGTCACCAAAAACCCAGGCTCCCAGCTTCTCTGCTGCTCCTCTGTCCTTACTAGGCAGCTTCCACTTTGCAGGCCAGGTGCCTAGCCTAGGCAACTTGCAACTTGCAGACTCATTCTAGCAATCCTTTCTGCACTTCAGCAGACCAGAAGGAGATAAGCCTGCCTTTGCCTAAGGGCCTAGCCTTGAAATTGCATGCTCACTTTTACTTCCATCCCATTGGCTAGAACTAGTCATATGCCAAGGTGGAGCTATTCCTGACAAATGTACCAATGAGATAAGTCAGTCCTTCCCCCAAGGGCTCTGGTGAGTAAAGGGGCAGAGGGAGGCCAGGGGTTACATCAACTGGGGCTCTCTTCACTGGAATGATGGGGAAGAAGCACAGCCCCCTAATCATGGGTAGTCTGCACAATCTTAATGAACATCAACAGATGTAGAGCCATTCGGTAAGTAACTAGGGAGGGTGGGAAATGTGGTATCCAATAAACTGTGGAAAAGTAATTTATTAGAGGACTTTGTAAAAAAAAAAAAAAGGCTGACGTACATATAAGCTAGGTTTTTTTCTTTTCAGGCATTGTTGAATTTTCAAGTTTTTCAAGTTTTGGACAGAGTGTGATTATTTATATGATGGCTATTTAATCTGTCATAACGAGAACAGCAGTAATCGTAATAGCCTGTGGCTTGTACCAGCACTTGGAAATGTTAAGGACTATTTTCTACTGTTAGCAATAACCATTGCAGTAGGTTGTCACATTAACCCTTATCTTCTGAATCTTGTTCATATTTTAAAATTCAATCACTGATTGAGCAGACACTGCTAGCTTTATTATATGAAACCAGTTTCTTTCATCTTTTTCCCTTTACCCACTCAGATCCTCTACTGTAGGGGAAAACCATTAAGGAGAAGCTTCGTGTTTTCTTCATAAAGCCTCATTAAACATAATGGGAGATGTAGCCATCTTTTCCTCCTGGATTGGCTTTGGAGAGAGCGCCGAATCCTAACCACTAGACAACCAGGGAGGTTTGGATTGGCTTTGGAAATCAGTCTCTAATTCAGGGACTAGCAAAAAACGTCGCATGAAGTCTGCTGTGGGTGCCATGTTTTTCTTTCTTCCTGACCTTTATGCTCTCTTCTACTCAGAGACAAAGTTAGGTTAAGATAGCTCACAGGGACACCAGGGTCCATAGGCTGTGAGGAGGGGCCCAGGGCACTGGCATTTCAGCTAGACTAAGGGACTTTGCTCATCCCACAGAGCAGCCCCTCTTGTGCTCCCTCTCATAGTTGATGAGAAGCCTATGGAGATGAGATTAGGGAAAGAAGGATGAGTGGGCAAGTCTAAGAAACCAAGAAAGAGGTGATGTGTGGGGCCAAAGCTCCTGTTTAGATTCCATTCTGTGGGCTAATTTATAAGAGCAGACTCTGGGCCTCTCTAAACTTGACTCAAGGCTATAGTGCCAGGTGGTGTCTGTGGAAGCCCCTGTGACAATACCCAGGGTGATGGAGACATTGTAGTTAACACTGGGGCATCCATTTTTAATAATTTGGTAATTTAGCTCTTATCACCAAAGGAAAAAAAAATTACTACCTTTTCCTTCTAAATCTTATCATTCTTCCTGAGAATAGAAGTCAAAGTCCTGGGCGCCTGGGTGTCTCAGTCGTTTAAGCGTCTGCCTTCAGCTCAGGTCATGATCCTGGGTCCTGAGATTGAGTCCCGCCTCGGGCTCCCTGCTCAACGGAGAGCCTGCTTCTCCCTCTCCCTCTGCCTGGCATTCTGCCTACTGTGTTCTCCTAGTTCTCTGTCAAATAAATAAATAAAATCTTTAAAATAGAAAAAGTCAAAGTCCTAACAATGGCCTACAGTCTGACATATTCTGGCGCCATTACCTTTATGACCTCATCTCTCCCTCACAAACTACACTTCATTCCTACAGTGCCCCTTGCTGTTCCTTGAATGCTAAGCATGCTTCTGTCCTGGTGCCATGGGGTCTAGCCTATAAATTGCCAGCAACTGGATAGGAACTTGAAGGAAGGAGTGGCCAATGGTATCTAACATTTTCTAGGAAACAAGGGGAAATGTGGGATAGGAAGAAGCCATTTGATGAGTTCCAAGACTTACTTTGTAAGGAAGGTGCTGGAAGAATTGCTTCCAGATTGCCATATTGTTACTGGAGACAAAATTCATAGGTGTGGTTATACTCTTCAAAGATAATTAAGAAAGCACTATATGATTGAGAGGTTTGGCCAGATGCCAAAGAACACTGATGTTCATCTGTTTCCATACACTAGGACCTACTACTAATTGTGGAGAACTAGAACCTTAAAAAACATACTGAGCAATCAAGAAGACTCTGTTGCCTGTGTGCTGGGATGGGACTGAAATAAATAGCCAGAGTTTTCTACCACTTGCTATGGATTCATGACCCGTAATAAAATTCTCTAGTCTAATGAGGTTAGTTTGAGAAGCAAACCCTGTTAATCCTCTCCCTAGTCCTAGAACTCACTCACCTTCATATTTAGTTTCCACGCAGTAAGCTAATCTCCAAAGTGTGGAAAAGCCTTTGGAGATCCCTGGTTAGAAAGTATTTGCAGGGGTACCTGGGTGGCTCATTTGGTTAAGTGTTGACTCTTGATTTCAGCTCAGGTCACGGTCTCATGGGTGGTGAGATGGGAGTCCTGAGTTGGGCTCTGTGCCCAGCCGGCAGTCTGCTTGAGAGCTTCTCTTTCCTTCTTCCTTTGCCCCTCCTCCATCTGCTCGCTAGCTCTCTCTTAAATAAATAAATAAAATCTTAGAAAAAAAAGAAAGTATTTACAGATATAAGAATAATTTGACATTTGATGAGACAGTGACTCCAGAATGTTACTATTCAAATAGAAAGAAAGGGAGAAATAATGAGAATCTAATCATAGGAGAACGTTTTAAAGATACCCACGTGTGACTTATTGAAACTTATTGATTCTCTCTGTAGCAGAGTAAACCTTCTTTGGCATTTCTTGTCTTCCCTAGCTCCTGAATCCACAAAACGTTAGCAGCATGGCTAGACAAGAATTCATATCATCCTGCCTTGTGCTGCACAGAAGCTCCTCAGTGAGATATCCAATGAATCAGTTCCAGTCAGTGTTAAGCAAAGAGACTCAATGGCTTTGGTTACTGTCTTGGCCTAGACTAGAGACCATTTCCACTAATTGCACTGGGGAACAACTCTTATGGTTACACTCCTCCATGTATATATTTAATAGTGTCATCTGAGAGAAACAAATAGACAGCTTCTTTTATTTTTCTCTGAAGCTCCACAAAGGAAGGGAATTTCAGAGCTTAGAGAGAAATCACATGTAATTGCTTCTTATGAGAACTATTGCCATGGAAACACCACTTCTGTCATCCATTGGAAAGAAAGTTGTTGTCATGTGTTAGGGGGACATTCAGAGGGCTGGTATAATTCTGAGCTTATGAAGGAATTCGCTTTTTAAAAATAATGCTTGCAATACATTTGTGCCTATCCCAAGGGATCCAGAGCCTTAATATTAATTGGGCAAATGTGAAGTCAGTATTATTGTAATGTGACTGTCAGAGCTCTGGCTTGAGAATCAGCAATCTAGAAATTCTAGTCAGATGCTCCTATTGATTTGGCTTCTGGTGGTATGGAAGTCACTTAATTTTGCACTTTCTGGTAATAATAATAATGAATCATTTATTGATTATTATGGGTCAGACATTTTACTAAATGCTCTATATGATGATTTCATTTATTCCTCTTGACAATCCTAAGACAAATATATTATCCCCATTGCGGGTGGGGGACATAGTCCTACAAAAGTTAAATACTTCCCAAGAGCACAGTGCTGGTTAGTGGTGGAAACTGGATCTAATCCCAGGTCAGTGTGGCCTTAGAACTCACTTGTATGCACCAGCCTTAAACGTGTAAGCTAAATGAAAATTTAAGGAATATTGTGTAGTAGTAATGAGTGTGATGGACTATGGGCCTCCACGTTTCATGCCAGGATTAAGATACATTTATCGGAAAAATCTCAAAAAGCAAGAATTTGGGGTATTATGAGAGAAAAAAAACGAAACAAGATGAAACCAGAGGGGGAGACAAACCATAAGAGACTCTTAATGTCAGGAAATAGACTGGGGGTTGCTGGAGTGGTGGGGGGCGAGGGGACTGTGAGAATGAAGGGAGGGTGACTGGGTAATAGACATTGGGGAGTTTATGTGCTATGGTGAGCATTGTGAATTGTGTAAGACTGATGGATCACAGACCTGTACCTCTGAAACAAAAAGTACATTATATGTTAATAAAAAAAAACTAAAAATAATAATTAAAAAGAAAAATGCAAATAGGAATGGAAGACAAAGAAAAAGATTACACCTATTTCTAAGAGTAACGGCTACCTATCATAGATTTTTAAAAAGTATTGTTATGGAGGATATCCATGATGAGATTTGTTATTTGATCCAGTCATTTGTCCTTAAAGCATTTGGTAGTCAAGATATACCTATAGATGAGCTGGGAATGAACCAAAGGGGAAAATGTCATTCTGTGAGCGTGACCTGCTGGTGGCAGCAACAGATCACAGCAGTTGTCCCTTATTGGGATTGGAATTCCAGGCACGTCTTAGAGCACAGAGCTTCCTGTTTTTATAAGATTTCAAATCACAGGCTGCTGTTATGATAGCTATAAAATTGGCAAATCATTCCAGCTATCACTATGACTGACAGGATTATTTTCCAGAACATTTTGAATTACCAGAGTTCCTCCCCCACCCACCCCAAGGGTTAGAAGGATGTAGGTAAAAGAGGTAAAAAAATGGGTGGGTATTCAATTATCAATTAAATGAGAAGTGAGCAGGCCTTTTAAAAACTGATGGACTAGACCACTGAAATGAGTAACACTACCTTAGTTATTAACTTACAATTTTTTTTGTAAGATGAAGATAGGTTTCATAAACTGACTTTTGCACAGGATGATAGGTTTGTTGTTTTATGGAGAATGTGTTGAGAGACCTCCAAGAACGATTTTTCAGTTTTCCTCCATAAACATTATTTAGGAATTTTTTCACTTTCGGAAGGCTTTGAAAACATGGAAACGTTAATGTTTGTTCCATAAGTACTAGAAGACAAATGAATGTTTTGGTTTTTCTATTGATGCCTGAAGAAGTGTTCATAAAGAGAAACTGGAAAATTTGCAGTTTCTAAGCCTTAATGAAGGCCAGCCTCAGGTCAGCAATAGGAGCTGTCTCCCGTCAATGTCTTTGGATGCCCAGGTGTAGAAGATTCACGTGGTCAGACGGTGAAACTTTGACCTGGGTGTTGCTTCCTTGCTGGGTGACTTTGTCCTGTAAGCTTCCCTATCTCTGAGCCTGGTTTGTTTCTTTCTTTCTTTCTTTCTTTCTTTCTTTCTTTCTTTCTTTCTTTCTTTTTTTCTTTCTTTCTTCTCTCTTTCTTTCTTTCTTTCTTTCAGATTTTATTCATTTATTTGACAGACAGAGATCACAAGTAGGCAGAGAGGCAGGCAGAGAGAGAGAGGAGGAAGCAGGGGTTCCTCCCAGGGTCCTCCCAGGGAGCTCGAACCCAGGACCCTGAGATCATGACCTGAGCAGAAGGCAGAGGCTTTAACTTACTGAGCCACCCAGGCACCCCTGAACCTGGTTTCTGATTGTGGTGCTGCTGGGGAAGAAGGCTAGAATAGAGCTACTTTTTTATTTGTACTGAGTCAGCAGACCACATTTAGGCTCCTCTGATGAGAGAAACAAACACGGAGGCTTAGAGGCTTAGAGGACGTTGAGTACCTTGTAGGCAAAAAGAATCTGGTTGAACTGGATCTGGATGGAGGCATTTGACAGGAAAAATGTGATCGACTTGGCATTTCATGTTAAGCCTTCAATCATTCCTATATCCTGACGAGTTGATGGCACCAGGCAAGTGCTCAACACATATGAAAGAAATGAAGAGATGAATGAGTAAGGCAAATAATAGAATATAAGAGAACTTTCATTTCTTCTGTAAGGTGCTCTATGTCTTCTTAATCATTCATTCATTCATTTTTCCATACATGCTTTGAAAACTTATGATAGTCTAGGTTTTTTGTTGAACACCTAGATTCAGAGATGCTTATTTTCATTTCTGCAGTTTCTGCCATATCTAATTTTGGTGTGAGGAATGAGTGTAGAATCTAAGTTTTAGAAAATAGATGGCCAGTTGGTACAACACTTAATCCATTTTTTTTTCCTCCGTTGATGTGTGATGTCACCCATATCCTGTAGGTTTATTTCTGGACTTCTTATGTTTTCTTTTTAATTACTATGTATTTACAAAGTTTATTGGTAGTTAGAAGATCAAATTTCCCTATAGTACTCTTCTTTCTCAATATTTCACTGGTTATTCTATATCAATTATTTTTTGGGTGAACTAAAATTATCTTGCTAATTGATTTTGGAGAAAGAATGATATCTTTACAGTATTCGTTCAGGAATATGGGCTTTCTCTCTAGATATTCATGTCTTCTTTTATGTTCCTAGGAAGGGTGTTGTTTTGTTTATATGGGAGAAAACACTGAACATTGCTGACTCCCTTAGCAGTTCATATCTCTCCTCAGTCCTCACTCCTTAGAGATGCCTTCTTAACCTTGCTCTTGAAGTAGCATCTTCTCCTCCCTCCATAACTCTTTATTTTGCTTTTATTTTCTTTATAGCACTTACTCTCTGATGTAAATATTTATTTTACATTGTATATGATCTTTCTCTACTGGTAGAATGTACCAGAATTGTGTGGGAGGAGACTGGATATCCTATTCACTGTTGTATCTTCAGCTCGCAACACTGCCTGGCACATTCTAGTGTGAATGTTTGTTGGCCAGATTGTATCTACTACCATCCCTTTCCAATTTTAGCATCTTGACATATTTGTTACAGATTTGTTTTTAAAGAAATAAAACAACATACATAGAGTTGAAGGCTGCTTTGTATTTATCCCCAATCCTCTCCTTCCTCTTCTCTCTTTGAGTCAAAATTCAAAGTTTTTTTTTTTTTTTTTAAGATTTTATTTATTATTTATTTGACAGAGAGAGATCACAAGTAGACAGAGAGGCAGGCAGAGAGAGAGAGAGAGAGAGAGAAGCAGGTTCCCTGTCGAGCAGAGAGCCCGATGCGGGACTCGATCCCAGGACCCTGAGATCATGACCTGAGCCGAAGGCAGCGGCCCAACCCACTGAGCCACCCAGGCGCCCCCAAAGTTTTTTTTTTAAATAAATGTTCATGTCCTTTTGCTTCATATTTATGTAATATCAACACTATATAGAAATGTTTGCTCTTATTTTATTATTTTCTATTGAAAACACTGTGTTGACGCAAGGTTACATTAGTTTCAGGTGTGTTTGCTCTTGTTTATTTCATGGAGAACTTATGTAAGAATATCAGTAAATGTATATATATGTGTGACTATGTATGCGTATGTATGTTTACAAATTGTCTTTTTTCACTCAGCGTTAGATTCTAGGGATTTACTCATGTTGACATATGTATCGCTAATTCTTTCATTTTAATACTGGTTAAATAAACGCAATTTGTTTATCTATTCTCCTACTGGTGAACTTTAAGTTTGTTGCCAGTTCTTCTGCAATTACATACATTGCTGCACTGAAAATACTAGTACCTGTTGGAAGTGGATTGGCTATACCTCTTTATCTTTATTAGGTGTTGCCAAATTTCTCTGTGGAGTCAGTGTACTCCAACAAGGTCTGAGAACTTTTCTTGCTCCATGTCCTTGACAACATTTAGTGCTGAGAGACTCTCTTAGTCTGTTCAGGCTGCCATAGCAAGGTACCATAGATTGGGTGGCCCCTAAACAACAAATTTATTTCTCACTGTTCTGGAGTCTGAGATCAAGGTGCAAGCATGGTCAGTTTCTGGTGAACATCCTCTTTGGGGTTGTGGACTACTGACTTCTCATTATATCCTCACAGGGTGGAGAGCAGAGAACTCTGGGGTCTTTTTGATAAGGGCACTGAACCCATTTACGAGGGCTACACCCTCATGACCTAATCACCTCTCAAAGGCTCCATCTCCTAACAGGAGGGTTAGAATTTCAACTTATGAATTTTGGGGGTACAAACATTCAGTCACTAGCACTGACTTTGAAGTTTCCAATGTAATAGGTTTTAACTGAAACCTTTTCTAAAATTTTTTAATTTTCCTGATTATCAATCAGGGTAGGTATATTTTCATGTGTTAAGTAGGATGTTTGGATTTCCTCTTTTATAAATTGCCTGTTCATTCATGTTGTCCATTTCCTTGTTTTTCTGTTACTGATATATAAAACTTTAAATAGGGGCACCTGGGTAATTCAGTCATTAAGCATCTGCCTTTGGCTCAGGTCATGATCCCAGGGTCCTGGGATCTAGCCCTGTATCTGGCTTCCTGCTTGGTGGAGGCCTGCTTCTCTCTCTCCCACTCCTCCTGCTTGTGTGTGTGTCTCTCTGTGAAATAAATAAGTAAACTCTTTTAAAAAAAGACTTTAAATATTTGATTTAATTTATTATTGATTATTATTGATTTAATTAACAATATATTTTTAAAAAGATTTTATTTATTTATTTGACAGAGAGAGATCACAAGTAGGCAGAGAGGCAGGCAGAGAGAGGGAAGCAAGCTCCCTGCTGAGCAGAGATCCTGATGGGGGGCTCGATCCCAGGACCCTGAGTTCATGACCTGAGCCGAAGGCAGAGGCTTTAACCCACTGAGCCACCCAGGTGTCCCAATTAATAAACAATATTAATTAGTTCAGTTAATTAGATTAATTATTAATTGTCAGTTGCATGAATTACAAATGTATCTTCTTCCAGCAATTTATACTTATATATAGTATCCTTAAATTTTAATGTAGCCAAATGCATATTTTCTTTTTGAGGATGTGATTTTTTTTGTTTGCTTGCTTATTCACTCATTTATTAAAGAGACTCCTCTTGCCCCAAAGTCATAAAGAACTTTTATAATTTCTTCTAAAAGTTTTGAGGTTTTTTTTTTTTTTTTAAGATTTTATTTATTTATTTGACAGAGATACAGGGAGAGAAGGAACACAAGCAGAGGGAGCGGGAGAGGGAGAAGCAGGCTTCCCGCCAAGCAGGGAGCCTGATTCAGGGCTTGATCCCAGGACCCTGGGATCATGACCTGAGCTGAAGACAGACATTTAACAACTGAGCCACCCATGTACCCCTAAATCTTAATTTTTTAATAATAAGCTTGGTTATCTCTTCTTGGCTGGAATAGTTTCTTCTCCCTACTCCTACTCTTGTCTCTGACCCTCTTTCTTTTCTTCCTTCTGCTTCAGTCAATCTTTGAACATCTAATAGCTCAGCCCCACCACGTGTTATAAATAATAATATAAATATAAATATAAATATAAATATAAATAATCCGACTTTACAGCTATTTAAATAGAGATTTTCTAAAAATAGCGCACAATGATCTTCATCCCCAAATCTTAGTAGTTAAAATCATGTTGTGATGTTTTATTCTTTTGAGCTGCATATTATGTAATCTTTCCGCCTAGTGTGGTCTACCTAAGTCTTTCTCAAATCTTGAGTGAAACAATGTCAGTGTTTCTGAGATACCTAACATCTCAGATGAATGTTTACTCATTTTCTCTGGACAGGAAGGTAAGTTTCTCCACCTGTAAGATGCTGTAATTTTGTTGTCTTTGACTGTTAGCCTGCTAGCTGAACACACCTGTAAAATGCCAAAGAAAAGCTTAAAATGTCTACTTTGCTTAAAGTGCTGATGGGGTAGTTTTGTGTTCTAGGAGTTTCTGTCCAGGTCAGTGTCAGTATCTTCTCTCCCCAGTAAATTAAAAAAAAAAAAAAATACAGTTTTAATGATGTTTGGAGTGTACTTTATAATGTGGATAAAATTCATGGGAACCTGGAGACAAACAAGTTCTGGCAAGATGTTTCTAGGAAAATACCAAATTCAAATTTTGGGGTGGGGGTTGTTGTGCTCTTCTGCTGGGACCCAGCTTTACTTGTCTCTACTGGGAACTTTCAGTGCTCTGATAATCAGATTGGCTCAGCTTCATTCCCTCTCAGAGAGGATTTTGGTGTCTCCCTTGGAATGAATTCCATTGGAGCCAGAACAGAATCCAATTTTCTCCTTCATGAAGCATTGCCACATTGTGTTCCTTCAGCACTGACTCAGTTGGAAATTTAGAGTTCTGTGCCATCAACCCCATTTTGAGAAGCACTGCCATGCCCTGTGGCCATGAGCAAAAATCTCAGTCAACAGAGACTTTTTATTCTGGTTCCAAGCTTGCAGAGCTGATGAACGATACCTGTGTAAAGACCTTTCATGATTCTAGGACTGGAGAGAACTCTCCCATGAATACAAAGAATGAGATTTAAATGTAACACTCATTATTCTGTCCATGGACTAGTATTCAGCATCTGTGGGTACAATTTTTTCTTTTTAAAATCATGAAATACTTTAAAACATAACAAAGTATATAGTACAACATTGTAATGGGTCTGTACATCTCATACAACTTTACACAGTCATAACATCTTGCTATGTTTGCTTAAATCTTTTTTCCTTAAGAAATAAACCTAACAAAAATGGTAAACCCTCTTTTGACCTCGTTCTTCTTCCAGAAAGAATTAATATCCTGAATTTGGTGCTGACCATCCCCGTACATATTTTTATATTTTGACCATACATGTATTTGTCCATGAGGTTTTTATAGTGTTGTTTTACAGGCTGTAAAACTGTATATAACTTTATATCAACCTAATCTTTTTACTTTACATATTTAAAAAAAGTTATGCATGCTGACACAAGTAGCACTAGTTTTTCATTTTAGTTGCTGAATAGTATTCAATTGTGTGAATATACCACAATTCGTTATTTCTCTTATTAATGAACATTTAGGTTGTTCCCTTTTTTTTTTTTTGGCTCTTATAAACAATGCTCCCAAATTTATTTTTGTCCATGTCTCTTTGTACACATAAACAAGATTTTCTGTCAAAGTGGAATCACTCAGCTATAATATATGTCCATCTTTATGGGAAAATTGCTCTGCAGAGTGGTTTTTGTCAATCTAAATGGGAGTGAAATGGTTCTTATTGTTATTTAACTTTGCATTCCTTTAACTACAAGTAGAACTGAGTATGTTATCTTATTTTTGTTGACTATTCAGACTTTTTCCTCAGAGAATTATCTACTTTAAACTTTGAATCCACTTACATTTTAAACTTAAAATTGTACTTTCTCCTTTTAACAATTTTTTTGATCTGAATTCTTATTACATAAGAATTACATATTCTGAATACTAATTACATTAGATATATGTAATTATACTTATTAATTATAAATTATATAAAAATAATAATAAACTTATTATATTAATAAATACTTATTACATAAGAATTACATATTCTGAATACTAATCTTTTGTAATGGCAAATATCTTCTTTCAAGTGACTTGTATTTTCACATTGTTACTAGTATCTTTTGGTGTACAGAGGTTTTTAAATTTAGACTTATGGTTTTATTTTGGTTTTTATTTGGTTAAAAAATTATTTCCTATCCTAAAGTCATAAATACATTTTTCTATATTTTGTGTTTTTCTTTTTACATTAAAGGATTTAATCTGCCTGAAATTTATTTTCATACATGTTGTTTAATAGGGATCTGATTTTTCTTTTCTCCTTTGTGGGTCACCATTTATTCCAGCACCATTCACTGACTAGTTAATTCTCTTCCCATGATTTTTTTAGTGTTATCTTTGACAAATATCAAGTTTTTATATTTATGTTTATGTTCCTAGGCTCTCTGTTACCTCTCATTGATATCCTTGGCTATCTGTGCACCAGTCCCATGCTGTTGTTAATCAATATAGCTTAATGTCCAAATGTGTTCTTCTTCAAAATACATTGGCTATTTTTTGGTTTTTGCATTTACATATAAATTTGAGAATTAGCTTGTGAAGTTCCAACAATAGATATTCTTGGTATTTTGCCTTTGCACTAGCTTTTCTGGATTCATTTTGGGAAACTTGCTCTCTTGGTGATAGTGGGGCTCCCCATCTATAAGCATCACATACTTCTCCATTTATTTACTCCTTCAGTAATGTTTTGTGATTTTTCTCCCGTAAAAATATTGCACATAAATTGTAGATTTAGCCCTTGGCACCAGGTAGCATTTATTGTTTGTGAAAGACATGATGTTAGAAATTACTGTTTGCTACTTGTTTTTTGCTGTTGCATAGAAAAGTAGTTGATCTGTGTCTGTTGATCTTGTATCTTAATAACTTGTTGAATTCTAATTGTTTGTAATTCTCTGGGATTATCTGTGTTGTTATATCATCCATGAGTAATGACAGTTTGGTTACTCATTTGTAACTCTTGTATCATTTTTTTTCTTGTTTTCACTGTTAGCAGGGACTTCCAGTACAACTTTGGATAGAATCAGTGATATTGGGAATCCTTTCCTTTTTCTACTTTAAAGAGAATGGAGCTAATATTTATCATTGAATAAGATATTTGCTGTAGGTGTTTGGTTGATTCCTATTCTCAGATTAGGGATATTATTTTCTATTCTTATTAATATTATTTTTAAAAAAAATGTATTTTCAGTTATAGGAAATGCATTTTCTGCAACTACTGAAAGAACCACATTACTTTCTTTGCTTTTTTTTTTTTAAGATTTTTCTTTTTATTTATTTATTTGACAGACAGAGATCACAAGTAGGCAGAGAGGCAGGCACAGAGAGAGGAGGAAGCAGGCTCCCTGCTGAGCAGAGAGCCTGATGCAGGGCTCGATCCCAGCACCCTGGGATCATGACCGGAGCTGAAGGCAGAGGCTTTAACCCACTGAGCCACCCAGGCGCCCCGCTCTGCTTTGTTAATGAGGTACATTACATTAATAAATTTTCTAATATTATACCATGTTTATTTCTCTAGAATAAATACAGTTTAGTCAAGAGGAATTTTTTATGTATTCAGATTTTAAAGATTTTATTTTTTATTTATTTTAGTGGGGCAGGGTAGAGGGGGAGGGAGAGAATCTCAAGCAGGCTTTGTGCTAAGCATGGAGCCCCATGCAGGGCTTGATCTCACCACCCTGAGATCATGACCTAAGCCAAAAACAAGAGTGTAAGTTTAACTGACTGAGCCACCCAGGCATAGGCCTATACATACTCAGATTTCAAGAAACTTTTTAAAAAATTTAAATTCAATTAGCCAACATATAGTAGTACATCGTTAGTTTTTGATATAGTGTTCAATGATTCATTAGTTGCATATAACACCTTGTGCGCTCATAATATCATATGCCCATCGCCTGGTTGCCCTACCCCTCACCCCCCTTCCCTTTCCACAGCCCTCAGTTTGTAAGAAACATTTTTTAAGACTTTTGTATTTATGTTCATAAATGGGATTAGTCTATAATTTTCCTTTGTCATATTCTTTCATTAGTTCTGGTATAATGGTTACATTAGCTTCATTAAATGAACTGTAGAATTTGTCTTATTTTTCTCTGCTCTGGACATAAGATTGAGATTTGCCTTCTTTGAGTATTTGCTAGAATTTGCCTGTGAAACTCTTAGGTTTGGTGTTGATGGCACACATGTATGTGTGTGTGTTTAAGAGGGGTAGATTTTTTAAAACATTGAAACACTTTCTTTAATGGTTATTGGTTTATTTAGGTTTAGAAAATTCCTCCTTTAGTCAGTTTTGGTAAGTAATATTTCTCTAAAATTCATTTTCAAATATATATCATTTTCAAATAATTGGCAAAAAGTTGTATATTTTTATGCTTTTTAATTATCTACTTCTTCTGTAGTTTTATCCCCTTTTTTATTCCTAGTATGTTTGCTTTTTTATTTTTTTCCTAATAAATCTTGCCACAGTCTATTTTTTTTGAAAGGTTTGTTTATTTTAGAGACAGAGAGCATGTGAGCTGGGGGAGGGGGAGAGGGAGAGTGAGAATCCTTAAGCAGACTCCCTACTGAGCATAGAGCCCAAAGTGAGGCTCTATCCCACGACCCTGAGATCATGACCTGAGCTGAAGCCAAGAGTTGGGCACCCAGCTGACTGAGCCACTCAGGGGCCCCCTGTCTATTTTATTAGTCTAAAAAAAGAAAACCACTCAATATTTGGTTTTGTTGGCTATGCTATTAACTTCTTGTTTTCGGATTCATTAATTTCGCTTCTTATTTTACTTCTTATTCTTTGTTTCTTTGGGCTTACTCTGTTCTTTGTCTAACCTTTTAAGTTGAATACTTTGTCCATTCATCTTCAGTATTTCTATTTAAGGCAAACATTTCTTCCTAAAGAAAGAAATTGCCCGAAATACCAGGCTCACCTTCTGGAGTTCCTTTTCCTGAGTCTTGGCTGTGTCAGTCTTCACAGCCTCCTTACAATCTCCAAACTGTTCAAGTAGACTTACTTTGTTGAGGTATATTGTTGAAGTCGTTGTAAATATCGCTGAGGTAATTATTGAGGTATAATCCATACACAGTAAACTGCATATATGTAAAATATATGATGAGTTTGATGAGTTTTGACATATGTATATAACCTTGAAACCAATACCAAAGTCAAAATAATAAACATATTTATCACTCCCAAAAGTTTCCTTCTGTTGCTTGGTAATCCCTCCTTCCCTACCCTCTACCTCATCCTGACTCCCCATCTTCAGGCAACCACTGATCTACCTTCACTGTAAGCTAGTTTGCATTTCTAAGAACTCTATATAAATGAAAGCATGGGCATATTTGCTTTTTCCCCCTGGATTCTTTCAGCATAATTATCTTAAGTTTTATTTCTCTTTGGCAATTATCTAGGCATGGAATAGTTGGATCCTGTGGTAGGGGTGTGTTTAAAAATATTTTGCCTTGTTCTCAGTAGGATAGTCACTTGTATTACTTAACTTATTATTATAAGAAGTAAAAGTTCCCTATATTTTTTTCCTTGTATGTTTGCAGTTTCTTTTTCTGTTTTGTTTTGTTTTTCTTTCTCTTTCTTTCTGTTTAAGTTTCTGATTCCAGTGGAATTTCTTTTGGAGTAAGGAGTGAGGTATCTAACTTATTTTTCTCTAGATGGTTAGTCACTTGTCCCAATACCATTAATCCCTTACATTTGGCAGTAATGTAAATAAATTGATACTGAAAGGATAATTTTTTTTAAATTTTATTTTTTATAAACATATATTTTTATCCCCAGGGGTACAGGTCTGTGAATCGCCAGGTTTACACACTTCACAGCACTCACCATAGCACATACCCTCCCCAATGTCCATAACCCCACCCCCCCTTCCCAACCCCCCTCCCCCCATCAACCCTCAGTTTGTTTTGTGAGATTGAGGGTAACTTATGGTTTGTCTCCCTCCCAATCCCATCTTGTTTCATTTACTCTTCTCCTACCCCCTTAACCCCCCATGTTGCATCTCCTCTCCCTCATATCAGGGAGATCATATGATAGTTGTCTTTCTCCGATTGACTTATTTCGCTAAGCATGATACCCTCTAGTTCCATCCACGTCGTCGCAAATGGCAAGATTTCATTTCTTTTGATGGCTGCATAGTATTCCATTGTGTATATATACCACATCTTCTTTATCCATTGATGGACATCTAGGTTCTTTCCATAGTTTGGCTATTGTAGACATTGCTGCTATAAACATTCCGGTGCACATGCCCCTTTGGATCACTACGTTTGTATCTTTAGGGTAAATACCCAGCAGTGCAATTGCTGGGTCATAGGGTAGTTCTATTTTCAACATTTTGAGGAACCTCCATGCTGTTTTCCAGAGTGGTTGCACCAGCTTGCATTCCCACCAACAGTGTAGGAGGGTTCCCCTTTCTCCGCATCCTCGCCAGCATCTGTCATTTCCTGACTTGTTAATTTTAGCCATTCTGACTGGTGTGAGGTGATATCTCATTATGGGTTTTTTTTTTTTTAAATTTGTCAGAGAGAGAGGGAGAGAGAGCGAGCACAGGCGGACAGAATGGCAGGCAGAGGCAGAGGGAGAAGCAGGCTCCCCGCCAAGCAAGGAGCCCGATGTGGGACTCGATCCCAGGACGCTGGGATCATGACCTGAGCCGAAGGCAGCTGCTTAACCAACTGAGCCACCCAGGCGCCCCTCATTGTGGTTTTGATTTGTATTTCCCTGATGCCGAGTGATATGGAGCACTTTTTCATGTGTCTGTTAGCCATCTGTATGTCTTCTTTGCAGAAATGTCTGTTCATGTCTTCTGCCCATTTCTTGATTGGATTATTTGTTCTTTGGGTGTTGAGTTTGCTAAGTTCTTTATAGATTTTGGACACTAGCCCTTTATCTGATATGTCGTTTGCAAATATCTTCTCCCATTCTGTCAGTTGTCTTTTGGTTTTGTTAACTGTTTCCTTTGCTGTGCAAAAGCTTTTGATCTTGATGAAATCCCAATAGTTCATTTTTGCCCTTGCTTCCTTTGCGTTTGGCGATGTTCCTAGGAAGATGTTGTTGTGGCTGAGGTTGAAGAGGTTGCTGCCTGTGTTCTCCTCAAGGATTTTGATGGATTCCTTTCTCACATTGAGGTCCTTCATCCATTTTGAGTCTATTTTTGTGTGTGGTGTAAGGAAATGATCCAATTTCATTTTTCTGCATGTGGCTGTCCAATTTTCCCAACACCATTTATTGAAGAGAAGAGGCTGTCTTTTTTCCATTGGACATTCTTTCCTGCTTTGTCGAAAATTAGTTGACCATAGAGTTGACAGTCTATTTCTGGGCTCTCTATTCTGTTCCATTGATCTATGTGTCTGTTTTTGTGCCAGTACCATGCTGTCTTGATGATGACAGCTTTGTAATAGAGCATGAAGTCCAGAATTATGATGCCACCAACTTTGGCTTTCTTTTTCAATATTCCTTTGGCTATTCGAGGTCTTTTCTGGTTCCATATAAATTTTAGGATTATTTGTTCCATTTCTTTGAAATAAATGGATGGTACTTTGATAGGAATTGCATTAAATGTGTAGAATGCTGGGGCGCCTGGGTGGCTCAGTGGGTTAAAGTCTCTGCCTTTGACTCAGGTCACGATCTCAGGGTCTTGGGATCGAGCCCCGCATTGGGCTCTCTGATTAGAGAGGAGCCTGCTTCCCTTTCTCCCTACTTGTGATCTCTCTCTCTGTTAAATAAAATAAATAAATAAAAAAATTTAAAAAAATGTGTAGAATGCTTTAGGTAGCATAGACATTTTCATAATATTTATTCTTCTAATCTAGGAGCATGGAACATTTTTCCATTTCTTTGTGTCTTCCTCAATTTCTTTCATGAGTACTTTATAGTTTTCTGTGTATAGATTCTTAGCCTCTTTGGTTAAGTTTATTCGTAGGTATCTTACAGTTTTGGGTGCAATTGTAAATGGGACTGACTCCTTAATTTCTCTTTCTTCTGGCTTGTTGTTGGTGTAGAGAAATGCAACTGATTTCTGTGCATTGATTTTATATCCTTACACTTTACTGAATTCCTGTACAAGTTCTAGCAGTTTTGGAGTGGAGTCTTTTGGGTTTTCCACATATAGTATCATATCATCTGTGAAGAGTGATAGTTTGACTTCTTTGCCGATTTGGATGCCTTTAATTTCCTTTTGTTGTCTGATTGCTGAGGCTAGGACTTCTAGTACTATGTTGAATAGCAGTGGTGATAATGGACATCCCTGCCGTGTTCCTGACCTTAGCGGGAAAGCTTTCAGTTTTTCTCTGTTGAGAATGATATTTGCAGTGGGTTTTTCATAGATGGCTTTGATGATATTGAGGTATGTGCCCTCTATCCCTACAATTTGAAGAGTTTTTTTTTTTTTAAGATTTTATTTATTTATTTGTCAGAGAGAGAGAGAGCAAGCACAGGCAGACAGAATGGCAGGCAGAGGCAGAGGGAGAAGCAGGCTCCCTGATGAGCAAGGAGCCCGATGTGGGACTCGATCCCAGGATGCCAGGATCATGACCCGAGCCGAAGGCAGCTGCTTAACCAACTGAGCCACCCAGGCGTCCCATGAAGAGTTTTGATCAGGAAGGGATGCTGTACTTTGTCAAATGCTTTTTCAGCATCTATGGAGAGTATCATATGGTTCTTGTTCTTTCTTTTATTGTATCACATTGATTGATTTGCGGATGTTGAACCAACCTTGCAGCCCTGGAATAAATCCCACTTGGTCGTGGTGAATAATCCTTTTAATGTACTGTTGAATCCTATTGGCTAGTATTTTGGCGAGAATTTTTGCATTTGTGTTCATCAAGGATATTGGTCTGTAGTTCTCTTTTTTGATGGGATCCTTGTCTGGTTTTGGGATCAAGGTGATGCTGGCCTCATAAAATGAGTTTGGAAGTTTTCCTTCCATTTCTATTTTTTGGAACAGTTTCAGGAGAATAGGAATTAGTTCTTCTTTAAATGTTTGGTAGAATTCCCCAGGGAAGCCATCTGGCCCTGGGCTTTTGTTTGTTTGGAGATTTTTGATGACTGTTTCAATCTCCTTACTGCTTATGGGTCTGTTGAGGCTTTCTATTTCTTCCTGGTTCAGTTGTGGTAGTTTATATGTCTCTAGGAATGCATCCATTTCTTCCAGATTGTCAAATTTGTTGGCGTAGAGTTGCTCATAGTATGTTCTTATAATTGTCTGTATTTCTTTGGTGTTCGTTGTGATCTCTCCTCTTTCATTCATGATTTTATTTATTTGGGTCCTTTCTCTTTTCTTTTTGATAAGTCTGGCCAGGGGTTTATCAATCTTATTAATTCTTTCAAAGAACCAGCTCCTAGTTTCGTTGATTTGTTCTATTGTTTTTTTGGTTTCTATTTCATTGATTTCTGCTCTGATCTTTATGATTTCTCTTCTCCTGCTGGGTTTAGGGTTTCTTTCTTGTTCTTTCTCCAGCTCCTTTAGGTGTAGGGTTAGGTTGTGTACCTGAGACCTTTCTTGTTTCTTGAGAAAGGCTTGTACCGTTATATATTTTCCTCTCAGGACTGCCTTTGTTGTGTCCCACAGATTCTGAACCATTGTGTTTTCATTATCATTTGTTTCCATGAATTTTTTCAATTCTTCTTTAATTTCCTGGTTGACCCATTCATTCTTTAGAAGGATGCTGTTTAGTCTCCATGTATTTGGGTTCTTTCCAAATTTCCTCTTGTGATTGAGTTCTAGCTTCAGAGCATTGTGGTCTGAAAATATGCAGGGAATGATCCCAATCTTTTGATAACAGTTGAGACCTGATTTAGGACCGAGGATGTGATCTATTCTGGAGAATGTTCCATGTGCACTAGAGAAGAATGTGTATTCTGTTGCTTTGGGATGAAATGTTCTGAATATATCTGTGATGTCCATCTGGTCCAGTGTGTCATTTAAGGCCATTATTTCCTTGTTGATCTTTTGCTTGGATGATTTGTCCATTTCAGTGAGGGGAGTGTTAAAGTCCCCTACTATTATTGTATTATTGTCGATGTGTTTCTTTGATTTTGTTATTAATTGGTTTATATAATTCGCTGCTCCCACGTTAGGGGCATAGATATTTAAAATTGTTAGATCTTCTTGTTGGACAGATCCTTTGAGTATGATATAGTGTCCTTCCTCATCTCTTATTATAGTCTTTGGCTTAAAATCTAATTGATCTGATATAAGGATTGCCACTCCTGCTTTCTTCTGATGTCCATTAGCATGGTAAATTCTTTTCCACCCCCTCACTTTAAATCTGGAGGTGTCTTCGGGTTTAAAATGAGTTTCTTGTAGGCAACATATAGATGGGTTTTGTTTTTTTATCCATTCTGATACCCTGTGTCTTTTGATTGGGGCATTTAGCTCATTAACACTCAGGGTAACTATTGAGAGATATGAATTTAGTGCCATTGTATTGCCTGTAAGGTGACTGTTATTGTATATTGTCTCTGTTTCTTTCTGATCTACTACTTTTAGGGTCTCTCTTTGCTTAGAGGACCCCTTTCAATATTTCCTGTAGAGCTGGTTTGGTATTTGCAAATTCTTTCAGTTTTTGTTTGTCCTGGAAGCTTTTAATCTCTCCTTCTATTTTCAATGATAGCCTAGCTGGATATAGTATTCTTGGCTGCATGTTTTTCTTGTTTAGTGCTCTGAATATATCATGCCAGCTCTTTCTGGCCTGCCAGGTCTCTGTGGATAAGTCTGCTGCCAATCTAATATTTTTGCCATTGTATGCTACAGACTTCTTTTCCTGGGCTGCTTTCAGGATTTTCTCTTTGGTGCTAAGACTTGTAAATTTTACTATTAGGTGACGGGGTGTGGACCTATTCTTGTTGATTTTGAGGGGGGTTCTCTGAACCTCCTGGATTTTGATGCTTGTTCCCTTTGCCATATTAGGGAAATTCTCTACAATAATTCTCTCCAATATATCTTCTGCTCCCTTCTCTCTTTCTTCTTCTTTTGGAATCCCAATTATTCTAATGTTGTTTCGTCTTATGGTGTCACTTATCTCTCGAATTCCCCCCTTTGTGGGGGACAGAAGTAGCTGTTTGTCCTTTTTTTGCTCAGCTTCTTTATTCTCTGTCATTTGGTCTTCTATATCACTAATTCTTTCTTCTGCCTCATTTATCCTAGCAGTAAGAGCCTCCATTTTTTATTACACCTCATTAATAGCTTTTTAAATTTCAACTTGATTAGATTTTAGTTCTTTTATTTCTCCATAAAGGGCTTTTATCTCTCCAGAGAGTGTTTCTTTAATATCTTCCATGCCTTTTTCAAGCCTGGCTAGAACCTTGAGAATCGTCATTCTGAACTCTACATCTGACATAGTACCAATGTCTGTATTGATTAGGTCCCTAGCCTTTGGTACTGCCTCTTGTTCTTTTTTTTGTGGTGAATTTTTCCGCCTTGTCATTTTGTCCAGATATGAAGGAGCAAGTAAAATACTAAAAGGGTGGCAACAACCCCAGGAAAATATGCTTTAACCAAATCAGAAGAGATCCCAAATCGTGAGGGGGGAGAAGGGGGATAAAAAGAGGTTCAGAAAGAAAAAAAAAAATAAAAAGAAACAATAAAAAAAGAAAACGAATAAAGAAAAAATATAAAAAAGAAAAAAATATATATATTAGATAAACTAGTTAAAAAACGTTAAAAAAGAAAAGGGTAAAAGTTAAAAAAAAATTTGGCAGAAGAAGAGAAAAAAATATTGAAAAAGAAAAAAAAATTAAATTAACTGCAAGGCTAAAGAATCATGGGGAGAAAGCCATGAGTTCCGCGCCTTGCTTTCTCCTCCTCTGGAATTCCGCTGCTCTCCTTGGTATTGAAACTGCACTCCTTGGTAGGTGAACTTGGTCCTGGCTGGATTTCTTGTTGATCTTCTGGGGGAGGGGCCTGTTGTAGTGATTCTCAAGTGTCTTTGCCCCAGGCGGAATTGCACCGCCCTTACCAGGGGCCGGGCTGAGTAATCAGCTCAGGTTTGCTTTCGGGAGCTTTTGTTCCCTGAGCGTTTTCAGTAGAGTTCCGGAGGGCAGGAATGAAGATGGCGGCCTCCCGGTCTCCGGCCCGGAGGAGCCAAGAGCCCGGGGCCACACTCCTCAGTGCGCCCTCAGAGAACAGCGCCCAATTACTCCCATCACCCTGGCCTCTGGCCGCACTCCGAGCTGACCGAGCCTGTGACTGGTTCAAGGTAACCCCGAGCTTAGAGCTCACTCCTCGGCTCTGTCTCTGTAGCCGGCTTCCCTGTTCTAATACCTGTAAGCTCTGTGACACTCAGACACCCCCGATCCTTCTGTGACCCTGCGGGACCTGAGGCCACCTTGACCCCAGTTAAGCCTCTGGAGCGATGTCCCTCAGCGGAACAGACTTTTAAAAGTCCTGATTTTGTGCTCCGTTGCTCCGCCGCTTGCCGGGAGCCGGCCCCTCCCCCCGCGGTCTATCTTCCCGTCGCTTTGGATTCACTTCTCCGCCAGGCCTACTTTGCAGAAAGTGGTTGATTTTCTGTTTCTAGAATTGCTGTTCTTCTTCTGTTTGATCTCCCATTGGATTTGTAGGTATTTGCAATCTTTAGATAAGCTATCTAGCTGATCTCCTGCTACCGGAAGTAGTCTCAGCCTGCTACTTCTCCGCCATCTTGACTCCTCCTGAAAGCATACTTTTAAACTCATTAGAATACTGGAAGAAGATTTGGAAATCTTGTTAACCAAAGTAAACAGAAACAGAGGTTTGTGGGATGTTTGGAAAGGCAACAGGGAAGCGAACCATTCCCAAGTGAAACATTAATTATGGTTATTTTGAGGATATTTTTTTGCCATACTTAATAGAAGAACAGAAAACAAAAGACATTTTAACCTCAGATATTTATCTCAGACAATAACTTTATGTAGTCTGTACTTTTTCCTCAATAACAATTATGAAATTTAAGAAAACAAAGTTGTTATTTTGAATTTTAATAATGTTAGACAAGAAATGAGGATTAAAAAATAAAATAATCTTTCAAGTAGACTAGTGTGAAAATGTATAAAACACAGACTTGGTGCAATTCTCTTATATGAGTCATAGTTTAGAAACAAACATTTCTCTTTCTTTTTAATTTCCTGATAATTTCCCAACTTAAGATAAATCATCCATGAAGTGGCAAAATTTGCATTTCTCCACTGGAAAAAGAAGCTGCTACTGTTAGTTCTTTTAGATTTGATTCCCAGTATATGCAGTGTGAACTTCTTGATTAGCATATTAATAAAGATAGTTCTTGAGTATTGTTATTTTCTATTATAATCTAACTAATTACTATAGAGGAAGGATAACTTTTGCTCAAGAACTGTGGATTGTACCTGGGATTTAAATTTTTAACATTTCCATAAGAAAATGAGCTTAATATAATGCCTGATGTGTGTAAAATATAAATTTGGTTTTAAGAAAATTGCATGAACTTGTTTCAAACACTGCAAACTCCGTTATAATTTTTTTTTCTGTATGACTTCTCTAAGCTTTGAGCTATCTTAATGTGAAAGTATTTTAATTTCTTCATTCAGCTAGAATTTGTTCACTAATTTATTCCATAGATGTTCATTGATACTATAAATGAGGCCAAGGCATTGTTGTAGATAATGAGGATACAATGTGGAACAAATATAGACAAGGTTTCACATCTTATGGGCTGTATGTTCAAGTGGGATAAACAGACAATAAACACACAAATACACAATTAAGATAATTGCAGGTAGTAATAGATACTGCGAAGAAAATTAATTGTGTAAGATGAGGGTGAATGACTGAGGTGGGTTGTACACAAGATCATGGCTCCCTAATACATACTGAGGGCTAGTGCCAGGCCCTTTGGACTGTGTGAATCCAAAATGGTTCCTAAGATGGGCTTTGGAGAAGGCAAATGTTAAGGCAAACATTTAGGTTTGTCTAGGTTAAATCCTAAGTCTGCCTGGAAGCAGATTTATCATGAGTTAATGATGCTTCAGCCTCAGAGCCCCTCCCTTGCATAGCCCCTGTGAGTGAAAGAAGTTGCAGAGTCTTCAAAATGGAAAGCCAGTAGCAGCTAGGATACATTTTCTATGTAAGCATTCCAAAGGAACTGTCTAAATCTATTTCAGAAGAAAGGGAATTGCATATCTAAGAGTCAAGTAACCAGTGGTGGTTTCTATTTCATTCGGAATAGTCACTTTCATACCTACTTTTATATTTGTATATTTGAATTCTATCTCTTTGAGAGCCTCCCTAATCCAACTTGGATAAGTTTTTTTTTTTTAATTTTTTTTTTTAAGATTTTATTTATTTATTTATTTGTCATAGAGAGAGAAGCGAGAGTGAGCACAGGCAGACAGAGTGGCAGGCAGAGGCAGAGGGAGAAGCAGGCTCCCTGCCAAGCAAGGAGCCCGATGTGGGACTTGATCCCAGGACGCTGGGATCATGACCTGAGCCGAAGGCAGCTGCTTAACCAACTGAGCCACCCAGGTGTCCCCAACTTGGATAAGTTTTAAGCCCTGCAAAACTTGGCTCTGATCCTATCTTGGCCACTGTCTATCTGTGTAACTCTGGGTGGGCTATTGAAATTCACTGTGCTTCAGTTCCCTTGTTTATAAAATGGGAATCATCAGGTTGTATGAGGATTAAATGAATGAAATTAAATAATATTTTAAAGTTTATGTACAATATCTGGCCCATAGTGGTTACATAACAAGTGGTTATTAAGCTATTAAGTTATAACAATAAGCTATTATTATGAATTATAGTTGTAAACCCTCAAAGGATATAGAGTTCTGGTGGAGAAACAAAATCAGCAGACATAGCTCTGTAGGACACTTGTATGCAGAACAGTATAGAGGTTGAAGAAGTGGGCTTTAGAGTCAAATAAACCTATTTAATCCTAGTTCTGTGACTTATTTGCTGTCTGCCCTTAAGCCAGTCACTTATATTCTCTGAGCCTCAGGTTCCTCATTGGTAAAATGGGGATAATATTGGTGCATGGAAAATCTTTAATAACATTAAGATATTTAAATTAAAGAAATTCTCTCACATAAGCACAGGAGACCTTTGTGAGAATGTCTATTGCTCCTTGGCTTGCAATGGAGGAAAAACTGGAAACAACCCAATTTTTAAAACAAGCTGTATTAGTCATACAATGGAATATACAGGAATTAAAATGAATGAACTAGATCTATGGTTTTAATAATAATAGACCTAAAAGCATAATATTGACTAAGAAAAAACAAATGATACAATGTTATGTACACTGATGACACTCATGTTGAGTTTTAAAAACTCACATGAAATATTACTATATAATGTTTATGAATATATATGTTTTGATTATCTATTGCTTCATAACAGACCAGCTTAAAACTTAGGGCTTAAATCAACAAAAATTATTTTTGGCCTAAAATTCTGCAATCTGGGCTCAACTCAGCTGGTCAATTCTATTGGTTTTGCTAGTCACTTGGTGGCTGGCAGATAGGTCATCTGGAGCCGGCGTCAGTGGCACTTGGGACAGCTGGATTTTTCTCCTTCTACATGTTGTTTTGGGACTTCTCATTGCCATGTAGCCTTTACATGTGGACTCTACATATGGTCTTTCACATAGACTGTTTCTTACATAGCAGTTCAGGGCTCCCAAGAGTACACAAGGAGAAGCAGACAAGAATTCTTAAAGCCTAGGCATGGGACTGGCCCAGTGTCATTGCCATCACTCAGACCAGCTCAAGCTCTAGGGAGGGTATCTGCTCAGTGATATGAATTCTGGGAGGTGTGGCTCATTATAGGCTGCTAATGTAACAGAGAACCACCGTGTGTGTATGTGTGTGTGTGTGTGTGAGAGAGAGAGAGAGAGAGTGTGTGTGTGTGTGTGTGTGTGAATGTATGTGTAATGAACATAACATAGGATACACAAATTTATAATATTAGTTGCCAATGGCCCGGAAGGGAGAGTAATGGGACTGGGAAAAAAAGAATTTCCAGTACCCCTCTAACATTGTATTTCTCTAAAATTCAATCTGAAATAAACATGGCAGGTATTATAACATTACCCATCATACTTAAACTAAGAAGTTCAATAAACTAGTTATTTTTAATATATAGGGAGGTTTAGTGAATTCAGTAAAGTTGCAGGATAAAAAAATCAGCATACAGAAATAGGTTGCATTTCTATACACAAATAATGAAGTGACAGAAAGAGAAATTAAGAAAACAGCTCCATTGACAATTGCACCCAAAATAATAAGATATCTAGGAATTCCATTAACCAAAGGGATGAAAGACCTGTACTCTGAAAATTATAAAACACTGATGAAAGAAATTGAAGACAACATAAAGAAATGGAAAGACATTCCATGCTCATGGATTGGAAGACAAATATCATTAAAATGTCTATACTACCCAAGGCAATCTACACATTTAGTTTAATCCCTATCAAAATACAGCATTTTTCACAGAACTAGAACAAACAATCCTAAAATTTGTATGGAACCACAAAAGATCCTGAATAGCCAAAGCAATCTTGAAAAAGAAAAGCAAAGCTAGAGGCGTCACAATTCCAAACTTCAAGTTTTTTTTTTACAAAGCTGCAGTAATCAAAACAGTATGGTACAGGCACAAAAATAGACAGATCAATGCAACAGAATAAAAAATCCAGAAATAAGCCCACAACTATGTGGTCAATTAATCTTTGATGAAGTAGAAAGGAATATCCAATGGGAAAAAGACACATCTCTTCAACAAATGGTTTGAGAAAACTGGACAGCAGCATGCAGAAGAATGAAACTGGGCCATTTTTTTACACAATACACAAAAATAAATTCAAAATGGATTAAAGACCTAAATGTGGGACCTGAAGCCATAAAAATCTTAGAAGAGAACACAGGCAATAATTTCTCTGACATTGGCCATAGCATTTTTTCTAGATAGGTCCCCTGAGGTGAGGGGGAAAAAAACAAGATTATAGGGACTATATAAAAATAAAAAGCTTCTGTACAGCAAAATAAAAAGCTTCTGCACAGCAAAGGAAACAATAAAACTAAAAGGCACCATGGAATGGGATAATATATTTGCAAATGACATTTCCAATAAAGGGTTACTATCCAGAATATATAAAGAACTAATACAACTCAACACCCAAATACCAAATAATCCAATGAAAAAATGGGCAGAAGACATGAACAGACATTTCTCCAAAGGAGATGCCCAGATGGCCAACAGACACATGAAAAGATGCTCATGATCACTTATTATCAGAGAAATGTAAATGAAAGCTACAATGAGATATCACCTCACACCTGTCAGAATGACTAGAAACACAATAAAAGAGACAACAGGTTGGCGAGGATGTGGAGAAAAGGGAACCCTTGTGTATGTTGGTGGGGATGCAAACTAGTGCAGCCACTGTGGAAAACAATAGGGAGTGTCCTCAAAAAGTTAAAAATAGGGCTACTCACACTACAGGGTATTTACCCAAAGAATCACAAGAATACTAATTCAAAGGAATACTTGCACCCTATGTTTGTAGTAGCATTATTTATAATAGCCAAGATATGGAATCAGCCCGTGTCCATCCACTGATGAGTGGATATGATGTGAAGATGTGATACACACACACACACACACACACACACACACACGTGTGTGTGTGTATGTGTATAGATATGTAATTTAGATCTATATAATAGAATATTACTCAGCATCATAAAGAATGAAATCTTGCATTTGCAATGACATGGATGGAACTAGAGATAATGCTAAGTGAAATAAAGAAAGAAATATATGTTTCACTCATGTGGAATTTAAGAGATTAAAAAAAAAACAAGCAAAAGGAAAAAAAATAAGAGAGAGACAGAGAGAGAAACAAAACAAGAAACAAACAGCTATAGAGAACAAACTGATGGTTACCAGAGGGGAGGTGGGTGGGGGATAGGTAAAATATGTGTTGGGGATTACGGAGGACACTGGTGATGGGCACAGGGTAATGTATGGAAGTGTTGAATCACTATATTGTACACCTGAAAGTAATATAACGCTGTATATTAACTAACTGGAATTAAAATAAAAACTTAAAAATACAATATATATATATAGGGAGGTTTAGGTTAATAACCCAATTATCTGATATGCTTTGTTTCTAGGAACAATGACTTTCCTTCACACCAAGTCTCTTTGCATGGGAGTAATCTCCACTGATTAACACAGAAACAGGCAACCTCAAGGTCAAAGTTTTAAATTTGCTGATTGAATATAGCTTCATAAACACTATGATATTGAATGTTAAGTTTTATAGTATGATGAAAGCAAATGTGCTTATAATTATTCAGTTCATCCAAGATCTCCCCGTATCATTGGAGAACAACACAGAGTCACATAAATTACAGGCTGTGCATGAAGCTGTTACAGTTAGGAAGATCAACGTGGGCTGCAAACCTCAGCAAAAGCTTCAGGAGGATGTGTGATGTGAATTAGACCTTGGCAACTGGGTAGGTTTGGACAAGTGAATCAGATGTCTCAGGATGCAAAGTGTCAGAGGAAGGGGGAAACATTCTAGAAGAGTGTGAATCCAAGTGTAAGAGGTTGGTTAGGAGAACATATGGAAGTCCTTAAGAAGAGCCTCAATGAACTGTTGAAGAGTCATAAGAGCATTTGAACAATAACATAAAATTTGAAATTTCATTTAAATGGAAAACATTATTTGTATTGAAAAATGATGTTATATTTTGTCTCTAGTTAATTTTATATTCCAGCTGGCTAAGCCTTTGGCCCTGAAGTGATAAAATAGAGAAAGCAATTATTCCATGTTGGCACTGAACCCTTGGGTCAAAAGTCTGAGAAGTGACTTAGTCAGTCATGACTTGCCCAAACAATTAAGACTGAAACTGACTCATTAGTGGCCTGTTTTATTAATAAATGGTTATTCAACTAACAGAAAGGGAATACTTCCCAGATGATGAGTGTGCCTAGAAACCAACTTAATAGGCCTTGGTAGCCCTGACTGTTGGGGCAAGAACTGCCCAGGGGAGTGGGGGTGCCTGCCATACTCTAGGCAGTTGTAGACAGTATATACTGCACTGAAATTTGTATGGCTGTAAGACTAGACAAGGGAATGAGAAGCTTCAATAATGAAATGGAGGAAGTTTTGAAAATATTTAGTATTAAACAAAAAACATTCCTTAAAGAAGAGAGTGTCATATAACTGCTCTGTTTAGGCAATTTGAATTAATGGCCTCCTGCCCAACTTAAGCCTTAAGGGCAGTCTTGGGGCAGCCATGATTTAACACCTCTTTAAAGAATGGACATCAGGGACACCTGGGTGGCTCAGTTGGTTGAGTGTCTGCCTTCAGCTCAGGTCATGATTCCAGGGTCCTGGGATTGAGCCCCGCATGAGGCTCCTTGCTCAGTGGGGAGCCTACTTCTCCCTCTCCCTCTGTTGCTCCACTTGCTTGTTCTCTCTCTCTCTTTCTCTTTGGCAAAGAAATAAATCAATCTTTAAAAAACAAAACACTGACCAGTCAGAATGGCTAAAATTAACAAGTCAGGAAATGACAGATGCTGGCGAGGATGCGGAGAAAGGGGAGCCCTCCTACACTGTTGGTGGGAATGCAAGCTGGTGCAACCACTCTGGAAAACAGCATGGAGGTTCCTCAAAATGTTGAAAATAGAACTACCCTATGACCCTGCAATTGCACTGCTGGGTATTTACCCTAAAGATACAAACATAGTGATCCGAAGGGGCACGTGCACCCGAATGTTTATAGCAGCAATGTCTACAATAGCCAAACTATGGAAAGAACCTAGATGTCCATCTACAGACGAATGGATAAAGAAGATGTGGTATATATACACAATGGAATACTATGCAGCCATCAAAAGAAATGAAATGTTGCCATTTGCGACGACGTGGATGGAACTAGAGGGTATCATGCTTAGCGAAATAAGTCAATCGGAGAAAGACAACTATCATATGATCTCCCTGATATGAGGGAGAGGAGATGCAACATGGGGGGTCGAGGGGGTAGGAGAAGAGTAAATGAAACAAGATGGGATTGGGAGGGAGACAAACCATAAGTGACTCTTAATCTCACAAAACAAACTGAGGGTTGATGGGGGGAGGGGGTTGGGAGAGGGGTTGGGGTTATGGATATCGGGGAGGGTATGTGCTATGGTGAGTGTTGTGAAGTGTGTAAACCTGGCGATTCGCAGACCTGTACCCCTGGGGATAAAAATATATGTTTATAAAGCTGTAAAAAAAAAAAAAAAAAAAAAAAGAAAGAAAGGATGAATCCCCAAGTTTTGTAGCAACATGGACGGGACTGGAAGAGATTATGCTGAGTGAAATAAGTCAAGCAGAGAGAGTCAATTATCATATGGTTTCACTTATTTGTGGAGCATAACAAATAGCATGGAGGACAAGGGGAGATGGAGAGGAGAAGGGAGTTGAGGGAAATTGGAAGGGGAGGTGAACCATGAGAGACTATGGACTCTGAAAAACGATCTGAGAATTTTGAAGGGGTGGGGGGTGGGAGGTTGGGGGCACCAGGTGGTGGGTATTGTAGAGGGCACGGATTGCATGGAGCACTGGGTGTGGTGCAAAAATAATGAATACTGTTATGCTGAAAAAAATAAAAAAATTAAAAAAAAAAAAAAAACAAAACACTGGAAAAAAAAAAAAAAGAATGGACATCAGAGTGCAGTAAGGCAGATCATTACAAACAACTTTAGGAGCCACAGGCCCAGGACCATGAACAGGTTAGAGGCCAGCAGGCAGAGTCGAGCAAATCAGACATCTGGCCAGGACCAACTGAGTTTTGTTACTGTGGGAGAAAGCTGGTTTCTGGTGACTCAGTTTGGACCAAGTATTTTTGTATTGTTCTACCCTGGCTGACAAAACTTGGGTTTTGTTTGTGTATTGTTCTACAATGGCTAACACTTGGGTGTTAGTTGAGGAAATGCTAGCAGGAGGCATGAAGTGCTTAAGTTATTCTCTTGAGATAAAAAAAAAATTTCAATTCCCTAGTCCCTTCCCTTCCTTTCTGTTCTGGTCCCTTCCCCTCCCCCACCCTCCCCCTTCCCCTCACTTTTCCTACCCTCCCATCTTCTTCCCTCCCCTCCCCTCCTTCCCTTCCCTTCTCTCCCTTGCTCCATTAGTAAAATAAAGATAGTGGAACTTTTAAAGCTGTATATGTAGTTTTCATGTGGGTAACTAATTACACATCCAAAGTAATGAAGTTTAAATGTTACGGTAAGTTTTGGATATAAGATTAATGGCAAACTGTGACATTAAATACACAACTTAAGTCAATGATCTTTAAACATTTTGGGTTATATAAGTTGTAATTCCATCACAATTTTTGAGTATGCACCCCTACTATATGGAATTTATTTATGTACTACTGTATACATTTACTACTGTACTAATTGAACTGAAGTTCTTATATTTTTTTCCCCATACTCTAATGGATCAACTTATATATTTTAGGGATACATGAATCCCCTTCCCAACCAATCCCACCAGCTTCACATAATGTTTTAAATAGTTAACTAGTTTAAAGCAAGAGGTTTTAAATATTTTCTTAAACCTAATCATGGTAGTAGAAATGATCTATAATTTTCAGAATTTAATGTTTGTTATCAATATTGTGCTTTCTGACACTACCCCTGATCTCCTAAAACCAATAAATAAAATCTCAAGAAACAGTGCCGTGGAATAGGCAAGAAGTCAGGGACAGAGAAAAAATTCTTTTTAAATTTAATTTTATTGTGTATCTACTTTGTGTCAGGCATCGAGGACACCAAGCTATAGAGGAAATGGTATTTCTCTTTAAGTTGCTTCTAAAAGTCTTAGTAACTTAGAGAAATTTATCTTTTTTGGAGGAAAGAGCCAGGTAACCCCAACCATGCAAGCGTTAGCTAAATCCACATGAGAGGGAACAATAGGTAGAAATAGAAACATTATTACTACAGATTAAGGACTATTAGTTGACTATTCTGTGATGGCTCTTTTATATATGTCATATTTGATACTCTTAGGAATTCTGTAAGGTAGGCTTTGCTATCAACATTTTACAGAGGAGAAAATGCAAGCTCATAAAGATGAAGTTGTTTGTATAAGGTCAACAGCCAATAAGCGGAATAGCTAGGATTCCAATCCCATATAGTTACCATTTATTGAGTGTTCAGGTGGTGATTAGTGCTTTATTTGTATTATCTTATTTATTTATTTTTAAAGATTTTATTTATTTATCTGACACCGAGAGAGATCACAAGTAGGCAGAGAGGCAGGCAGAGAGAGAGAGAGGGAGAAGCAGACTCCCTGCTGAGCAGAGAGCCCGATGCAGGCTCGATCCCAGGATCCTGAGATCATGACCTGAGCCGAAGGCAGTGGCTTAACCCACTGAGCCATCCAAGTGCCCCTGTATTATCTCATTTAGTTGCCAGAACAACCCTATGAATTGCTGTTATTTTGCCCAGTTTGCAGATAAGGAATCTGGGACTTGGAGAGCTGCTCATGGTATATAACCACCGAGTGGCACAATGGTCATTTGACCCCTATCTCTGACTTTACTTCTTTTGTGATGAAACAAGGTGTCAGGGCAAGGCTGGGATAGACCTAGACCGAGAGGGCCAGGAGCAGCCTGTGGTGTGAAGGGAGGGTTCTAAATGGGAATTGCTTGCTTACAGGCTCATTTATAGCAAAAGTAATATAGGATGTATATAAATAGTTGTACATGCTTTAGCTAAATGTTCAGTAAATTCGCTTTTAATCTTACCCGTAGGTCATGGGTATTACATCTTCCCAGGAAACTTCTAGGTAGAAAGCCCCAGTTTAAGAACAATGGCCAGAGATTGTGTCTGACATAAATCTTACTGACTCTACTGACCGTCTCCACCCTGGCTGCTCAGATCACTGGTGTCCTGGCTGACAGAAATCCCCTCCTGGATTTATTCTGCCTCCTTAGAAGGATGATGTTAATCAAATTTATTTCTAGCCTGTTCTTAACACTTGTCATCCACATTCATTCTCATTATCCTTCTTTAAGTCTTCTGAGTCATCTCACCTGAAGGTCTTAGAGCTGTGCTCCATTTGAGGTGTTGTGGGCAACCACGTAGGCAAATAATGTTTTTATTCTTTCCTGTTCTCATAAAAGTAGAATTGTGACTCAGCTACATTCCCCAGGGAGCCAAAATTTATTCATATGTGCCCAGGCAAAGAGTTCGTCACACAAACAGTGAGGGGTTGCTAAGCAATGTGATACACACTTCATGGAAGCAGCAATGGTGTTGTTTGCTCTCAGCGCTGTGATGTATGGGGGATTCCAAGCTAATGTCCTGAGGACACAGGTATAGTGAGGTCTGGAAGGTTCAGACGTGGTATCATTTGGTTTGAGCCCCATATTTTCCATACTCCTTCCTCAGTCCCTTTGTAATTAGGAGTGAAATAGAAGTGAGAATCGGAGAGGGCGCTGATGTGCTGTTTAGTGCTTAGTATATCTGTTATCTGAGATAGGAACAAATCTGGGTTGTGTGTGTGGTGTGTGGGGAGAGAAATAATTTAACTCTACGAACACACATGAATAACTTCTTCTGGTCCTTGAGATTTCTGCTTAAATACCACTTTTCCCCCAGAACCTCCCAAGAGTGAATTAGATATCTCTTGGTATGAATATTTGTTGTTCCTGGTTGTTAATACCCAAAACCCCTACTGATTTGGGGAAGAGTTCCCCAAATGTATAGTATTTGTGGGATTCCTTCCTCTTCTCATGGAAGAAGCTGAATGGGGGACGATTTCTCTCCCATCCTTCGGCAGTCCAAGTCTTATCCAATCAGATCCTATTTCCTGGAATTTTTGGATTGAGTGACTGACACAGAGACAAAAGAGATGGCTAGAAATCATTTCCTATTTCCAGGGGCAGGGGTCGTTGCCTTTGGGAAGGATTGTTCCTCCCACATGGTGTTTGAAGCCTTCTGAGGTGCTTCCCATTTCCTGAGCTTCTTCCTCCAGCTTTTCTAGATCTTACAAGTCCCCTATGAAAGCCCCCTGACAGCCTTTCAAGGAACCTTTTTCTTTGCCTAAATCAACCAGAGTAGCTCCCAAACTTGACCCAGGAATCCTGGATGAACCACTCTCTCATGAGCTCCCAGGGTGTCTGTATTAGTTTGTTATGGCTCTCCTGACAAATTATCATAAATTTTGTGGATTAAAACAACAGAAATCTATTCTCTCACAGTTCTAGAGGCCAGACGTCCAAAGTCAGTATCACTGAGCCAAAATCAAAATGTTGGCAGGGCCATGCTGCCTCAGAAAGGGAGAATCCCTTCCTTGCTACTTCCAGCTTCTGTCTTCTGATGGCTCTCTAGTCACCCCATGACTTATGGCTTGTGGCTGCGTCACTCCAGTCTCCATCCCTGTGGCCACATTGTCTTCTTTTCTGTGTTAAATTTCCCTCTACCTGCTTTTTATAAGGATATGTGTGACTGTATTTAGGGCCCACCCAGATAATCCATAATAATTTCCCCATCTCAAGATCCTTAATTTAATTATATCTGCAAAGGCCCCCCCCCCTTTTTTTTGGTCCTATAAATTGACATTCTCAGATTCTGGGGATTGGGTTGTGGATATCTTTTGGTGGCCATTTTCAACTTATTGTGCAGTATCCTCAGTTTATCCCTCTGTAGTTCAGATCGGTTTAAGTGTGTATCTCCCATACTAGACTGTGAACTCCTGGATCAGAGAAACATTCATCTTCCCTATAATTTATTCTTGGTGCCAAGCTTCTGATAGGCACACAAGGATACTTACTGAATGAATCAACAAACAAGTTAAATGCAAGGTAATAATCATTATTGCATCTTTTTTTCAAAACAATTTTGAAATTTAAGATTTTAGGGGCAAATTTTCTCTTGTAATAGACAAGTGGATAGCAACACTGTCTCTTGGTTTAATTGAGTTAGTTTTGCTTTCAAACCTCTCGTGGTGCTCCTTCTTGTAGGACTAAGCCAGCAGACAGGAAGCTTGTGCCTCACATCCAACTCCCAGGGCAGACACTACCACCTGATCATGGCTTCTTTCTCAAAAGTCCAAACACTGCCTTAGAATCCTTGACCTAGCGTTCTAGGCAGACGTTCCCTAGCAAATCAAGTTGGCCTGCCCAATAAAATTTTTCACATCATCATAACCAGAAGTTAAAAAGCCAACCTCCTCAGTCTGGTCCCACTTGCATAGCCTCTTTCTCATTGTTTCCAACATTAATTCTCTTTTTCAGCTGGGATCATTCACTCTCTACTCTAAGTTCATAATGTTCTTCTCTCTTCCTACCCAGGTAGTAGACCCCCTTCAGGTTCCAGTGCAAATCCCCATATCAAACAGGTTTTTCTTTAACTTTGACACATATAGTCATTTCTCTTCATGCTGCCAAATGCAATTTGTTTTCTCCTCACGTCTCTAGTTATAATCAGTACCTACTTGCCCCAGTAAGGTTCCTTTACTTACTCCATCATACTGACATTCAATTTATCATCTCTCCCCAAATTCCAATATGTTAAACACTTCATTTCTCTTCTGAGTTGCTCAGAGAAGACTCTCATGACCTTCCAAAGGCTCCCTCAGTTGCCAGCTGCTGCTGATGCGGCCCCCGGCTATATAACGGGTGGTTACAGCCAGGCTTCAGGTGTGTCTGCTTCTGGCCAATTGGAATCTGAACTCTGTTTCTGGACCACGTTGGAAGTCAAACTTCCAATACAAACAGTGTAGTCACTAATCAATACACTCTTTCCCTGCCTTCATCATGGAGAATATGGCAGATGTTTCCCCACAATTTTTCAGCTGCATTATGTGCCACCAAACCCACGTAACCTTGGAGAAATGACAATGTGCAAATAAATTACCAAGCTGTTGTCTTGCTTCAGAGTTATGGGTTTCAGTTGTCAAATATATAATGTTAAACAGGTACAGATGGTAATGTACCATGTTTCTTTTTTTTTTTTTTAATTTTATTCATTTATTTGACAGAGAGAGAGACCACAAGGAGGCAGAGAGGCAGGCAGAGAGAGAGGGAGAAGCAGGCTCCCCACCAAGCAGAGAGCCTGATGCGGGCTTTGATCCCAGGACCCTGAAACCATGACCCTAGCTGAAGGCAGAGGCTTAACCCACTGAGCCACCCAGGTGCCCCTGTACCATGTTTCTTACAGGAAGATAAAGCTAAAGTGGGACCTATCACCTAAACCTGGTTTATGATGGTATGTGGTTTTGATGGTATGTAGATGAACTTTTTTTTTTAATTACCCAAGGCATCCCTGGTTTGGGTATAGTTATTTTTAAATTTCTGGTAATTGTTGTGATCTCTGGGATTGATTTTGATAGGTTTAATACTGTTTTTCATAATGATACAAAGGTAATGGTAGAGTCCGACTCTGCTAGAAATGGTGATGGGTATTGAGGAGGGCACGTATTGCATGGAGCACTGGGTTTTATATGTAATAATGAATTTTGGAACACTACATCAAAAACTAATGGTGACTAACATAACATAATTAAAAAAAAGAAGAAGAAATGGCTCTTAGGTGGATAAACCTCCTAATGCAAGGGAAACAAAAGCAAAAAATAAAATAAAATAAAAACAAGAATAAATTATTGGGACTACATCAAAATAAAAAACTTCTGCCCAGCAAAGGAAATGACCAAGAAAACTAAAAGACAACCTACTGAATGGGAGAAGATATTTTCAAATGACATATTCAATACAGGATTAGCATCCAAAATATATAAAGAACTGGGGTGCCTGGGTGGCTCAGTCATTAAGTGTCTGCCTTTGACTCAGGTCATGATCCCAGGGTCCTGGGATCGAGCCCCGCATCGGGCTCCCTGCTCTGCAAAGAGCCTGTTTCTCCATCTCTCACTACTCCTGCTTGTGTTCCCTCTCTGTCTGTCTCTTTCTGTCAAATAAAAAAATAAAATCTTAAAAATTATATATTCATAAAGAACTTACACAACTCCACACCAAAAATAATCAAATAATCCAATTAAAAAAAAAAAACAGGGCAGAAGACACAGATAATTCTCCAAAGAAGACAGGCATACAGATGGCCAACAGACAAATGAAAAAATGCTCATTATCACTAATCTTCAGGGAAACCCAAATCAAAACCGTCATGAGATGTTACCTCACACCTGTCAGAATGGCTGAAATAAAAAATACAAGAAGCAACAAGTATTGGTGAGGATGTGGGAAAAAGGAACTCTTGTGCACTGTTGGTGGGAATGCAAACTAGTGCAGCCACTGTGGAAGACAGTATGAAGTTTCCTCAAAAAATAAATAAATAGAATTACATATGATCCAGTAATTCCACTACTGGATATTTACCCAAAGAATAAGAAAACATTAATTCAAAAAGCTACACACACCCTTATGTTTATTGCAGCATTATTTACAATAGCCAAACTCTTGAAGCAGACCAAGTGCCCATCAATTGATGAATGGATAAAGAAGATGTGGGATAGATAGATAGATAGATAGATAGATGCGGAGTATTAGCCATAAAAAAGAATGAGATCTTGACCTTTGCAACAACATGGATGGATCTAGAGGGCATGATGCTAAGAGAAATAAATTAGAGAAAGACAGCCTATGATTTCACTCATAAATGGAGTTTAAGAAACAAAGAAAAAAGACAAACCAAAAAACAGACTCTTTAGAGAATAAATTAGTAGTTGCCAGAGGGGAGGTGAGTAGGGTAATGGGTAAAATAGGTGAAGGAGATTAAGAGTAAACTTCTTGTGATGAGCACTGAATAATGTACAGAATTGTTGAATCACTATCTTGTACAACTGGAACTAACATAACACTGTATGTTAACTATACTGAAATTAAAAAATAAAAAAGTAATAAAAATGCTAAAAATAAAAAAAAAGGAAGGGCTCTTAGGGCTGGGAGTTTGGGTTGCTAGACCTCTCACTCATTCAACATCATCGTACAGGTGTGTATCTTATCAGATCTTGGGAAATGAAACTAGGGCCATGAGAGGCACACCATGTCCTTTTCATGGTGTGCAGAAGCCATCACAAGGGCCTTAAATCATCAGGCTGCTCTCTGGCTGCTGTATTTGGAGCAGCCTCATCCAATGTCCACAGATGGTCAGACATCGTCAGCCTGCCCCAGCTCTAAACTGTCTCCCCCCTTCCTTCACCTTTGCAGCTATGTCTCTACATCCTTGGCCCAAGAGCCACCAAAGCCATGAATGCATTCTTCTTTCTCCACATCGATCATAAATAAGGCAATACATGAAAAAAGCTTTTTGTACTTGGGCAGAGTTTAGAAAATTGTTTGCACTTCTCACTATTGGAAAGAGTGCCAATGTACTTTTGTATTAATTTCTAAAGTGTTTGATTTAAAAAAAAAATTGGCTCAAAATTCTTCTGTCATCTTACCTCGAATTCTCTTGTGATTTTGAATTCTCTGACTCGAGGAACATCACAGGGAAAATGGAAATATTGTCCACTATTGTCCCCAGACCTTCAAAAGAACAGAGACTTAACTAACCCAGCCTTGGTAATCTCTCCCGTCTCCGGCTCCTCTTTTGGAGGTTGTGCTGATGAGGAAAAAACTGGTCAAAATGAAGACACCCACGGGATCAAAGAAAGGCAGGAGTGAATCTTGGGCTGGATTGCCACCTTGCATAATGGAGCGGGACAGGACTCTTTAAATGATCATGCTTAAAGGATGTAATGCCTTCCAAACAGTTTTGTTGTTTAGTGATTGTCAGAATCTCTAACGTAACTGATAATTCTCTCATGTTTTCAAGTAGAAATTGCAAGGAAAAGTCTCTATTATGTAAATATTTGAGGTTAACATTCCATGCCAATGTCTTTTGGGGGGATGGGGCAGCCTTTAGCTTCTGCAACTAACAGTGCCCCAAAATAGCTTCCAAAACCCAGTTTCTGCTTGTCCTCCAGGCCAGAAACAGAGCAATTAGAAACCAGGCCCCTGCTGTATCATTCACTTTGCAGCATCAAAATATGGAAATGTTGCTCGTGTTCCGGCTGTTTTCCTGTGCGCGATGCCAGCCATCTGATATCAGTGCTACGTGGGATTACGGAGAGAAACACCAGCGGGGCAGCTTACCAACACGACGGATTGTGGGGAGACTCACCGCTACAGCAAATGGGCATTTGGATTCCCTAACGTACATCCAGAAACAGAGATGAGAACCTGCATTCCTCAGATGCCTGGTGTTCCGCCCTTGGTGGCAACCCCCAGGTAAACATCTGGTCAAGGCTCTGAGGCAGGCAGGCAACATGGTTAGTGTTGTTGGTAACCAATAATGAATTACCTTAATGTGAAAAGAGTCTCCCCCGCCACCGCGTCCCCAAAACATTACCTGGTTTCTGAAAGGCAAGAATGTTCCTTAAGCGAGAGGACTTTCCTTAAGCAAATGTTGGATTCATAAAGGATAACAAGAGAAAAGACCTTGCAAGGGCACAACTCTGATTGTACGCAGGGACAGCAGTTACTTCTCAAGCTTCTGTATGCTCACCAGTTTCAAGCCACAATCATGCTTCTGCACTGGGGCCTCTGATTCATAATTTCCAACCAGCTGCTAGGGGATAGCCAGTGGGGTGGGCGCTATGGACCCCTCTGGGAGGGGCAAAGCCTTGTGTCAATGATTCTTATGTGGAGGTAGGGAAGGTAGGTAGGAAAAAACACCTGGAGGAAATTCTTTCCGAATACACATTCCCCTTTTACCCCCCACAAGGACTATTGAAGTGGGGGTGATGAGGGGCATGTGTGCTTTTAAAAAGCATTATTGAGGCATAAGTTACATGCCATTAAATGCACCCATTTAAAGTGTACAGTTCAGTGGTTATTAGTATTAGTTGTGTGGCCTTCACTACATTCTTAGTTTAAATCCTTTCTATCACCCCAAAAAGAAACCTCATTCCTGTCCCCACACTCACCTCCCAGCTCCAGGCAAATTCTAATCAACTCCCTATCTGTATAGATTTGTCTTTTCTGGACCTTTCCTGTGGACAGAATCGACCTAGTACCTGGTCTTTTGTGTCTGGTTCCTTTCCCTTAGCCCTCATGCTTTTCAGGTTCATCCATATTGCAGCGTGTGTCACTGCTCTGTTCTTTTCGTGGGCACATGTGTTTGCAAAAAGCTCAGGGTGGTTCCATGGCTTCCCAGTTGAGGGCCACCATCTACAAACTGTATCCGTTTAGAAATCATCCTCTTTTTATTTTCAAAATGAGGAAGCAGAGACCAAACAATTCCTTTACACAATTAGTAATTGAAACCAGCGCCCTTTGACTTCAAACCCAGGGTCCGTTCCTTGCTGCAGTGTCTGCGAACCCAGCAGATTACAGATCTGAGGTCACCTCAGGCAGAGAGTGCTCTTCCAAAGGGCGCTCACCGGAGTGCAACCCAGACACCTTTGCAATGGTCTTAGCAAAGGGCGGCATTCAAAGAAACATTTCCAACTTCAAGAAAATTTTGTGAAGCCTTTTGAGTCTTCATTGAGAGCCCTGGAAGAGATGCATTACACTTCATAATAAACAGCGAAGTAATCCTTCTTGAGCTTCTTGCAATATGGAGATCCACCAAGTAGGACAACAGCTGTCCCCTCCTGGGGTATCCCTCTTTCTTTGCGAGCTCTCTCTGTCTCTTTCTTTCAGGACTTGCCCTCTAACTCTACCTTACATTGGCTGGGTTTTCTTCGGCTCCCTCCTCCAAGAAGGAGTTCTTTTCTTAGTACTCAGTGTTTGTCCTTTAATGCAAATCAGCTTTGTCATTCTGGGCCTTTCTCTCCCTTCTCTCTATACCTTTATCCATTTCTCAGAGTGGCATTTTGAGGACTGGTGAGGTTGGAGAAGGCTATGACCAGTTTGGAGTATTTTCTTTTTCTTTTTTTAAAGATTTATTTCTTTTTTGAGAGAGAGAGGGAGAGCAGGGGTTGGGGGAGGGACAGAGTGAGAGAATCTTACTGAGTGCAGAACCCGACAAGGGGCTCGCTCCCACGACCCATGAGATCACAACCTGAGCAGAAACCAAGAGTCAGATGCTTCACTGACTGAGGCACCGAGGCGCCCCAGTTTGGAGTATTTTCTATGCTGTTCTACCAGTGTTGGAGGTGGGTTGTGTTCTGGACTACCATAGTCTCTCTTTGGAAGATGCCTGCCAAGGGTCCCTGCAGGCATCAGTGCTGCTTGGCTGATGTCCAGTCAAAAGAGGGATAAGAAGCCATCCTTCTTCTTGCCTTGCTGCCATCCCAGGGCTCTTAGCCCTAGTTTCAGGTCAAAGTCAACCTTCTTGGCAAAGACCTAATGAAAAACAGCTACCTAAAGAACTTCAATCCTTTTATCACTTAATAGTCTTCCTTCCTCCCAGTCTCATAGTTGCCCTCTTGTTCTGGACATGGATGAATTGTGCACAGTGTCTCTTGCAAGTCAGGCTGTTACATGCTGGACATGGAGTCTCCGAGCAAGTTGGCAACTTCACAATGTTAGCATCTCTGATCTCGACTTTGCCCATGATCTGGTTGCTTCTCCCTGCCTTGAGCTTCCTCTCCTCATTGAAAAATGAAGACCTGCGTATCGAATTTCAGGGTCTCCGAAGGACAGAACGGGAAGGGTTCTTCGAGTGTATGTTCCTCAACACGCCCAATTTTCAGGTGAGGAAACTGAGACCCTCAGGAATGAAGTGTCTTGCAATCGTCAGCATTTTAGCTCCTTGTGCGTGTATCTAGCTGTGTGAGAAACAGGAGGGAGGAAGCGAAAGAGAATAGATTCTATAGAAAGTAGAGAACAGAACAATGTATCACAGACTGGGAAAACAACAACACTTGAGTTGGAAGTAAATTCCCAAACTGTCTCAGTAGCCCCCGTTGTCTGGGTCAAAGGAGTGTTGAGAATATTATTGTGCAATGCTGGCGTTAGGTGGGGGAACATGTTAGAATTTTAATGGAAAAAAGATTCTGGAGAGCTTCTGGAAACCATGTATCCAATGCCATTCTGACACAGAGCAGATGCTCAATAAATGTTTGTTGATTGATTCAAAGTAGACTTATCACAAGTAGGTATGTTCCACCACATGCAGATGACTTTGCTAAGTGCATGCTGCTTTTTAAAATGATTTAATTTAATTTTTATTTTTTCTTCTCCCTCCCCACCCCCCGGATAAATATTTGCTTATTTAACAGGCTGTGATTTCTGTATTTGGTTTGCAGGTCTCTGTGGGTACCAGCCCCGATCATGAATGTCACCCTTTCTTCTCCTGTCCCTTGTAGTGGTCTTTGAAGCTCCCCACCTTCACCTGCAGCAAATCCAGTTGAAATCAATTTCACATTCAAGACATTCTGAGTGCTCCCTCCTTATTAGTCTTTCCTGGAGAATGGAACTCAAAGGGAATATAAAGGAGAGACAGAGAACATTATGTCTGCCTTGTAGGTCTGACGTCTGACTTTTGTTTAATCATAGTAACTAGTAGTAACAGTGCATAAAGCGTGCAGAACAGTATCACATACATTTTCTCATTTGGTTACTTCAATAACTCTGTCAAGCCTGGGGCTCCTGAGAATAAACATCAGGCTGCCCATCCCGGGTCAGTGCCTGGTTTCCTGTCCGCTCTGAGTTCTTTCAGCCCTAACCACCCACTGAGGTTTCCGTGGCACCCTGGACAATTTAACCCAGCATCCCCGACAGGGCCTTTCCAGGGTGCTTTTGGGGCAGGGCACCCTTGGGCAGAGATCCCCTTGGGGCTTGGGGCTCTGCAACCCTTCTTTCCCTGGGAGATGTTCTGTGCTCAGAGACCATGACTCATAAGCTACGGGAAGTTCTTGGCATGCTCTCTGCACACTGAAAGAATATTAATGGGTCAGAAGTTGTGTTTGGTGAAGAAGAAGGACACAAGCAATTACTGCAAAGTTCCTGGCTGGGAACACCTGCTGCTACCTGGGGAGGTCAGGCCCTGGTTTGGCAGGACTGCTGAGTCTCTATGGCAGCAAGGGCCAAACAGTCTGCGTGAGGGTTTCGGGGACTCCTCCTTTTCCTTGAACTTGCTTCTCTCGATCTGAGTCAGGGTCTCTGGACCATAACACTTCTATTGGGATTCTTGACTCAACCTGCCCTCCTCAAAATGCCATCGTGGATTTGTTTTCTCCCCTCCTCATCAAACCACCCTCGTTCCTCTGTGAGCCTTGTCTCAGCTCGCACTGTGAAGGAAAGTAGCGGGTGGTACCCAGCCCTGTGTAGCCTTATGAAGGCCATTCTCTAAGGAGGTGATTAACATTCATGCATTCATGGATTCAGTCATTTTTTTCAAACTGTGAGGATTTATTAAGATCCCACCACGTGCTACATCCCTGGGATACAATGGCAAGCAAATAACACTGTTCTTCACACTGATGGTGGGTCAGTTTCTAAGGCAGGACAGACAGTTGAATAGGCAATAACAAGAGAGCACGAAAGGGGAAGGACAGTGGGCCTCAGAGCATATGGCAGGAGCCTCTGGTTGCTTACAGGTGGAATCAGGGCCTCTGAATTCAGACGGGAGCGGTGATGGTGGAAAATCAGGCAATGCAACAGACTACCGTGGGAGATGTGAGTGCTGTGAGCTCTGGGGCCCACTCTCAGCCTTGGTCCTAAAGAAACCAAGTGACTTTCACAAGTCAGTTTACTTCTTGGCCTTGTTTTCCTTCTCAGTACAACCAGGACATTGGTCTTGATGCTATCGAAGTTCCCTTTGAATGCTAAAACATTTGGTGAGGACTGGCTGCATCTGATGTTTCTTTAGGACACTGATTCTTTTTTTTTTTTTTTTAATTTTTTTTTAATTTTTTTATTTTTTCAGCATAACAATATTCATTATTTTTGCACCACACCCAGTGCTCCATGCAATCCGTGCCCTCTACAATACCCACCACCTGGTGCCCCCAACCTCCCACCCCCCACCCCTTCAAAATTCTCAGATCGTTTTTCAGAGTCCATAGTCTCTCATGGTTCACCTCCCCTTCCAATTTCCCTCAACTCCCTTCTCCTCTCCCCCTGCTTGTGTTCCTTCTCTCACTGTGTCTCTGTCAAATAAATAAATAAAATCTTTTTAAAAAAAAGGATTTCACAGGTAATTAATATCATTATTTATTTCTCTCTCTGACTTATTTCACTTAACATAATGTCCTCCAAGTTCATCCATGTTGTAGTAAATGACAGGACTTCCTTCTTTTATGTGGTTGACTAATACTCCTCTGTGTGTGTGTATCACGTTTTCTTTTTCTATTCATCCATTGAAGGACATTTAGGTTGTTTCTATATACTGGCTATTGAATAATGCTGCAATGAGCACAGGTATGAGGAGGCTGATTCTTTTTTTTTTAAAGTTTTAAAAATATCTTATTTATTTATTTGAGAGAGTGAGAATGTGTGAGCACAAGCAGGGGGAGAGGCAGAGGGAGAGAGAAAGGGAGAAGCAGACTCTCCGCTGAGCAGGGAGCTCAATGTGGGACTCGATCCCAGGCTCCCGGGATCATGACCTGAGCTGAAGGCAGACACCTAACTGACTGAGCCACCCAAGTGCCCTAGAAGGCTGATTCTTTGTCTTTTTGGATAACCAGATCCCTTTGAAAACTGCTGACTTTCTCCTAAGAAAATGTCTTTAAGCCACCCAACATTTTGCAGGGGACTCCCACAACCTTTGGCAACACCTAATGAATTTCCAATGGCTTGACACAAGGGCCATGGAAGTCAATGAATTTGACTGTGTTTGTGGGAAAAGGACACCTCTCCGAAAGCCGAGAGAAGGCATAGGAGAATTTACCTACACTCAGAAAGTAACCCCTTGGGAAATGTTTAAGAGAATCCTTTCTACTTTTGTGTTTGGGGAGCTGCTTTGCCTTCCAGGGCTCTTGTAATTCTCTGAGTTGAGTGGCAACGTAGAGGAGCTGTGGAAGCGGAGGCTCTGGTGTTACCCCACGGGAGTGCGAAGCCCACCTCTGCCACAGACTGGCTGAATCATCCTGGACAAATTACTGAACCTTTCTGTGTTTCAGTTTCCCCATTTGTAAACTATGAGGGTAAGAGCACCACTAATTGATCTCATGGGGTTGTCAGGAGAAGTGAGAAAGATGGGGTCTGGCAAAGAGTAAGAGCTCAATGTACAAGAGCTCAATAAACAGGGTGAGCATCAACATTAAAGCAACTCTCTGTGTTGCTTTTCTGTCTCCTAGACTGGGGGAAAAACTCCTGAACCTTGAGACATGGAGAATGAATCCAAAATTGCTACCTCCATACCAACTCTATCAGCTGCAAATATTGAAAGACCCAACAAAAAACTGCTTACAAGGTAAGGAAATTTAGCAACTCACAAGGTGTCTGGAGTTGGTGATCCCAGGGCTGGTTAACTGAGGACTTGATGGGACTAACCATGAGCTGGCCTCTTTTATCCATCCATCCATCCATCTTCTCAGGGGCCCTTGGTTCATTCATGTCTCTTTTGGGTCAGAAGATGGCTGCTGCCGCCTTAGACATCATGTGTAGAGGGTCACCTGCATGAAGGAGAGGGTATTTCTTCCCACAGATCTCTTTTTTGGGGGATGACACACCTTCCCCTGAAGCCCCTTGATCCCTGCTTCCCCCAGCAGCCTTCTCCTCAGGACCCCCTGGCCAGAATTGGGTCACAGTCTGGTGCTTTCTCTCCAAGGGAGGCTGTGTTGGTATCTGGAAACTTCAGCTGGACCTCTGGAGTAGGAGCCTGGCTGTGTGGTTGGCTATCTGTGCCATCTGCCTTACCAACACTGGGGTGGCCTTGGCCCAGACTTCTCACATCAGCACACCAACCCTATCCCTCCATGTCTCTTCCATGACAAGCCCATGTTTTTTTTTGGAGGAAAATGTATGACATTAATTTCACCCAGTGAAATTGATGCTTTGGGAAGATAGCCAGTGTAGTCTATAGATTCTATGACAGTAAGTCCATGTGGACCCCAGTTTGAAGGAGGAAATTTGAAGCTAACTGAGGTAAGCAACCTGAACCAGATCGCTCAGCTTATAAGTGGTAGAACGAGAAGGGGCCCATAAGTCTGACTTGAGAACTTTTTGATCCACAATGAGAAGCCTCCAGCAGCTGTGTGAAGTGAGCCCCATGCCCTTCTTACTCAGAGCCTTCCGCCTCGTCCTCAGCTTCCCACAGTGGATCTGGGGCTTCCATGTTGGGAAGGTCACCATGTGGTCTCTCCTGATTTGCTTGTATTTTGCTTGTGTGCACCCTCTATCCCACCCCCATATTCCCCCAACACACACACACACACACACACGCACGCACTAGGACAGCCTGTGGTATGCTTCTGATTTCATAGGGGAGTAAAGAGGCCTTGTAGATGACTTGGGGGCTGAGGGTGAGGTGTCATGTTCCCCTTCCCTGTCTACCCTCCTTCTGCTGCAGCTACCAGAGCTTCTGGGAGAGAAGAGAGGAGGGTGTGACCTCCAACCCTGCAGCACTTCTTCTTCTTCTTTTTTTTTTCTTTTTAAGATTTTATTTATTTATTTGACAGTCTGAGATCACAAGTAGGCAGAGAGGGAGAGAGGGGGAAGCAGGCTCCCTGCTGAGCAGAGAGCCTGATGCAGGGCTCGATGCAGGGCTCGATCCCAGGACCCTGGGATCAAGACCCCAGCTGAAGGCAGAGGCTTAACCCACTGAGCCACCCAGGCGCCCCCCTGCAGCACTTCTTATGTGAAACCGCAGGCCAGGGCTGTTCCTATGGAGACGTTTTGCAGCATCCATTACCATTAGTTTTCAGTACTTGGACCTTAAAAGGAAGTGTTCTCCAGGTCAAGGTGACAAGATTTGTCTCAATTTTGCAATGAGGCCTCTCTTCTTAGAAACGTCTCTGGCCGTGTGTGGTGGTTGCTTTCAGGGGACAGGATGAGAGCCTGTGATATGGAGCCCCAGATCCTGCTGTAGCCAGAGTGTGGCAGCTCAGAGGCCTGGCCCGGTGGGGGTGGGCACGGCTGGGAAAGCCTGTTTGTTCTTTGCTGGCCGAGAAGACTGCGGTGCACATCTGGATTTCATCAGCTGTCCGGTGGTTACTAAATACTGAAATGCCCCCAGAAGATGACTTTGGCCTGCCGGTTTATAGCTGAGTTAGAGTACATGTGTTTTGCCACCCCAGGGCATGGCGTTTAATCAGAGGGGGGTTTATTTTTCATTCCAGAGATTGGCTGCAAGTTGGATTTTCAGGGGATAACATTTTTTTTAACTTTGAATCAACAATTCTTTTCAGACGATTCCTTCTTGTAGCCAGGATTTCTTTCCCTTTGCCAAGGGAACAACTCCCAGGGTTCCTGACAGGCCTCTCCTGTAAGTGCTGGAGATGAGTCACGGAGAGGGTCTGGCTCCGGGGCTGGGAGTCTGAGCGGGTGCGTGGTGCTAGAACTGGGCTGGCAGAGCTCAGGCGACAGGCCAGGCTTTACCCTCTGTGCTGCAGAGAAAGGCCTCTGTCTTGGTTTGGGGCTCTTTTTGTTTTTGTTTTTGTTTTTTTCAGATACACCACTTTTGTGTAGTGGAGAGGGGCCTAATTGCCCAACAACAGGATAATTCTCTGTTTCCTTGGGCTCGAAAATCTTTCTGTCAATGTTTTCTAGAGTATGTACTAGGTGTAATGGACAAGCAGTATGCCATGGGAATACTAAGAGGCAGAAAACAGAATCTGTGCCCTCTGGAATAGAATAATCCAGTTGAGGGTGCCTGGGTGGCTCAGTGGGTTAAAGCCTCTGTCTTCGGCTCAGGTCGTGATCTCAGGTCCTGAGATTGAGCCCCACATCGGGCTCTCTGCTCAGCGGGGAGCCTGCTTCCTTCTCTCTTTCCCTCTCTGCCTACTTGTGATCTCTGTCAAATAAATAAATAATAAAATCTTAAAAAAAAAGAATAATCCAGTTGAGAAGAAAAGACACACATGTACAGTGAAATGACAAGATTTAACAACAGAACAAGAATCATCTCCCATTGGAACACATTGAACTAAAGAGAGGCTGATGACTTGAGAAGGGGGGCTGAGCTTCCTGTGGTTGATGGGAAATTGGAAGGTAGAATAGAGAGGGGAAGGAGGGCATCCACAAAGGGATCCACCATGCTAAGCTTTAAAGACTTACAGAGTTTGGACAGATGGATACTAGTAATAATAATGATGCTGGCCATTTAGTGAGCTCTTAGCACTCTGCTGTTCAGTGTTACACAGATATTACTAACTTAATCTACAACAACTTTGTGGTGAATGCTACTCTATCTAGTTTATAGACAAAACTAGTTTAGAGAAATTAAGTAACGTGTCCAAAGTCACACAACTAGTAAGAGGGGAATTGGGATTTGAACAGAAGTGCGTCTAGCTCCAGAATCTCTATTTTTATCTTCTGGTGGCTGTTGGGAGACGACTCTACATGGGTCTCTGTGTTTCTTCATGTCTTGTGAGTGGATACTGGCTCCTTTTTGGTATCATCTTTTCAAAGCTGTTTGCGTGGCAAACAGCCCTGGAAGATAGCAATGATGTTTCTTTTCAGAACAAAGGAAAGGCATCCTCACGCCTCATTAGTAAAGATTCTGGTTCTCTAAGCCCTGGGTTCCTCTCCTGCAGCGCAACCTCCTCTCTGAGCAGGTTTTCATCGGCCCTCTTCATACTGCCCTGTGGGGACTGGCGTTTGGGGAGTGAGCACAGAATATGCTGAGGCTCAGGGTGCTTGCTTCACGGTGAGTAATAAAGCTTTTTTGGTATCTAAGCCAATAGTCTCGTATCTTCTGCTAGTGTCCATGGAGTTGTGGTTGACTCCATTGTTAGCTTGCAAGTGGGGCAAAATCTCAGACCCTTTATAGTTCTGGATAGTGGTGTGGGTACATTCTTTCCCATGGGAGCCTGACGTGTGGGACTAGGAAAGGTAGAACTTTCCATGTCAAGCTGCAAAGAGGCAGGACATGGAAGCCTTTGTTGAGGATCCATACATCAGTGGGTTGGCCCTTCATGGAGACTTTGTGTGAGGGAGAAGTGAGGGATAAGGTTGAAGGAATAAATTACAGATAGCTGGTGAGCTTCCTGCAAGCTGAAAACACGAGCGTTATGAGGAAAACCTGCCAGAAACATGGATGGTGCCTGGGAATGTTTCTGTAGTATCTCATGGAAATGAATTTTAATGTAGCCTCACACTGGTCACTGACAGGAGACGCTGAGCATTTGGCTACCAGGACACCCGCAGCCCACAGCCAGCCCTGCCACACTAGTGGCCTCATGGTTTGTGGACAAGCTGTGGCCTGATTGTCCCACTTCCTGCCAGCCCACTTCCCTGTTCCCAGGCAAATCTGGGGTTCCATAAAAAGCACCGAAGTGGCCTCAACTTCTCAGTGCCCGTGCAGAGCTGGTATTCTAAACCCTGCTTTGTCTGGATGGCTGGTTTGCCTGAACTGAGGCTGAAGATGGTGGTCTGCCTGGCACCATTTCCCTTGTCAGCCTGCCTGCACCTTGCCCACCTGGCTCCTGTCACAGCTTTCTGTGACAGGCCCAGTCAGGCCCCAGCTGTTCTCCTTGCTTGCCAAGTTTGGCCTGTAGCCTGCCAAACTGCATCCACTGATGCTGAGATGGACAGTGACGAAGAGGAAGGCGCCCCAACGGAACGGACATCCCTCAGGAGTGGAAGGTAGCTAGGGTTGTTTGTGCAGCCTTCCCCATGGCATAGCTTACTCCTGGGAATAGGTCTTCTCTTTCATTTCCTGGTTTGTGGATGCATTCCTTCCTGATCCTGAATCCACTAGGTCCATGATTCTTTACCTGGGTATGGAGATGTACTTGGAATCTCATTGGACTGTGAAGCTGGTTCACAAGCCGTGGTGGGACCTGGAACGATGACGCAAGGGCAGGTGGGAGCGAGAGCGGCTGGTGGTCTGCCTGTGTCTCCCTGGCTCTCAGCATTTCTGTTCGCCTGAGGACTTGGTTTGGCTGCCAAGGTCCACTTTTCCCAAGTGCGGGGCAGGCTAGAAATGCCAGGGCATTGATGCAGGAAGCACAAAGAGAAAAGAATGAAAGAATAAAATGAACTGAGTATCAGTGAGTTATGGTACAACTCCAGGGGTCTATAAAATATGTGTAATTAGAATCCCTGAAAGAGGGCGAGGCCGGAAAATATTTGAGGAAATGGCTGCATCCTATTTCATTGTATTAATGAACTATAACTTACTTAATCATCCCTTATTGTTGGGCATTAAGTTATTTCCAGTTTTATACCCTTAGAAATAATATTCTAATGGACCCTCTTGTACATAAATCTTCTTGTATCTTTCTAGTTCTTTGGGATAAGTGCCTCTAAGTGTGTATGTTGGGCTAAAGGTCACAAACATTTTTAAGGCTTTCAAGACTTTTTTTTCAATGGTTCTGCAGAAACATTGACCCAGTTTACATTCCCACAAGCAGCCCACAAAGTGCCCACTACCCTGTATCCACACATATATTTGCCCATTTGATAGAGTGCTGTTTTTATTATTATAGAGTTGCATTTCTTTGATTATTACTGAAGTTGAATATCGCTTTTAGTTTTCATTTTCAGAGCTGTCTGTTCAGGTCCACTGCCCATTTCAGCTTCGCGTTATCTGTGTTTTTTCTCACTGATGTGTGATCTTTCTTTGTATGTTGACTTTCATCTGTCATACACTTGCAAATATTTCTCCCAGTTTCTCAGATTTGTTTTTGGCATTTTGGATCAATTCCCATTGTGGTTCATTGCTAGTCACCTTCTGGACCAGTAGCACCAAAACATATAATGACATTTCCCAGCCCACAGTTCATGTATCTGTGGTTATGTGCTGTTACTAGTGTTAAGAATAATAAGGACTAAGAATAATAAGACCTCTGTTTGCTAATGACTTGGGCATGAAGGACGTGTGCACGGCTGCTGTATATAGTTTTCAAGTCATGTTTGCTCTAGGCTGCCAGGAGGCCCTCTTCCTCCTCCGGTGAGGGCAGAACTTTGGGATACCTTCTTCTAATTCTCAAAAATATACTGTAGTAGTCAGGGTTCTTCAGAGAAACAGATCCAATAGGAGATAGATATAGATGGTCCCCAACTTACAATGATTTGACTTATGATTTTTAGACTTTACAGTGTTGTGAAAGAGGTATGCATTTAATAGAAACCATACTTCACACTTTAAATTTGATCTTCTCCCTGGGCTAGCGATATGCTGTGTGATACTCTGCCATGATGCAGGGCAGTGGCAGAGAGCCACGGCTCCCAGGGAGCCTGGCCAGCATGCGGGCAAACAACCTATACACGTCTGATCATTCTGTACCCATATGACCGTTGTGTTTTTCCCTCTCAGTACAGTCTTCAATAAAGTATAGGAGATATTCGACACTGTATTGTAAAATAGGCTTTGTGTTAGATGATTTCACCTGACTGTAGGCTAATGTAAGTGTTCTGAGCATGTTTAAGATAGGCCAGGCTAAACTCTGATGTTCCATAAATTGAGTGTTGTTTTTTTAGGACAGTATTTTTTTTTTTTTAAGATTTTTATTTATTTATTTGACACAGAGAGAGAGAGAGAGATCACAAGTAGGCAGGGAGGCAGGCAGAGAGAGGAGGAAGCAGGCTCTCCGCAGAGCGGAGAGCCCGATGCGGGGCTCGATCCCAGGACTCTGGGATCATGACCTGAGCCGAAGGCAGAGGCTTTAACCCACTGAGCCACCCAGGTGCCCCCGTAAATTGAGTGTTTTAAATGTTTTAAATTGACTTACAATATTTTCAACTTGCAATGGGTTTATTCAGACCTAACCCCATTGTAAGTCGAGGAAGATATATTTAAACTTTTTTTAGGAAGGTAAATTTGTTCATGCAGCTACAGACATGCTGACAAATCCAGCCTGCAAGGTGGGCCAAGGAGGGAATTCATCTCTGTATTGCTGCTGCTTAACACGGTCGGGGAGCAACAGATAATGAGGCAAGAGAAGAGGGCAGGTAGGAGGGAAAGAAGGGAAGAAGGGAGGAAGGAAGGGAGGGAGGAAAGTTCCCTGAAGATGCTCTGGGTGTCTGAATTAGGATCCAAATTTACGTCTCCTGGAATTCAAGCCCTGTGTGATCTCTTCTGGGTCTGTCAAACCTTTGGGTTTCCAGAGGCAATCATGAAGACCGGTCCTCCTGGGAGTCTCCCCAGCTGTAGGGCTGATTGCTTCCTGAACTGGCTCCCAAGAGCAGCCCGGTTCAGCATCCCCTGTCTAAGGACTGCTTACAGAGCCAAGGAGGGTTCTGCCGTTAACAATCGCTTCTTTAGAAACCTCAGAATAATTAACAATGGAGAGGCTACTTCTGGGTTTCCTTTGGGAAGGACAAAAATCCTCGAGGGCTGTGCTTCCACTTGCCCATCCTGAAGCCCCACAGAATAGAGAGTGCCAGAAGAATATTGCCAGGACTTGGGACCCAAATCAAAGTAATTAAATAAAATCTCAGAAGTTTCCTAGGGAACAAACAAAACTTTTCATAAGGGACCAATTGTTAGGAAATCTGTAGGTACTTTGCTCATCTTCATAGCTGGTTCATATTAGCTGGGGCCCGTTTTCCTTATTTGCTTCCCTTGCAACATATTGACTGTCCCCCTCTGCTTCCTGCCTTTTTCTTCTCTCCAGAAGCTACCACTGATTCAGTTCATTAAGATTTTACCGGGAGTGACTACCAGGCCCTTTGCAGGGACATGAAACGTAAGGGCTTTAACCTCCATGTAATGAGGATAACAGCAGGTAGCTTGTGCTGTTCCAGGTGATATGCCGAGCATTTTACATGAATTATTTAATTTCCTTCTCACAGTGACCCTGGGAAGCAGTCGTCTTATTGTGCCCACTTTACGGATGGGAAACCTGGGAACAGAGGTTGCAGTCACTGGCCTCGGTCACCCAGCCAGGACTGAGACCCTATCTTTTTTTTTTTTTTTTAATTTTATTTTTTATAAACATATATTTTTATCCCCAGGGGTACAGGTCTGTGAATCTCCAGGTTTACACACTTCACAGCACTCACCATAGCACATACCCTCCCCAATGTCCATAACCCCACCTCCCCCCTCCCCCCATCAACCCTCAGTTTGTTTTGTGAGATTGAGAGTCACTTATGGTTTGTCTCCCTCCCAATCCCATCTTGTTTCATTTACTCTTCTCCTACCCCCTTAACCCCCCATGTTGCATCTCCTCTCCCTCATATCAGGGAGATCATATGATAGTTGTCTTTCTCCAATTGACTTATTTCGCTAAGCATGATACCCTCTAGTTCCATCCATGTCATCGCAAATGGCAAGATTTCATTTCTTTTGATGGCTGCATAGTATTCCATTGTGTATATATACCACCTCTTCTTTATCCATTCGTCTGTTGATGGACATCTAGGTTCTTTCCATAGTTTGGCTATTGTAGACATTGCTGCTATAAACATTCGGGTGCACGTGCCCCTTCGGATCACTACGTTTGTATCTTTAGGGTAAATACCCAGCAGTGCAATTGCTGGGTCATAGGGTAGTTCTATTTTCAACATTTTGAGGAACCTCCATGCTGTTTTCCAGAGTGGTTGCACCAGCTTGCATTCCCACCAACAGCGTAGGAGGGTTCCCCTTTCTCCACATCCTCGCCAGCATCTGTCATTTCCTGACTTGTTAATTTTAGCCATTCTGACTGGCATGAGGTGATATCTCATTGTGGTTTTGATTTGTATTTCCCTGATGCCGAGTGATATGGAGCACTTTTTCATGTGTCTGTTGGCCATCTGGATGTCTTCTTTGCAGAAATGTCTGTTCATGTCTTCTGCCCATTTCTTGATTGGATTATTTGTTCTTTGGGTGTTGAGTTTGCTAAGTTCTTTATAGATTTTGGACACTAGCCCTTTATCTGATATGTCATTTGCAAATATCTTCTCCCATTCTGTCAGTTGTCTTTTGGTTTTGTTAACTGTTTCCTTTGCTGTGCAAAAGCTTTTGATCTTGATGAAATCCCAATAGTTCATTTTTGCCCTTGCTTCCCTTGCCTTTGGCAATGTTCCTAGGAAGATGTTGCTGCAGCTGAGGTCGAAGAGGTTGCTGCCTGTGTTCTCCTCAAGGATTTTGATGGATTCCTTTCTCACATTGAGGAGACCCTATCTTTAAGAGCCTTGAAATGAAGTAATTTGGATAGGGTTGTGCTAGAATGGGACACAGATTTATTTGAGACGAAGTCTCAGTTGTTATAAAGAAATATCCTAAGTGAGGGGAAGAATCAGAGTTCTTTGATTTCTTATTTTAATTGGGACTGATTACTGTTGCACAACCAACAACTGTTATCCTGGACCTTTTTTTCCCTGTTTTCCTTTTTTTAATGAGTTACTGGGTCGAGTCCTCTATTTACTGGGTCCCATGTTTTTCTTTTCTCTTGGATTCCTTTTTGCTGTTGTTGTTGTTGATTTGTAGATTACTTTGAAGTGGACCCTTGAACAACACAGGCTTGAACTCTGCGGGTCCACCCATATGCAGATTTTTAAAAATATAAATACGGTATAATACTGTAAATGTATCTCCTCTTTCTTATGACTTTCTTTTTTTAATTTTTTTTTAAAGATTCATTTATTCATTTAAGGTGGGGAGGGGCACAGAGAGAGGGAGAGAAAGAATCTGCCGCAGACTCCCCACTGGGTGTGGAGCCCAACACAGGGCTCCATCCCACGACCCTGAGATCGTGACCTGAACTGAAATCAAGAGTTGTATTCTTGGGGTGCCTGGATGGCTCAATGGGTTAAAGCCTCTGCCTTCCGCTCAGGTCTTGATCCCAGGTGGGATCATGCCCCACATTGGGCTCTCTGCTTAGCAGGGAGCCTGCTTCCTCCTCTCTCTCTCTCTCTGCCTGCCTCTCTGCCTAATTGTGATCTCTGTTTGTCAAATAACTAAATAAAATCTTAAAAAAAAAAAAAGAGTTGGATGCTTAACCAACTGAGCCACCCAAGCGCCCCCCCTTATTACTTTCTTTATAACATTTACTTTTCTCTAGCTTACTTTGTTGTAAGATTGTAGTATATAATATATATAACATAGAAAATATGTGTTAATTCACTGTTTATGTTATCAGTAAGGCTTCCTGTCAATAGCAGGCTATTAGTCATTATATTTTTGAGTAGTCAAAAGTTAGACTTGGATTTTCTGGGGCACCCAGGTGGCTCAGTTGGTTGGGTGTCCAAATCTTGGTTTCGGGGTTGTGGGATTGGGCCCTGTGTTGGACTCTGTGCTAAGCACAGAGTCTGTTTGTCCCTCTCCCTCTGCTCTTCTTTCTCTATCACTTTCTCTCTCACAAATAAATAAAATTTTTTTAAAAAGTTATACTTGGATTTTCAACTATGCAAGTTCAGTCCCCACTAACCCCTGAATTGCTCAAGATCAACTATATAACATTTAAGGATGCATGTTTGGTTATAAAGTGATTGTAGCCAAGCAAATGATTATGTATCATTGCAGGGAGGGTTGAGATTGGGAGGGTAGAAATGGGGGAGTTTCTGGGTGGTGGCAAAGTTCTGTTCTTGAGCTGGCAATGCTTAAATGAATATTCTCGTCATGGTAATTCACTAAGCTCTACTGTTGTTTTGTGGATTTTCTGTACCTTTATTTTACAATAACAATGGGGTACTATTAAAAGGTTTTTATAATATGATTCATGTAAAATTACTTCATGTAGAACATTGACCTACAATTGGAAGGAAATGTAGTTATACGTCACAAAAACCGAGCCTCACAAAGTAGACTGTTCCAAATATCAATGTCACATGGATTGTCTTTTCACTTCAAAAATGACTCAAAATCGTGCTGCATTTTAGTTAGCTTCATGTGGGGGTTGTGAATTTCTTACTTTAATGCTCCACCCCCACACCCAAATTCCTCTTTGTCTTTTTTTCCTGTGGACAAAAGAAGCACATACCTTCACGTTATCACCAAGATCATCTGGCTGCTTAATCAGAATATTTATGTGAATTCATTTCTTCTTGAAGGCTTATTCTCAGAGTTCTCTGATTTCTTATTTTAATTGGGACTGATTACTTTTGCACAACCAACAACTGTTATCCTGGACCTTTTTTTTTTTTCTTTTTTCCTTTTTTTAATGAGCTACTGTGTCGGGTCCTCTATTTACTGGGTCCCATGTTTTTCTTTTCTCTTGGATTCCTTTTTGCTGTTGTTGATTTGTGGGTTACTTTGAAGAGAATTTATTTTCCAAAAAGATGGTGTGGGGGGGGTCTTTTTTTTTTTTTTTTTTGAGTTCTTATATGGGAAACAATGTCATTATTTTTCCCTCACATTTCATTGGGAGTTTGGCTATATACAGAATATTAGGTTCAAAATCATATTTCCCTTAGAATTTTGAGAAGTATTTTCTGCCATCTCTTGTTGCTGATGCATGTGACACCGGTCTGGTTCTCATTCTTTTATCGTTAGCCTTCATTTGTTTCTGTCTCAGGACAAAAGGATCTTCTCTTTGTCCTCAGTGTTCAGAAATTTCACAGTGATGTACCCTTTTGTGGGCCTTTTTTTATCTCTCTCTTCTGTACTTGCTGAGCCATTGTAAACTGAAGCCATGTATCTTTCTTCAGCTCTGAGAAATCTTCTTCTGTTATTTATTTCCTGTTTTCCTCTCCTGTATTTGGACTATTTTCTCTTTTTGAAACTCTGCACAAGTGCTCTGTATGATGTTTAACATTCTGCTTGTATTTTTCCATTTCTTTGACTTTTGCTCTATATTCCAGGAGATCTCTGTGACTTTTTCTTGTAGCCTTTCTAGTAATTTAGTAGTAATTTCTTAGTAATTTAGCCTTTCTAGTATTTAGTTATTTTCAATTGTTCCTTTATTACAGAAGTCTGCTATCAATTTTTTTTTAAAGATCTTATTTATTTATTTGACATACAGATCACAAGTAGGTAGAGAGGCAGGCAGAGAGAGAGAGGAGGAAGCAGGCTCCTTGCTGAGCAGAGAGCCCAATGAGGGGCTGGATCCCAGGACCCTGGGATAACCTGAGCCGAAGGCAGAGGCTTTAACCCACTGAGCCACCGAGGTGCCCCCCATGCCCCACTTCTGACCCATAGAACCTGAAAGTAATAAACTTGTGTTGTCTTCAGCCACTTAATTTGTGTTAATGTATCACAGCAGCAGTAGGAAACTAGTAAAGATTTTGGTACCTGAGAGCGGGCTGCTGCTGTAACCAATACTTAAAAATGTTGGAATAGCTTTGGAATTGAGGAGAGGGCAGAGGCGGGAAGAATTTTGAGGTGGCTGGATTGCCTTAGACATACTGATGGTAGGAATATGGATGTTAAAGTCTCTGCTGATGAGAATCGTCTTAGAGAATACCAGCATGGTATTGATGAAGTTCTAGAACATAGGTAAGGTTCATTGGGGTGAGGTCCAGAGCTGATGACCAAGAAAGAATTCTCGAGACATCTTTGGTGCAAAATGGTGGTTTATTAAAGCACGGGGACAGGACCCGTGGGCAGGAAGAGCTGCTGCCCCGGGTTGTGAGGGATGGCAGGTTAGGTACCATGTGGTTGGGGGAAGGTGAGGGAAAGGGAGGTTTCAACGGAACTTTCATATGCTAAAGAGGGCCTACATGGTATGGATACTGGAGGTCTTGCCTCCGTTGATCAAGGTTGTCTTTCCCTTTTAGCAAGCCATTAACATCAAGATAGTTGGGAGATTCCTAAGGAATGTCACATTTGTCCCACCCAGGAGTTGTGGGGGTGAGGGAGAGATTGCGAGGTGTCAAACTTTTGCTTTGTCCTCAGCCAGCCTTCTGTTCCCTCATCAGCATTAGCAGACTGCTAATAGGAATCTGGGCTTTAAGGACACTTCTGGTGAGGACTCAGAGGGAGCTGAAGAACACGTTACTGGAAGCTGGAGGAAAGTGGATCCTTGTTATCTAGTGGCAGGAAGGTTAACAGGCCTGTGACCTGCATTTCTGTGAAAAGCAGAGCTTGGCAAATGATGCACTTGGATACGGAGCTGAGGAAATTTTTTCTGCAGAGCGTTGAAGGTACAGCCTAGTTTCTTCTTGCTACTGATAGTAAAATGCAAGAAGAGAGAGAGAACAGTTAAACAGAAAAGCCCCAAGACTTGATGTTTTCAAAGGGAGCCTTTTGGCCTATCCAGATTGCAAATGAGTGCTAAAATTGAGAGATTTGGTGTTTGGAAAGCATGCTCTTAAGATCAAGCGAAGGGTGTGGCCATATAACCTTTTGTTAATATCTCAGAAAGATCAAAAGGTCAGAGTATTGAGTTACACAAAAGACTACAAAAGGGGAATGTTTCTCAGCCATTTCAGTGAAAGCAAAAACAGAGATGGGATTACCTAGCAAAGATCTGTGGACAACCCCTTTTGCCTAACAGAGCAAATCCCAGTGACATATATGGGAGACTTCAGAATATTCTTGATAATTTTATACCTGCAGAAGAACTGTCGGCTTGGATTGAAAGGGACAGAATGAAATGAGAAAAGGCTGTTGGACCCCCTGAGATTCTAGAGATGGGAAACAGGCTGATAAAACTACTCAGCTGCAGGATTGCTTGGGAGGCTCAGATGGTTACGGATCTGACTCTTGATTTTGACCCAGGTCATGATCTCAGAGTTGTGAATGCGAGCACTGTATTGGGCTCCGTGCTGGGCGTGGAGTCTGCTTGGGATTCTCACTCTTTCTCTTCCTCTGCCCCTCCCCAACTCTCTCTCCCTCTCTAATGCAACAAAATAAAACAAAACAACTCAGTTGTGAATGTGGATTGCATTTCCAGAAAAGGGAAGGGCATGTAGATGGAGAAGAAGAAGTAGCTCTGAGTTCCTTTCCTAGACAGACTTCGAGTGTGACCAGCTGCAAGTATGCCTGCATTCTTTTGGTAATGGATTGTGGCCGTATGTGCTTCCAGATGTTGTGGAACAGAACATCAGTTATATTTACAAGCAGTTTATATAATCATATCTATAAGGATTCATGTTGTTTTGATGGTGCTAGAAACTGGTATGGAGAAGGAGCACACTTTTTCAAGGAGATGTCAAAATTATCCTCATCCAAGCTTAGTTATTTGCAGGAAACAAGTTTTCATGCCAATGGAAGTAGAAAAAAGGGAAATATAACTGCATGAGAAAAGAGTCGATCAAGACGTTAGTACCATAGTTTTAAAAAGTACTAGCAACTTCCATTTTGAAATTTGTCTTTCTCCTAGCTGGCAACTGATGGGCTGTATTTCTGAAGACTTGTGTATTTACTGGATAGCAGACTTGAAATATTTTCTATGTGTGCCAAACTTTATACTAGGTGCTGGGTATCTTATGCACTAGAGCTCATAAGATATGTACCTCTTGTGCAGACTGTAATAAATAGCTACAAATTCCTCCCATCTCTATGTCCTCTTTCCTTAGCGAGATGACTTTGCCTCTCCTTCCATCAGTAGGTGAAGTCTATTTTCCACTATCCTGAATGTGGCTTGATCTCGTTATTCATTTTCTCCAATGGAATGTGGCAAGAAAGACATTTGTGGGAGTTCTCAGCTATGAGAGTTCCAGGTCTTGCAGCCTCCAGTCTTGCTTTCTTGGAATTCTGCTCCTGCTATGGGAAGAAGCCAAGGCCAGCCTCCTTGGTAGTGAGAGACCACATGGAGACAGGGAGAAGGCCAGCTAAGAGCCAACACTGACTTCCAGTCATAGGAGTGAAGCCATTTTGGATCATCTAGTCCTGCCTGAATTGCCAGCTGATGGTTGTGACACGAGTAAGCCCAAATGAGAGCAAGAAAAGAATCACACATCTGAGTCTAGCCCAAACTGAAGACCCATAGTATTATGAGCTATTAAATTAGAGTTGTTTTAACCCACTGAGCCACCCACGTGCCCCATAAATTATAGTTGTTTTAAACCACTAAACTTCTGAGGTGGTTCGTCACACCATAATATGTAACTGCCGTGGAAGGGCTCACTGACCAATGAGTGTATCTCCAATGGCTTTTTCATTCTAAAAGATTTACCTAGAAACTCTATATTTAGCTTTGCAGTAATTCCACTCATTGGGTTTCTTACATTCACATATTATATTTTGTCTTTTTGTCCTTTAGGCCAGGTTGTCTGGATATCATGTGCTACTTTTGGATTTTGTTAATAAAGATTTATTCAGTTTTGGATCCACTGTCTTAAAGGAAATTACATTGGGAACGTGTTGGACTCCTTGGCAAAAGATGTTTTATACTAAACCGGGAGGGAGGGAACTGTGTCAGGGAGGGAATATCTGAATTGGATTTGGGTTCATTGCAAGAAACAGGGCTCTAGTTCTTGGTAGGTCACATCTCTTGTCTTCTGAGCCTGAGTATTCTAGAGTCCTTCATCCGGGCTAGAGCACGAGAGTGATTCTGACCTTCTTACGGAAAGAGTGTATGAAGCTGGATCTTGCTCTCCTGCTCCACTACCATTTAACTTTTCAGGGATACAAATGAGCCCTCCCCCGCGCCCCACCCCTGGGCACCCCAAAGCAAATCTTAATCTTGCTACACATGGAGGAAAGATTGCTCTGCTGTAGTTATCAATCAGATAAAACTCAGCATACCCTAAGGGAGTTTTCCCTAGCAAGAAGCCCCACCTGGGCTGGCCTGTGAGCTTGTCTCTAGTGGTGGATGAGAAAACTTCCTGTTGGCAGGGAATCACTTCTTTGGTACAGAGATGCGCTTACCAGTGACTGGATGCTTTAGGTTATAAATGAATTGGAAGCTGGGCTTGTATCTAGGTGATCAAAATATTTAGGTTCTTTTATGCAACATGATGTGTCTTTTTCTTCATTTCCCACTGGTTCTCGGTGATGTATTCTTTCCTCTTACTTTATGTTTGCGCGTTACATTTCCCCTAATTTATGACAAGAATTGAGGCATTGTAACATTTAATATTAATTGGCTCATATTTCTGACTACAGGGCAGGAGAGAGAGAATGGTGCTCGTCTGTACTTGTTTAAATAAACAGTTTACAGAGGATTTTACAAGAAGAATTACAATCTTACCACCAAGATCATGAGGTCTTGGTCACCGAGAAGTTATGTAGCAGTCTTAAATGATTTTGTGATGCAAGAGGAGGTTTTTTTTTTTTTTTTTTTTTTTTTTTGCTTTAATCTATCAGGTACTTACCCTATTTTACTTTCTGATTCTCAGAAGTAGGTATCTAAGGAGAAGGTGGCTTATTAAAATACCAATTGAGGATACAAAAGTACACTGAATAGAAGAGTAGTGATTTTATTAAATATCTAAGAAATGCCAAACTAGTTCTTGTTTGACAATTTAAAACACTCATGGAGATTCCTTAAGGAGCTCATTTTCTGTCCAGAGAGTATTTAGAGATAGGATAGGTCTTTTATGATTTCAGTGCTAGAAGTTCGTTACATTTTTTGAGGAAAGCTGCCAGGCCCTGAGCTCTTTTCTGGGAAAAGCGGAAGCAGACAGTTCTTTATTTTTGGTTTCTATTCTGTAGCCTGTAACCCAACTACCCTGGCTACTGTGATGGGACCAGGAATGGATGGACTGATGGGTTGACGACTGACCCAAAGAGAGCTACATGACAGTGGAGATCCAATCCAATATACTTTTCCGGAGAGCAAATCCCCTTCCCTCAGAGAGGTGATGGCGGTAAAGTGGGAAAGAAGCCCGGAGACATGGAGACAGGCAGTAAGGAGAAGCCATGGAATAGTAGTTGCTAGAGGTGAGCAGAAGCCACGAGGTAGAAAATAAGAGAATGGAGAAACTTAGTGAATGTAGACATTACCAGCCTGGGCCACTACGAACCAGTGCCCGAGGACAAAGAACAAGCGAAGCCTCTATGGAGAGATGACAGGATGGCCAGAGATTAGTAGACACTTTCTGTGGTGTCGAGCAACTCACAGCAGTCCCTTTTGTTCAAGACTGTCCTTCTTTCCCACCCTTACCGCTCTACGGGCGGCTCCTGCTCCCTTAGCCCCGCCTCCTCCTTAGCCCCGCCTCCCAGGCCTCACTGGATTGGACCAAGGGTGGCCGTTTCATACAAGCGGAACCACTGAAATAAATGGTCTTTCCTGGCACTTCAGAATTGGGACTCAGAGATAATCTGTCTAAGCCTGTGGCTGGAACAAAGGGACACAGAGCCATGGGATGAGAAGACAAAGCTGGTATGTGGAGAGAAAAGACAGAAACATGTGTAGTGAAAAGCAGATAACCGAGAGGCCATGTGCAGAGAGGGAGAGAGACAGTACGGGAGTCTTGGCTTCGGCTAGCTTTTATTTCCTGGTTCTGATCCCACAAAGAAGTCCCTTAGGGCCTCAAGATCCTTGTATTTTTACAATGTACACCACCATTTTTTTTTTTTTTCCATTAAGGTGGTTTGAGGTAGTGTCCTGTATTGTCAGTGAAGGATTTCCATGAGAACATAGAGCTGGTGTGGTGACCTGAGTGACGTTTGTGTTGTCCCTGAAGCCCAGCAGGGCAGCTGTCAAGATGGTTTCTTGTATCTCTTCCTACAGGCTCCCAGGAAAATATGTCATCTTCTTGCAGTCTAGAGGGGACTTATAAGCATGCCTGGAGGATGTGACGTAAGAATGGGGTATAGAACTATCTGAGTTAGATCTTCAAACACCAAATACCAATTTTTTTTGAGAATATTTTTGCTATTTTCTCTTTTCATTACCCTTTACTTTATGTGTGTTTGTTTTGGGAGGGCAGAGACTCTCTCAGTGCAGTGGTAATGGGGGAGACCAACACTTAATTTCTCAGGTTCAGGGATTCCCCATGTGAAGTCTTTCTCTGATCCAGCCCATCTGTTCTGACCGGGCTTGGGATTCTTGGTGCACAGAGGCTTCAGTATTGAATGTGGGTTCAATGATTGTGACTTTATTGAAGACAAGGATTGAGTTGCTTTCATTTGTGTACCCAAGAGCCTGGCACTTGACCCAGTACTTAATAGGCCCTTCATCAAAATTTATTGAGTGAAAAATGAAATCATTTTTATCAATGGCAATTTGAAGATACAAAAAACAATATAAAATCTGAAACCAAGCCACTCGTTAGATTATAAAACCTGAGCATACAAATGAATTGATGCATAATAAAATTCTTTAAGGTGTTAATTAGGAGGATGGTCTCTTTGCTCTGCAATTTCTTAACTAACCCTCCAGGTATGAATTCCCTAGTATGGGAACATCAATATGAATATTGGGTCTATGTGTCATTTGCAAGGAGTGTGCTTTTCGCAACCCCAGACTTGCTTTAATTTTGAAAGAAGAATTGCAAGCCCAGTTGCCCCCAAGTCATGTGTCACTCCTGCTGAATTCCCCCCGGGGAAGGCTTCGCAGTGTCTCAGAGGCTTCTACTCAATTCGCTTGTCAGAGGAACATTTATAGTTTTCATATAAATTTTAATGGGTGGAGACATCTATTGCCCGTCCAATCGTGATGTTCACATTGGGTATAGATGAGAATCTGGCTGAGTATGTACTGTATTTGCTGTTTATTGGATGTTCAGAAAAATAACGTAGACCACGGACAAAGAAGTGGGGAGGAGTGAAGAAGGGAGTGGGGAGGAGAAGGTGGGTGTTTGGGCAGGAAGCCCTTCTCTGTCCCAATGGGTGGTGCTGTATGTTGACCTGTCCCTCCTGGGTGTTGTGGGTGGTCCCAGTGGATCCCAGGCCTCCCTCCTCCCTCTGAGAGCACAGTCAGTGAGCCTCGCCAGCCGCTTAGCTCCATTTTATGGAGCTGCTCTCTCATAAACTTGGTGGGTGCCTCTTGCCCCTTGTATGGGAAAGGGTAGGTATGCGCCTACATGCTGTGGCTTTTGTACCCATTGGCCTTCAAAGCTATTTGAGAGAGAGAGAGGGAGAGAGCAAGCACAGGGTTGGGAGGGGCAGAGGGAGAAACAAATTCCCACTGAGCAGGGACCCCCAACACAGGGCTCAATCCCAGGACCCCGGGATCATGACTTGAGCCCAAGGCAGCCGCCTAAGCAACTGAGCCACCCAGGGGCCCCTCCTCAGTTTTTTTTCTTAACCCCCAGCCATGTACAGGGACTGTACACACCCTGTATTCCTAGAGACCAGCATGTAATGGATATTTCAAATATCTTTGTTGAGTTGAATTGCCCTGATGGTTCCCAATAACTTATTTTGGCTTAAGTCCATGTTCTCTGGAATCAGAAGTTGGGGTTCAAATCTTAATTTTACCAGTTCCCAGCTGTGGATCCTTGGACAAGTTATTTAAACTTTCTATGTTTCAGTTTCTTCATCTGCAAAATGTTCATTAGGATTGTCCCTACCTCGTAGGGAAGTTGGGAGAATTAAAAGAGATAAAGTCACCTTCACAGTGCGTGGCATAGGGAAAGGTCTCAGTAAATGTTAGTTGATATTATTCTCATTAATGCGTTGAGTATTATTTCATTTAAAAGCTCATCTTGAGTATCACTACTTAAGACTAATGCAGTCTTTCTCAGGCACTCCAGCTGGAAGTGATCTCATTCTTTACTCAAACATCCAATATGATTATTAAATGCCAGCCACAAGCCAGGCACTGGGCTAGACACCAGCCGTGTGGTGGCAAATACATCAGAGAGGATCTCCACCTTGGTGTAAGTTCAGGTTTGAGGGAGTGATAAACCTCTACCTGTTCTCAAAGTTCTAAACCCATTGAGATATTGACTCAGGAGATAGACAGATGGGGATCAATCTATCAGCTTTATAACCGATTTGCTGGATTGGAGAACATGATGTCGTCAGCCAAATTTAGTTTTCTACAACTTTCCTTACAGTCTTGAACTCATTTGTCTATTAGTTTTGGCTGTAACTAATAGAAAACTTAACTACTGGTGGCTTATTGCCTAATGAAAAAGTCTGGAGTGGGGTGACTCCAGGCTGCTTCTGCAGCTCAGGGACATCATTTAAGACCCAGGCTCTTGCTTTTCATCATTCATATGTTGCCTGGTTACCGGCATCCCTCTGTTACTGTCTTAAGACAATCGCTCCAGCTCCAAGTTCGAGCTGTTCTCCTATCAGCATCCCAGGGGGAAGGAAGTGCAAGATGGCCATGAAGACTTTCTTTTCATTAGTGAGGAAATCCTTGCTCGGGAGCTTTCAGGAAATCCCTCTACATCATCTTGGCCAGGACAGGATCCCATGCCCAGTCCTCCAAGGAGGATGTAGCTTCCCTTGCCCAGCTTAGAGGACTTCATTCTTGGATGCAGGGAATCCTTGGCTAGCAGGCAGAGGGGAGAAAGAATGGCTGGAAGACCATCCCAGTGACTGCCACCCCACTCACATAGAGAGCAGCTGCAGCCATCCCTGCCACAGCTTGTGTGCCCTTTGCAGGAAGTGGGAGGAAAAACCAGGATGGACTGCAGGCAGCCTGGCCCCATTGAGCAAGAAGTAAGGAGACCTGATGTCATATGCTCAGTTTCTTCCCCGATCTTACTAACTAGGAAGGCCATTCTATCTCCACGGCAAGGAGACCAGGGCAAAGGTGTTTCCCAGGGCTGTTTTTCCCCAAGGGAGAGGAGACTAAATTAGGCTCTTGTGCTGCATGAGCCCAGGCAGGCAAGCTGGGCGTGTGGAAGGTTCCCTGCAACAGAGACCGTATGGTCCCTGTCTTGGTCCTTGTGTGCAGGTCCCTCATAGCCTCTTACCACCGTTTGCATCAGATCACGCTTCCTGGCTCCTCTCCATTGGCGCCCTGAGCTCCTTGACTGTGCGGCCTCGTATGCTTGGCTGGGTACCCTGCACAGAATCTCACGTATGTCCTTGCACATAGTGAGGGCCTGGTACCTGTTTGTTGGATCGCCCAGCTCCGTTGCCTCAAATGGCGACTCACTGCATTCAAGCCTGTTGATGGAGGCCTGGTGGGCCGAAGGGTCACTGTGAGATGTCATAATTAGGGAGTCTGAAATAACAGAGCAGATAAGATGGGGGTGCTGGTGTTCATCTATTCTACTATTCAGCAGACACATACTGGGTCCGTATTGTGTGCCAGGTTTACTCGTAGGAGCTGGGGTGCATAGGTGGACATGATATTCTCCCATCTTTGAACAGCTCCCACTCTCGTGAAACGGACACTTCTGTACCTGTAGATGTGACATTATCCAATTCTGTTCACACACTTCCGGCCACCGCCAGGGAATAGAGCAATGCCAGGATCTGTCATTAGGAGCTGTGGAGAATCAGAGGCCAGAGTGGTGGATGAGATTCAGACAGATTGTATCTGCTAGTTCCAAGCTGTAAGACCTTTTCCCCAATCTCAGTTCCTATATCTGTAAAATGGGAATAACTCTGTACTTTACAGAGTTGCTGTGAAGATTAAATTAGGTAATGAGTGTCAGGCTGGCCAGTGTTACATTGTGTCATTATTGGCTTCACACCTCCAATAAAGGCACGTGCTGGTAAAAAATAACACAACTTGCTTATTTAGAGAACAGAGCATATGTTTGTTAGTCAAAGATTTTTGTCATATCTTAAAATCGGTTTTGAAGGAATCTTTAAAAAAATAACAGTAACTTAGATTTATAAATTTTCATCAATTAAGGGCTTAATTCATTAAGAAAAAATCTGGATGATATTCATTGGAGGGGTAAGTTCAATGCTTTCTACCAAAGCCGAAATGTCTTGCTGCCTTCTAAGTGTTGGAGAAACCATCCAATTGTTAAAGATCATAGGGAATCAGGAAAATGTGCAATTAGGAAAACAAAGCGGGAAAATGGGAATACTTATACACACATATAAAAGCTGTTAACTGAGCATGTCCTCCACCCAACTCTTCATTCTTCTGGCCTTTTTAAGTCTATCATTAAAGAATTCTTGTGTTACTATAACTGATTAAATTAATGCCTTTGCCTTCAGCTGGTTTTGAGTCCTTGGGCTAAATAATCTCAGTGATTTTTCTGTTGCTGGGAGAAAGGAACTCCAGAGAAAACATTGTGTTGGTTGGGAAACCAGATTACTTTGGGCAACTCTTGGAAGATCCCTTGGTGGATTTGGTAGTTGCTGAGGAAAGGAACACCGGACTTTATGCTTTTTGAGGACAGGAATGTGGTCTTATGTAACTCTGTGTCCCTGAGACTGGGATATTGCTTGTAATAATAATTTCTCAGTATATATTTAACTAACACTGTTGAATGACAGTTAAGGTCAACATAAAATTCCAGGGTGACAGTTTTTTTTCGCTAAGCACTTTGATCTTACAAGTAACTGCCTATTGGCTTCTTGGTGGTTTTGAGAAGTCTACTGTCCATCTAACTGTCATTCCCCTCTTTCTCAGAGGTAATCTTTATTCTGAAGTTGGTGTGTATTTTTCTCTTAATGCTTGTGTACTTTTACTAAGTGTATTTAACTATAAAATATTAGAGGAGTTAATTATAAAATTTTCTAAATAAATAAATATATGTATAAATAAAAGTTATATAAATCATTGCCCTGTAGGTACACTGCAGCTTGCTGTTTCAAATTACTGTTATGATCCTGATATTTATCCGTGTTGATATAAGTAGCTCTAAGTCATTCATTTGCACTGCTGCATACTACCTCATCGTATAAATATGCCACCATGTGTTTATTCATCAATGATCATTAGGTGATTGCTTTTACAGACAACTATTTGATGGGCATCCTTGTGTCCATCTCCTTGTATAGTATAGAAGATGCACAATTACGAGTAGAATTGCTAGGTTGCAAAGGGTACGTACCAACTTACACCCCCACCAGTAAGTCTAAAGGACCTCCCTTACATTTCCATCAACACTGGCATTGTCAGACTTCTGACTGGGTATGTACTTGACCCCTACTTTACACATCTGTTCCAGGATTATCATTCCTTTTTATGGATGAGAAAACTGAGGCTAACGAGCGGAAAGCTCTGAGAATGAATGAATGAATTATATGGTGATATTTTATTATTTCTCCCACTGGTACTTAAGTTCCCTTGAGCTGTAAGTACCTATTTCTAGCCCTTAGAACAGGTCTTGGCATAAGGTAGAAGATCAGTAGTTATTTATTGTTGAATGAATGAATGAATCAATGGATGGGTGGAGGAAGCTGGGCAGAGAACAGGAGCCTCCTCTTGGCTTTCTGAGATACACTCTGCATTTCCTTACTCAGCCAGCAGGATTTTAGAAGGAAGGCTTAGCAAGCTCTGCCATGGAGTGGTAAGGCCAGGCTAAGGCTGAGCGAATGGTGGAGGAAGGGTGAAAGCTAAGAATTTTTCAATGGAAAATTGAATCTGCTCAGCAGGAGTCCGATGAGGCGCTGGGGCCAGCGACAGAGGATGCAGCTGGAAGGAGTGTCCATCTGGATCCCATGGGCCGCTGGGTGTTGAGAGGTTATTCTTAGCCATCTTTTCTTCAGTCTTTATTTTCTCTTAATCAGGGCTCTCTTGATTTTGCAATTGGAGCCTTTCCCCCCTCCGTAAAGCAATGATTTTCCATATAGTAATTCTTTCCTTCTTTAGACTTCCCGGAGGGGGTGGGTGGTTCTTTTTGTGCTCAGACGCTTTGCACATTGCCTCCCACCCAGCTCCTCCCGAGTGCTTTTGTGGCTGGTGGAGACCTATTATGTGAGCTGAGTATTTGACCCCGTCTCCTTGTTTGTTTCCAGAGAGCTTAACCATAGCATTCTCCTTGCTAATTATTTTTTCCTAGTAACATAAATGTGAGTACATTTCCCGCCCTTCCTCCGTGTGCCTCATGTGTCCTGAATTCTGCTAGATTAATTTAACTTGAGCCTTAAGAGGCTGCAAAGCCGAGGGCAGGTGGCCCAGCTCCAATCTTTGGTTCCTGCGTCATAGTCATAATCACTGGCATTGACATGGTGCTCTGTGGTTGACAAAGCACTTCCACACTCAGTAGCTCTCCAGAAAGACAGAAGTCAAGGTCTCTGGGGTCTGGTGATATCCCCAGCATCTATATGCCTAGGAAGAAAGGCCTGGGGTTGAACTGGCTTTTCTGCTGCTGAATCCCCTCCTTGTTGTTTGTTACAGCTTTTGCAGGCCTTACAAAGTCAGATTCCCTTGGGGCCAGGTATATAATCAAATGAGGGAAGTTGGCTGGGGTAGAATATGGTAGGGGTTAATGAGGACTATGGAGAATTGGAAAACATGCCTTGCCTAAAGGCAACGAAATACAGTACATTTAAAAAGCAATTAAAAAACCCATTTATCACCTCCTCAATGCCCAGTCTGCAGTCTACCTTCTGCTGGTGGAAAAGGGAGAGCCTATGGATGGTGTCCCCTTTGCCACCGAGTAGCATGACTTGTTGGTGTGGGTAGGCATCCCTTGGTTGCAGTAGGTGTCCAGTATCTTTGAGGCAGTATAGTATGATCAAGGCTAAGTGATTCTCTTGCTTTTAGGGTCGTGTTACTGACTGAGGGATGTACAGATCTTGGGTCCACCCATCATCTCGCCTCCCTCATAGTTTTCAGGGGATGAGATTCAAAGTAATATATTTAATGGCAGTGTGGGTCCCTGATGCCCCAACCCACAGCCCTTGTCAAAGGTTCTACTCCTTCCCCACCCCTCTCTACCTGCTCTCATCCCTTTTTGAAATCATGGGACTTGGTTGCTCAGGTCTATGTTCTGAGAGAAAGAGTGACAGTGACAGAGAAGTAGTCAAGGCCTTAAAAGAACCCCAAGTCCATGTTCTAATCCAGTGCATGGGGCCCAAAGAACAGAGAGGAAGAAACCCTACTAGTAAAATGTGGCCCAGTGAAGGTCATGGGCTTTGACCAATCATATAAAAACTACTCTTTTGAGAGGAGTTAGGGGGAGGGCATGGTCTGAGGTGCCCACATGGGACTGGGGCTGAAGTGTATTCCCTCCTCTGAGTAGAACAGGTTGAGATCGTGGCTCCAGACAGCACAGCTCTGCTGCCTACTAACTGTGAACTTGATCAGGTGATTTCACCTCTTTCCTCATCATCTTCATCCATCAAACATGGGGAAGTGCGGTGGTGATGAGGGTTAACAAAGATAAGTCATGGGTATTCAGTAAATGTTAGTTATTTTTTTTTTTTTTTTTGAGTTCTGCCTTCTAGTGATACTCATCTTCATGTTAGTTAGAACCCAAGGACGCCTTCTAATGCTGCCAGAGGGAATATGGAGGGAATAATTCATAGAACAAGAAACTACAACATTATGCCAATATTTTCCTCTTTAGAACTTGCCACTTGTCCAAATGCCCTGATTCTACCTTTTTTCTCTCCGGTTCCATACCCTCAGATGGTCCCAGTGAGCTGGAATTCTGGACAACGTAGCTGGGATTCTGCTGGCTAAGATTTGGCTCTCAAATGTGCTTTTTGTGAGGTGTAAAAAAAAAAAAATGTGCTGTGGATTTTTGTGCAGATACTCCAACTTAACTGACATTCAGTTGAAACTTTTGCTAAGTAGTTGTTTTCCCATCTGACTTTTTGTGGAATAGAAAATTTAAGAAGGCAGATTATTTTATTCAAACACAACATTGCTGTACTTACCCAATCAATAGTGTCCTGAAAGCACCCTCTCCCCAGGCCCCACCAATCTTTAGAAGTTGTTTTCTTTGGTGTGCCTCACTTATACCAATAAAAAACAGTTCATAGTAGATAGTGCCTAGGCATAGAATCAGGTTCTTGTTAATGAGAAGAATTAGGTTCTTATCAGTGGCAAAATTTGCACTGAGATGATGTATGACATGCTTATAGACTCTGACTTAGTTTTTAGCCACATAATGTTTCTCTTGAGGCCAGTTGACAGTAGGAGTTTCAATATGGTTAAAAAAAAAAAAGCATGGTAAATTCTGAAATGCAGGTAACTCATGAATTACAGGTGTTTTAGTATGGAGTCAGCTACATACTCTTGGATGATCTCTTTCCCTCCCCCAGACAAGACCCCCACCTCCTGCCCAATTTTCTCCTTTCCCCACATCTGTGGCCATCCTCTCCTGTTTAAATCCAGACGGAAAACTCAATGCTAATGAAGGGCACCATCCAGGACATTGTGATTCCCAGGTTCTAGTTCCAGCTCTAGTTACTACCAACTGAGTGGTAGTCATCCCTCTTGGTCTCAACTTCCTTATGTAGAAAGTAGGGTACTGGGGCCAAGGCAACTAGGACTAAATGAGCTCTAAATTTTTATTACTCTGTGGATCCCACCTTTGCCAGCTTGGGACCTGGCAAGTCTCAGCAGCTGGTCACTTGGATAATCCCCAAAGCAGATAACTGCATGCAGGATAACTGAGAATATGGACTATAATCACGGCAGAGGTCAGCCACTCAAATAGATGCTAGGGCCTTTGGCTGCTTCCTGGAGCCACCAGCCAACCCAGAGATGAACTGGCTGGAAAAGTGGATGGGCGTGTTGGAAAAGTCAGTGGCATCTCCAAACACAGCGTCTGGGAAATGCCCACGTCCCCAGAAAGAGGTCACTGAAACCCTTCAGCTGGTGGTGCAGTGCAAAGAGCCAGGCCAACCAGGTAATCCTGATTTTGCCACTTACACCAGCTGCATGACCTTGGGGAAGCTCTTTTGGCCAAGTGTCATTTTTCATTTTTCTCCATAGAATGGGGGTAGCAATATATCTACCTTGCAGAATTGTAGGATTGAGTACTGCGGAGGCCTAACAGTACCTACTCAGTATAGGTACTCAGAGGTACTTAGTAAATGGTGGTAGTAGTAGTTACTATTTATCCCGTACCCTTTATTCACAGGAGTCTCGGGGTAGGGTAGGGTGGGGTAGGGGAACGCGGCACCTGTGTCTGGCTCAGGGCTCCTCCCCCCACGGCTGGGAGGCATTGGCTCCGCGCCCCGTTCCAGGGCCAGAGATGCTGCCGACTGGAACGGTGATTAGATCCCCTGACTGAGGAGCCTCGGCATCCTGGCCCACAGCAGGGCCAGCAGCATTTAGCACAGTCTGCTTGGATCCCCTCATTAAGATGGTTTTCAGAACTGCCCTTTTCTAGGTCTCGTCCCCTTTCGTCACCTCTCTTCAGCCCCTTCTCTGTGGGTCCGTGCCAGAGAAGGGAAATGAAGCGGTACGGGGCTCTCCTCCCTCGTCCTCCAGAGAGAGGGTGACAGGAGGCAGGAAAAGGCAGCTTTCGGGGCAGCAGATGCCGCTAACACAAGCCCTGGCCCCGCAAGGTGGCTGCGGCCCCCTCCGAGAGGCCAAAGACTCCGCGCGTGCCCTGCCGATCCGTTTTTCTGGCAAAGCCGGGGTCCCAACTCCAGCCTGCCTCTTGCTCCATCCTGAGTCCCGACAGCTCGCCAGCGCTCTGCGGGGAAGCGCGATTAAGTGGCGCTGCGTATATTTTTTCGCTTCTTGGACCCACCTAGTGAAAATAAAAGCAAAATGAAGGAGCCCGGGATGGAACGGTCGTTATTTTTCAAAAGGGGGAGAGGGGTCACATGAGTAACCGTTTTGGCGAAGCGGCGGCGCGTCCGAGTTTGCTGCAGAGCCGCCCCCTCCCGGCGGGGGCGCTGACGTCACGGAAAAGCCCCGGCGCGGGCCCGCGGGCGCGCTATAAAGCGCGGGGCCGCGGCGGCTGCAGGCGGCGGCACGGACAGCGGGCACGGCGCAAGCACCCAGCGCTCGGCGGCCCGGCATCGCAGCGCGCACGCACGCAGCCACCGCGGACTCGCGGGCGCCCACCCGGCAGAGCCAAGTAAGCGGGCGGTTTGGGGAGGGAGGGTTCTCCCGACGCCGGGGGTAGTGGGCGTTCCCCGCCAGCAGAACTTTCTAAGTTGTCGAAAGAGCCCCTGTAACTTGTGGTCTGCGCTGTGGTCTTCTGGCAGGGGGGCGGGGGCCAGAGTTTAAGGTGCAAAGGATGCCAATTGTCATCAGGTTCCTTAGTTCAGGTCAGTAGGAGGGTCACCTCCTCCTGCGGACTGTGCGGTCAGAGGGCAGCCCTCACGGATACGTCATGCTTTTTGTTGTTTGAATGCCTGCCGGCCAACTGAGGCACGGCTTAATGAGATCCAGAAACCGGCTGGTCATTCCGTTAGTGGCCGGCATGCTGGGGTGTGGTGTGGGTGTGAGTCTGGGGAGGGGAGTCTGCATTTCTCACGCTCACGAATGATCTCGCTTGTTAGAAATGAGAAGGCTTCTACTTTATCTTGTAGCCCGAGAGTACAAACCGCCGTGCAGGGGATTGGAGGCTTGCAAAAGGGAAAGTTGTGGGAAAGTTGTTAATGTCTTTGAGGAGGGTCTTTGGCCTTCTGATTTTCCTCAGGAAGGTGGGAATCTGAGTTGAATTGAACTCTTAGAAGGGATGTGGTTTAATGAGAGTGAAGCATTTTCTCTGCCAGTTTGATAGGTCAGAACTGTGAGCCGGTCATTTCCCTGCAGGAACAACAGGGCTTGGGGTTGGGATTTTTGAAACATGATGTCTGTGGGCAAGAGGGCAGAACTGAGGCATAAACAGGAATTCTTTTTTGCCCCCAAATAATAGCTTATTCAGGCAGCTGGAGAGCATCAGGGTGACTTTACTAAACATGGAAGTTCCAATAAGTGCTTGTCCAGGGCAGCCAGAGGGAGTGATGTCATTGCCACGTGTTTCCCATCCAGGCACAAAAGCCCACTGGATGCTGGTGCAATTAAGAGCCATGTTTAGACAAGAGCAGCTAACCTGGCCAGCTGGTCCCCAGCTCCATTAACTTGTTGCTTTTCAAGCCATCTCCAGAGGCTGCTGGTTCTTCGGGCTGCCTCTGTATCAGTGCTGAGTGGGCTTCCTGAAGGCTTCCTTGAAGATGGAGGAAGCCAGAGGGCAGTGGGTGATGTTTATGGTACTTTTTTCTTTTTGCCAATGACAGTCTGCCTTGGAACTCGCTACTAGCTGAAAGCCTCTTGGATTTGGGGATGGTTTCGTTGGGGTTCCTGTATCAGGGTTACTTGGGTCTCACCCCATCTACTGAGATATCGCTGATGGCTGACTGTGTGGATGAGCCCTCCCACCCCGAGCTCTCGCTCCCGCTTTCTAATGCTTACCTCTTGGCTGCTTTGCTCTCCAGGACCCAACCATGACTCTGAATAATGTCACCATGCGCCAAGGCACTGTGGGCATGCAGCCGCAGCAGCAACGCTGGAGCATCCCGGCGGACAGCAGGCATCTGATGGTCCAGAAAGAGCCCCACCAGTACAGCCAGCGCAGCCATCACTCCGCTGCCCCCGAGGACCACTGCCGCCGGAGCTGGTCCTCTGACTCCACAGACTCAGTCATCTCCTCCGAATCGGGGAACACCTACTACCGGGTGGTGCTCATAGGGGAGCAGGGGGTGGGCAAGTCCACTCTGGCCAACATCTTTGCAGGTATACATGACAGCATGGACAGCGACTGCGAGGTGCTGGGAGGTAGGTGGCGCAGCCCCAGCAGGCTTCTGTCCATCAGCAGTGGTCCAGTCCCAAAGAGTAAGGGGGTGGGTCCAAAGAGCGTGAGGGTGTGTCGTTCATCTGCAGAGTTGGGAATGGCAATTATGCGTCCTTGGCACTGGCTTGGGAAGCTGAGGGCCCAGCAAAACCCTGGCATGGATCCTCAGGAGGAGAAAAAGAAAGTGCTCGGTGATGGAACCTGGGCCAGAAAGGGAATTTCTTAGATTCCAGCCCTGCAGGGACTTGGGGGGTAGACTGATAAAGAGGCAGAGTCAGAGGGTCAGGCTCCCACCTCTGGCTTTTGCCAACTCTGAGCTGGACTTTACAAGAGCTCAGTGTAAGCACAGCTTTTTTTCACGGTTGTACCTAAAACCAAACGGATTTGAAAAACTATTAGGGTGGATTCACCAGCTTCCACAATTATTAGAGTCTTTTGAGCATATAGTTTATCTATATTTTGAAATAGTCCAATATTTAAAAAACGTTAAGTATAACAATGGTGATGCATATGTTTGTAGAGTCTTACAGGTTTTCAAGATAATTTTCCATGTACAATGTCACTTAAAATATTTACTGTTTAAGACTCGCCTATTTCCAAAAATGGATTTGAAGTGATGTAGTTACAAAGATGCACATGTTCCTCAAATACATGTAAAGCCTGGCACTGTATTCTGGAACATGATATGAGGATCCTAATTGATTATCAGTGGTATTCATACAGTGGTTTTCGGCCAAAGCTTCCGTCTTAGTATACATGACTAGGGGAGCTGCAGGTCCTTATCTGCAGCTATACACCTAAGCGAAGAACCTTCCAGTGCTTGCCCGATGGCATGGTCTGTCTGTGTTCCCACTTGCAACCCACAGCTGAATCACAGACTCCCAGGGTAAGGAGCTGCCTTAGTGATGAGCTGGTTCTTCCCTCTGCTTGACGCACCGGAGTCCTGCTCCTTCCTCCCTCCTGTCAGCCCTTTCCAGCTGACCATTTCTTCTTGATTGTCTCCAGGGCCAGGGAGTTGACTGCCTCACATGGCAGCTTCTGAACTGATGGTAAATGATGACTCACTGATAGGACGTTGATTTCTCTCCTCACTCTGGACTCTCCGGGACCATAGCTAAATGAGAGTCAAGGAGAAATAGGGTCCATATCGGAAGGCTGATTTTCTTTCTCTGTACAGGCTGGTGGGTGACTGTCAGTATAGGAGAAGGGGAGGGAGGATGGATATCTAGAATGCACATTTGCAACAGAAGAGGTGCTTTTTGGGTACCTTATATCTGCTACTGTTTATTTGGGTACTTACAAAATTCCTGTACTCATAGGGGTAAACTGAGTCCCAGGGATACCAAGTGGCTTACCTAGAATCAGTGGGGTAGCTGGAATTAGAGCTCAGGACTTTATCTTAGTTTGGTGGTGGTCTTCTACTGCCATTGACAGGGAACCTGCTATGTGCCAGACACTCTACTGAGTACTTCTGCTTAGTTTTTACTGATAACACAAAGATTGAACCAATTTTGTATTAATATCCCTATATTACAAGCAAAAAAAAAAATGGAGGCTTATGACATCACGTAACTTCCCCAGGGTGATAGAACCAGCCCATGGTATGGCTGGGAGTTAGACCTGGTGTGTGCATTCACTGTGCCCAGTGGCTCCTGGGTTTAGCGTCCACATGCTGTTAGTATCAGGCACAAGCCTGGCTCTGTGTGAGGCTCTGGGGTTCCCAGTGATGCTTAGGAGGCAGTATCCCCTTTCAGGAAGGAGTGAAGGGTCAGTGGCTGTAATTCAGAGCAGGGTGAAATTGATGAATACCTTAAGAAGTAACAGTAAAGTGTTTGGGGAAATTGATAGAAGGAAGAGATCAATCAGGAGTTTTGTTTGTCTCTTGAGGGAGGTCTTGAAAAAGTTAGTGGGTGGCAGACTTTCAGAAATGTTGGTCCATTAGAGTGGAGTGGTTCTTCTCTGGATAGTGGTATCCCCGTTGGCACTGAGTGTTGAGAAGACTGACTCATACCTGGAATTTGGGAAGGCAGCCTTAATATTTGGGAGGGCTCTTCGTTTAATGTGGGGAGGGAGACGGAGAATCCTTTCCTTATCTCCTCAAACAGAGAATCTTCTGCAAGAAGCTTCTCCATTGACCAATCCTTTCTGATGTGTCCTTTTTGAGTAATTTTTATTTTGAGTTATTTAATTTTAATTTTGAGTAATTTATACTGTCTAGGATTACATCTCTTATCTGTAGGTAGCTGTTGGGATCACTAGTGGCTTCATGTTTCCAAAGAAGAAGATTTTCCAAGGCATGCCCCCACATTGTTCTTTTTTCAACATTAACCATAAAAAAAAATTCCTCTCTACAATATATTCTCATCAGAATTTCTTCAAATAAAGATGGATGTTGTTACAGCTATATTGCAATTATCTTATGACTCTCTCTACACATTTAATGCCATTCATTTATTCATCCCTTCATTCATTCCTGAATAGTTACTGGATATATACCGTGGAATTTGGTGAGTCACAACAGGGATGTGAAAAGAGGCCTAGGACTTCCCCTTGGAGATGCCTACAGTATGTGCCATAGAGACAGATCCACCCCAACTGTACATCAAGATCGGGTGTGATGAGTGTCTTGAAAGAGGACGAGGACAGTGCTGTGAGAAATCAGAGGAGAACAGATTACTTCTGGCTATAGAAATCAGGAAGGGGTTCATGGAAGAGGTGGTCTCTGAGCTGGACCCTAAGGACGGCTGGGGTTTGGAAGCCCCGAGGTGGGTGGGAAGGGACAGCACCTGTACACGGAGAGTCTGGAGGGAGCACTGGACTCCGCTCTGTCAGTGTGGGTTCGGAGCCCCGCTTTGACCCAGATATAGCTGAGCGCTCTTGCACAAGGGACTGACCCTCCTCAGACTTCCGCATTAGTGAAACAGGGACAATCCCTGCTTCACAGGACGTCAGAGGAGTCAAGGAGAGAACATATACTAAGCCTGTGGCCCTGTGCCGGGCATGTAAGAAGTATGGGTTGAACGTTAGAGCCGATTCTGAATCTACCATTTCCTTTCCCTGGACTTAATCTTTCCAAACCGGCACTTCGGTTGCTTGTAATCCCGTCTACTCTCCTCCTCGTCTTGGCCAGGGCCCCATGAGATGCCGCAGGAGGCGAGGACGGTGTTCCTAGAGCAGGTGTTCCTTCAGGACTCCTTGGCGTCTCCTGGGCTAGGAAAGCTGAGAGCATTTGAGAGTTTTGGGGGAGAGGGATGTTGGAACCTCAGAGCTTTCAAGAACCTGCAGGAGCCCATTCCAGCGTGAGAGAGAACACCCCTGCAGGTTCCACACAGCGTTTGAACCAATCTTGGACTGAAGGTGGAGGTCAGTGGGGGTCAAATGAAAGATAGGTTAAGGTATGCTAATCCAGGGAGGATAGCGACGGTCACTCAGTCATTGAAGCTCTGTCCCACCCCCTCAGGATGATCTCTCCTGTTACACACAGTGTGCAGGTGCACCCCCAGATGTCATTGAGAGCACCGGAGAAATGAGGTCTTCCTCAGACCCAGGATACTGAAAAGCTCTACAGGCCAATCAGCCTCAACCCTTTTCCCACACATCTCAACCCAGGGCAAATTTCAGTGGACTCTTCTAGGAATCGTACCCTTTTACTTCCCCTCTCCCCACCTGATTAGCCCTTGAGAAGGTTAAAAGTGAGTGACAAGGGGAGGAAGAGAAACTAGAGCTTCTAGGGTGTAGGCAGGGCCCTCTCCTGGTTAGCAGAGGGCCAGGAAGCAGGATGCTTTGAGTGTCTGAAGAATCTGTGTGCGGGGGGAGCCAGAGGCAGTATATAAACCTGGGTGTGGGGCCTACCCAGGGAAGCAGGGTGGAGATCTATTGTCTCAGACTGGTGGGTTTGCTGCACAGTGATTTTCAGGCAGGGGTGGGTCCAGGAATCTTCCAGAGCAGCAAAGCAGTTAGGCATCTACTTTTTAAGGTGTAATCCGTAATCCACTTTTTCTTTAGGCTGATGTTCTGGTATCTCTCAAACCAAGGGAAAGTTTGGGTTTGCTTTTCCCCTAGCTATTACAATGTAGTATGCGTCTCTTTGAACTGCGGGGGGCCCAGGTGAGTCCCTTGTACCTGCTTTTGGGTGGGAGGTGGTAGGCTGAGGACAGAGAAAGTGCTGTTTTGGATTTCCTGGGCACAGGGAAGACTTTGAGAGAAAAGAGAAGTCCAAGGAAGCAAGGGGCAGTCAGCCAACCCCCCTCTGTGCTGCTCAGGCTCTGACGGGTTCCATTTGGCTGTATAAATATGCCTGTTGAGTCATGAGGCCCTGCACCGCAGGAAGCCAGATTGTGCGTCCCACTGTGATCCCACTGTGGATGGCAGACAGGATGGGCTTAACAGACTGAATCCCCCAGTGGGTCACCATTACCATTGATTAGAATGATACCTTGTGGAGGCAAGGAGACTGACAGAAAGACAGAGCCATCCCATCCCTCATTAACTTTCTTCTCATTTGTCTGTTTTCCTTCCTTTCCCTCCTCTGTTTTCCATTTCCTAGATGAGGAATCATTTAAACCAGGAGCTTTACTTTTAATAAGACCCTTACTCCTATAAAACAAGAAATGCTCCAGTCTCTCCACTGTGGTGCTTTTAAGCTAGGTTTTAGCTATAGTAGGAAACGCCAAGTATGGCAAGAACCACCTTCCTCCATCGGAACAAGTGATGGCAACAGCTAATATTTATTACCTTTCTACTTTGGGCCCAGGCTTAATTAACAGAGGTAATTGTCATGCCAGCTTAAGGCATGAATATGGTTATTAATCCCATTTCACAGATGAAGAAACTTGAGGCCCAGAACACTTAAATGGTCCAGAGCCACATATTTAAAAAGGGATGGCATCCAGATTCTAATCAGGTTTGCTTGTGCTTATATCCCCAGTGCTATAGTTCTCATTCATCCATTCACTCCATGAGGATTTGCCTACCCAAAGTGCTGAGCACTGCCCTGGGGGTTGGGGGTGGGTATAGCAGTAAACAGCACAGATGCAGATCTCTGCCTTCACATTCTGGGGGAGAGAGGAGATAATAAAATAAACAGATTGCATGTTAGGTACCTATAAGTATGATAAAGAAAAATCGAAAGGGAGTAAGAAATATTGGTAGGGGAGATGTATTGTAATTTTAAGTAGATGGTGAGGGAGCACTTCTCCTGGAAGGAGGTATGGGCTCAAGACTTTTGGATATTCCAGGGAACAAATTTCAGGCAAAAGGAACAGCAAGAAAAATGGTTAAAAAAAAAAAAAAATCGGGCGCCTGGGTAGCTTAGTGGGTTAAAGCCTCTGCCTTAGGCTCAGGTCATGGTCTCAGGTCCTCGGATGGAGCCCCATTATCCCTGCTGAGCAGAGTCTGCTTCCTCCTCTCTCTCTCTGCCTGCCTCTGCCTGCTTGTGATCTCTCTCTCTGTCAAATAAATAAATAAAATCTTTAAAAAAAATCATTATGAAAATCATGATTTTCAAATGATGAAATTCAAAACAGGAGACCTCACTGTGAAAATAGAGTGGGGATGGGCTCGCTTGTTTGTATGCAATTGATGGGAATCCCCCTTGCAAAATCCTGGGTAACTCAGCCAGCCCTACCCACCCCCCAACTGATTTCTGTGGGCTGGACCTGTTCTTGCCCTTTGGACCACTCACCCTTCACCTATACTCAGTCTGTGCTCAAGTGCAGGGAGGAAAGTTTCCATTACCACGTGGAGCTGGAGGCTACACTTAGGCTGTACTTACAGTGGAAAAATAAGACTGTTTATCCTACGGAACTGTGTTTTTTTTTTTTTTTTTTTAAGAGAGAAAACCTTAGCCAAGACAGGGATAGACTCAAGGTTGTTTTCTTGCATGTCTCAAAACAGGAAAAATGTCTCTGAGCCCAAAGCTCCTGAAATTGCCAGTGAATGTCCAGTAGTCACACTCCACTGAAAGGTACAGTGGATTTCCATTTAAGGCTTATGAATGAGGCTTATGGTTCCACTGAGTGGTTAGTGTTTTCTCATGGCATCATTGAATCCGAGTCAAAAGCTCTCAGTGAGTTTATCCTTGAAAATGGTTTTCCTATAACAAAAGTCTAGGAATGGTGAAAACGAAAGCCTTTCACTTCAAGTGGCTCAGTGAGACACATTCAGAAGACATAGGTGTTCTGCTCAGGAAGTACTGGAGGAATGTACATAGAACGTTGTCGAAGGTGATTTAAAAATACTGATTTGCCTTTGTGAGTATCTGCATATTTGCATAATTAATTGCATATTTAGTAGGCTTAGTTTGTAGCTTAATTTTCTAATGATGCTCATGTAAAAGTGTTGCTTATTTTTCTGACTCCAATATCCCTGTTCTTTCTTTTCCAGAAGATACCTATGAGCGAACACTGATTGTTGATGGGGAAAGCGCGACCATTATACTCCTTGACATGTGGGAAAATAAGGTATGCAGAGCCTGTAGCTCTCTGTAAATTCCTTCAGGGCTTGCCTTCCAACAGGCTGGTGCAAGGGTGACCTTGTCCTTTTTGGTGTTCTAAGTGAGGTGGGCTCATTTTCTTGATTAGCTTTTTTTTTTTTTCCCCTGATGTAGGAGACTGTTCTCAAGAAGAGGTCATTCATGAATGAGCTCTGAATAATAAGCAAGTTGCAGTGATTTGCCCTTAGTTCAATTAAAAAAAAAGACAAAAACTTACATCCGCTTTAGGGAAAGTGCCAACAAGGATGGAGAATCATTGAAAGCTATATAGAACTAGATTATATGAAGTTGACCTTCCTTTTTTTTTTTTAAAGATTTTATTTATTTGACAGAGATCACAAGTAGAGAGGCAGAGAGAGAGAGAGAGAAGGGGAAGCAGGCTCCCCGCTGAGCAGAGAGCCCCATGTGGGGCTCGATCCCAGGACCCTAAGATCATGACCTGAGCTAAAGGCAGAGGCTCAACCCATTGAGCCACCCAGGCACCCCTAAAGTTGACCTTCTTCTTCTTCTTCTTTTTTTTTTTTTAAGTTGACCTTCTTAATACTAGTCTTCAGCATTTGGTTTTTAAAGATTGGGGGCTTCTGAGCCTCTGTGCTAGACCTTCTATTGATTGAGGACCCTCCTCTTCTCACAGAAGGATTCGAAATTTCATCAGTTGGGAAAGGCAAAAGGGAGTTGTTAGAAGTCAGAGAGGGCTCGTTTTTGGTCGATTAGATAGAGATTGGAAATGTGGTTTGGCAGAGTCACTGTATAATTTATCAACTCCAGCTGTAGGAGGAATCGGACAGTGAACACTTTCGGATACACATAGAGCTTCTTCGCGAAGGACACTTCATCTCCAACAGCCTCCACTCCCCCGCGCCCCAAGCTCAGGGAGTTTCTTTTCATTTTATCAGGGGGAGAACGAATGGCTCCAGGACCACTGCATGCAAGTTGGGGATGCCTACTTGATCGTCTACTCCATCACAGACCGAGCCAGCTTTGAGAAGGCATCCGAGCTGCGAATCCAGCTCCGCAGGGCCCGGCAGACCGAGGACATTCCTATCATTTTGGTGGGCAACAAAAGTGACCTGGTGCGGTGCCGGGAAGTGTCTGTGTCAGGTGAGGGGTGGTGAGCACCACAGAGACCTCTCTGGGTCCCCTGCTTGTCCTTCACCTGGGCGCTCTTTTCTTCTTCTTTCCTGAAGCTGGAACCAGGGACTCCCTGAAATGCTCCGTGGAGTTTTGTGTAGATGACTCCCAGCATTCCCAGCAGATCATCCCTGTGCTGACGCTCCCTTGTCCGTCTGGGCTGCTCGCTGGATTCCTGTTTCCCCTCCCTGGCATTCTCTTGGCAAAAAGATCTTGCTCAGAGATCTGCTGGCACTCTCCAACCTTTTCTCCTTGTCCTTTTCTTTAGGGAACTCTTAGGAGTTCAGGGAAATAAAAGTAGTTAGTGTCTTTATGTAAGTAAGATGGGAACTCTGATGTGGGGGAATGGTGGGAGTTTCATTGAGAATAAGAATTCTTCTCTGGCTGCCTCTGGTTCCTGGAGACCCCAGGAAGAGCCTCCTGCCCCTACCGCTTGCTTCCTAAGTTTCAGCAAAGGCATCAATCTGATGGTGTCACATAGACATTTTCATGCTTCTGGGATATCGCCTATTTGCTGGGTGGGCCCCCAAGTACTTTCGGGGTCCTTGAGATTTTATTGGCTTCATACAGATTTGGTTCTTGGTACAACAGTAAAAAATAAAACACTGTATTGCCAGGCCCCACTCAGGAGGAAAGCAACATGATGCAGACCTAATGTATACAACTAGCTTGGGCATGTCTTACTCATAGGAGACGACTGTCTATGCTGATCTTTTTCTAACCAAACTTGGATACATGGTCGGTGAACACAAGGGAATGTTTGACATAGAGGCTGCCCCAGGAGAGCTTGTTTATACAGTTTGCTCTAACTGTACATCTGTGAAATCACCAACAGTGTTTCAAAATATCTTATTAGAGGTTTAACATTGTTTTTTAAGGGAGCAAAGTGAAATAGTAGGATTCTTTGTCAATTCTGGGAAACCGAGTCAGTAGAAAGTGTTAAGAATCTGAGTGTGAGGATGAAGCAGGCCTGGATTCACCTCTGCTGCTTACAGGCTGTGTGAACTTCCCCACATTTTTTTTTTAAAGATTTATTTATTTGAGAGGGAGCACAAGCAGGGGGGTACAGCAGCAGCAGAGGGAGAGGGAGAAGCAGGCTCCCTGGTCCAGATGCGGGGCTTTATCCCAGAACCCCAGGGTCATGACCTGAGCCAAAGGCAGACACTTAACCAACTGAGCCACCCAGGCGCCCCACTCTCTCACATTTTTAAAAGATCACTCCCACTCAGTGTCTTTTTCTCTCTGGGAGGGAGAATGTATTTTTCAAGTAACATCATAAGTGCAATAAATGAGGGTTCTGGTTTTCACTGTTAGAGTTAGCATTACTGTATCTGATGGAATTGGACCTCCACACAGGGCCTTTGTGGTGGACCAGCCCTAATGCCCCCCCTCTCCTGCTTGCGGGAATCTTCCTGTGACCCTGCCTCGCTCTTTGCCCCAGGAGGACGTGTGTCACCATCACATGTCCGACTGGCCTATAGCTGCCTGGCGACAGCTTCAGGTCAGGGGTCCTCCAGTGTAGCCGTGTACCCCAGAGCTCCTCTGACTCTCTTCTCCCCTCCTTTCCCAGAAGGGAGAGCGTGTGCTGTGGTGTTCGACTGCAAGTTCATCGAGACCTCAGCAGCCGTCCAGCACAATGTGAAGGAGCTGTTTGAGGGGATCGTGCGGCAGGTACGCCTTCGGCGGGACAGCAAGGAGAAGAACGAGAGGCGGCTGGCTTACCAGAAAAGGAGGGAGAGCATCCCCAGGAAAGCCCGGCGCTTCTGGGGCAAGATCGTGGCCAAAAACAACAAGAATATGGCTTTCAAGCTCAAGTCCAAATCCTGCCATGACCTCTCTGTGCTCTAGGCCCCCAGAGTCACCCCAGATGTTCCCCTGATGGACATCATAGAGCACCACTGGGACTGATAATCTATATTAGATTGCATCTTCAGTGTTATTAGATACAGCTTCCCCCATTGTAGCTGGGAATTAACTGGTTGGCCTCAAGAGCAACATAATGCATGGGAAACAGAAGGTCTTTGTAAAACCAGTATTTATTTACAGGAAAAGCCTGACCTTGCTACTTGAACACCCAAGACTCAGAGGATGTGTTTGGGGTTCACATGTGTTTCCTTTCTCCTCTGGATAGTAGAGAATTGAAGCTCAGAACAAGAACTTTTCATTATTAGAATTCTATCCAGTGTTCCGATACATGAATTTGAGGCCAGTGGGCCATAGACAAAATACTGGGTAGTGGTCAAAGGATTTATCCAAAGGAGGGAGGATTTCTTTCTCTGTACCTTCTATTTGTGGAGCTAGGATTGTAGAACCGGGCTCAACATAATCGTGACTGTCATTGCTCCATCAAGCTGTGAAAAGAAATGATGGACCTTGCTGGAAACTAAAGCTTAGCCAACAATTTTTGTTTCCTACCCACAGTTGGGGATCCAGAAATTTGTACAATTGGGAACCGATACAGGTACCATGTAGGGGATCAAAAATCATATCTTTGCTTCTGTGTCTTACAGTTTTTTGTTTAGAGGAAAATTATTTAAATCAAATTCTACTTGGTCAAACTACCTTTTATGTTTCATTGTTTTTAAAGCCTTGGACCATGATGAATATATTCTAAAAGTCGGAGTTTTTGATAACTTCGAGTGCAAAATGCCAAATTTTGAAATATAATTGAAGGTCTGAATTTTTATAAAACACAAAACGTGAAACTTCCAGTACTTTGGGTTGACCCTGGTATCCCACAGCTCTGCTCTATTTATTGTTATTTTGCAAAATAATAACCATTTTGACATTTGATAAAGCATATTTATGAACATATTTCTTAATAGGAAAAATGTCCATTTTATTACCATTTTCTATCTTTTTCAGAATATGCAAGTTTTTACCTATATGTCTTATAATGAAAGAAATAAAATCTTTGGGAAAAAAAGACATTCTTAAATGTTTCTCCTCCCCAGATAAGACGATTATGATTCCTTCCATTTGCTTTTTGCACAAGCACATTCTACAGAAACATACCTGTTACTTTATATCTTCTTTTCATTGGTGGTAGTCCCATTGTTATTTGTTTCAAAGACTATCTCTGACCTCTGTCCTTTGGAACCATGATTCACAATAATGCAGTTATTTTTGGCTAATACATTTGGAATATTTGGGGTCCTCTAAATGCTAAGTTACAATAAAAGCCAGATTGATATTTTACTTTGGCAAATTTCTGACCTAACAGATGGCCCTTTGCTCCATGAAGGCTCATGGTCCTAAGCTTGACTAAAGCATTAGAGGAAATTATAAAGATTAGGGGGTGGGGGAGAAGGAAACTGGTGATTTTCAGCCTGAGATCTATCTAGCCAGGCAAGGCTGTAACCAAATTCTCATTGGCATCTAACGAGTGGCGGCATGTGACCCGTTGCTGGAGTGGAACGACCGGATGTCTCCCTTTCACATCAGTGGCCCCTGCGTGTACCTTCCGTGGCCTCCCCTCCCTCTGTTTCTGAGTTTGTAATCAGACACACACTAATAGTGACAGCCATGGGACCTTGAATATTGCCTAAAGCAATAGCCTTACAACTCAGTTCTGCTGGCTCGTTCTCCTGGCTTGCTCTCCTCCTTTTTCCGAATTGAGGGCCAGGTACCGTCTCTGTGCACTCTCCCTCTTTGAATTGCTCGAGGAAGCAGTACAGGGAGAGGATAAGCGAGAACAGTCAGGTGTCACAGGCAGCATCACTGCCATTTAACATCCTTGTGTCTTTGGAGCAAAGGCGAAACCTTTATGACCATTTTCCTCATCTGCAAAATGGGGTTGTTACTAATAGCTACCTTGTAAGATTGTGAGGTGAACATCTTTTAATCTGCCGAATGTGAAGAGCTCAAGAGACATCTGTTTTGTCATACGTCTTCCATTCTGCATAAGTCACTTTTATATGTCTGCCTTCCCCCAAATGGAATGGAATCATTCCCTTAGTCATTCCCTTAAAATCCCTTACTTTTCCCTTTATCCCTCTACTCTTCAATGCAGTCCTTTGTGTATATTGGGCTTTTATCGGTTTCTTCTTGAATAGACTTTCCCAACAGCCCCATGAAGTTGACAGGCCATTTTAAAACAAACAAGTTCGGGGGGATAGGTGGCTTGTCCCAGTTCAGATGTGTCTGGGCTTGGAGTAGGGTCCAGATGTGATTCGGAGTCCTTCACATCTTTCAGTATCCCAAACTGTTGCCCATGGACACAGCTCTTTTCATCTACTGGAACCACCACCACCACCACCACCACCACCACCACACACACACACACACACACACATCACACACACTCCACGCAATGCCATACCCCCACCATACACCATGCACCACACACATAGCACACATCCCAGACCCCACCCCGCCCCCACCACAGCCCACATGTACCACGTACCACACACACTCCTCCACACGGCACACACATAAACATGCACATGCAGCAAACACAGCACATGTATCCCACACCACACACCGAATCCCATATATACACCACCACACACACACATACCCCCTAAATACACACATTCTTTATTGACGCTGTTGTCCTCCTACATTCAACCATCCTACTCACTTGTTTTGGACCCTCCCAGCCAAATGGTCAACAGCTGCTGAGACTCCCAAGCTCAAGGGCCTGTGGAGGATTGTCGCACGGGGGCTCCCTCAGTCTGAGCCCGCGGCAGGACAATCTGGGGTGTATTCCAGTCTGAGAGGCTTTCTGGGGAAGAGCTGCGGCTCTTGAGTCAGATGGGTTTCACTCTGGTTTCGTCACTTAGATGTGTGACCAGAGGGAAATACCTTATCCCCTCAGCCTCAGTTTCCCATCTGTGAGGTGGGAAGAACAACGACACCAGCTTCGCAGGATTGTGGTGAGGATGGTGGAGACCTGCAAAGGTTATCATCCCACAAGAACTCTGAGGACTTCTACTCTAATGAAGCCTTTATGCCTTTATTCCCTTTCTCATCCTTCAACAGTATTGGACACCTGAGCCCCACTGGGTGCTGGGAATATAATGACTAAGACATTATCCGGGTCCTCAGAGCCGCCCCCCCCGCCAAATTGTTTATTTGCCGTCCCAAGAAGCTAAAGAAGGTGGCATTGACGGTAGGAAGAAACTGAAAAAACATGGGAGGATTATATCTGGAAGGGGCTGGATTCACTGCCATTAGATCAGATTCAACTGAGGAAAAAATGATTAAAATGATACACTGTGGGAAAGTAATTTGGGCTATTTTTAAAAAATTCCGTTTTGGGGGAAGTGGGAACATTGGGGGGAAAGTTGGTTTTTAAGGATCCCCAGTTTTGCTCACTAATACATGATCTTTTCAATGCAGGGAGAGGCGGTTGATTATGAGTTCACTTGGCTAAATCTATGGAACTCCTGTGAGAAGGGGGTTGCGATATATTAGTGGGAAGTGGGCCCAGTGATGAAGGGGGACAAGTGCACAAAAACCTAGAATAGGCTGTAAAAGATAAGTAGCTGAGAGACATGTCAAGTAAGGGAGTTGGAGCTTGGGCAGCTTGGGCGGGAGAAAGAATTCCTTGCTTGGCTGGTACAATCATGACTGTCTTCTTGGAGGAAGTGGCATTGAGCTTCATCTTGAAGGCTATTCAAGATTTCCACAGGTAAAATGTGATTAGTTAAGGATATCAAGATGAAGTCTTTCTGGACTTAGGGTGGGTCCTCAATCCAATAAGCACACAAAGGAGAGAGAGAGAAAGACTTGGACACAGAAAAGACACACAGGGAAGAAGCAGGTGTGAAGGTGGGGTGGAGACAGGAGTGATACAGCTAAGCCAATGAGTACGAAGGAATGCCTGGGACCACCAGGAGCTAGAAAAGGAAGGAAGGATTCTCCCCTAATGTCTTCCAAGTGAGTATGGCCCTGCCCACATCATGATTTTAGATGTTTAGCCTTCAGAAATGCACGAGAATTCATTTCTGTTGTTTTTAAAGCCACCAAGTTTACGGTAAGCTGGGCGGCCCTCGGAAACAAAATCCTTTGGGTTATTTAGGGCAACTTACTTAGCGTCTGTAAGCCTCAATTTCTTCATCTGGAAAACAAGGATAATACCCATCTCAAAGGATTATTTTGAGGATTAAATGTAAGGCGCTTAATTTATCATCTGTCCAGGAGGTGCAAAGTGAGCAATCTGCAAGCGAAGATGGACAGCCCGTGCAGAACACGTCGATTTCCAGACCGAGAGCTTGGCTTGTTTCAGAAGACCATGCCGGCTCTTGAATGCTTCCAAACAAGGATGCGACAGGCCAAGCGGCACTGTTTCGGGACATGGCCGGGGAGAGCTGACTGGCAGGAACCAGAAGGCATGAGACGCCCCTGTGAGGAGCTCGGCGAGGAAGCCACCGCAACAGGGAGCCCGGTGCTCGCTGGAATGCGCTGCGCGCAGAGGGAGGGCGCGGCGACTGGAGAAGCAGCCCCCAGAGGGTCCACGGATGGGCTTCCAGAGCGCACGTCTGGTGGCGTTCAGGTTTTGTGCGGAGAGGGCTCACAGAGCAGCGAGGCCTGATGCCGACCAGACAGACAGAGGTGCAGAGGCCACGGAGAAAAGGGAGGAGGAGGCGAGGGGGGCGGGGGACGGCAGCTGACTTGGGCTAACGCAGGAGTAAGATTACGCTTCTGACTTTGCAACTGTCTGGAAAACAGTCACGGAGCAAGAGACCCTAAACCATCAGTCTTCGTCTGGCCTAACTTTGGGGGAAAATGAGGAAGGCAATGTGGCACACCTGCTTTGCTTACAATAAGGCTAGGGATAGAACGTACGCCAACAGGGACAGGAAGCTTTCAGCGCAGGACTGCCGCTGGGTGCGCAGGTGGCTCTGCGTGGGTGTGCGCATGGAGGCACGCACGTGCGCACGCGAGTGCGTGGTGTGTGTGTGTGTGTATATGCACGCACTCACGGGGCAAAGATGGGAAAGAGGAATCTCACAGTTAAAGAGTACTGCAATTACAGGAACTTCAAATATCCACTAGACTCACCTTGTTCCACTTTTCAGTATATGCCCCAAAACAGGGCCGCTGTGTGGCCTCTTACTGACTGTAGCGTCCGCCAAGGGTGTGGAATAATCCAGACGTGCATGTTGTTTCTGAAACTCAGGACAAGTTGTCACTTAAGTTTGCCGTGATTGTAGTCAACTGAGTCAGAAAAAAATGTGCCTGTGTCTTCCGCTGTGCTGTTTTTAACGACTGGAATGGAAGTAGAGAAGTTAACCCCTGTCAGCTTTTAGAAACATGGAAATGAAGGAGGAGTGAGAAGTGCCCCATATCTTACTGGTATCACCCAGAAGCCTGAGGACAGCTGTCTGACTTGGAGAAATCCCGCTGCCTTGTGGGGGATTTGAAAGTTTTGGAAGGAGCTTTCTTGAGAGGCGTTTGCAATCTTATATACATATGCATACACAGACCCGTATATACAAATGTATGCAACCAGACCTACGATGCACGTGGATAGGTTCACACAGGTGCGCGCGCACGCGCACACACACACACGTGCACATTTACTCTAGCCTCATTTAAAGGCAGGGAGTACTCATAGTACAGATGGCAGGGGTTTGAAAATAAAAATCTGATGAGGGAATTACAGCCCGCTTGGGAGCGTTGACCGAGGCTGCCTTACCAGGCATACCAAAAGACACAAATGAGGAGCAAGTGTGCAAATAGCAGAAAATGGGTAAGGCACAGGGTTGTGAGGAGTGCAACGCCCGCCATGAGTCGGGTTTTACAGGGCTGAAAAAAACCATCATCAGATGTACTTAAAAGCAGTCATTTCTTTTTCTTTTTCTTTTTTTTTGGTTAATGTCAGACCAGAGAAGGCCATGAGGTAGGAGTGGAAATCCTATTTTAAAAAGTCCAAAGGAAATCGCCTTGTGATTCATCGATTTGATTATGAGATGGAGCTGGTGACCGGCCAGGATGTGTTCTACGATTTGGAAATAGCAGCGTGGGGGGGCTTGGGTTATCTGAGGGATGACTGGGCAGTAGTAGTTCTGAGCCTAGGTTGGGGGTGGGGGTGAGGGGGGGTAGGGGTATGGCTGGTGGTGGGGGGGGGAGGGGGATAAGTGAAACCAGGCCCTCCAGATGTCTTCCGGATGTGAATGGCCATGAATATGCAACACGAGTGAGCTAAGTAACGCAGGAAGAGGGGCCCATTTGAACTGATTCTCTGAGCCACAGCCCAGGTTAGTGTGGATAAGAATGCTGGTGCTAATTGTAACCACTTTTTAAGTTAACATTTGTTAAGTGGAGTATAGGATGCCTGGTAGGGAGCTGCAGTTCAGAAACAGACCACAAGAGAAATTGGAACAGAGCTTTGCACACGTCCTGGACGAGGCACACAGCATAGCAGGCCTCCAGTGGCCGCATGGGGAGTCAAGGCAGGTGCAGACAGAAAGAGAGGCAGGTCCTCCTCCCCCGGGGCATCTGCCTTTATTAGCATTTTATTAGTCTTTGGGGTTCTGGGCTAAGGCTGGATTGGTCTTTTCGAACCAGAGTTGGCTCTTCTCTGGACACCTATCAAAACATACTTGGCTTAGGCTCAGGCTTCTGGTGGATGAAGGAATTGTGTAAGAGGAATTGTGTTGGTAAGTCTAAATATCTTCCTACGCCTTGGAGTTAAAGGCTTGGGTTCTAGCCCTGGCCTTGCTAATGACTAGTGCTTTAAATCCTCACATATAAAATAAGAAAAGTGATACCAGCCTCACAGGGTTTTTAAGAAGACAAAATGTGCTAAGTAAAAGGGATTTTTAATCCTGAAGAATATTCAAATCTCCACAGGGTTACTAAAGTGTTGTGCACGTATGAGGTGGCATTAGGACTTGTTTGCCCATCAGTTACTTCGACAATGTTTGAGGGAGAATTACAGTGTGACTGGCACGGGGAAAGGTCTTTTGAAGTGGGTGGGTCTCTCACTGCCCTCCCACAGGCTTACCTCTTGGATACCAGCCTACAGACACTCGCTTACTTTGCTGATATATTGGACTGGCCCTGATCACCGTCTCTTGGAATGTATAAACCCAGTTAAAAAACATTAGCGGTTGGGAAAATGCCAATGCTATCTCTTCTGGCAGCAAAGGAAGAGAACTGTTAATTTGATTTCCTTAATCGTGTCTTTGAGACTTTCTGTACAGACACTGGGCAATGAGAAATGCTACCTTAGGTGTTGAAGATGAGGACGTTTGACTCATAAAAAGATTGGGTTGATCGTGTCCTTGTCTGTTCCCCTGCTTTTATGTGGATAAGTGCTCCATCCAACAGATAAATGGGACTTGAGGGTTTCACGGGTGCTTCTGATTGTCCTCGTGCTTGTGAGAAAGAAGATGGAAGTGGATGCAAAGAATCCATCTCCTTTGTGCATGAGCGGGAAGAGGCAGAACGCGCAGCCCTGTGCGCCAGTGGCTGGAAAGACGGGGTGAAGTGGGCGAGAAAAGGGTGGGTTCTGGAATCCAGTTGTCTGGGTTTCAGTCCTGGCTCCATCTATTCCCAGCTGGGTAAACTGGACAAGTAACTTAATCTTCCGTAGGCTTAGGTTTTTCATCTGGATGAAGAAATGGAATAAATGAATTAAAAATTTATCTACTTCTTAATTGTTGTTTGTTTAACAGGAAATGGGAAAATGCACACAAAGTCCAGTTGCAGGCCTGTGATGAAAGCTCCAAAGCTCTTAGCTGTGTTTTATTATTTTCTTTATTCAATTGAAAACCCAGAGGCTTCAGAGATGAGTTTTAGGAGGAAGCCTGGAGCGAGGGAGGGGCTATTTAACAAGAGACTCTTCTACCAAGGTATCCTAAATTACCATCATTCCGTTGGGCAGCCTCAGTGCCAGTCTGGTGAGTAATTCTGCCTGGATCCCCCGGGCAAAAGGGGGCCCTAACTCTCTGCCAAAGGAGATCCACTTAGCGGCTGAGAACAGGCTAAAATTTCAAAAAGCTTTTTTTTAGTTCTGAGGTTGCTAAGGAACCTGAGTTCTGCACATAAACAGTAGTCTAGAATGGTGGGGGTAAGTAGCCCTGGTCCCGGGAGTGCATGCTGGGGCGTGTTGTCTCAGGCCTCTGCCTGGCTGTCTTGTTTCCAGCCTTCGGTACCTGCCTCCAAAAGAGGGTTCCTCTAAGTTCTCCCACTTGGGAACTGACTCACGGATACCTTGATCTCAAGACCTGGAGAAGCAGATGCCTCCTCTGTGGCCTGCCGCTGAAAGCTTTCCTTCTCCATCCTAGTTTCCTGACATGAGGCCATCTTCCTTCCCTAGAGGACCGGCCCACTATTTCTTCCCTGTGTTAGGGGATACCCTTGTCCTCCTCAACCATGGGATTTTATCCTTGGAAGTCCAGCCATACTGTGACGTGCCAACCTTTCCCCAATTATGTTCTCTGGGACCTTTGCTTTCTGTGGTGGTCTTATGAGTTCTGGGGAAAGGGAGAATTTTAGGCCACATACATCCAGGGGAAATTTGCTTCTAGGAAATGAAATAGGCTTCTTTTTTTATTGGGATGAAAAATAACACAAGGTGAAATTTACCATTCTAAACACTTTTAAGTGTAGTTCGGTGGCATGAAGTATATTCACATCGGTGTGTGACCATCACCGCCACCCATCCCCAGAATCTTTTCATTTTCTCCAGGTGAGCACCTGTCCACATGTGCAATGCCATGCCATGCCCCTGTGGAGGCCAAGAAAAACAGGCTGTACCCACCCCAAGTCTAGCCTTGACATAAGTACTGCCATCTTGGCCCCGGCAGCCATCTTAGGTCTCCGGGACTGGTAAATGACCCCTCACTCCAGGAAGACTGACCGGAGCAAACACAATAATCAATCAGGAATAGGATGGCTTATCGTTGTAATGACTCATGTCAGGAATAACATGGCTTGACGTTATAATAGATCATGTCTGTTGGGTCAGTGGGCTCCGGGAGTGCAGGAGAAACAACAGAAATGACCAACGGGGCCCGCCATCTTCCAGCCCCCTACCCCCCCTTTCCTTAATCCTTGACTCTCCCGCCAAAAGGATGTATGCCCAGGTCACGTCTCCATAGGTAACCCGATACCTATGCAGGAAACAGAAGTATCAAGACCCCCCACCCCATACCCTCCAATCACCAAATACCCTACCATATTTGGATGTGAGCCCATGCCCTGCCTTGGCCCGATAAAAGACCCCCGCCAACTCCCTCCCAGTGCGACTTCCCCCACTCCCCTTTCTGGAGTCGAGGAACCTCGCCCAAGGGTGCCCACCTCCTCCCGGCGCGACTTTCTTGGCTCCCCTTCTCCTGAGCCCTGAAACTTCGCTGGAGATGCCTTTAATAAATCTTGCCTTGCGCTCACCTTGCCTGGTGTCATGTTTATCTCGCCTATACAACCTTACAATGTCAGAAAGAAAAAGGGAAAAACAGGAACAACATGGTTTGACATTGTAATAGATTATGTCAGAAAGAAAAAAAGAAAAAACAGGAACATAGGACTAGTAGTCGTGGCCCAATCACCTACTGACACCCCTGCTCTGCCTTTATTTTTTTTTTTTTTTTACTTTTTTATTTTTTTTAAGACAGAGATCACAAGTAGGCAGAAAGGCAGGCAGAGAGAGAGGAAGGGAAGCAGGTTCCCTGCTGAGCAGAGAGCCCAATACGGCTCCCTGGGATCATGACCTGAGAGGAAGGCAGAGGCTTTAACCCACTGAGCCACCCAGGCGCCCCCCTGCTCTGCCTTTAAAAACTCTGACTGTAATCTGGTTTGGGGTCCAAGTTCCTACTCCGCTGTGTCGGGTATACTTGGGCCCAAGCTTAAGCTTGCTGAATAAACCCTTGTGTGTTTACTTTGGTGTTGGCTCCTTGGTGGTCTCTCAGACGTGAAAACTTGGGCATAACATTTGGAGGTCCCACCGAGATCTGGAAGACTCTTAGGACCCCAACCCGGAGGATCTTACGTGGGCTGGAGTGCACTCGTTTTTTATCTGTTTGCGCGCATACCTTTTGAGAGCTCCAATCTGCATTTTTACCTGTAGGAATTCCAAATCTGAGTACGGGAGTACTGACGTTGGCTCAAGCAGAGCGTGGCGGGCTTTCAACCGGGGGTCTTGGGAGACATCCCTTTGCTCCTGCCTGGAGGCCCCACTGCTGTTGCGGTCGGGGCTTAACTTCCTTCCAGTTTTGTCTTCGCGGCTGCGCTGGATCGTATGTCTTTGTGAGTGTGTGTTTGTTAATTGTAAGTGTATTTGTCTTGTTGTGGACTGAAGATGTGATGGGACAGATGCAGACAACTCCTCTGTCTCTGATGATTGACTGCTTCTCGGACGTTAGGGAAACAGCTCATAACCTGAGCATGGATGTACGAAAGGGAAAGTTTTGGACTTTCTGCATGTCTGAATGGCCATCCCTTAATGTTGGATGGCCCTGGAGGGCCGCTGGGTCTGTGGTTGTCTTGTCCTGTCTTTTTGTTATCTGTTGTGTTGTTTGTTGTGTTTGAAGAAATGGGGCAAGCAGAGAGTAAGGGGACTCTGACTTTCATCTTTCTGTTCCTCCTAATATGTGGGGCTTCTCCTTCACTCATTTCTTGTGTTAAGGGCTATAACTGGAGCCAACTGGGGTTGGTCTAACTTGAGACAGAGACCATAAGGAATATTCCCAAGCAGCTGCTGAAACTCCCTTTGTTTCGGGAATATTCCCTGTTTTCTCTGGCCCGACATGGACTGCCTAACCCCTTCCCCCTTGCTGATGGGAAAACATGGCGTCTGCTCCTCTGTTGGAGTTGATGAGCTCTAAAACCGGGAATCCTTTCTGGGCCTCCTGGTGGCACTGTTCCTTCTGTCTCCCCCTTCTGTTTCCGCACCAGCGTGCGTGGGGCCTGCATGACTGGCCTCTAGACCATCCTCCGTGCTTCCTGCGCCAGGGCTCCTTCTCTCTTCACTGTCAAGGAGCAAGAAGAGCAGCCCCTGGACCTAACACCCCCCACTCTGGACCTTCCCACTCGCGTCTCAGGTAAACATTCAAAGTGGAGTGGGCCCAGGTGGAACGTAAATCAGTATTTGAACTAAGTTAAGTTTGTTGGTTTAATTAAGATAGACATGTCTTTTAAGTTATCAGCAGTAAACAGGAAACTTCAAAGTCTACTGAAGGTCAAAAAAGCTCATGTTGTTTGTTAAAATCTGTTAGCAAAGAGATGACTAAACTGATGGTTAATTGTCTGTCTCAAAGTTTTATGGGTAATTGCTGAGATAGCTTTCAAAGTCTTTGGTAACCTGAAAGTTTAAAGTTTTGCTTGGATGATGGGACGCCTGGGTGGCTCAGTTGGTTAAGCGGCTGCCTTCGGCTCAGGTCATGATCCCAGCGTCCTGGGATCGAGTCCCACATCGGGCTCCTTGCTGGGCAAGGAACCTGCTTCTCCCTCTGCCTCTGCCTGCCTCTCTGTCTGCCTGTGCTCGCTCGCTCTCACTCCCTCTGTCCCTGACAAATAAATAAATAAAATCTTAAAAAAAAAAAAAAAAAGTTTTGCTTGGATGACAAATGGAATTAAATTTGTTGGACATCTAGGTCTTTTCCAAAGAGGATAAAATGCTAAGTCATTGATTATCGAACATGGGTTTGTGCTTTTGACTTCTTACAGCAAAGAAACTAAGAATATTTAAATCTGTTGGTAAACATGTTTTGTGCTTAACTGATTCATAAATTGGCATCTAAAGAATTCTGTTATAACCGTTCACAATTGGTTAATAACTGACTAGAGGTTAAGGTGTTTCTAAAAGTACAAAATTCTGCTAACTGTAAGACTGATGGAAATAAAGGAAGCAACTCTGTATGTAGGAAAGTAAGAGATACGTAAGAAAGATTTAAGGAATGGAAATGCATTTTGTTGAAGGCTTAAAAAAAAAAAAGAAAAGAAAAGCAGCCCCGGGGCCACTGTCTGAGCCAGACCCATTCATAAAGAATGGAAAGGGAGACTGATCACCTTCATTAGCCAAGGATACCCAGAGGGGTGGTGTCCAACCTGTTTGAATCTGAAGAGTGCCTGACTGTGTGAATCTGTCTGCAGGGCTCCACCGCTTCGGCTACAGAGTCTGAGTGGGCTGCACCCTGAGTCTCGCGGGGCGTCATACGGCATAATGGTCATCTACTCCACAGAGTAGCCTCGTCCAGGGCTTATACAAACAGACCTTAGCTAAGAAGCTCCTAGGTTCCCACGAGGGAAGCGAGCAGGACAGCATCTAAAAGATTCCCCTCCCTTTGTCTTCTCTCCCATCATTCATGATGGGAGAGAAACCCAGTAAACCCACTATCTAAGACTATGCTTAAGAATAAAAAGGAAAGGGGCACCTGGATGGCTCAGTGGGTTAAAGCCTCTGCCTTCGGCTCAGGTCATGATTCCCAGGGTCCTGGGATTGAGCCCCGTATTGGGCTCTCTGCTCCTCAGGGAGCCTGCTTCCCCCCCCCCCCCCCCCCGCCTGCCTCTCTGCCTACTTGTGATCTCTGTCAAATAAATAAATAAAATCCTAAAATAAAGAAAAGAATAAAAAGGAAAGACACTGGTATTAAAAAAAAAAAAGCTGGTTTTCTCTCTGTTTAAAAGGGCAAAGTTTTCTTAGGTTAATTGATCTGTAAATGGTTTTCTTTTCTCTTTCATCCCAGAGTTGTAAATGAGGTCTCTTTGACTCATAAGGCTTTTCCTTGATATGCTAAGTAAAAGGGAGTACTGCTAAACCAATGATAAACCTTGGGTTACATTTGGGTAAATGCTGTAACTACTCTAGAGGTTCTATACATTTCCTAAAGTTCTAATGTTTTGATAGGGTCATCACCTGGTAATTTAACCATATCTATTCTGAGTTTTTGTCATTTATAATTGTTTTAAAGCTGCATTCGGACTAAACCAGAATTAGTAACATGGAACTAGATGAACTGAAAGATTGTAATGTTGTGTCTCTTAATGTTTTGTCTTATTTTAAGCATTACTGGTTCTGTAATGTTTACTCCTCCAGACTAGGGAAACTTTTTCTTAAGTTATCTGTAACTTACAGATATGTAAAAGTATTCACTTGTAAACGAATTTCAAGGCATTCAACTTTTCTCTCTATCTGAACCTTCTGAAACCAAAGGTCTTACTTAATAAGTATTCTTTCTTCCATGGCAATCTGTCATTTGCATAAGTTCAATAAGAATCTGTTCTCCTTGTAACAGGACACCATTGGAAATACTGGTTATTTTACCAAGGCTTTGACTGGAATGTCATATTTGAAAAGACTCAGATATGACCAGACAGCTTTAAGGAACTAAGGTGGACTTTTTGAAACCTGGAGCCGTAAAGCCCTTTGGAACTGTTGGCCTGATACCTTGCTTACAGAGTTCCCAGCAGCCTCACCAGGTGAGTAATGTCACTCCCTGGTAGGTGCAGAGCCTCAGGATACTTTGGGTACCTCAGGGAGAGGAATTTGCCCAAATCTGACAGGTATTGCAGGCATGTCTGATGGCAAGTACGTGGCTTGGCTTTTGGCCTGGAGAGGCTACTAAAAGTTCAACCTAGAGATTCCTTATAAGAAGTTCCAGCAAAGCAGATTCTAAAAGATCTATAGGATCACACTCACTGTTCTTGCTGAGCTTATGTAAATAATTAGGCCAAGTTTGATAAAACTGGACTTGTTTTTCAAATAAATTAGTCCTGATTTGGCTATCTCTGGAAATGAGGGTTATTTTAGAGAGAAAAATTATGTTTTAATAACACACCTTTATGGGTGTTAAATTCTAAATTTGAGTGTTTTTAAAGGATTTTTTTTTTAAAGATTTTTATTTATTTGACAGACAGATCACAAGTAGGCAGAGAAGCAGGCAGAGAGAGAGGAGGAGGAGGAGGCAGGCTCCTTGCTGAGCAGAGAGCCCGCCCGATGTGAGGCTCGATCCCAGGACCCTGGGATCATGACCTGAGCCGAAGGCAGAGGCTTTAACCACTGAGCCACCCAGGCGCCCCTAAATTTGAGTGTTTTTAAATGTTTGTTTACCTAAGCTAGACAACTTAAGGTAAACTTCAGAGAAGTTGCACGATAGCTCATTTAGACAATCTTACTTTTGCCAGTCAGTTAGCCCCAGATATAATGAGCATTTTTGAAATTACAAACAGCTTTACTGAGTGCTCCAGCATTGGCCATCCTAGATGTTACCAAGCCCTTCCACTTGTATGTGGATGAAGAGGCAGGGGTGGCCAAAGGAGTTTTGACTCAGACTCTAGGGCCTTGGCAGAGGCCAGTAGCCTATCTTAGCAAGAAACTAGATCCAGTAGCGGCTGGGTTCCCCCTTGTCTCCACGTAATTGCTGCCATGGCCCTCCTGGTCAAGGATGCAAGTAAATTGACTTTGGGTCAAAATCTCATCTTGACCACCACTCACGTTATTGAGGGCCTTCTCTGGACTCCACCAGACCGGTGGATGACAAACGCCAGAGTGATGGGGTATCAGGCCTTCCTCCTTAACAATGACTGGTCAGTCTGTACTCCAGTCACTGCAGGCATTACAGTCTGTCTAGCCCACGCAGGGATCCTAACTGCCCACACTGAGACGGAGATGGAGCTGGAGCCACATCCTTACCAACCCGGAGACTTGATTTGGATGCACTGCCGCCAAGTAGAAGACTTAGAGCCTCGCTGGAAGGGACCCTACATCGTGATCCTGACCACTCCCACTGCTTTCAAGGTCGACGGGATTACTCCCTGGGTCCACTGCACCTACGTCTGGCCAGCTGACCCACCTGCCGTTCTCAAGGACTTTGTTCCAGAATGGAAGAGCCAGCTGGACAGGACAATCCCCTAAAGCTGAGACTGTGCCGCTCTCACATACCCCACTAATGTCACTTATACTATGCCCTCTTCTTACACCAGTTTGGGGAGTGAAAAGTAACCCTCATTATCCCCCTTCTCCTCCTTACCTTTGGGCCCTGCATTATCAATAGATTAGTTACTTTTGTCAAAGACAAAGTCAGTACAGTTCAGCTCATGATACTCAGACAATACCAACTGCTGGACCTTATTACTGAGGCCAACTAGGACCCATGATTGGGTCCTTCCTTAGGTTCCTTTGAGAGGGGGAAATGTGGAGGCCAAGAAAAACAGACTGTACCCACCCCAAATCTAGCCTTGACATAAGTACAGCCATCTTGGCCCCAGCAGCCATCTTAGGTCTCTGGGACTGGTAAATGACCCCTTGCTCCAGACTGACTGGAGCAAACACAATGATCAACCAGGAATAGGATGGCTTATCGTTGTAATGATTCATGTCAGGAATAATATGGCTTGACGTTATAATAGATCATGTCAGAATGAAAAAGGGAAAAACAGGAACAACATGGTTTGACATTGTAATAGATCATGTCAGAAAGAAAAAAAGAAAAAACAGGAACATAGGACTAGTAGTTGTGGCCCAATCACCTACTGACACCCCTGCTCTGCCTTTAAAAACTCTGACTGTAATCTGGTTTGGGGTCCAAGTCCCTACTCCGCTGTATCAGGTATACTTGGGTCCAAGCTTAAGCTTGCTGAATAAACTCTTGTGTGTTTACATTGGTGTTGGCTCCTTGGTGGTCTCTTGGACGTGAAAACTCGGACATAACACCCCCTTCCTCCCCATCTGTGGGCCGCCTTCTCACTTTATAGTGTCATCTGCTGCACAAACATTTTTAACTTTGATGAAGTCCAATTTTTCTTTTCATTGCTTATGCTTTTGGTTTTGTAGCTAAGAAGTCATTGCTGAAGCCAATGATCTGGAAGGCTTTCCTTCTAGAGTTTCTTTGATCTAGTCTTCTAGAGGTCTTTGATCTATTTTGACTTAATTTTTGTATATAGTGTAAGGTGAGTTTCCAACTTCATGTTTTTGTGTGTGGAAAATAGGTCTCTGGCATCATCTAGAGTTCATTGGTGGCAAGCAACAGAAACTGAGACAGGCTAATAATGGGAGTAGTTCTAGATCGTTCATAGAAATTAAGGGAAGGGGTGCCTGGGTGGCTCAGTGGGTTAAAGCCTCTGCCTTCGGCTCAGGTCATGACCTTAGGGTCCTGGGATCGAGCCCCGCATCGGGCTCTCTGTTCTGTAGGGAACCTGCTACCCTTCCTCTCTCTCTGCCTGCCTCTCTGCCTCCTTGTGATCTCTGTTAAATAAATAAATAAAATCTTAAAAAAAAAAGAAATTAAGGGAAAATTGGGAGGGCAAAATCTCTGGAAGTCAAGAATATGTCTCCGCATCAACAATCTTGCGTGTTTGTTGAGTGTGTGTGTTGAAGGTGAGGCAGCATGGTCACTGAATGGTTGCAATAAACAAGACCGCATGAAATGTAGGCTTGGGGTGGGGCAAGTGAGAGGGAAGGAGTGTTTCCCCAAAGGTAAACTAGAATGTTGTTATGAGAGTGGGGGAGGGGTACTGGGCAGACCAAACAGTAAATGCCCACTCCTTTTCTCACTGGAAACTTTCTCAGAGCTGTTGATCCTGCACTGTGAATCTCACTCAGGTCCAGGGGACCAGAGTGTGTGATGTTTCTCACACCATTTGCCCAAGACCACTCTGGTGCATTTTACAGAATTCATGTTCCACAGAGTGATTTGGGAGATGCTCTCATCTGCTAATAAAAATAACTCTGTACTTGTATTAAGAGTAAGTTCAGTTCTGGTTGAGTCTTTTCTTCAGTGTTTAAATTAGACCCACCTTATGCCAAATGCACAAAGACACGTGCGTGTCAGTGCTGAGCTGCGGTGGATTTGAACTTCCCAAGTTCATGCCAGGAAGCTAGGAATCAGACCTGAGTAATTCTTTCATAAACTCACAGCTTGAGTGATGACCTCACAGAAGCAAGCAGAAATACAGCTTATGACTTTTGGTGGACAGACTATCTGTGTGATGGGTACACATTTCTCTGTGATGCTGAGATATGAGGAATGACACATATCTTTATTTTTTAAAGGAAAATTAAATCTTAGCCCAGGCCTTCCTCAGCAGGGCTGGTCTTTTTGGGGAGACCTCCACTCCTTTGGACTATTCATGACACCACGGGATTTCAGGTCAGAAGAGCTGGCTTTAAGGGAATGGCTATTTTTATCACGATTGTTCTTTTTTTTTAATTTTTAAAAAGTTTTAAACAGTTTTGGGGGGATTTTGTTTGTTTATTTGAGAGCAAAAGAGAGTAAGTGAGCATGAGCAGGTGGGAGAGGCAGAGGGAAAGGGAGAAGCAGACTCCCCACCAAGCAGGGAGCCTACTGTAGGACTTGATCCTAGGACCCTGCAATCATGACCTGAGACAAAGGCAGATGCTTAACCGACTGAGCCACCCAGGCCCCCACCGTGTATTGGGCTGACACTCTGGGTGGGTTCCTGAGATGCCCTCTTCTCTATTCTTCTCCCCTGACTTCAGGATCAGTACAGGGCTCTTCATATGGCTCCCCAAATCTCTGAGCATCCTGCCTCTGTGGATACCCATGAAACCAAACCCACAGTGAGCCGGCCTGTGGGGTGGCATGGCGGAAGGCTGGATTGCCCTGCAGGAGCCCCATCTCCTCCACAAGCTCTGGAACTCCAATTCCATTTTATAGCGAGTCATTTCTGCTTCTTACCTCCATGCATCAATGCCTCTCTGCCCTCCTGTGGAACATAGCGATCCAGCATGACCCTCGGGGTAAGGGCAGTGCAGACCACGAGTTGGACTTCAGTCCCCCAGGGGTTTTAGACATCCCAGGGCCCTGACCTCGGAGGCTCTGCCTCAGTGTCAGAATGGAGCCCGGCCCCAGCTCCCCAGGAGAGGCTGATACAGCACGTCTTCTGACCACACTTTGAGCAGTGTTGGCCTAGACCTGGGGACAAAGGCCTGACACATCTCCTGGGGGTAGAAAGAGCTCAGTCTTTGAAACTCCACAGCTGGTCTCCCAACTTCCGAAAATGGAGTGATCCTTTCTTCTAAATGATCAACAGCATACAAACAATACGGTTCAATTTTCATCCTCTGATTTAGTTTGCCATGCCTCACCCCTGTGGAGCTGTGTTTTGGAAGTCCCTGTAAACCTAGAGGGGAGAGTCCGGCTACTGTGGCCTGGCAGGTGTCGGCATGACCTTGGCGAGGCTCAAGGCTTGCTAACTCTTGGTGTCCGACAGGCTTATGGCTGAAGTGATCAGGGGCAGACAGATGTGGGGGCTGGCAGGGGTTCATCTTCCCCAGGGCATAGCTGGGAATCCCGTCACCAAACTGGGACTCTTTTGTGACTTTCAGAGCCAGTGCCTTTTATTTTCTGGTGCTTCTCCAAATTCCACGCAGGCATCCTTGTTTTAGTCTGTCACAGATCCTGGTGCTCCAGAAATAAGGGGCTGTTCACCAGAACTGCAGCAACCTCATCAGCTCTGGGTAGGGTGAGAATGGCTGGTTTTCAGTCCAAAACTTAGGGCCAATTGGCCTGGTGATTTGGGGCCCTCTGTAGACAGTGTTAGGTCCCCCAATAATGGGTCTGTGATTAAGGGAACGAGACTGATACAAAGCGAAGGTCAAGCAAAGCTTTATTTCTCGCCAAGCATCAAGAATCTAACGGAACGTTCGGGGCCATGCCTTTTACAGAGAGGGCGACCTCTCTCTGCTTCACAGACTAGCTTTTAAGGGCAAAGGCCATGTGGTTGGGCCTGGCCATGCACAGGCGGCCAATGAAATTGTAACACAAAGAGAAAGCTGCACAGTCATGCTAGGTGACCAATTAAATTACAATTTACTCTATTAGACATTTGAACCAGCCTATCACCTTGGTCAGAACTGGCGCCCAAAAGGTGCCCAAAGGGCGGGGCCCATACTCCTTGGTAACTAGGGAGACAGTATGCACCCCCCTGCCCATCAGATGTCTCCACCTGGCCTGATCCACCCTTGTATTTGGGCTTTGTTACCTGGGACTGGTTTCTGGGACTTATTTTTTAAGTAAGTTCCCCTGGTGGGGGGGGCAGAGTCAATTTAAGTTTTACAACAAAATGGCAGTTCAACCAGGGTGGGGCCGCTCTGGCTGAATAGGCCCTTACAACAGGTTTCAGGAGGGAGTGATTGGGGCTTTGGTAGGAAGTTCTCAAGGCTCTGCCCAGCCTCTCTTTCAAGGGGTCAGGTTTGGGGGTGAAGGACCTGCATGCTGAGGGCAATAAGCTAGGATCAGTGGGAATGGGCAGTGGGAATGTTCCTGGTGCTGAGAATGGAAGTCTCTAGAATGTGAACCAGGAGGCAGGAAGCTGGAGACAAGGGGCCTGCTGCCTCAGTTCTTCCTCGAGTGTCGGGTCACCTCCTCTGAGTGCCAGGGTTCTTTCTTTGGTCAAGTGAAGAGGGTTGGGCTAAGTCTGTTAATTCAAAAATAAACATTACCGAGCTTTGATTGGGCACCAGGCTCTGTGCTAGACAGATGTGACATTAAATAAAGCAAGATTCATGTCCTTGTGAATATTATTTCCAAGGTCTCTCGTGTGAGTCTAATAATGCCTGTCCCCCAGCTGCCGCTGCACACCATGCTTTCACATGCATTACCATGATCGCGCTGTGCGACTGTCATCCTTCCTACCGCGTGGGCGTCGAGTGACCGGTCTAAGGTCACATGGCTACAAAGACACAAAACCAAATATGACTTCAGATCTTCTGGTTCTCAGTCATGGGCTCTCTGCTCTGTGACCTGCTGTCTCTGACCTTCCTTACTATTTGTGATGCTTCCATCTCCCAGATTTTTCCACCCAGTGGACAAATAGCTCGCATTTGCCGAGCACTTGCTTTAGGTCCTGCCATCTGCATTCTCAGGGAAATCTCACAGCAACCTCATCAGGCTCTGTTTTTGTCATCTCATAGAGGAGGAAGCTGGCCAGAGAGGCTGAGGGCCTCGCGTGGAGTTGGATGGCACGTCAGTGGAATTTGGTTTCAGGCCTGTTCTGGGGGTGCTGTGCTGCCCTGCCTTCTGGGATGGTGGAGAGAGACCACTGGGAGTACAGTGGGTTCAGTGCTCTCCTGCAGAGCTGAAGGCCTGTTGGGTCCTTCCCAGGCTCCCAAAGGAGGATGGGGAGAGAGTCAGAAGGCTCCAGGGAGCTGGTTGTGATGAGGCCTTGTCCAGGGCCTGCTTTTGGTGACAGACTTCAAAGGCCTCAGGGACCTCCCAGGTCCCATAGATCCAGATGTCCTAGTGGGAATCAGCTGAAAGGCAGGAGCGACCTGCCATTTTCCAGAAGAGATGGTGTACACTGGCTGGGGAAGGAGACTCCCCACCCCCACCGTGGCCATCACCCAGACTCCCTGCTGCCACCCTCAGGTCAACTGCAAGGACTTTCCTCTTCTTCAGGCCTGCGGGTGGTGCTCTGTGTCCCCAGCCTTTGGAAGTCTGAAGACTGGGTGGTGCCATCAGCCTGGGCTCCTGCCTTGCCTGGTGCCATTTGGGAAGGCTGAAAAATAGTGGGGTGCATCCCTAATACACAGATGGGGAGTGTAGGTTTGAAGGGGTTAGAACATGGTCCCCTTACGAATCACTGACGGGGGAGCTGGGCCTGAAACCTTGACCTTATGGTTTCCAAGGGCAGGGTGCTGAGCTGGCCCAGCAACGGGGCGGGGTGGGGGGGGGGGGCGGTAAGCATCCCTCACAGCTGTGTTTGCCTTTAGGCACTTTATCTTACGCACAACAACCCTGGGAGGTAGGCGGTTCTCCATGCGTCAAAGGCGGAGCGTTAAGCTCCGAGCGGTTAAGTAATTTGCTCAAGGCCAGTTGGCCAGAGGGCAGGACTCAAAGTCAAGAACTTCTGGCCTTCTCCCCCTTACCCCACCTGTGATTCTCCCCACGTGTGGGGCTCAAAGGAAGGCTGAGTTTCCCCGGGGAAGTGAGTGAAGCACAGATTGTCCTTTATGGTGGGTGGCTGGTAATTGGGGTCCTATTTGCCCATCAATAGTTGACCCTCCAGGCGCCGGATTTTAATTATCTTGCAAGCTGCTCTGATAAGCTCAGACTCATTTGTTAGCAACAGGAAGTGTGTGGGATGTGCCAAGGCTCCAAGGGACCTTTTAAGGTAGCCAGCAGCTTGGAAACAGTTCTGGGTTGACTAAGCAGAGAGCAGCCCGGAGATGAATACACAAGCGGTGGGGGGCTTGGAAAAGGGGGCTCAGAAGGCTGGTGAAGTCACCCTCCGGTGACAGATGCTAATGGACCGCAGTCACAGCCTCTGCAGAGATGGGTGTGAGGCAAGCACTTATGAGTCACCGTTGAGAGGCTCCCAGGCACACTCTGCACGGGGCGGGGGACCCCTAACCTAGCTCTCGCCACAGCTGCCCTCCCATGAACTACGTGATTAATGATGATGAAACCTTCTTACAAATGTGAGGCTTGAACCTGGTTTTGCATTAGCGTGAGGAGGAGGTGCTGCTTCACGAAATTCAATTAATTTTTATCTGACCTGTCTGCTCTCCTGTGGCATGGCTCTGTTCCTGCTCTAAGGATTACATTCTCTGTCAGGACCTGAGGGGATCATTGCTCCGGATCCTTCCAGACTGGAGAGTGAGTGTGTTTGTGAGATGGGCAAGCCGAGCTGATGGGGGGGTCTAATGAGCTTAACTCTCCTCTTTCCCACCCCTTGTCCTTTTGGACTTTGAAAGAGAAATCAGGTGGCACAGTTTTTTCTCAAGAAACATAATTCTTGAAGGGGGAAAATTCAAGTGTACATGGATGATTTTGACCCTGCACTGGCAGAGAGAGACAGAGACAAGCCATCGATGGGACTTTTTCTGGGTGCCCGATATTCCCCTGGCTTTAGCGTGCCCACGTTTTGTTTTTTCCACCTGGATAATGACGAGGGTCAGTGAACACATCGGGTGGGTGCTTGAGGCTTGGTCCCAGCATCGCAACCCCGCACCAGCTCTGGGGAAGCAGTGCCGCACCTTGGGACAGGATTAGATCACTCAAGGGAGCGGGGATGCCGATGTGAGCTCAGGCTGGTCCCAGCTCCCCATCTGAGTGCCCGGTCCCCCCAGGTGGTCACAGGGACCCTGAAGCACTGGCTCTGGCTCTAAAGAGGGGGGACTGGAGCCATTTGCTGGAGGAAAAATCCCAGGGGACTGCTTGGGGTGGCATCTGAGTGGGACGGGAGGATTTAAATCTGGGGTTTGTTGTCACTTTACCCTATCTCTAAGTAAGGCCAGCAGGCCACGAACGGCCACGTCCCTGGCAGCCTGGAGGCTCGGAATTTTAGGAATAAGCGTTCAGAGTTCTCACCACCTAATTACCCAGAGGGCTCTCAAGTCAGCCGGACCAGGTTCCTCCTCTTCCCTGCTGAGTCATCTTGGGGAGGTTATTTCATCTTGGGACCCTTACCCTTATAATATGAAGGTCACAACCATCTCCCGATTAGGGTGAGGTGATGGAATGAGAGCGAGAGACCCCTGGGTCTGCTGCAGGTGTGCTCCTGAGCCCGCCAGCCTGCTGTTTCCTCTGAAAGCCCCACCGGCTCCTTTGAGGTCCTTCCACAATTGTTCCATCTGTCTCCTTCATAGCTCTGAGTTCTTGGTGGGGAGGATGGGGGTTTCTCCTAATGGCTCCCCACTCTGATTTCCTGCTTCTGCAGGATTCCTGAGCCCCTCTGCCCCTCCCCTGCTGTGACTGTCCTCCTGTTACTCACCACCCCCGCCCCTTTATTCACTAGGAAAAGTGTCATTAAGCAAGGTGCCTGTGTCTACTGCAGATGTGGGCCTCGCTGGGGCTGGTGAGAGACGGTTTACAGCACAGACCAGACAACAACCTAGAACGGAGGGTTCGGTATCAATTCTCTAGAGGCCTTCCCTTGTGCCGAGGGCCAACCCTAGCCATCTGCATTAGTTAGCTGTTGCTACATAACAAATCATCCCAAAATGTGTGTCACAGTTCTGTGCCTTAACAGGTGAAGATCAAGGACGTGGTTCTTCTGGTTTCAGTTGCATTCTCACTTGGATCTTGAGTTAGCTGTGGGTTGTTTTGGTGATCTCAGGTGAGCTCTCAACACATCTGGTGGCTGAGCGGGGACACGTAGGCTCTCTTTCATGTGGTCTCTCAGCTTGCAGCAGATCACACTAGGCTCATGCACACAGTGGTGAGTGGAAGCATGCAAGGTCTCTGCCATCTGGGCTCACAACAGACACTGTGTCACTCCTGCTGCCTTCTTCAGGTCAACACAAGCCACAGGACTGGTCCAGATTCAAGAGCAGGGGAAAAGGACTCTCCTTTTGGAGGCAGGGAGTTGCAAAGTCGTATTGCAAAGGGTGTGCATGTGGGCAAGAGTGATGTATCCACGTGTTGTAACCCAGAACACCATCCTTCCCCTCAGGGTCTCGCCCGCTATCTTGTGGGTGGATCTCTGGTCTTTTCTTCTGGACTGTCTAGATCTCCTTCCAAATATTCCCTTCTCTCATTTCTAGTGTTCCCAACTCTTCTTCCTACCTGAAGGGGACTCCAAAGTCTCCTGACTTTCTTATGCAGAATGTTTTTTTTTCTTTGTTGACATCTTTCCCCTCCCAGTCAAGTTCACACCAAAAATGGTCCCAAATGTGCTGATTAAAGTAAACCAGTGGTTCTCAACCTGCCTGGTGTCAGACTCACTGGCAAAGCTCTTAAAAATAACTGATGCCTGGATGTGAGGGGGACATCTGTCACTCCATTGATTGTCATGGTTGATTTGGCTGGGCAGGTGGATGTCCCCTTCTTCCCTCATGCATCCTTGTGCATTCCTCCAGAAGCTGCATGCTTGGTCCAAGAGGATGACCTTCCCTAGTAGACGAGGATTGTTTTTTGGCCAAGAGTATATGAGTAACTGGTGCTCCCCAGCTAGAAACTCCAAACAAGCTCTCAGGGTCCATTTGTAGGAAAATGTAGAGTAGTCAAGCTTCCAAGACTCCAGGTGCCTCCAAATAAGTTGTTTCATGTACTTCAAGTACTGATCATTATGAAATGATCTCTCCCCCAGTTACTCTCCCCCATATTGACTTTCTGTGTCTCTCTACTTCTTGATCCTACTAAATTAATTCAACAAGGGAACCAGAAGGCATAAGCAAACCAGAACCTAAGCCTGTAATGAAACCCTAGGGACAACCAGTCACAAACAGCCAACTAGACTATCCCAATAAAAAAGAAAAATGAGTGATTTAAAAAAAAATTTTTTTTTTAAATTTTCTTTAAAAAAAATTTCTTTCTTTAAAAAAAAAAAAAAAAGAGTGGTGCCTGAGTCCCACTCCCAGGACTGAAGGTAGGTTTTGGATACTGTGAGTCTTTTTTCTTTTTAAATTTAAAGGAGGCTCCATGCCCATTGTGGAACTTGAACTCACAACCCTGAGGTCAAGAGTCATGTGCTTTACTGATGAGCCAGCCAGGTGCACCTGGATATTGGTATTTTTAAAAAGCTTCCAGGTGGTTCTAATACATAATGAGGATAGAAAATCACTGGAATAAACAAAAATACCATGTATCTCTGAGATAAATTTTGCTTCTTCCCTAAAATGTGGACATTTTAGAAGCTGTTTCTTTTTTACTTATTTGTCAGAGAGAGAGAGAGTGAGAGCGAGCGAGCACAAGCAGGGGGAGGAGCAGTGGCAGAGAGAGAAGCAAGCTCCATTCTGAGCAAGGAGCCAAGTGTGGGACTCGATCCCAGGAGCCTGGGATCACGACCTGAGCCGAAGGCAGCCGCTTAACCAACTGAGCCATCCAGGCATCCCAAGAAGCTCTTTGTTTGTTTGTTTTAATGAGCAAATTCCCCCTTTGTATTACATTTGTAAAGTGTCCAGTGCATTGCACACACTCACTAAATATAAACTATCATCACTGTGACTGTTGCCATCATGGGCACTCTAGTGTGCTGGTAAGGAATGTGGGCTGTAAGTCAGAGCACTTCACTTCTCTGCCTCAGTTTTCCTATCTGTAAAATAAGGATAGTTAAAATTCCTACTTCATAAATACTACGTATTTTACAGTATGATTGTAGGTATTGCTTAATATGTCTTAATGATTGTACTTAGACACAACGTAAATGTTCAATACATGGCAGATAGTATGTAATTATCATTGGATTTATTCAGCACCCCATAGTTTACTCACCTCCGGTTTACTTTCTCTTTGATCCAGTGTCCAAATCAAATGAGATGACAATCGGTAGTGAGAAGCCGTAGTGCAGTAACACTAGAGCATACACATGCTGGACGAAGGCAAAGACAGACAGTTCCATTGCTTGGAGGAGTGCTCAGCTCTGCCAACTCCAGATTATTAAAAGCATTAAGAAAATTCTCTGGCACACTTGGGTATCTTTTTTCTTTTCCAAGCAGAGTTTTCTTCAGCCCAAACATTCATTTTAACAGAGGCAGCCTCAAATTTGTGCAATTACTTGAGTAGAGCGTAATTGGCACATTTAGTTCAATTTGGATGTCCTGGAGATAACGGATGCGAGCAGGGATGCCAAAATCTGGCAGCAGTTTGGGTATGGTGGTGGTGGAGGGTAGAGAGCACAATGAGGGGCACAGGTGGGACAGAGGACATCTTGGAATCACAGAGTCAGAGTCAGGAGGACCCTCTGATATCTAGACCAACATACAAGGAAATAGAATTCTAGAAGAATCAAGAATATCCAAAGTCATATGACTGGTGACTGGTAGAACTCAGACCATGGAGAACCATGGGGATTTTAACTTTCATTGTGTCCCTCCTTGTACTGGGCTTGTGTTGGGTCTTTATCTTTATTATTTAGGTATATCTTCTAACTCTAAGAAGTAGGGATTATGGGCTCCTTTTTGCAGTTGAGAGAATGGTCTTCAAGAATTTATGATGTCACGGCAACTAAGAAGTTAGATCACAGCACAACCTATGACACCGTGACAGCAGTTTAAGGCATTGGAGTGGCATTAAAAAGAAACTCCTATAAAATTTTTATTCACTTTGAAACAGATTGTTCACCTGTTGCTAGATGTCAAATGAGATTATTTCCGTGGTATGGTTTTAGGAAGACCCTAAGTAAAAAACAAACAAACAAAAAACCCACAAACTTGCTAAAAAATGAAATGAGAAAACCCACTTACTTCTGTTTCCTGTCATCTTACTCACAGATATGTGAAAAAGAAATTAGAGCTGAATGAAACAACGTAGTATGGTGGAAGGATCTCATATTTTACATAAACAAATTTTACATAAACAAACATATTTCTCATATTTTACATAAACAAACATTTTACATAAAACAAATTTTAGGTTAAAATTTGACCCACCACATATATGGAAAATGCTAGAGGAATAGCACAGACAAGAGCTTATTTGGTGGAAAAAAAAAGTCCAAATTATGAAATAGTTAGAAAATACACAATTTTATTATAGTTTCTATGAGAAACCAATGCATGTGATATTATAATGCAAAAAAGTGAGAATTAAAAAATGATAAATCCCAACAGTCTGGATAACTGTCTCATAATCACAAAACAATTACAAAGCTAGAATGTGGTGTAGTAGAGTGGTGGATTACGGTTTTCAACTTGGGAGTCAAACTTCCTGGTTTTGAATCCTGGTGGGACCAACTTTACTAGTTTTGTTACTGTGTGCAAGTTTACTTAACTGCTCTGGACCTATCTCCTTACCTAGAAAAATAATCATAAAGACTATGGAAGTACCTCCTGGTGTCATTTTGAGATCTGAATGTGTTAAAGTATTATTTTCTTCTCTTTGTAGGAATCTGGGTATTACCTTATTGTTAGTAACATGTTTTTTGAATGAAGGCAACCACTTTCCTGGTTTCTGGTCATTATCGTTGCATTGGACAGTCTGTTGTTACCTCTCATCTCCTCTAATTTACTACTTGCACATGGCTTCCCTGGTGTGGACTAACAGCTCTTACATTGTTTTTCACATTAGCCGTGATTTTCAGAGCTTTGGCAAATGTGCACGGACTGGATCACTGTTTGCTATAAGAGGCACCACAGAAGGAAAGGAGTTTCTCCTTTCTGGTTCTCACTCACTAGAAGTCAGCCACGATGGATGTGCCTTGCCCCGGATGCACCTATTGGGTGATACTCTGTGGATTGGCGTGTTATTTTTATGTCTGTATCTGGAGGGCATGACTGTGGCTCTGCCTAGCACTCAGCCTCTTGTGCAGTCCCCAGGCTGCCAGTCTTACTTGAGATCAGGCACTGAACAAAAGCAGGAGTAGGGTTGTCTGGGGGCATAGGAAGAAGAAACATTTCTTTTTCTAGCCCCAATACTAACACACACTTTAAAAAGCAAACAGCACAAGGATTCTATTCCAATCTTCTTCTTACGATTCTCTGGCTTGGTGTGTCCACTCTTAGAACACCCAGCCATGGGCGCCTGGGTGGCTCAGTGGGTTAAAGCCTCTGCCTTCGGCTCAGGTCATGATCTCAGGGTCCTGGGATCGAGTCCCGCATCGGGCTCTCTGCTCCGCGGGGAGCCTGCTTCCTCCTCTCTCTCTGCCTGCCTCTCTGCCTCCTTGTGATTTCTGTCTGTCAAATAAATAAATAAATCTTAAAAAAAAAAAAAAAAAAAAGAACACCCAGCCATAAACTAGGGTGGATCTGAGCGTGAGCCCAAGATGTGGTTCCCCAAGAGGAGCCCTGGAGTGGGTCACCAGGGGTGCTAGCAGGGGCCAGCTAGTAATCAAAGAACAGCCTTGCCACTGGCTGCCAGGCACCTCTTAGCAGCTCTTTGGAATAGCTCTGCCCAAACTATGAGCCGTCATTAGTCTAAGTTTGGGATTGGAGGAGATAAGAGACCCACAAATGCCTGGTGAGGGCCTTTCCAGGGTCTCAGTGAGAACCTGCAACAGGTGATGATCATCAAGTGGGTGTGACAGATTGGAAAATATGGGTGTGTCTTGCTACCAAAAGCATCTCTTTAGATGATGAGGTATAGGGGTCCTCCTGGGTGGCTCAGTCGTTAAGCATCCGCCTTCAACTCAGGTCATGATCCCAGGATCCTGGGATTGAGCCCCTCAGCAGGAAGCCTGCTTCTCTCTCACCCTCTCCCCCTGCTTGTGTTCCCTCTCTCCCTGTATCTCTCCCTGCCAAATAAAAAAATAAAAGTTTTTTTTAAAAAGAAGAGGAGGTATGGTTTTCAGTCTATTGGCTTGGACGTACATGTGCATGAGCGTTCCTCCCCACAGCTCCCCTAATCCCACATGAAACCATGGAACCACATATAGTGTGACAGACTGACTCTCACAGGTTTCTTCTGTTATGGGCATTTTGTCTGCACTTCATGCTTTCCTTACTTCTGGCACAGGCATAAAGAGAAGTCACAAGTCATATGGAATTTGCAGCTCTGCATTCAGACTTAGATTCTTCTATTAGTTGATAGATGCTAAGGCAAATCACTTAACTGAAAAGAGGTTCTCTGTCTATAAATGGGAACATAATATTTAGCTCATGGGTTTGAAAAATAGCATCTTAGATAAATCATGCCTATTTTCTCAATCAATGGATTGTTTTTCTCATTAGAGAAGAAGAGAGAAAGTCATACCTTGGAATTGATGCAGTGATGTTCTCATTGGGCACGTGGTTTCTTTGGAGGTTTCTACAAGAACCCTGATGCTTGACATCACAATCTAGATGCTTCCTTCCTCATTTTGGGATGAATCTTGCTCAAGATGTTAGAGAAATATATGTGAGTGAGTGAGAGAGAGAGATTGTGAGGGTTAATTTTATGTGTCAACTTGGCTGGGCATGATGCTCAGATATGTGGTCAAACAATATTCTGATATTTCTGTGAGGGGGTTTTTGGGTGAAATAAGCATTTAGATCAGTGAACTTGAATAAAGTAGATTGCTCTCCCTAATGTGGGTGGGCCTCGCTCAATCAGTTGAAGGCCTGCATAGAAAAAAAGACTGATTCTCCGAGCCCCCACCCGCAGCCCCCGACCCCCAAGCAAGAGTGAATTCTGTCAGTAGATGATCTTTGGACTTGAACTGTAGCATTGGCTCTTTCTGGTTCTAAGCCTTTTGGCTTATCCTGCAGATTTTGGATATGCTAGCCTCCATCATTGCCTGAGTCAATTCTTTAAAAAGAGATCTCTTTCTGTATAGATACACATCATATTCTCTGCTGCTTTACATCAGCTGAGGGTCTCCACTGGACAACCCAGCTCACAGCATGTTCCCAGGAAGATTTTGCATTTTAGGAATGGTCTTTTTGTTCTCGTGCCTGCTTTATGCGTATTTGCTTATTTGGGATAAACTAAAAGCAGTAAATGAGGAATAGCATGGTGGTTATTAGATTGCACTGTGTTCAAGTGAATCTGAGCTCAAGCTAAGACCAAAAACATACACCCACTCCTCTTCTGAGGGCACAGCCCAATTTGCATCCATGTAGTTCTATTTTAAGGACCTACAGGAGGCATAGTAAGATATTAATAATTCTAACATGACAATAATAACCATAGGTGTCACCCAGGAGCCCTTACTGATTATGCACATACATAGGACTTTACGTATGTTGTTTCCTTACACATGATAGATTTGGGAACCTCCCCTTACGTACTGGGCAATCATCTACCATATTCTTTCCAATTCAGTTTTAAGTCTGTTTTCTCCAAAATCTTCAGGTGATGGAGTACATATTTTGGCAGAAGTCATATTTGTCTAGATCCAAAGGCAGGAAAGCCAGTGTAGCTTGGACGGAGAACATGTCCTTCTGGGGAGGTGAGTATTCTGGTTATGTAGATTTCACATTGCCGTATGCAGCTGAACATTGATCAGATAAAGTTAATCCAATATGAGATGTATAAAGCTCTGCCTCTCTGGAATATAATTGCATTTTGATGAGTCATAAACCTCTTCAGGACATTTTGCTGCCTCTGGGTTATCTTGACAGCGATCAATACTCATTGTATCATACATACCCCTCCTTTCTAATCAATAGGATGCTAAATAAATGAGCTCTCACTGCGTTACTTGCCACAGGGGAAAAGGGACTGCATTTGTCTTTAAAAAAATATCATTCATGATCTATTTAAAAGTGATATAAGGTGATGGGGAAAAGGAGATGTGAGATACAATTCCTTTTTACTCACTGCTCGCCAGCACCCACCAGGCTTTCAGAATGCTTTCGTCCTGAATTTGCTGCCTAGATGAATGACCGAGGCCCTGAGTTGTCTTCTGAACTCATTTGCCTTCTGTAACAAGATATTCATCCTGTCCCAGTCAGTGCTGTTACCTTTATTTCAAGGGTTAGGATTTTTGCCCAGGAAATGCTCTGTGAATGACCCCTGTGTGGACACCTGCCATCAGTATCCACCAAGTGCTGCCCTGGGGCCTGCCAGACCCAGACAGTGGAGAAAGGGTTTTGCAGGCAGACTTCCCTGGGTTGGAGGACAAACTAGGTCACTTACCAGCTGTGTGACTCTAAGAAAATTATTTGACCTCTCTGAATCTCCCTATAATCAGCTCTGATTTCCCTGACCACTAGAGATAGAGAACCCCGAAGTATGCTGTGAAAGGTTAAAAACATTCCCACGGTGGCTGCAAATTCCTGGGGCTTAGTCTCCAGTGGACAATCTAGCCCCTGCCCCCCCTTCATTCCCCTCCCTCCCAGGTCACGGACTCCTGTGTCTGCACACGCTCTGTTTCACTCTGCACCCATTTGGCCACAAGTCCTAGTTTCTGCAAGAGGCTTTGCATTTAGATGCTAACAAAGGAGAATGGTTTTTATGTTTCAATACTAGTATTTTAGGACCTTGACCTCCAGATTTACCTTCTAATTCAGGAGCCTTCATTTAAAGTTTCCAAAAGGACAGATCCAGAATGTGAAGCAAGAGGATTCAGCTCATGGTCTTAGCATAGAATAGTCTCTTCTCAGGCAGCTTTCCAATTAGTCTGTGCTCATGACTGTCTTTAAAAAAGGAAATGTCTTGATTATTTAAACAAACAAACAAACAAAACCCTACTACTCACCCATTATTGACCAGATCCTCTGTTCAAGAATAAGAAGTAGGGAAGGTCAGGATGTGTGTGTGTGTGTGTGTGTGTGTGTGTGTGTGTGTGTGTGTGACTTGAATTTTCTCATCTTAACTTTTCTTTTTTTTTTAAAATATATTTTATTTATTTATTAGAGAGAGAGAGAGTACATGTGCATGTGAGAGCTGGAGCAGGGGGAGAGGGATAGGGAGAAGTAGACTCTCCACTGAGCAGGAAGGCAGATGTGGGGCTTGAGCCCAGGACCCTGGGATCATGACCTGAGCTAAAGGCAGAAGCTTAACTGACTCAGCCACCCAGGTGCTCCTCATCTTAACATTTCCTGGTAGAAAATTAGAAATGCAAATAAAAGTAGAGAGAACCATATAATGAAATCCCATGTGCCATCACCCAGCTCCAGCTGTTACTAGCTCAAGTTTGACCTGGTTTCACTTCTGTCCCCATCACTACCCATCCTCCCAGCCTGAATGGATTCTTTTGATGCAAGCCCCAGACAGTAAACCACTTAACCTGTAACTCTCTCCTTATATATCTCTACATGATAAGGACTCTTTAAGAACTGAAACCACATAACTTTTATCACACCTAAAAATGGACAACGTCAGAATTTTCCTGTTTCATCCCCCACCCACGCTCTTTAGAAAGAACTGGTTGTGTCAATCAGGTCCAAAAAGTCTCTTAAATTTGTTTCAATCTAGAGGCTTCTTCTCCTTCCTCCCCTTCCCCTGTTCAATTTAGACACAGAAGAATAAGAGTCATTTGTCCGATAGACTCTCACATTTCGTATTTTGCAACCTGAGATGTCATTTCATCCATAACTTGTTCTCTGACCAGCATTTCCCACAAACCAGTTGTTAGACTTACATTCTAGAATTGGAGATCTGATCTGAGGCATGTACACATTTTCCTTGAGAAGTCTTCATAGGTGGTATCGTAGAACTTCTCTCAGAAGGCACATAGAGACCAGCTGTCTGTCTTTCTAGGTCTTCATCAGGTGGAGATCCAGTATTTCAGTAGGGGTTGCAAAATGATAATATTTCTTCATTTATTAGCTCAGAAGACTTCTCTAAAGAGAAGCTTTTCCTTGAAAAATATTTGGTTACCCTGAGACTCAGTTGTGTAGGAAGGGCAGGTTAAATCCTTGATTCTTGCCCTGTATTGACATGTTTTCAGGATAATACATTGGTTCTTTACATCTTCTGAAAGTGATGAATACATTTTTGTTGTGATCTCATGGATCTTACATATTTCGTGTGATTCATATTGCGGTCATTACTCTGACTGGTTCTCAAAATTTTCCATCTTTTGCTTGTGAGAGCCTTTTGCTGTTGGCTCCTGAATCTTTGATACAACCACAGTAGTTTTTGATAACTTCCTTGCTGTCTTCTATGACAAATGTTCTAGGCACATTTTGTAGATTTCTTGCTGCAAACCTAGAATCAGCGATTTCTCCAAGGAGGCTTAATTCCTTTTGTGAAAAATGATATTTAAAGATCACAAACTGGTTGTAGGGCTGGCCGTTGCTTACAAGTTTGTCATTGTTCCAGGCTGTTTCAGTGGACAGAATGATAAAAAATATTTAGTGTAAAATACATCATGAGTTCCAGCTAATATTTTGAATTTGGATTTAGTGAGCATGGTTTTTTATTTAGCTTCTTTGATTTTGTATTTGCATATTTTCTCTCTTCTGCCTAAAATTCTGGTTCCAAACAATATTAACATAATTACTTTTTGCTTTACTATGTTTCAGAATAACAATAATAATATCATTACTAACAGTATGATGTCTGAAACGTTTAAGATTCTTAAAGTTATTTTTGTCCTTAAGATCTATCCCACTAGGGATACATAGTCAAATTAGTGTTTTAAAATTACTTGGATTAATTCCTTTCAGTGTTTATGTTGTCAGCTCAATACAAAAGTGAAGTTCATTTGTTTCATTTGCTTTCAAATTTTAGGAATTGTTTTCTTTTCATTTGATTTAAGATTATTTTTTAACTGTGTAAAGAATTGATGTGGTTCTGAGGTCAAATCTATACACTGAGTCACACCGAGAGAGTTTCTAGCTCTAATTCTTGTCCTCTGCACTTTGATCCCTTTCTTCCCTGATGGTAACTATTTTTGTAAGTTTTTAAAAACATTTTTATAAGTAATCTCTACACCCCATGTAGGACTCAAACTCATGACCCTGAGATCAAGAGTCCCGTGCTCTTCTGACTGAGCCAGCCAGGTGTACCCCCATGCCATGGTAACCATTAAACAAGTGTGGTTTATTCTTCTATTTTCTAAAGTACAGATGGTTCCAGACTTATGCTGGTTCAACTTAATGATTTTTCAACTTTACGATGCTGCAAAAGTGATACACATCGGTAGACATGGTACTTCAAGTTTTGAATTTGGATTTTTTTCCTGATATGCAATTTGATCCTCTCATGATGCTGAGCAGGGGATGTCACAGCTCCTAGTCATCCAGGAAATCATGGGGGTAAACAACCAATGTACATTGGTAAACAACCAATGTACTCACAATCATTTTGTAATCATTCAGCCCTTCTGTTTTTCATTTTCACTACAACAGTCAATAAATTACATGAGATATTAACACTTGATTATAAAATAGTTTTTTAAAACTTTTTAAATAAAGATTTTATTTATTTATTTGACAGACAGAGATCACAGGTACGCAGAGAGGCAGGCAGAGAGAGAGAGGAGGAAGCAGGCTCCCTGCTGAGCAGAGAGCCCGATGTGGGGCTCAATCCCAGGACCACGACACAAGCCGAAGGCAGAGGCCCCAACCCACTGAGCCACCCAGGTGCCCCTTTTTTTAAAACTTTATGAGTGATATTTATTGACATGGAAAGGAGGTTCACAACATATTAGTGAATGAAAACAGATTACAGAACAGCATTTTTGTAAATTTGTAATTTTAATTTGTAAAATTAAAGAACCAGGAAGGTCAGCAAAATGTTCCTGGTCTTCTCTGGGTGGTGACATTTCAGATGTTCAGTTGACTTTTAAATTTTCTTCATTTTTTTTTTTTTTGTTTCAAGTTTTTATATAAATTCCAGTTAGCTAACATATACAGTACTACTAGTTTCAGGTGTAGGATTTAGTGATTCATCAGTGACACACAACACCCAGTGCTCATCATGGGTGCTCTCCTTAATACCCATCACCCAGTTAGCCCATTCTCTGCCTACCTCCCCTCCAGCAACCATTAGTTTGTTCTCTGTAATGAAGAGTCTGTTTTATGGTTTGCCTCTCTCTCTTCCCCCCATCATGTTTGTTCATTTTGTTTCTTAAATACCACACATGAGTAAAATCATATGGTATTTGTCTTACTCTCATTGACTTATTTCATGTAGCATAATACACTTTAGCTCCATCCATGTTGTTGGAAATGGCAAGATTTCATTTTGTTTTATGGCAAAGTAATATTCCATTGTATATGTATGCCACAACCTCTTTTTTTTTTTTTTTTTAAGATTATATTTATTTACTTCAGAGAGTGAGAGAGTGAGAACATGAGCTGGGAGAGGGGCACAGGGAGAAGGAAAGAAATCTTCAAGCACAATCCCTGCTGATCAGGGAGCACGATGCTGGGCTCAATCCCAGGACCCTAAGATCATCACCCAAGTGGAAATCAAGAGTCAGACACTGAACCGACTGGACCATCCAGGCACCCCTGTATACCACAACTTCTTTATCCATTCACAGTCAATGGACATTTGAGCTCTTTCCATAGTTTGGCTATTGTTGATAATGCTGCTATAAACATTGGAGTACATGTATCCCTTTGAATCGGTATTTTTGTATTCTTTGGGTAAATACCTAGTAGTGCAATTACTGGGTCAGCGGGTAGTTCTATTTTTAGCTTTTTGAGGAACCTCCATACTGTTTTCCAGAGTGGCTGCCCCAGTTTGCATTCCTGCCAACAGTGTTAAGAGGGTTCCCCTTTCTCCACATCCTTGCCAACACCTGTTGTTTCCCGTGATGTTAATTTTAGCCATTCTGACTGGTGTGAGGTGGCATCTCATTGTAGTTTTGATTCATATTTCCCTGACGATGAATGATGTTGGGCATCTTTTCACTTGACTGTTGACCATCTGGATGTCTTCTTTGGAAAAATGTCTATTCGTGTCTTCTGCCCATTTCTTAACTGGATTATTTGTTTTTTGGGTGTTGAGCTTGATTGGTTCTTTATAGATTTTGGATATTAACCCTTTATCAAATATGTTATTTGCAAATATCTTCTCCCATTCTGAAGGCTGCCTTTTATAAAATAGCTTCTGTGTGAGATGATTTTTGCCTGACTGTAGGCTAATGTCAGTGTTCTGAGTGTGTTTAAGGTTGGGTGGGCTAAGCTATGAAGTTCAGTGGGTTACATGTATTAAATATATTTTCCACTTACAAAATTTTCAATTTATGTTGGGTTTATCAGGACATAACCACATCATAAAGCAAGGAAGATCTGTATAAGCAAGTGCCCACATGTATGTTTTTATATATGTACATAGTTTTACACACAGATATATATATATCTGTATCTTCTTAGACAGTAGATGAATAGTAGCATACTATATACACTTTTTAAAAATGTTGCTTCTTGGGACGCCTGGGTGGCTCAGTTGGTTAAGCAGCTGCCTTCGGCTCAGGTCATGATCCCAGCGTCCTGGGATCGAGTCCCACGTCGGGCTCCTTGTTCTGTGGGGAGCCTGCTTCTCCCTCTGCCTCTGCCTGCCACTCTGTCTGCCTGTGCTCGCTCTCTCTCTCTCTCTGACAAATAAATAAAATCTTTAAAAAAAAAATGTTGCTTCTTTCACTTACTATATCCTAGAGCTTGCTCCATATGGTTTCCATAGAAATCATCCCCGTTCCTTTTAACAACTGTAACTGTCCATTCATTGAATGGATGTATCACAACCTTATTGGTGGACATTTTGGTTGCTTTCAGTTTTTAGTAATAACTAGAGCTGCAATGAATAACCTTGTATATCTATCTTTGGAAAATTTTTTCAGTGTCTTGATGGGATAATTCCTACAAGTGAGATTTCTAAGACAAAGGGTAAGTATAATTTTGCTAACAATGCCAAATTCCCATCCATGGGGTTGTATCGTTTCACATTCCCACTAGCAATGTGTGAGAGTAACGTTTCCCCATAGCTTCTCCAATAAGGCTTGTATTTGGGTATTTGTTAATCAGATAAGAAATAGTTTTTAATTTACAATTTTCTCATTTTTAATGAGGTACAGTGTTTTTTTCTTCATATGTCTTAGGGTCATTTGCATTCCTTTTATTATGAACTGTTGTTCATATTGCTTGCCCATTCATCCACTTTTTGGGGGTCCTTTTTGTTTCTATTTTTAGCAGGTCCTATACATTAAATATATCAACCCTCTCTCCATTATCGTTGCATATGTTTTTTCCCCTAATTCATCATTTCTTTTTAATTTTCTCTAGGTGTTCATGTCCATGAAAAATTTTTAAATAAATTAATATTAAGTTTTTCAATGTTTCCATTTGTGTTTCTTGTTTTGAGTTAGGGAAGTTTTTCCATTTCCTGGTCGTAGAGGAATTCACTTTCTAATACTTGTATAGTCCTTAAAATTTTTTTGAAAGAAAGTTCTGATCTATTTGAAATGTATTTTGGTGTGTGGTATGAGGAATGGATCTTTGCCATATTCATGCAGGTTTTTGATCAAGAAATGGGTAGCAGCCACCAGGCAAAGACTCAGCTATTTGATTTGGACCTGGAAGATGGTTATTCTGAGCGGTTAATACAGTCTTTTCCACTCAGAAAATTCTGTGGTTCAGAGGTAGAACTCACAAACTTCTGTGGTTAAAAGCCAAACTCACCAGTGTCTGCAGTTAAGATACGAAAGTTCCTCAATATTGTCTACCACAAACTAGAGATGTTAAAAGTAATTTGTATGGTGTTGAGCACAAATAGAGGTGGAAAAAGGCTCCAAGAATCCAACTGGTCTGTAAGCAAAGGAGCTTCTATACTTCAAACACCAGTAGTCAGGCAGAGGGCAAAGCTGACAGGATTTTACGAGCTGACAAGCCTGGCCTGTATTCTAGGTAAGGGAGGACCTTTCTACCTTCAGCAGAGTTGACCAGAGGGCTGTCTCCAGACAAGCTCACCATTTTCTTTTTTCTAAGAAGCTGTTTTGGATGCTCTGGGGTGAAGGATCACGTGGTTCAAGGGAGGCAGAGAAGAAACAAGATTGGACATGAGCTGATCTTTGCTGAAGCCAGGTGATGGTCCATGGGGTTCATGAAATTCTTCTCTCCATTACTGTCTTTGTTTGAAATGTTCTATTACAAAATGTTAAAGTGAGAAAATTTGAGTCACACACAATGGCCAGGATGAAGCCTTTGATATCTGACTATAGTCTACAGATACTCCTATGGGCCTTCTGCAATCTTCTGTGAGTCAAATTAATCACTAGGTGGGATTTCATTAGTTTAAACCCCTGCAGAAAAGCCTATATTAAATTACATTTTAATGCTGTATCTTTTGCTTTTGTCAATGGTGGTTGTAAAAGTTGTCTTCATAGAGAATGTTACTGCATCTTCTATGCAATCAATGTCAAGAGCTCTTACATTGTTGGGTCTACACTCTAAAGTGGGAGGTTTGGTCTGATTCAGGTACATTTTTTTTTTTTCCAACATGAATCCTCCTTAGACAGTATTGCGTACTTCTACCAGGAGGCATATGGTGACCAGTTTATCTCTTTGTGATTTGCCTGTACTATTCCAGTAGGGTTGGCAAAATGGTAAGATCTGAATTCTATCACTCACTTCATTTATTTATTAAAAGATGTCTATAAGAGAAACGTTTCCCTGTGATGCTAGCGTTCTTCCCTGCCCGGCACAGCAGACATGACTTAAGTTTGGAAAATGCTAAAGGAAGTGACTACCAGTGGTTACTACCTCAGGAGGATCTTAGTGAGGCCAGGAGGCTTCTGAAATGGAGAGCTCTGAATTTGGACAGAGTACTCTGCATGAATTTATATAAATATGTCCTGGACAGAATATAGGAGCATAGGAATAAATAGGACTGGTTTAACATTGCCTACTTAAATATCAGAGAGTTTGCCAAAAGAACAGTTCTAGTTTTGGCATAAATTCCCCGGAGCTGCTCTTTAGATTATTAGAAAATAGAGCTGGGTGTATACTAAGGCCTCTTCCTGTTAGTGGCAGAGGAGTCACTGCAAGGCCAAATGATAAGAGAAAGGAAGTGGTATGGTGTCCAGAGTAGAAGCTGTAACTAGGATGTCCCTGTAAATCAGGAGCAGTGTCCACAGTGGCAAAGATCTCGAGTTACCACATCCGAGTTCAAATGGTAACTGGGTCATCTAGCAGCTATGTGTCCTGGAGCAAGATATTTGACTCCTCTGAGTTTCCATTTCCTCAGTTGTAAATGGGGCTTGGAGACTGTGATCTACTTTTCAGACTTGTGCACGTTAGAGATTACATAAGCCAAGCACTTTGTCCGATGCCTGGCACAGAATAGATAATTCTCTAAACAGAGATAATCAAAATAGCTGCTTATTTCTCAGAGTAAATAGTGAAACAAGAATCGGGACTCATCCTAAAGTCCAGTAGATGAACATGTTTAAATTCAGTAGATGAACAGATGGTAAAATAACTTGTGGACGAATCAGATGGGTGACATTTGAAAATTGTGCCAAGTTCCTCAAGGGGAGAATTGTAGGCTCCACAAAAGATGAAGCTGTTGCTGCAGGGCTGTAGAACAGGGCAACTATCCAGTCAGCTACCGATAGAAACCAAGTTCCCGCCATACTTCCAGAAATCATTTGGTGAGAAATGCTACGTCCAAATTGGGTCTACTCTGATGTCTCATGATTAATCTCAAGCTTTCTCACCAATGTTTGTTGTATTTTAGCTATTTTTAAAGTAGATTAGCTTTTAAAATAGTCCTTACACGAAGATTTGAGCTTAACTTTCTGTGACTTCCTTTGTATTTTTTTTGGTGTGGTAAAGACACCAGATTTTAATTTTAGTTGTCTAGCAGTCTCTGATACCACAAAATAGGGTGGCTAGCCTCCTAGTTACTTAGGTTTGTGACAGATGAGGCTAATTGTTCTTGGTTTCTGGTCTGAGTGTGGTAGGCAGGAGCAGATGCTTAAGGCAGGTGGAGTAGAGTTGAAAACCTCCTTAGAAAAGTCACTAATGGGGGCGCCTGGGTGGCTCAGTCGTTAAGTCGCTGCCTTGGGCTCAGGTCATGATCTCAGGGTCCTGGGATCGAGCCCTGCATCAGGCTCCCTGCTCTGTGGGAAGCCTGCTTCTCCCTCACCCACTCCCGCTGCTTCTGTTCTCTTTCTCGCTATGTCTCTGTCGAATAAATAAATAAAATCTTAAAAAAAATCCCTTCTTTAAACAAACAAACAAAAAAAGAAAAGTCACTAGTGGAAAATGTTGGGAATCTTCTCTTTCCACCTTCAACATACACTTAAATATCGTGGTACCATTTTTAGACAGAGTTCGGAGCTCTCTACAAAGACCTCTAATGCACCTTAGTGTTTCACCCCCTTGACTAGGCCACTGAAGCGATGAGCACAGAGTTGGGGGTTGTGGTATCAAGGGTCTAGTCTAAGATTTCCAAATTCATGCTGGTGATGCATATAGAAGTCAAAGAGTAGCATTTGAACTGGATTCAGATCCCAACTTGCCAGTTTCTGAAGTTGTCGTCTTGAAAACTCTGCCTTAAAGAACAGCACACTAATTTATCATGGAGTTGGAGAAAGATGGGGAGAAATAAGTTCTTACTGCCTGTGTCAGGTTTGGGAAATGTGCCACTGGCACCGTGACCCCAGGATGAGTTCCCCGGCAATTCTCTCCACATTTCTTTGCTTCATGACCAAAAAAAGAAAAGGACCAAAAAGCTTTGTATTCCAAAGAGAGAAGAAAATTAATTTTCATAGCCCAAGGTCCCTGTAGACTCATGTTAAATTCCAGAACGAAGGTCCACAAGTCATCATGGCTGTATTGGGAGCCACACGATAGTCTAATAATGGAGAGAATATTCAGTCACTAAAGGGAGGGTAGCTTTTAGAAAGCCACCAAATCAGAGGTGATTCAGTTGTTGCTGGGAGCAAGGGGGGCCTGGCATTATGTATAACTCTGAGCAGTATTGGTCACTAGGCTTGGTTTGTCTGAGCTGAGCTAGATAGAGTAAAGCTAACCACTTCCTGATTAGTTCTGGGAGAGGGGGACCTTCCTCCAGAGCAGTTGAAAGACAGAGACCGAATGGGACTGAATCCGAGCCAGCCAGGTGATGGTAGTGTTCCACGACAAGGGGGGTCAGGAGGAACCCTGAAGCCATCAGTGGGGAGAAGATTGGGGTGGAAAATGCTCTGTGAGACAAAGTGGTCAGTGTTACTCTTAATGGGAACGTGCCCTGGGCAGGTTGCTCAGTGGGGACAGGATTCCTGGTGATGTAATTCTCAGGAAAGGGGGCGTGGGATGGACAGCTAATGGGAGCTGTATTGGGGAGCAAGGGCTGCTATTTCGGCTGTGGATCTGTGGGCTGATCTGGCTGCTTGGTGAACTTGAACCTGTCTGAGTGCCGTACCTTGTGGGTGAGTAGAGCCCGGCAGAGACGCTGTCTGCAGGCAGGAGCCGTTAGCTGAGGGTAGCTGTTAATCGCTTGATTTTCTTCTTCTATTCTTACCTGGATTTAAACCGTGGAGAGTCTATTTTTACCTTCTTTGTTCCTCAATTTTTTTTTATTTGCACAGTAATAATAATAGCCATCTCAGGGTTGTTGTGAAGATTAAGTGAGCTAATAAAGAGGGGGAGAAGTTAGAAAAGGGCCTGGCATGCGGACGTGAGACCCGTGGGGCTCCACTCAGCAGGGCCCTGGCACCAAGGACGACTTTCAGGATGATTGCTGGCAGCTTTCGCCCGAGACCCACCCATCAGGATGCCTGCGATTCTCTGCAGTCAGGTGTGAGAACTCCTGAGCTAAAACATTATTTATTTTTTCTTTTTATAACTATTTATTTATTTGAGAGAGAGGAGAGAGAGAGAGAAAGAGAATGGGGGAGGGGCAGAGGAAGGGGGACAAGCAGACTCTCCTGCTGAGCTCAGAGCCTGCCACGGGCTTTCATCCCAGGACCCTGAGATCATGACCTGAGTTGAAATCAAGAGTCGGACACTTAACCGACTGAGGCACTCAGGTGCCCTAAAATTTATTATTTGTATTCAGATAACTCTTTCCAAGATTAAAAACGAACGGTGGGTTTTGGCAGACTTTTTGTCAAGCCTTGTGTTCTTCCATGTTTCTGATTTTCTTTTGTATAAAGTGGAGACTTAGGGCAGGTACAGCTACCTCTGTCTCGTAAACCTGCTTGGCTATAGTTCTAGTTCCAGGCAATTCCCTCTGTTTCTCATGCTGAGGCAGCAGCCCCGGGAAGATTCAGGAGTAAAAAGCCCATCTGGAGCGGCCACCTGGTCAGGCCATTCAGATTTCAACCGGGGCCGCTGGGGAAGCGGGCTCCAGCCATTTAAGATGCTCTTCTGGGTCTCCTCCATGCTTTGCTACAAGGGTGACCTGGCGCCCTGAGCACTTGCTGATGAGGCCAAGGACTCTCCAGCAGATTCCGCCCTTATCACTTTCCCTCCACCCTCTCCTCTGCACCGTGGGGTGCTTCTATGTGCCCAGTTTCCACAGGGCCATTCAGTGGATCACAGAGGTGAGATTTTGGTTCCTGTATTTTATCATACAGCAACTGGGAAATTCCAGTCTTAGGATAATAGGGTTTTTTTCCAGCCATTCTGAGTTGTTAGTGAGACTAGGCTTAATGTTATCCTGAGCCAGAAGACCAAAGAGAGGAGAATTTTCTCCTCTTCGTCTCTCGAGTTACTAGGTTTAGTAGAAAGACAGTGGTGAGGTCAGAGGTGTTTCTAGTGTTGAACTGGCTGAGCTGAAACCCTTAAGAGATGGAACCAAGTGCCCTGTGGGGGGAGATAAAAGGGGAGATAAAATAATAAGTAAGACAGATATACTTAAATGAAAATAAAATAATTTAAAAAATTCCAGTGTATCTGTGATAATAGAACAAATGATCTGTTTTGAAGGGACTGGATTGAGGTGACAGAAAATGTTTAGCCTGTGTCTTGAATATTCCTATTAGGGTGGGATTGATTGCAGGGAGTACTTCCTTTTTTTGGTAACATATTTATTGAGATAAAGTTCATATGTCATAAAATTCATCCTTTAACGTATTGAATTAGGTAGTTTTTAGTATATTCAGAGAGTTGTGAAGCCATCATTGCAAAGAATTTTAGGACATTTTTATCCCCAATTAAAGAAACCCCAGATCCTTTAGTTATAACCCTCCAACCTCCTATCCCACCCCCTGGCCCCAGGCAACCATTAATGTACTTTCTACCTCTATGAATTTGCCTATTCCGGACATTTCATATGAATAGATTCATATGGTGTTTGGCCTCATAGGTTTGGCTTCTTTTACCCAGCATAATGTTTTCAGTGTTGCTCCATGTTGTAAACCATATCACTACTTCATTCTTTTTTGTGTATGAATAATACTCTGGGTTGTCTGTTGTCTGGGTGAACCACTTTTATCAAACCAGTCATCAGTTGATGGACACCTGGGTTGTTTTTACTTTTGACTATTATGAAAAATGCTGCTATGAACATTCATGTACCAGATTTTATGTGGACATACATTTTCATGTCTCTTGGATAGATACCTAGGAGTGAAGTCGCTGGGTTGTATTGTAACTCTATTCAAGTTTTTTTTTTTTTAAGATTTTATTTATTTATTTGACATAGAGAGAGAGATCACAAGTAGGCAGAGAGGCAGGCAGAGACGGGGGCGGGGGGGGGAAGCAGGCTCCCTGCCGAGCAGAGAGCCCGACACGGGGCTCGATCCCAGGACCCTGAGATCATGACCTGAGCCAAAGGCAGGAGCTTTAACCCACTGAGCCACCCATGCACCCCCTCTATGTTCAAGTTTTTGAGGAAATATTCATCCTTGTTTCCCAAAGTTGCTGTATCATTTTACATTCCCTCCAGAAGTGTATGAGGACTCGGACTTCTCTATTTCCTTTCCAATACTTGTTGTCATCTGCCTTTGTTATTATGGTTACCCTAACGGGTGTGAAGTAGTAGCTTACTGTGGTTTTAATTTCCATTTTGCTGATTAATAATCATGTTGAGCCTCAGTTCATGTGCATGTTGGCTATTTGTATACCTTCTTAAAAAATGTTTGTTCAAATCCTTTGTCCAATTTGATTGGGTTTTTATTGTAAGCTTTTTTTTTATCATGTTCTAGATTCAATTCCCTTCTTAAATAAAAGAGTTGCTCTATTTTCTCCCATTCTGTGAGTTCTTTTCATTTCCCTAATACTGTCCTTTGAAGGAAAAATTCTTAATTTTCAATACATTCAATATGTTTTTTTTCTATTGTTATTTGTGTGTTTGACGTCATATCTAAGAAACCACCCACTGACAAACCCAAGGTCATGCAGATTTACCACTGTTTCCTTCTAAGACTTCTATAGCTTTAGCTCTTAGTGCTTTGATCCATTTTGAGTTAGTCTTTCTGACTTGTGTGAAGGAGGGGTGCAACTTCACTTTTTTGTGTGTGGGTGTCAGTTGTTTCATTACTGTCAAAAAGACTATTTTCCCTCTCTAGGAAATACTTCCTAAGGACGAAATTTTCAGAGGCAGTCCCAACATTCTGGTGTCTAATGAGTGACCCACCAACAGAGAATGGCGAGTGCAGATTCAATGGGATAGAAGAGGCAGAAGCCAGATGCTATGGTCTGAAGGTGAACCAGCTGTGAGCAAAGGTTCACATTGGTGAAATCTGATAAGGCACATAGAGATAGGTCTCAGGAAACCAACAAGGTTATTGTAATTTCTTGGAATTTCAAGAAAATCTGAGGTCTAATACAAAGTTCCATAGATCCAGAAAAAGTGTCTGAGGGAAGATGTGCATATTTGGATCTTCTGGATCCAATCTGTAGGTATGATATCAAACCAACTGCATCACTGTCTGAGACAGAACTTGCAGAAATGGATCCTAAATCGTGGGGGAAAATTGATCTCAAGTATGGGCTTTGCTACCTATGGACAAATAAAGCACAGGATCCCTAAGCATGTGTTTCTCACACAAGGGGCCATGTGATCACTTGCATCAGAATTCCAGAGTGCTTTAAAAATGTCCACTCCTGGGATGCCTCCCAGACTTAGTGAACTAGGATTTCATGGTGTAAGGCCCAGTTTTAACAAACTCTCCAGGTTTAGAAAGCTCTAAAGACCTTTGTCCACTGTATGGCTGATGATGGGGATGTTTACTAGCCACTCCACTCATAGGATTAGTCAGCCATTTCCTGACACGGTAACTAGAGCCTGATTAAGGACATCGCCTTGTTGGGCTGTTGCTGGGAGCAACCAGCTACAGATGGAGTTAGAGTATTCTTAGAAGAAACAACTATAAACTGGGTCCATGTTTGTCCAAGTAGTGAGGGGAAATACCCCAACCTCTATTAGCCTCAAACTGGCTTTTTTCAATATTTTTAGGAGGAGCACAGGTGACTGTCAACGAAGTTTTGCAACAGCATGATGTATGGTCTAATGTTTCTTGGAATTAGTGATGTATTTGAGCTGAATCGTAAATCATTTAATAGTTCCTGAAAGTGTTCTGCTTTGGAAAATTGCCCCCCTCTGCTGCCACTGTAAACAGCAGTAACAACACAAAAACCCAGACTCAAGCAAACCTAGACACAAGTATCCGAGCCATGTGAAGCAAACCTGTGTTGCTTGAGTTTATCAGAAAATGGACACTGTCCTGGCCAGTGAAAGTAACCAGGGAAAATCTTGCTTCTCTGCCTAAAACATTCACTAGCAGAAAATTAATTTCACCTCGTTTTACTAAATAAATCTGAAACAAAGGATGTAAAATATTGGTTTGAGGGGGTGTGAAATCCTTTACTTGTTTGGGTCCCTGTGAGCCTGCATGTAATCCTGACTCTTTGGAATTATTGAATTAAGCAACTGAAATGAGTTTGATTCTAAAAAGTGTTTACTGAGTGCCCATGGAAGACAAAGTTTGTGCCATTATTGAGTTACCAAGAGCAAGACAGATATTAAATAAGTAACTGAAAATATTCTAGTACACTTCTGTTTGTGAGGCCTGTGTGTTGATAAACTCATTAAAAAATGGTCCCAAATACAGGCTATGTAACACACAAAATAGATGTTAAAATGCAAGTGCATGAAATATGGAGAAACTTAACATTCATAGATCTCATTTACTTTGAGGTGTCAAGAGTAAAAATATTAGAAATGTAACATACTTAGAATTTTAAGAATAATTCCAAGTTTTCCTGGAGTTTTTATCTGGGATACAATCTTAGCTTTATTCCCTGCTAACTCACATTGTCAATAAATTACAACATTACTGATACATTTTCTAGGGCTAATGTTGCAGGAACAGTTAAAACGTTAGACAAAAGTGGTAAAATGTTTTAAACACCATGAATCAGTTAGAAGCATCTGCCCAGATCTTTTCAACTCTTCATTTGTTTCTTTCATATAAATCATTTATATCTCCTTTGCTTTGATAAAGGGAATCAGTAATTTGCCAATTAAATTTTCTTTATTCCCATTATTCCTGAGTCTGTGTTAAGCTATTGAACTAACAATGTTTCATTTTTGCATGAAAATGAATTCCTAAAATGCAGTGGTGTTCATCCTGAAACACAAGGCAGAACATATGAAATGATAAGATCCAGACAATTTTATAAATTATAAATATGTATAATTCATAATGGTGAAACACACAGCTCTCAGAACCATGCTAACCCTTTATCCTGGAGAGCAGAGGAAAAGCCTTTATAATTTAGATATGTGATCACCTGTTGATTTTTCTTTCTTTTTTTTTTTTTAAGATTTTATTTATTTATTTGACAGACAGAGATTACAAGTAGGCAGAGAGGCAGGCAGAGAGAGAGGGGGAAGCAGGCTCCCTGCGGAGCAGAGAGCCCGATGTGGGGCTCAATCCCAGGACTCTGAGATCATGACCTGAGCAGAAGGCAGAGGCTTTAACCCACTGAGCCACCCAGGCGCCCAACCTGTTGATTTTTCTAATGGGTGGTTTTGGCCTTTTAGAGATCTACCAACCTGCTTCTTTGACTTGGAAGCTAGAGGCTGGAAGTAGCATAAAATGTACAGAGAAGCTCAATTTAGGATCTTGGCTATCTTCTATCAGGAAAGATGTTATATAGGGACCTTTCTTCCTATAGATTTTCTTTTCTTTTCTTTTTTTAAAATTTTATTTATTTATTTGACAGAGACACAGGGAGAGAGGGAACACAAGCAGGGGGAGAGGGAGGGGGGAAGCAGGTTTCCGCTGAGCAGGAAACCTGATAGGACCCTGGGATCCTGACCTGAGCCACCCACGCGCCCCCCTACCCCATGGATTTTCTTATTACTCACACAGAACTAGAAGGACAATAATTGGGTGGATTCTATAGTTGTGGTGGGTATGTTGGACTTTGAATCAGACAGACCAGGACTGGAGTCCTAATTCTGTAATCACAGGCTGTGTGACTTTGGCAAAAGGTAAAATTTTCGTTTTCTCTCTATAAGATGGAATCTACTTTGTGAACATGTAAAGATTGAGAAAGCATATTTTTAAACTGATAAACCTATTACTCAGCCATCAGAAAGAACGAATACACATCATTTGCATCGACATGGATAGAACTGGAGGGGATTATGCTGAGTGAAATAAGTCAAGCAAAGAAAGTAAATTATCATACGGTTTCACTTATATGTGGAACATAAGGAATAGCACGGAGGATATTAGCAGAAATGAAGAAGGTGGGGAAGTCAGAGGAAAAAGAGATGAACCATGAGAGACTATGGACTCCGGGAAACAAACTGAGGGTTTCAGAAAGGAGGCGGTGGGGGGACTGGTTAGCCCGGTGATGGGTTTCATGGAGCACTGGGTGTTGTGTGCTAACTATGAATCATGGAGCACTACATCGGGAACTAATGAAGTAGGGTATGGTGACTAACATAATATAATTAAAAAAAAAACCTGATAAGCCAATATGCCATGAACATAGTTGTATTATTATTGCTGAGAAAGGATGACTAAAAGTGATACATATATATACTTTTAAAAGACACTTTATAACGAGGCACTGAGTGGTTTAATTGGTTAAGCATCTGCCTTTGACTCAGGTCATGATCCCAGCCTCCTGGGATCAAGCCCCCGCCTCCCCTCCGCCATTGTGCTCCCTGCTTCTCCCCCCTGCCTCCCCCACCCCTGCTCTCTCTTTCTCTCTCTCAAGTAAACAAATAGAATCTTTAGAAACCACATTATAGATTTAAAAGTTCTTTTTTACATACATTATTTAAAAGTTTCTAAAGAAGCAAACTCCTTTTAGAGCAGTGCTGGTGAGAGTCTTGTCATTGATTTCATGAAGTGAAACATACAAGGGAAGATACTTGATTTTACAGAACAAGGTCATTTTATTTAACTAACGGGTGGGCTGAGATGTGAATTTGCGAATTGCCTTGCTTCAGTGGATCTCATTTCCTTATACAGTTATGTTGGCTGTGAGACAAAGGAGAAGGATTTTTCCTAGACCTGTGATCCACTGAGTACGCTAAACCATTGGCATATGACGAGATGGTTTCCCTTTCGAAGTTCTCAAGATAGATGAGGCTTAGAGCCATCCGGGCTTCTTAAGAGATTGGAGAAGCAAGTCCATCTAGACAGTGGGTTGTGCTCTTGCTCTTTCCCTGCGTTATGCACACCTAGACACAAATGGAAAGCACAACACAGCTCAGGAGAAGCCCAGAAATGAGTATCAGAAAGTCAACAGAATCAGGATCAAGTGTGACACATTTGACACAAAAGTGACATTGATTCTCCAATGTGAATTTCCAGAGTGACTGAACGATGGAAATCAGAAGTCAGTCTAAAGGACAACTTGACTTAAGAAATCTGGGGCTATTGGCTTTTATTGTTTAATTGCAAACCTCATTTTGAGTGGAAGAAGTAACTTGCTTTATAGGCAAATCTCTTCTCAGAATTGTGAAGAGAATTGTGAAGGACTTGTTTGTGTTTGGCAGCAGGGGAGACGACTACTGGTCATTTCACGCAGACTTTGAAGAGGACCCTTGAATTTCAGAAGCAGGCACTGCCAGATTACATCTTTGGCTACACCTTCTGAGTTATTTCTTTTGTCTCTCTGGGCTGGTTATCAGTGAACTGCTTCATTGCTCAGAAGTAACGCCTTGCACTCTGTGTTTGAGATGGAATTTACAAATATTTGTTAATTGTGTCTTCTAGGCAGACACTATGCTAAATGTCAGGTCTATAAAATATGGCAAGCTGTCTTGATGTCATGGAGCACAAACTCTAGGGGCAGTTGGATCCATAGAAAGTTTCTCCACTTAAATTTCTTTTTGTCTCTAATTTATTTCTCTGCATTCAAAAATTCAGACACCTGCTTGGAGATGTATTGGGTGTGGGAGGGCTTCTTTTGGTACAAACCCACTTCTTTTCTGTAGTGAATATAATGATAACTTTTATGACATCTGATGGCTCCTGAGAATCAATAAAGCCAGTTGATGGTTAATGTTTGACAGAAGGTGAGGGGAGAGGCTGGGCCAACAGCAGTGCACAGGGAGTGTTCTCCCGGGGAGATTCTCAAGCCCCAGCAAGAGTCTCATCAGCTGAATGGAAGAAAATAACTTTTAAAACCATTTTGTTATTTACTTACAGAAAGGTAAGTGTTGGCATGTCTTAACTATGTTGTTAAGGTACTTGAAGAAGTGAATGACAAAATAGATGGTGAAGGCAGAGTACTTAAGAAGTTGCTGGATAAATTTATTTCCTTGAAGGGTGCTATGTGGCTGCGAAGGGAAGGATAGTTTATTCTTGGTGTGACAAGTTTTACCTATGGAGCACAGTTTCTTTTTCGGTTTCTTTTCACTAGTCTCCCCAATTTATAAATTTATTTAATGAAGTGGCTTCTTTGGATCAAGGTTGACAGTGGGATTAAAGGAAAGATGGAATTTGGGGATGTTGAAATGAGTGTTATATCCATTCCTTGCTATTAAAATCTAGAAGTGCCTAGTGCTAAGATGCCCTGGGGCTCTGGATTCTAGAAATCAGAGCTGGAATCTCATTCCTACAAACTGTCATCTCTCAGATGTGGTATTCAACAAATGAGCATTCTATCTACTTCTCAGAGAATGCGATTGTCTGGGACCCAGTGGGGGAGGGGAAATGCATAGGAGAAGAGAAACCCTTTCTTTAAAGTACTGGATGTAAGAACTGAAACCAGAGAGAAAGACCTGCCTTCCTACTTGGGAGAGCAAAACTTGCTGTGTGTGTTGGTCAGCTTTTGGTGGATGTTCCATCCACTGACAAGTGATCATTTTGAGATGTCAAGTTGTGTACAGCTCATTGTGTCTTCAAAGCTCCAGCTTCTGCCTCCGTCTTGGTTGTTTTCTTTATTATGGGTGACCTTTTGGAGACAGATGCCCTCTGCCATGGGGTGGGGGGTTCCTCAGCTGGATTGGAACCTAGATTGGTTCCAACCAACCTAGATTGGAAGGATGATGCATTCTCTGAAATTTTCTTGATTTAATTTTCTTTAAAAACTTAGATGGCAAGTGAAAAATAGTTTAAAAGAAAAAGAAAACACATTTAGGTGACAAGGAAAATGGACATTATTCAGCTCTCACCAGGAAGTGAAGTATCTTTTGCTGAGTGAGGGTTTATTGCAGACTGCAGGGTGTAGAGTTTATGAGTCTTCAGGGTTGGGCAGATGGGTTAGGCCAGTTTCATCATTTACTGGCCAGTGGGCACTGAGCAGATTGCTTAAGCTCCCTGGTCCTTAATTTTCTCATCTATGAAATGGAGATACTTGCCTAACCAAGTATGAGAGAATAAATTAAATATGCTTGTAAAAAGTTCAGTATATTGCTTGCATGGGGTAGATGTTCAATGAATGTTAGCTCCCCTCACCTTTAGAAAGTTCAAGTGTTAGGGGTGCCTGGGTGGCTCAGTTGACTAAGCATCAGACTCTTGATTTTAGCTCAGGTCATGATCTCAGAGTCGTGAGGAGACGGAGATTTTATTTCCTCCAGCTTACATTGTTGTAAGAATACAATATATAATACATATAACATAGAAAATATGTGTTAATTTGACTGGTTATGTTATCAGTAAGGCTTCCTGTCAATCGTAGACTATTAGATGTTAAGGTTTTGGAGAGTCAGAAGTGTATGCAGACTTTTGAGTGCACAGGGGTTTAGTGCCCCTAACCCTTGAGTTGTATAAGGGTCAACTGGATAAGTCCTCTGGTGAGGTGTGGGTGTGGTGTCCTTTGAAACTTACCTAGATGACTCCTGGGAAAAGTCATTGCTGTTCAAGATGAAGGTTGCATTTCCTGTGCCTCCTCCCTTCTTCCTCTTTTTTTTTTTTTTAAGATATTTTTCATTTACTTTAGAAAGACAGAGAGAGAGCGCTTGTGAATGGGAGTTGGGGCAGAGGGAGAAGATGGGAATCCTCAAGCAGACTTCCTGCAAAATGAGGAGCTCAACAAACTCCAGGACCATGAGATCATGATCTGAGCTGAAATCAAGAGTAGGACGCTCAACTGACTGAGCCACCTGGGCACCCCTTTTTCCTCTCTTTTATAAAAAGCAAAATATACGCTGGCAGAAACTAAACTTCCTAATCTGTTGTCAAAAGAATTTTCTGGAAGAGAGAATGTACCCCCACTTTTCTTCCATGTTAAGAGAGATGACTCTGAGATGGAAAGCTGAGCATGAATCATCATGTCCCTTTCTCCAAAGGCCTATATACAGGTGCTTTTATGGGTCTTAGTTTACATGGATAGGCATATATAGATTTAATTGTTGGCATTCATTCAGAAATCCCTTATCTCAAACTTAGACTGGGGCTCATTCTGTGGTCTACTCATTGATTCAACAAGAGAAAAGTACCTCAGTTTGTTACAGGAATATCTATCTACCTATTTGTTACTTGTGAGAACAAACAGAAATGTTTATGGAGGTACACTAAATATAAATGTAATAAAAACATATATACTTAAGGTTGAAGTACTAAGAAGTTGATTTTTCACTTAAGCATATATAACAGCCCAAGCTCTATCTGGTTATTGTGTATGTGGCACAAAGAAAACTCAATTTCTCTTAAAAGATTCTGGAAGACTCACATACTGTGAATCCTCTCATCCATGATAGTCTGAATCAATAACTTCTTACCACACTTTAATTATCTTCAAACATTAAGACATGAGTTCTTGCAAAAGACAAAGAGCAGTCAAAATGGTAGATTTTGTGCCCTTCAAGAATGTTTAAACTAAGGATGAGCACCTCTTCCTCAGAGGGAGGGTTCTGTGCTTGGTTTCTGCAGTCAGATTGACACCCTGTCCTCAAAGTCTCTGAGCTCAGTTTCCTTTCTGTAGGATGACAACAGTACCTACCTTACAAGACTGTTGTGCTATTTAAATGAAATAACTTGTCCAAGGTGCTTAACTTGGTACATGCTTATAAAATACTAGCTAATTAAAAAAATTTTTTTTCAACTATACAAAACTAACTCATGAGTGAGGTATCATAGGGGCATGGTGTTCTTTATGGAGATAGGATTAAATTTATATTTCTTTGATTCTCTTGCCCATCCCAGTAGTCAGTTATGATCTAACTACAGGGATTGGAAACTGAACCTGTCACACCTCACGACTGCACATTTTTGTCAGGAGAATCCTTGTCTCTGGGCTACTTTATAAATGAGCTAGTATTATAGCAAGTGTCTGGGGATTTTGTTTTGTTTTGTTTTTTGTTTTTAATCTCTGTATCTAAACCTGATGGGATGAAATCTAATTCAGATTTACCTCATACTGATTTTCTAAGGACAGAATGTGTGATTTTATTATCTTGAAAAAATGCTGATCTGTATGCTTTATAAGTCAAAATAACTATTGTATAATACATGAGGAAACCCTTTGTCAAAAATAATTAAGCCATCTTTTATGAGAAATAGTAATTCCCATCTTCCTCTTTAGACCAGGGAAGGCCCTTATGATGTTCTGACATGTGGAGGAAAGCAAATTCCTCCCTCGCTTCCTCCTGGGGTTTCTGAGGTGTAAACCTGGACACCAGAGGGAATTCAGCACTGACATCCTTGCTGCCAGGCTGCTTGAGATGTCAGGGAAGCACCACTGCTAGATAGCTACCTATTCCCCTGAGGGCACCTCCTTTCCTTTGACCTCCCCCAACTATCATTTTGTTCAGGGTTGGGCACTCTGGGTGGCTATGAGGGGAGCTTCCCCTTCCCTCACTCACTTCCAGGGAGTGTTGGGTGGAATGAAAGCTAGCCAGGGATAAGCTTGAACACAGGTCTCAAAATATTCCTTAGATCTCCTTTTTTCTTTAATAAGAATAATTATGGTAGTAATTTGTATTTAAATTGATCATATAGATTTAAAACTTTATAAGTCCTGTTGGTGGGGGGGCATGCATGTATCTTGTTCATCTGACCATGAACCTATCGATACAACAAATAATCACCCTCAGTTTTGTATGTGTGTAAATCCAGATTTGCATATACCAAAAAATTGGCACATCTGTATTACAAAAGCTTAGTGAGAGACTTACATTTGTGTGTTGGGGTGGGGGACCCCCTTCCCTGCTTGCCTTCTTCCTCCAAAATCAGTCTGAAATGCAAGACAGCAGCCTTGCTTTTATGCCTGCCTGTTTATTTCTAGCTTATTAATGGCCACTTTAATTGGGTCTCTAATTTGTCAAGAGTGCAAATCGGTCAGATCTTCCTGTGATTTTTCTAAACTGTAAAAGATAAATTGGTGCCAGAGATTTGCAAGTGAGACCCAAAAGATGGGCATGATTGATTTGAACATTACTTGATGAACAACGGTGTGAGCAGGCTTTTTAATCTGATCTTTATTCCTATCTGGCCTTGCTTTATAATTTATGCTGATGTTAGCAATATACAGTGCAGAGGTACAATAAAGGGTGCACAGGGTATGTAGTGCTGTTTGGTCCTGGTGGTATTATGAATTCTAGTCACATCCTCTCCTGCCCACATCACCTATGATATTTGAAAAATTTTCTAGTCCTGTCCTCCTGCACCTTCTTTGTTCTTTGGAAATGCATAGTTCAACCTTTGAGCAGGGTAAATTACTTGAATTCAAAGACCTTAATGCCTTCTATTTTTTTTTTTAAAGGATGAGAGATGACTAAGTCTTTTTAAGGTTTGCCTATCATTGAGCTTTTGCAATGGGGAGAAAAAAATCGATGCTTATGTGTTGAGTTATTGAAGGTTTAGAGACCTGGGATGTAGGAATTCCATGTCCTTACTCAGATAAATGGGGAAATGACAAGAGTGTCTAAAAATGCCTCTTGGAGGAATTGGAACCCAGCAGGAGAATTAATCAAGCCTTGAGGGGACCCCTGAGATGCCATGGGCACTGCATGTGTGATAACTGAACACAGGCCTGTCTCTGGCCACCTCTATCTTGCAAGGGTGGTGCCTTTCTCACTCAAAACCAGACTTCCTTGGGGTAAGAGTTCGCTAGGGCTGGCGTAAGAAAGTACCACAGATGGGGGTGGCTTGAACAAAAGGAATATGTTGTTTCACAGTTCTGGAGGCTAGACAGCCAAAGTCAAGGTGTCAGCAGGGTTGGTTCCTTCTGGGGGTTACGAGGGTCTGTTTGCGGCCCCTCCATTCTGCTTGTAGATGGCCGTCGTCCCCCATGGGTCTACATCGTCTTCCCTCCCGGTCTCTCTGTGTCCAAATTTCTCCTCCTCAGTGGGGAGTCAGCTTGTCTCTCTCCCTCTGCCCCACTGTTCATGCTCTCTTTCTCTCTTTCAAATCAGTCAATCAAATCTTAAAAAAAAAAAAAAAATGGGTTTCCTGGGTGGCTCAGTTGTTGAAATACTTGGCTCTTGATTTCTGCTCAGGTCATGATCCCAGAGTTGTGAAACTGAGCCTGTGTTGGGCTCCACGCTGAGTGTGGAGTCTGCTTGAGATTCTCTCCCTCTGCTCCTCCTCTACTCACTCTCTCTCTCCTTCAAAAAAAAAAAAAAAAAGGAAAACAAAGAAAGAAAAAAGGGAAATTTTTTGAATTTTTGGAAGGTGTGTAATGGATAAAGTGATACCAAATGTCTTGTTATTTTTATGAATAAGAGCACAGGTGTAAAACTAGCCAGGCAGTGTGATCTAAGGCAAATTTCTCAACTTCTTTGATCCTCACCTTTTGATTTTTGCTAAGAGGCAGATGTTTCCATAGTCCCTGGTTCATAGGGTTCCCATGAGAAATCAGTAAGGTAACACAGAGAGAAGTCGCAGCAGGTGCCAGACAAGTCGTTTTCAGTAAGTGTTATCTGCTTCTGCGCTGTTGTTCAGGCTGGACCCAGATGCAGGGTGCGGGAGATGTGTGTTTTGTGGGCTGTGGTGAATCAGGGCATGAGTCCGAAGCAACAAGGCCAGCAGCTCTGACTGTGTGTTTGTCAGTGGTCCACGGTTAAAATCAAATGGTGGTGGCTTTTCAAAATTCCTTCCCCACCCCTCAAAAAACCTTTGACCTGTGTTGCTGAGAATGTGCTTGGCCTCTCAGATAGCTGCCATAGAAACTGTCTGAATTCAGTCCTTGTGCCTGAGGGAAACCCCAACAACAGCACAAATTCCTAGCAGGTGGTAGTATCAACCATTTCAGGGAGTTCAGATAAAACATCACTGAATTATCTGGAAACATGCTCCAGTCCTTTTCCAAGTAGTGTTGAGGAAATCTACCAAGTGCGTGTGGCTTGGTGGTTTTAGGCGGTTTCAGTTATAAGCTGTGCTTTCCCTCCAGCAATAGTATGATCCAGGATGTGACACCCATTAGTGGAATGATGTCCATGCAAAGAGGAAATAGAGGCAAGGCCTGTTTAAGAGGCTAAAATTCCCTTCAGGCATAATCCCTGCATTAGCATGGTTTGCCCATATGCCTGGAGATAAAGGCTTTGCCTCACTGCTTCACTGGGCCGTGAGGACATTGCCGTGAAGGCTGCTTCTTGGGTCGTCTCATTGTCAGGGCCACCGACAACCGGGGACTGTGGAGGAGACATTCCGTAGGACAATGTTCAAAGTTCTGGCAAAGCACACGGGGGTGGCAGAATGAATTTTTATTTAACAAATGCTGTTCAAAACAGGAACTCGTTGAACCCCATAAATCTCACAGGGAGGCACCCTGATCATCCCTGCTTAAGGAAGAGTAGACACAAGTCCATGAGGGAGCCGGCTGGTCGAACTCCAGGGTCCATGCTCTCAACAGTGGTACCGCACTGTAGAATGGTCTGCACATGAATCAAGGAAACCTAGGAATGGAGGTGGAAAAAGCAATCACCACCATTTCCCCCTGGAAACCTCTCTGTGAGGGATGAGACTAACTGTAAATGACCAAATAAAGGAGAAGTGCATTGCTATGTTCACTTTTCTGATTCCTTAAAACATCCCAGATGGTGGCCTGAGCATCTGACTAAAATAAGGCATTTATTTTATTTGTATGTGTTTTTCTATCGTTCAGTATATATGTCTTTGGGAGATTAAAAGCACTGAAAAATCAGTTCCAGGAGAGATGATATGTATCAACCAGTTCTTAACCTATTTACTGCGCAGAAATCTGTTAGCGTATTTAAAAGAAAGGTGACCCTTTTCATCGACAATAAAAATCTGTGACTTTGCATCAAAACAAATCTTTAAATCTCAAATTAGATTCCTTGAACATTTTATGTTTATTCTGGAAGCTCTTAAAGACTGGGTAAATTTATAGGCTATCACTGTTAGATAATTAAAATGTTTTAGAGTTTAACAAACATCTGTTGAGGGCTTAATATACGCAAGGCATCGCATGACAAGCTGTGAGAGGTTCAAAAAACTTTTTTTTTTTTTTTAAAGATTTTATTTATTTATTTGACAGAGAGAGATCACAAGCAGGCAGAGAGGCAGGCAGAGAGAGAGGAGGAAGCAGACTCCCTGCTTCGAGCAGAGAGCCCGACGCGGGGCTCGATCCCAAGACCCTGAGATCATGACCTGAGCCGAAGGCAGCGGCTTAACCCACTGAGCCACCCAGGCGCCCCTCAAAAAACTTTTTAAAATAAGACCTCTGCCTTGAAGGATTTTGCTTTCTAGCACAGGTGATAACCCAGATACATAAATAAATGTTTTTAAAAAATGCTGGTACGAGGGGCTTGAGAGGAAGACACTTGTGGCTGGAAATCAGGAAAGATTTCATGAAGGAAGTAGGATTTGGTTTCTAACTCCTTGAAAGCAGACTCTGTACCCCTTATTTGGTTATCCCACAGCTTAACACAGAGAAGCTTTTTATAATAATTCAATGCTTTTAAAATCAACGAACAAGTTGGACCTAGGAGGTAAGGTATGACAAGTAGTATGCATAGAAGTGAGGAGGGACAAGCTCAGTCCAACTTCCTGATGCAAATATTGACAGGGCATCTCTTTCAGCTGGCCCTGTGCTGGGTGGGGTGGACAGCAAGTGTCAAAGCAGGGAGGCAGGAAGGCTCAGGGTGCAGAGTCCATCTAGGTAGACTGCATTACTGAGCTCGGGGAGGGAGTGGGAGAGAAGGCTGGAAGAGTAAGTTGGGGACCAGTATTTGAAATCTCTTGAATGCCGAGGAGTTTGAGAAGAATGAGCCCCAAATGTGCCATTAGTGTCTCTATTCCTGCTTCTCTTAGAAGCTAATCACGTGCATTTTGCAAGGTCAAAACAAAACAAAAACAAATTAGAGTGAATAATTTCTTCATTTACATATTTCATATTGCAGTATGCTAGAGCCTGGCATTGTTATTTATTTCCATGTGTCTCCATACCACATCAGCAGTCGAAAGCAGTAGAAAAGTATCTTGTTTGTGTTTAAAATAATGAGCCAATTCTAAAATGATGTTTGAACACAACGACCAAATTAATTCTGTTGCAAAAGCTAATTTCTAAACATTCACAGAATTTATGAATCTGACTGTCCTTAAGGGTTTTAACCCTAGCTCTTCCTTAAAATAGTTAGAGAACCTTGGGAAAGGTTGCTTCATGGACTTAGCATGTAGAAACAATATATTTATTTTGCATATCTGTTTCTCTGTGCCTACGTCCATATCTTTGCAGCTCCCACACTATGTACAGTAACATAGAAAGAGTTCAAAGAGGTTTGGGTCTTTGGGATCTGACAGGTCTGGCTGGAAGCAGGGCAACGTTTCTTCCTACTCATGTACTACGCGAATCACTTAACTTTGAACCTTCATGTCCTTCTATATAAAATAAATATAACATTTCCTAACTCATTGTTTCTGTGAGAAACTTACATGTTTATTATTGAGCAATTGGTATGTATTTTCTGTTTGAGGAAACTGAGGCACGAGGAAATTAAGTGGCATAACCACGACAGCACAGGTAGTAAAAGGCAGAGCTGGGTTTCTGGTCCAGGCTTTCTGACTCAGAATCCACTGAACATATACTCTTTGTAAAGGCCCCTCCCCGTATCTACCTCATAGCTGATATTTAATAAATGCTTATTTTTATCTTTATCTCCAGGGCATTTGTGGCATTTGTGCAGCTAAAACGGGATGAACTTTTTCAAGTTCAAATATAAGCTATCCAAATGTAAAGAATTAAAAAATTTCAAGGACTACATTTTTAGAGTGGTTTGAATTTCAGTAACCATTTACCACTTTTTCATGCTGATTATATCAGTAAGTTAAAGGAGGGCACATTTTGCATGGAGTACTGGGTGTTATACACAAATAATGAATCTTGGAACACTACATCAAAAGCTAATGATGTATTGTATGGTGACTAACATAACATATTAAAAAAATTCAATGTAGAAAAATGTAAAAAAAAAGAAAGAAAGAAAAAAATGAAACAGGATGGTCCTTAATCCCTAGAGATAATGAAGTGATTGGAATTTTAGTGAAATGAGTGCATTTCTCATTTTGTCGATTTTTGGTATTGTTTTGGCAGTCCAGTATTATGACAGGCAACAACCTTGCTTTATAGGCCGTGTGGAAAATTTATATCAGAGCTTAAAATCAGTCAGTCATGATGTATCTCAGGGTGAAAGTTATAATTTCTAAAAAATGTGAAAACTCCAGAAAGAAAAAAATAATACTGAGCAGAAGAGAATAAGGACAGAGTTTGGATTCTTATTTAGTTGCTTTTGGAGTAATAAGAAGTACACATTTTCCTTAGGAGTATTGCCTAGTTAACAACAATGTTTAGAAGACCAAAGTCTGGCTGATGAGGTCTTTGAATGAAGGACTCTGAACATTCTTGGGTTCTTTCTGCATGAGGAATCTCATGTATTTGCAGCTTTGCATCAGAAACACTAAAATGTTAGTATCTAGTTATGCTGGTATTTGCCAAAACATATCTTTCTCATGTGTATAATAAAAGTAAAGACTATACTTCTTTTCTATCATTTAAGACCTGTAAATGGAGAAGATTATAATAAAGTGAAGCAGTTAAAGAAATGGAATTACCGGGGTGCCTGGGTGGCTCAGTGGGTTAAAGCCTCTGCCTTCGGCTCAGGTCATGATCCCAGGGTCCTGGGATCGAGCCCCAAGTCGAGCTCTCTGCTTTGCAGGGAGCCTGCTTCCTCCCCCCTCTCTCTCTGCCTGCCTCTCTGCCTACTTGTGATTTCTCTCTCTCTGTCAAATAAATAAAATCTTAAAAAAAAAAAAAGAAATGGAATTACCATGAGCTTCCTTTGAGATGTTGACTTGTGGGTTCCTGTGCATGAGGTATCATGAAGCTTCTGGAAGACTGGGTTATTCCCCAAAGAGAAGAAGCTGTCTTATAACTGGATATTGTCCAGTGATCCTTTCTGGCTGGAAAGATGTGATTTTAATAGACTGGTAACTAATTGCTTTTATTCTCTGGTTTATTCACAGGAGTTTCAGTACAGAAAACTACAATGATGCAAGCCCAACTGAATTGCTTGTGTCTCCTTATGCTTTATTTGGTAAGAAGATGTTCTTTATTTAGTTACTAGAATATTTTCTGATGTTTTCTACCTCATATCAGGGAAACCGTAATTATTATGACTTAAAAAAAGTCTGTCAAAATTAAATTGTATACAAAGGACCCGTAGTTTGTCCTAATGTGGTATTTACAGTGAAATGGCTACAAGCCATATGTCTATCCTTCAACCAGGAAGGTACTTTTTCTCAGCTCTTAAAAGCCAGTACCACTTAATGGGCCAGGTTTAAAACAAATCTAAATCATAATTAGACCTTCATGTATAGCTGAAAGAACTAGAAAGAAAAGTATACTGAGGCATGAATTAGTATTTGTATAAGTGTATTTGTATATATAGTCTATGTCTGTATGTGTATATTAGTTTATTTCCCTTAATCTTGGCTTTTTTTTTTTTTTTTTTTTTACTTTGACCATGAAAAAGTACCACTGAAATATTAAGAAAAGCATTTTCTCTATTTTCAACCCTGTTCTGCTCTGTGCTTTTCTTCCCATATATGGTTTGGAGTTTTCTGGTCAGAGTTGTCTTTAGCCGTTTGTGGAGCCAACCCTCTCAATGACAGGCTTCTACAGGTTGGAGCTGGATCGAACCTGGAGAGACCCAGCCCCCAATCTTGGGTAGATAGTGGGGTGCCAACTTTGTTTTATTCATGAGGCTCACAAAGATCATATACTTGCCCAACAATCCATTGTGTTATGAAGGAAGCTTATGGGGAAGGGTTTGGTTCTCTTAGAAGGAAGTTACTAGATCCTCACACCTCAAATCTTGGCTCCTTTCTTCTGGGACCCCAAAATAACATTGAATTCTGAGTTCCTGAGAGCTCTCTAGAGCCCTCACTATTTAGAATATTTATAGAATGAAATAGAGCCAAACTCGTAAACCTAGCAGAGCCTTCCTCCTGGGGGTGGGGCAGGGAGCTCCAGTTCACATTTTATGAACAAAGTACCTCTGCACTTTGGGGCTCAAAGCTTGTCACTAGGACTGTATAAGGACTAGGTCAAACATCCCCTCTTGACTTCTCTCCCTTCTCATCCCTCAAATGTCCTTTCCTATCTGTATTATCACAGCGTAGTAGTGAAGTCAGTCCTGGGTACAAAACTGGCACTGCCACTTCCTAGTGATAGGAGCTTGGGTGAGTTACTTAAGCTCTGAACCTCAGTTTTCTGCCCTGTGAAATGAATCTAATAAGAGTACTTGCCTTATTTGTTGTTGTGGCAATTAAATGAGACAATGCATTTATAAAGCCCTTGGATCAGTGGCAGGCACAGTCTAAGCACTGGAAAAATATTGACTATTATTATTATTATTATTGGCTGTTACTATTATTACTATAGCATTTTACCTTTACTTTTTTTTAAAAGTAGGCTTCACCGCCAGCATGGAGCCCAATGGGGACTTGAACTCATGACTTTGAAATCAAGATCTGAGCGGAGATCAAAAGTCAGACACTTAACTGACTGAGTCACCCAGGCGCCCCGTACTGCAGCATTTTAAATAGTCAGTGTCCACACTCATATGGACTTTGACTTCCACGAGGAGGACTATCTTTTAGTCATGTTTTGTAGCCTCATTACATAGCACCATGCCAGGGGTAGGGTAGAAATTCAATACATAATTATGGACTTATATTAGGAAACAATGAGATCTAAGAGAAGATTCTGTCAAAATAATTTGATATTAGTGGGCTTATCTTGTCTGAGAATGGGACATGCGGTCCCCCCCCCCCCCCGATAAAAGATGGGATGTAATTTTTCCTTCTCTCTAATCTCAACACAGTGGGACTTCTACCTAGAGAAAGAAATAGTGTCCAAAGCCCCGCTGGCAGCAAGAGCCTTGCCCGGGACCTAGCCAAGTGCACAGATGTGTCTGGTGGTGGGGAAGGGGGGTTGCTAGCTGTGGGGTGGGATCATAGGGGCATTAGGATGGAGTCACTTCTCTCTCCCGCCTCCATTCACCCCTGCTTCCAAGACCTCTCATATGAAGACTGGAAGTCTAGTTGGGGCTTTCCTTCAGCATAAGGCTTTATTCAGCAGAGATAGCGATGTAAAATGATTGCCAGTCTTTTATCCCATACTCCCAGTGGCTCTTCTTTTCTGAGCACTAGTTTCCACAGGGGTGAGAAACACTGCACGAATATATTGCAAGGGTGCTAAAGAGAAAGCGAGTGAGTGATCCTGGTTTGGGAAAGGGTGCTGAATAGGGAGGCAGAGAAATCCAGGAGAAGCCACCTACTTTAGAGTTTTGCCTGGGACTATACTTTTTCTAGAAGGAAGAAGAGTTTGGCATAAATACTTTCCAATCTCTACAGAGAAGTCTTGCTGGAGTGTGATAAGGACGGCTACCAGGCAGGCAGATCTGGCAGCCGGGTGTGTCCTTTGCTGGCCAGGAAGGAAGGGTAACAGTGTGGCTCAGAGTTGGGGCTTGGTAGTTCAGCAGGGCTGGTTTCATCCCACATTATCTGTCTCTGCTGTGGGACTTCTCTGGAGATACTCGGAATCAGAAGAAATGATATGTGTGTGTGTGGCAGGGGTGGGGAGGTGTCTAGCCACATAGCTGTTGCACAGGAAACATTAAGAAGTGTCAGTTCCATTCCCTTGCCTTCCTTTTATCTCTTTGTGCAAGATGGTGGGCATTATTCCTCCAACTCCTGCATGGACCCTCTTTTTTTTTTTCACAAGTTCCCCCCACACCGTCCTTCCCAGTTCTGGCAGTATGACTTGATGACTCATGACACGCAGGCACATTTTGAAATCTTTATAGCTCAGATAGCCATGTTAATGACAAGAAGGGAGATTTGCTGCCCTGTTATGAGAACTCAACTTTGAACCTTGCCACTGAGAGAGACTGACTAATGCGGGTTTTGTCCGGATGCCATCGCTGACTGGTGTGAATTGCTGAATGACTGGCCTTTGCTGACGTGAGCTGAAAGCTGACGAAGGCAGTTTGCTGTTAACTAGTGGCCTCACAGGAAGGGCCATCCTTGTCTTGTACCAACCGTGGCAGTGCCTGGACATCTGTACCCAGCTCTTGTGTCCCGCCCTCCAAAGAAGATGTGGAAAAGAAGTACAGGGAAGAAAGAGACTCCAGAGCACGACAGTCCTTAAAAGGAGTTATGAGCTAGAAGTCTATAAAATTATTTTGTTAGTTAGGAATGCTTTTGGTATAGGCAACAGGAAGTTCAACTTTGGAGCAGCTCTAGTAAGGAGAGTTCATTTTCCTCAGATAACAAGAAGCCTCAAGTGGGCAGCCCAAGGTGGGTTTTGCATTTCTGTGATATTACCAGGGACTTGAGGTTCTTTCTCTTTGCTCCCCCACTATTTGAGCTGGTTTGTCCCCTCATGGTTTCATGATGACCACCACAGCCATAGACATGAGGTCTGTTGTCTGAGCAGGAGCAACAGGGAAGGGGGTGGCAAATTCAGCTACATCTGTCCTTCTTCATTGGGAAAATAAAAGCTTGACCAACCCTCCCCACCCCCCGCCCCACAGCAGCTGTCACCTTTTGTTTCATGAACCAAAACTGGGTCACTTGGCTGCCCTGATAGCTGCAGGGGAGTCTGGAAAAGAGACCTCTTGGCTTTTCAAGGGAGGGGAAACAAGCATCAGGTATGGGTGCCGAGTCCCTCATTCTAGAGGGTGTTCTCTGTGGGTGGGTCGATGGTTGGCTGAGCCCCCTGTGTGCTGCCTGTCATGTTCAGCTTCACTGTAGAGCAACAGTTGTGGTGGGAGATGGAGGGTGGCAGAAGCTGCTGTGGTAAGTTCCCCATCCTCCTGGGCTGGGAACGGTGGGAGGTGATGCCCCTGTATTCCTGCCAGGTTGTCCTGGCCATTTTTTGCTCTCTCTGGTGGGTAGTGGGGCATGGTGGCTGAGAGCACCCATAGCAGAGCCATAGGTTCGAATCCTGCTTCCCGTCCCTACCTGGGCAAATTGCTTCACCTCGTAGCATCTTAGTCTCATCACCTGTAAAACAGAGCTAACAGTAAGAATGTGTCCCCAGGCTGTTGTCAGGATTAACTGCTTAGGACTGAGCATAGCACATACCAATTTCTCGTCTCCCTGTCCCAGCCAGCACGTACTGCTACTCCAGCCTGGATTTGGGGGTCTGCAGAGTCTGCTTGCCTGTCAAGTTCAGGGGCTTTGGGCTTTAGAAACATCGTAGGGCTACTGCTTGAAGTAAACGTTTTGTTCTCTCTTTTTTTTTTTCCCTTCCTATATGAGTATAAATTGCTAATCAAATGTTAAAACTGTGTTTCTTGAAGTCACAGTTCAAATTCAGATTTAGATTTGATTAAAATCTACCATGTAACAGTGTGCTGAGTAAGCACTGGGCTCAACACATCTACATATTTCTCTCCCTTATAAATTCAGTTGTTCTTGAAGTGACTGTGAACTGGCAATCTGGCCAGAAATGTTCTTATAAACTAACAGGAGTAGAGGAGAGGGGATTGAAGGAGCTGATATAAAGCCGTTGGGTATGTAGAAGGCAGAGTAGCATTGTGGGAAGATAGAAACTTCTTTTCCATCAGATCCCTGTGTGTGTGTGTGCCCCATCAGCCACTTACAGAATTTATTTTGGGCAAGTAGCTTCACTTCCATGAGCCTCACTTGTAACATGGGAGCATTAATATTCTCCCCACAGGGTGATTGCTGGAATGGTCGAATGAGAAAAACAGCACAAGGCTCATGGCAAGCCATCTTGACATAGTAGAAGCTCAGTAATATCCCAAATCTCTTTCTACCTGTTTTGACTATATTTTGCATTGTTTTGAGCTAGGTTAGAATCGTGTATTTCGGGATGCCTGGGTGGCTCAGTGGGTTAAAGCCTCTGCCTTTGGCTCAGGTCATGATCCCAGGGTCCTGGGATCGAGCCCCGCATCGGGCTCTCTGCTCAGCAGGGAGCCTGCTTCCTCCTCTCTCTCTGCCTACTTGTGCTCTCTGTCTGTCAAATAAATAAATAAAATCTTTAAAAAAAAAAAAAGAATCGTGTGTTTCCTGTATCAGTCCTGGAAGCAAGAGGCATGTGTCTATTCATAAGGATGGGTATGCCAATTTTCTCTTTGTCTTTCCTTTTTTTAACAGACAACTGGATATAGCCAACAGAGGAAGTTTAGTGGACCCCTGGAACCCATGACCTTCTCTATTTTTGAAGGCCAAGAAGCGAGTCAAGTCATATTCCAGGTAATGGCTCCTCTTGATCACTGTTATCTTGATTTTACAGGCTCTCACAGTGGACTTACTCCTTAATCTACTGTATAGCAGGAAATAAAATAGAGGCATGGCAGATCTCATTATAAAGAATGATTTCAGAAGCTCAGTTAAACAGAGAGATGGGTGGCCTCGGTCTTGTGAGAGGTTGTGCATGACATTCTCATTCAGACTTCTTCAGTTGTGTCTGGGGGGAGTGCTCCTATCCCTGGGGTGGGGAGCTTGGTGCCTCTAGGTTCTGCCTCTCCCCTAGGGTGGGAGTGGAATGGCCATCTGACTATCTGTCCAATGAGGATGCTGCTTAAAGCACTAGAAGAAGCAGGTTCTTTGGAGTAGCCCTGGAATGGTGAGCTTTTCCTTACTCTCTCCTCTGAACCCATCCCCGGGCCCCTGCCTATGGGTTGACCATGCTGGGAGGTGGTTATCTCCTGTAGTTAGAAAACTGAGAAAAGCATCAGATTGAGGGGTGGCCTGTAGATGGGAGTAAGAGACCCCAGCTTTCAAGGACACTGAAAAAATCCTGGAAATATAATGGGGAGGGAGAAAAACATACTCCTGAATTTACCAGAAGTTTGCTGGGAAGTCCACTTGGACTTGGAATGGTTGAGGATGGTTTGATGAGCCTTTGGGGGTGTGCCCATGACCTCCACCCCAGGTACTGTGGGAGCAATAGAGGGTTGCTGGACTACCTCTTAAGGGGGATGCCTTCAGTTAATGGCCAAGCGTTTGTCTTGTTGGGCAGTTCTGTGTACAGAGGAGAGACTGAAGCCTGCCTCATTCCCTTCTTTCATTTGTTACCAGGTTGGTGCCGGGGGCCCCAGAGTATGAGCTGGAGTGGTGCACATGTGCTTCTGTCCATCTAGCCCTGTAGTGTATTACGGAGGCCTTGACCTCTCCACTCAGGGAAGTCATGCACTGAGGGAATAGCCAATGCTTTGAGAGCTCTGGAGTCTGAGAGGAATTCACTTGGTGAGGAAGGGAGAGAAGAGGAGCTTAACAGAGGCACTGCATGGACACCTGCTCTGTGCTGCCAGAGGGAAAAGCACGTACCGAGGATGGGGAGTATCGAGTAGGCTTTCTGTGAGCACAGGTCCACATTCTAGGGAACGGAATCCGGACCACAATGCCCCAGTCGCAAACCTCACAGACCTAGTAACTGGCTGGATAGCATGATTTCAGTCTCTGAGGATCCCATCCCTTGGGCTGCTTTTCTTCTTTTTTGGTTCTTTTTCCATTAGCCACCTTACAAAGCCTATCTCTTTTTGGCCAGAAATGATAGCCCAGTTACCATGGCTGAATGTTTCTTATTTATGGGTGAGTGTGTTGGAGTAGAGGAGTAGGAGATGAAGGGGATTTCCTTCCGAAGATCTCAGAATCTCTGCGTTAGAAAAGACCTAGGAGACTTTTGGTACCAACTGTTTGTTTTAAAAATAGGGAAACTGAGGCTTAAATAAGTTAACAGCAGAGCTGAGGTTAGAACACACCATGCCCTGTCCATCTTTGTATGTGGAGAGGATGCAGCAAACCCAGCCATGGTAAGATGTGTTTTGAACTCCTCTTTACAGCGGTGGGGGCAGTTGTACAGATCCCCTCATTTTGCACCAGTATTCTTGCCTGGAGTTTGGGAGACACAAAGCCAGCTCATTGCCCTGTGGACTGGTCCTTTGGTTAGTAAGAGATCTTAAAAAACAAAACAAAGGAACTAAACAGCCACAGACTTCCTTCATTGAGGATTTACAACTAACTCCAGCTCAGTATTCTTGGGGTTTCCAGATCATAAGATAGCATAATACAAATCTGAGCTAGGTCATTTTTTTCCTCTTTCTAATGAGATTTAGCTTATACATCATAACGTTTACCTTTTCAAATGCACAAATCATTGATTTTTAATATATCACAAAGATGTGCAACCATTAACACTATCTGGTTCTAGAACATTTTCATCAGCCTCAGAGTAACAGTCCCCATTTTCCTCTCTTCCTTGCCCCTGGCAAACACAAATCTACTTTCAGTAGATTAGCTTATCTGGACATTTAATGTAAATAGAAACATACATGTGGTGTTTTGTGTATGGTTTCTTTTCCTTAGCATGTTTTCAAAGTTCATCCATATCATAGCAGGTATTAATACTTCATTCCTTTTTTGTAGCTGAATAATATTCCATTGTATGGAAATATACCACATTTCGAATAGCCATTTATCAATTGATGGACATTTCTGGCTATTCTGAATAATGCTATTATGGACAATCATGTGCAACTTTTTGTGAAGACATGTTTTCAACTCTCTTGGATATATACCTAGGAGTGGAATTGCTGGATCACAGTTAACTCAATGTTTAACTTTTTGAAGAACCGTGAAACTGTTCTTCAAAGCAACTGAACTATTTTACATTCTTGCCAGCATTGTTTATAAGTTCCAATTTCTCTACATCCTTGCCAATGCTTGTTTTTATCTGTGTTTTTTTCCTAAGATTTTATTTATTTGATAGAGATCGCAAGTAGATGGAAAGGCAGGCAGAGGGGATGGGGAAGCAGGCTCCCCGCCCAGCAGAGAGCCCGATGTGGGGCTCGATCCCAGGACCCTGGGATCATGACCTGAGCCGAAGGCAGAAGCTATAACCCACTGAGCCACCCAGGTGCCCCTTTATCTGTGTTTTTAAATTAGCTATCCTCGTGGGGGCAAAATAGTATTATTTTTGTCTTTGTGGTTTGGGTTTGCATTTCCCTAATGACTGATGATGTTGAGTATCTTCTCATGTGCTTAGTAATGCTATATAATTGTTTTTATATGTGGCTAGATTCAGTTTGCTAGTTGAAGATTTTTGCATTTATATTCATAAGAAATATTGGCCTGCAGTTTTATTGGGTTGTCTCCTGATTTGCATATCAGGATTATACTGTCCTCCTAGAGTGAATTGGGACATATCCTTTACTTTTTGGTAACATTTGTGAAGATTTGGTATTAATTTTTCTTTATGTGTTAAGTAGAATTTGCCAGTAAAGCCAACTGGTACTGGGCTTTCCTTTGTGTAAAGTTTTTTTGATTACTAATTCAATCTCTTGTTACAGTTTTATTCGGATTTCCTATTTATTTTTTAGTCAGTTTTGATAGTTTCTGCCTGCCTAAGAATTCATCCATTTCACTGAGGTTGTCTCATTTGTGGGGAAATAATTACTTATATTCTCATTAATCCTTTTTAGCTCCATAAGGTTGGCCGTGATGTCCCCTTTTACATTCCCAATTTCACTTATTTTGATCTTGGTTTTTTTCCTCATTTTTAATTATTGTTAAAGTTTTATTTGTTTTATATATATGTAGAGAGAGAATGTAAGCAGAGGGATAGGCAGAGGGAGAGGGAGATTCAAGTAGACTCTTCTCTGAGTTCAGAGCCTAATGTGGGGTCTAATCTCAGGACACTGAGATCATGACCTGAGCTGAGTTGGATGCTTAACCAACTAAGCTACTCAGGCACCCCTATATTGGAGATTTTCAATGCCCCCTAGGGTTATCTTACATCCCAGATGAACTCTTTAAGTATTTTGGTCAGCTTCTTGTTTGTGTCAACTGTTATCACTGCCTCAGGCAACTGCAATTTTAAACAATTGCTGATGATTATTTCTGACAAATTTCCCAAGAGAAAAACTGTTTGTCTTGAGTGAACTATGAGGTCAGATAAAGACAAGACCTTTGAGTAGGTGTTTCCAGGGAACTCTGGAGGTCTGATAATAACAGTTGTCTGGGGATGGGGATTTGGGGAAATTCCAAACCCTTTCTGCCCCCTTCATAGTACTATGGCTGTGAAGCTGTTGGATTTCAAGGCTACTGCATATCTTGAGAAAGGACAATGGAATTAGGGCAAGTCAAAGTAATCATAATGTTTGGTTCTTACTGATCGTAATTTTCTTAAATAAATACTCCTTAAGTCTTGCAAGCATTTGGTTAATTTCCAAGGTTCTGAAAATGTTGATATTTATTTACAATTTATTTTTCAGTTTCTCATTGCTTTTATGGAGGAAAAGTTTTTTTATTTTATTTTTTTATCTTTATTTTTTAAAATTTTAAAAAAGATTTTATTTATTTATTTGACAGAGATCACAAGCAGGCAGAGAAGCAGGTAGAGAGAGAGAGAGAGAGGGAAGCAGAGAGCCCACTGCGGGTCTTGATCCCAGGACCCTGAGATCATGACCTGAGCTGAAGGCAGAGACTTTAACCCACTGAGCCACCCAGGTGCCCGTAAAGGATTTATTTTTTAATTTATTTTTAATTTTTTTTATTTGACAGACAGAGATCACAAGAAGATAGAGAGGCAGGCAGAGAGAGAGAGGAGGAAGTAGGCTCCCTGCTGAGCAGAGAGCCCAATGTGGGGCTCGATCCCAGGACCCTGGGATCATGACCTGAGCCGAAGGCAGAGGCTTAACACACTCAGCCACCCAGGCGCCCCTGGAAAAGTTTTTTTTTTCAGATCCTCATTCCATCTTTCCCATGATATCCTTAAAACACAAAATAGTAACACTTTTATTTATTATATAAACAATATAATATCAACAAGCAAACACAAAAAAAGTATTCACCCAGTTCTACCCACTTAACACATTAACTATTATCTTACCCATATAACCATCTAACCATATCTTACCCACTGACATGAATGCTTTTGTTACTATTACAATCATAGTTTAGATTTATTCTTACAGTCTCCTTTTGTTACTTTCCATAATATCATTTTTTCTTATGCTGCTTCATAATTTATAGAATAAACATTTTAATGATTAATGTTCTATCAACTTTATGTGCTGGAATAATTTTTTCACCTTTAGTTTTTGATCATTCAGGAGTTTTCAACTTTCCAGTATTATAAATAAGGCTACTTATACTACAAGCATGTAGTTTACAGTTTGAAAAAATATTTCTTTAGGATAAATTCTGCTTAGTGATGTTTGCTATCAAAGGTTACATTCTATACCTCAAGTGATTCCCAAAGGGAACTTTGTGTTAATTTACATTTCCTTTAATAATATGTTCTTTATATCTTTTACAACATTGGTTGTTATTGATTTTTATTTATTAATAACAATTATAAAAATGTATTAAAATTATTAATGAGGTTGAACTAACTTTTATGTCTGCTCTATTTTGTGTGAATGTTTTATTCTTGTGGTCTTAAAAGCACCATATTATTATTCCATGAGTAATTATTGACATTTTTCTCCCTTCTGAAAAAGTAACTAAGAGATTGTCATATAGAATTTTATCAAGTTAAAGACACTTTTAAATTGTTTTCCTTAATATTAAAATGTTTTAATCTTTGTCAAAATATTTAGAAGTATCAGATGACATTTTTTTAATTTTTATTTTTTAAAGATTTTTATTTATTTATTTGACAGACAGAGATCACAAGTAGGCAGAGAGGCAGGCAGAGAGAGAGGAGGAAGCAGGCTCCCTGCTGAGCAGAGAGCCCAATGCGGGGCTCCATCACAGGACCCTGAGATCGTAACCTGAGCCGAAGGCAGAGGTTTAAAACCCACTGAGCCACCCAGGCGCCCCTCAGATGACATTTTTTATCCCAACAATAAGGTTATTTCTTTTCATGTTTCTTAGAAACCAGCAATGTTAAACCTCTCAGATATTCTCAGAAAAATCTCATCTAACTCCAGCTACAACTTAAAGCAGCAATTGGCTTTCGTTAATGAATTAAATTATACCATACATTGTTTCTTGAGGGAAATGTATTTTAGAGGTTAAATACCTGAGCAGGGTGCCCAATGTGGGGCTCGATCCCAGCTCAAGAGCATGACCTGAGCAGAAGGAGATGTGTAAATGACTAAGCCACCCAGGCACCCCTGGAATGTATCACTTTAAAAGCTCAGATCCTACTTAGTGATTATACAAATGAAAACATTACCTGAAATTTGTGACATTCTACAAATTCTACAACATTGTTTTTCCTTATAACCTAATCTGATTTTTGCTTTTTCCCAGTTTAAGGCCAAATCTCCTGCTGTGAATTTCAAACTAACTGGAGAGACAGATGGCATATTTCAGATACAATCAGATGGACTTCTGTATCATAACAAAGCCTTGGATAGAGAAACAAGAGCTGTCCACAGACTCCAGGTGAATTGAGAACAGACCAAGGAACCTAACTCCAACCTCTCTGGGCACCCTTTAGCATTGTCCTGGAAGTATCACTAGCACCTTCATCTCTTTCATAGAATCCTTGAGAATCTTTCATAGAATCCATCTCTCTTGACATTAATGGCATGCATTGCAAATCTCATTTGTCCATTTTTTACCAATGATTAAGAGATACCCTTTGGGTATGGCAAAGATACCCTCTTCTTCAAGCTTTTTAATCAGAGTAACCCAATTTGAATTGCCAAAGCCCTCAGATGGCATTGCTTGTTCAAGTATGGCCATGATCAAGCACTTGGATCAAACCAAGCCAACACTTCTCTGATATGTCAGTGGTATCTCCCTGTGGCTATTGTGTGGGCTTTAGACCCACAGAGAAAGCAGCATCAGTATGGGGATGGAGGTCCTGGGGGTCTTACAAGAAGCAGAAATATCCAATGTTCAGAGACTCTAACTAAAGAGAACTTCTCCCTTTTTGTCCCCCTTAGTTTTTCATGGTAGGCATCTGAATACACAGGAATGGTAGGGAGCTAATCGTAGAAAAAAAGGAGCAAACAAAACTTTCCATCTGGTAACTTCTATTGGCTTTGCAGGTTGACCACTAAAATGGACATGGCACTTCCATAGCCTTCCATAGTCAAAATGTTCTTATTTCACTATTTAGAAAAGAAGCATGTCCAGTGTCTAGCATACCATACAGCTGGAAAAACACAGCCATGATTAGCAGAGTTTAACTGTTTTAGTAACTCCCAATATGGGGCTTTTATGGATATCTTTCTCCCCTACAGTCACCAGGTTATTGGATCTCTGGCTTTAATTTCCTTCAACTGGCTTTTTGGTTTGTGATAGGAAGTTCAGACTTATATAGGTGGTTTTCTTTTCCTTTCTACACCAGGTCTCAACCCTGGATGCTCAAGGAGCTACAGTGGAGGGCCCAGTTCCCATCACCATAGAAGTGAAGGACATCAATGACAATCGACCCATGTTTCTCCAGCAAAAGTATGAAGGCTTAGTCAGACAGAATTCTCGTCCAGGTAAAAGACAGGAGTCTGGAGCTATGTATGGAAAGGTGGAAGGATTTCAGGCAGAAGAGCAGATATGTATGGCTAAAAGCTGCAGCATCACTCATTTAGCACTTCCTGTCATACTTAAATTTCACAGCAGTCCCCTAGGAGTTATTATCTTCATTGCTCTAAGACATGGTCTCTCAGCTTTGGCCCTATTGACATCTTGGGACCAGTAAGTCTCTTTTTGTCAGGGGCTGTTCTGTGCATTGTAGGATGTTTAACAACTTCCCTGACATCTACTCACCAGATGCAACAACAAAAATGCCTTCAGACATTGCCAAATGTTACCCGGGGGGAAAAAATCACCCCAGCTGAGAACTATGATTCTAGAATGAGCTTTAGAACACCTTAGAGCTCTAGGACACTCAAGAATACTCTGGAAAGGTGAGCTCACTCTCCAAAATTCTCTCAGAAATCTTCATGCTCCTGGTCACTTTGGGCTCCCAGTTCCTTTTCTTCTCTTACTTACAACTCCTACATACAGCTCATCCCTTCACTTTGCTTCTACCCTTCATTTCCATAAAAACCATAGGTGTGTGACTCTATTGAAGATTTGGGGAGATGAAGGAGCATTATGTTATAATATGAATATGAAGAAAATAAATGTGAATATCAGACTGTGGAGTTCTCAGAAATGCTCTTGGCCATTTCTACCTACTCACTGTCAAATTTCCTTCTATGTTACTTAATCTTCTCTCTCTCTCTCTTCAATGCCCACTTTCAGTAACTCAGGAAGAAAATTCCTTCTACTTTATTATGCAGAGCATCTCTGTTCCTGAGCTTACAACCAAAGACTCACTTATGAATTCTGCTAAATAAGAATCTTTCAAGTCTTACCCTTTCTCTCTTTACTAATAGGCTCTTCTAGATCAGTGGTTCCCAAACCTTTTGGTCTCAGGGCTCCTGTGTTCTTTTAAAAGTTATTAATAACTCCAAAGAACTTTAAAAAAATATATGGGTTCTATCCAGTGATATGCTGGTAAATGTTTAATAGCTGTCTCTCTGAGGAGAAAAGCCCTGATCTGTAGGATTGTCCAATTTCTGTGGTATAAATATTGCCACCATGGCTTATTTAATCTACCAATGGCGTTAATAATTGGCTCACAAAAATTTCTGGAAATTCAGCCTTTGACTGTCATGAGCTGACTCTAGCACATCACTGATTATATCTATCAATATTTACCTCATTAGAATTAAAAAAATTTAATTTGTGTAAGTAATAATAAACACATTTTAGTGAAAAATAAGTATTTTCAAAGACAAAAGGAATGATTAAGAATGGCTTTGTTTTAATCTTTGTACATCTCTTTAATGACTAGAGTAATTAACTAAGAACAATTGGATTCTTGTATCTTTTTTTTCATCCATTCTGTTGCCATATTGCTGTTTGGGTTGAAGCATATGAGGCAAAACCGGCCTCACATAGATATGCAGTTGGAAAAGGGAGGAATATTGTAATAGCATTTTTAGATAACTGTGGATATTCTTTGATACTATACCAGAACTTAAGAAGTGGTGGGTTCTTAAAAGCTGGTGACAATGTGAAATCTGAAACTATATCAATGCCTTTTTTGGATAACTCCTTTATGTTAAAATTCATTGAATTATATTGTGCTGCAGTGGATCTTTTACACATGCTTGAATTTTGACCCCATCAAACCTAAAAATAATCTCAAAGACGCCTACAAGTCCCTGGACCATACTTCGAGAAACCCCATCTTAGTGGAAGGAAGTAGAATAAAGATTTATCTCCCCACTAGTATAAAGTCCCCCATCCCATCTCTGCCTCTTAGAAGATAAACGTGTCTGTGGTTTGGTCTGGATTTCAATTAACATCTTTTCCCCCCTCTGGGGATATTTTGTTAAACAGGAAAACCCTTCATGTATGTCAATGCTACAGACCTTGATGATCCAGCCACTCCCAATGGTCAGCTTCTTTATGAAATTGTCATCCAGCTTCCCATGCTCAACAATATCATGTACTTTCAGATCAACAACAAAACGGGGGGAATTTCACTTACTGTAGACGGTAAGTCGAGTGACGCCCTCATGGGACTGTCTGAGTCAGAAAAAGGAACCTAGATCTGTGTTACCTTTGGAGATGTTTCCTTTTTTCTTCTTTCCTACTTCCCATAGGATCCCGGGAATTGGATCCATTGAAGAATCCTTCCTACAGTTTGGTGGTCTCAGTGAAGGACATGGGAGGTCAGAATGAGAATTCTTTCAGTGACAGTACATCCGTGGATATAATAGTGAAGGAGAATATTTGGAAAGCACCAGAACCTGTGGAGATTGTAGAAAACTCAACTGATCCTCACCCCATCAAAATCACTCAGGTAGTGCCCAAAGAGTGCTTTGAGGTCACTAGATAAATGGCCTTACTTTGTGAAGGTCCACTCTCATGGTCTTCAGTGATATATTTATTTGGTACATTTACATAGCATAATTATAAAACAAACTAAGTAGACAAAGTCTCTGGCCCCAAGACTCTGGAGTTTATTAGTTTATTATCATGGGTAAACTCTGGTCTTTACCAGCCTGGGTTCAGGTACATACACACACACACACACACACACACATGCACGCGTGCGTGCGCACGTGGCCATGTGCACAAACTTTAAAAGAGAACTTCACTCCCCTTCCCCTTCCAAGTAAATACCACTAATATTTGTTTACTGTCAGTAATATAGTATAGTCAGTAGTATAGGATATGGCTGCACTGGGGTGGGTTGTATATGGTGTACAATGTATGTACATATGTATACATATTGTACATATATGTACATATATTGTACATATATGTATATATGTACATATATATGATTTGAATAGGAATTTGTAAATATTTTTGAAAGGTTGTTTCTTATTCTTGTGAGAAAACTTTATCTAGTAGACACATCCGATCATAGACTGAGGGACAGACATATGACTGGCTAAGAGCAATAGTCAAGTAGGCAACCTGTACCCTTGGTACCATCCTCCCACAACTCCACGTCTTATGTGTCCCTCCTTTTCATTCACATGTCTCCCTCTTCCCACCCCCATGGTGGGAGCTCTTACCATGGGTCCCCTCCTACCTTCGATCCTGGAAATCCATTCTTGGCTTCACTCAGATCTTATCTCTTCTGGAAGATCAGGAAGCTCCTTGACATGAAAGCTGTGGGTTAGTGAAAGAGCACTGATTTAGAAGCAGATGACCAAAACCATGTGCCTGCTCCATTATTTTAATGATTGATCATAAATAAGCTATTTAACTCTTCTGAGACCCAACTTATCATCAATAAAATAGGGATAACAGCACCTTTCTGGTTGTTGTGGAGATTAACTCAGAGGTAATATCTGTGAAAGCAGATAAAATGTATCAATGTTATGAGTCTCAGTTTGTAGTTCCCCTAACGTTTTTCTGAATGGGTGTTGTTGTTAAGGGGGCACTGGAATGGCCCATCCCATCATACCTATTGTCTATCTTAAAAGGATTTTTAATTGTTGAAATGTTGAATTAATCAACTTCACTTTAAGGGCATGGGTCGGGGGGGGGGGGGCGGAAATGAAAGCAAGATGTATTCTGCTTTATCAGTTAAGAAAATGTGTCAGGACTCACAGCCATGAGAATTTCAGACTTAAGTCTTTACTAAAGTCTTATTTATTATTTAGGTTATTTCCAGAAGGACTAATAAATGCTAGAAAGAAAAAACATACTTATTTGCTCTCAAGGCTCTTGAAGTAGAGAAATACTAAGGTGCTACACTTGATACTTAGGCCTGGGGGAAAGTGCTTTGGGTGTCTTAAATCCCAAGAAGAAGAATGGAGGGGGACAGCTCAAGATAAAAGAAGTCAGACTGAATTTTTAAGATACAGGGGAACTCCCTTAGAAGCAAGAACATAGTCTTTGGCTTGGACAGAAGGTGGTGCTTAAATAACTAACAAGGGACCAGGGTGGCTCCTCGATGCCCTTCCTGAGCTGGTCTAAGAGAATAGTTCATTCAGATAGTTGTAGTGCTTGGGCAAGTCACTTAAAATTTGTGGCCTAGGTTCCTCATTCATAAAATGGGTATAAATAACAACAGTCTCCATCACTCTACCTCACCGGGCTCTTTGAGGATTTAATGAGATTAATACTTAAAGGTGTTTAGAATTCTATCTGGCTTGTGGCAAACCCCCAGTAGGTGTTATTATTAGTATTAGAGTATCAGAGAGGCTGGGCTTCTGTCTCTAGCAAGTGGACTGATCTTACTATTGAGTTTACTTATTTTTTGCCAAGTTGTTTACAAACAACACTAGGGGTTGGCAATTATTCTTATCTCTGAAGTCTTTAAGACTAAATATTCAGGGGAGGGATGCACTTTCCTTAGGTACGATTTGTCTTGCTTAAATCATGGCATGGAGACAAGGTTAGAGTGTCTCCTGTTGTTCTGATCATCCTCACTGGGGAGTTTCAGGAGCTTGTCATGCATCTCGGCTTTGTTCTCAGATAGTAGCGCTGCAAACTACATTTTATTTCTTAAATGGATGTTTCATGGATAGGAAGGCTCCACAGTCAGACTTCCAAAAGAACAACCCACAGCCCCATTAGAGGGTTCACAAAGAATTTCTTTAGAGAAGAAAAATACTCCTGTATGATTTTTTTGAGCACTATAACTTGGTAAAAGAAGAAGAAGAGGCTTATTTTAGTTGAATATGAAGTAGTTATAGAAAACCATAGACATACAAACAAGATTTTTGGAAATTTCAAATTGAGAACCAGAGAAGTGTTTCTTCCTTTCCAGTTCTCTTGGTCCTGATATGTCTCTCCTGACCACTCACTGTGGGCCTTATAGGTGCAGTGGAATGAGCCAGGTGCGCGATACTCCCTAGTTGACAAGGAGAAGGGGCCAAAATTGCCATTTTCAATTGACCAGGAAGGAGGTATTTATGTGACTCAGCCCTTGGACCGAGAAGAAAAGGATTCGGTGAGTAAATCTGGGAAGAGTTTCACGGCCAACAAAGGCAAGACTTCTGTGCCCATGGACAGCTCAGGGCAGAATTGATTTTACTTAAAAACGACAACAAAAACCCCAAACTGTGTTCTGAACCCCAGCACATGATTGCTTTCAAAGATAAGAGAGCACCCCGCAGACCTGACCCATTTTATCTTGTTTCCCAGTTCGAAGTAAATTGAAAATAAAGGGGTAGATTAAATAACTGTTTTCTCTGCCTTTTAACGAGGATGATGGAAGAGTCCTATCTTAACATTGATCTTCCTGTTGTAGTATGTTTTTTATGCTACAGCAACGGATGAGGGTGGAAAATGGCTTTCAGTACCGCTGGAAATTCGTGTGAAAGTTAAGGACATTAATGATAACCCACCTACATGTCCATCTGCAGTGACTGTATTTGAGGTCCAGGAGAATGAAAATATAGGTAAGAAATGGCTGCTGCTCAAAGCCATGGACAAAGCATATGGACTGTCCTCTATATGTTACCTCTTTAATCCCCTTCTTGTCTCTACCAGGTAAAAGATAGGGAGGTAAGTGTGATCGGGGATCATCTGTGCATGTCTGGCACAGCAGAAAGATTTGAATGCACTCTTGGAATCACACAGGTACAGTATTTCGGCTAAAAAATATATCTGGGAAGTGTTCTTAAATTGGAGCTTTTGAAACTACTACCACCACTGTGCCCATCATTACTCCCACTACTATTATTGTTACTAGTACTACTACTACTACTATTACTTCTACACCCTTACCACTACCACTGGCACCATAACCACTTATGCCAGTATCTTGTATACATATATAAGATTATCTCACTTGCAACGTTTCCCCGTAGACTCTTATTTACCTTCTAACAATCTCAGGAACAGATAAAATCTCATCAAATTTGCTAAATAATTCAGGTAAATATTTATATCCAATGTCAGATACCCTGCAGTAAGTAAGCACCAAAAATGCAAGTTGACTTTTGACCCTTGATCTTCCTCTCTAGGAATCAAATAATAGCTCAGGAAGCTAGTTGGCGAAGTTCGAGTCCTACCTCTTTTTGTCCTTGCAAGTCTTTTTGACCTGCTTTGTTGGGTGTCGTATGGTAGCTACTATGAGAGCCACTCCTAGGGCTCTGCTGTCCTTCTGAGTAGATCCTTCCTCCCATGCCTTGTGGACATTCTCATTATTTTCTTTTGATCATTCTACTCTTCTTACTACACATTTTTGACACAGTGGGTGCTGTTCTGACTGCACCTGTTCCTGTGGCTTGTTTGCTCAATGTGCATGTTTTATTTTGTTTTGCTTTCTTGCTGTCAGGAGTCCTATAGAGGTGACCTGTTGTCAATGTGTTCTGCTTAGGGCCTGTCTTTTTCATTTATTCTAATGCTCACAGCAGCAGGAAAGGTTACATGACAGCTTGAAGGATTTTAGTTAATTACAAGGAAGAATCTTCTAACAGTGATGTTGTGTAACAATGGAGTGAGTGACAATAGCCAAGAAATACTTGTGGCATCACCCTTTTTGAAAACCTCCGAAATTTCTGGTCTATGATGCTGAATGAAGGCAGAATTGAAGAACTTTCCAGATGATCCCTCAAGTCTCTGTGTATAGGGCCTAACATTTGGTATATTCGTTATCTATTGTCGCATAGCACAGAGCCCCCAAACGTTGTAGCTTCAAACAAACATTTATTATATCACGGCATCTGGGAGTCAGGAATCAGAGGGCAGCTCAGTTGCATACCTTTGATTCAGAGGGAGAGCTTGGTGGGAGTAAGGGGCTGTCAGAGAGATCTTGAAAAATGGTGAGCAAGGTAAAAGGCAATATTTTTATAACCTAATCTCTGAAGAGGCATCCATCACTTTCACCATATTCCATTGATTAGAAGTGAGTCACTAAGCCCAGCCCTCACTCAGACAGAGAGGGTTACACCAAGGAATCAATTTGTGGGGGATCACTGGGAACCATTTTAGAAGCTGCCTACCTTTGGGAAGAGGATAGTACTAGTTTTCTGAGACTGGTGAGGAAGTCACTGTGGTAGAATAAATTGTTTAGGGTCCCAGAGAGCTATTCGCCTCTCTAAAGGTGACAATTTATTTTGTGACAAAAGTGTCGAATTGTAGACTTAATGGACCAGGAATTCTCATAAATCAACAGAGATTGAATCTATTCTTTATATTTAGCCTAAAAGAAGTACAAAACCACGTCCCTGTCCTTTGGGGGCTTACCGTCTAGCTCAATAAAATACTAAGTTATTCCCTAGTGTGTTGATATTCTCCTCTTTGGTGTCTTTTATTAGCCAGAACCTGTGGGACTCGTGTTCCCGTTTTAGCAGTGCCGATATTAATTCTGAAATCCCACTTGTTACCAAATCCTATGTGTTCATACAGAATTTAGCTTCTCATTAAAAACCCCACCTCCTGAAAGTATTTCTGAGTGCCCCAAGGGATGCTGTAAATACCTCTGAGTCAGTTTGGGTTTCCACTCATTCCCAGCCTTTGTCCCTCAGAGACCTGGCCCTCCTTTTACTTCTGGCCCATCCAAAAAAGTTCTCTGCTCCCATGGGAGGCAGCCTCCCCTGGATTTTCCCTGGTCACTGATGTCAACAGTCCACATGTGCCTCTGACAATGGAAATTTTCCTGTGGGGTGAGAGAAGAATGGTGTCCTGTGTGTGTCACACTCACTTGCTGAGAGGAAAGGTCCCAAGCAGGGCTGCTCCAACTCCAAAGGATCACAGAATTTAGTAAGATACTCTTTGATCCCAACCCAGACACTTAAGGGCAGGTGCATGCCACAAAGGTGATGTGGTTGGAATGGAATGGAATGGAAGAGCAGCTGCTACTCTGTTAGATAAATATTCACCTGTGCCCTGTTGACCATTATGTTCCCTCCCCAGCCCACGGGACACGTCTACATGGCTGCAGCTCCATTACAGACATAACACAGGCGCTTCCTTACCTCCACCCTCAAAAAAAAAAAAAAAAAAAGAGAGAGGAAAAAATCAAAAGACAATGCCACCAAATTTCCATGTAAGGTAGTGAATGCAAATTGGGGAATGGATGAAACCTAAATCCACAACTGGGATATATTCACGTTTTAGCCCCACGATGGGATTCTTGCTGCCTGTTGGAAAACCACAATTTTCATTTCACAGAGCAAGATGATCCAGAACCTATTACAACTCACCCAGGACTGGAGGGAGCCGTGAGTCATAGCCTCTGCCTTCTGGAATTCCCTGGACCAAAACACTCACAGGGATAAAACACATAGGGCCATAGACCACAGCAGGCGGGGGATGTATGCTTGTTCTTTGCCCTCTGTCATCTTTGGGGTAGGGTCAGTCCCTGCAGTTGTTGCATACAGCTGCTTAGAAGCAAGCCACAGTTGGCTTTTCCTCATCTAACACCAATTGTCTTGTCTGTCAGTGTCCAAGGATGGCTTAACAAATCACCACAAACTTGGCTTCAAACAACAGAAATGTATTCTCTCACAGTTCTGGAGGCTGGAAGTCTAAAATCAAGATGCCAGCTAGTAGAGAATTCTTCCCAGCCTCTTCCAGATCCTGGTGGCTCCTGGCATTCCCCGGCTGCTTATGGCATAACTCTGGATTCTGCATCTTCCTTCATGTGGCCACTTCCTCTATGTGTGTCTTGTGTCATCTCTTCTTCTAATAAGAACATCACTCTCTAGATTTAGGCCTACCCTAAATCCAGGATGCTTTCATCTCAAGATCCTTAATGAATTACATCTGTAGAGACTTTATTTCCAAATAAGGCCACATTTGAGGTTCCAGATGTACATAAATTTTTGTAGGATGCTATTTGTTATGGGCTGAATTGTGTCCCTCCCTAAAATGCATATGGTGAAATCCTCACCCTCAGTATCTCAAAGGGGGACTATTATTGAGAGTTAGGGTCTTTAAAGAGGTGGTAATTTAAAATACTGTCATTAGTGAAGGTTTTAATCCAATATGACTAGTGTCCTTCTAAGAAGAGAAAATCTGGACTGGACACATATAGAGGAATGACCACGTGAAGACACAGGGAGACAGTCATCTACAAGCCAACCTCTTGATCTTAGACCTTTAGCCTTCAAAAACTGTGAGAAAATATATTTATGTTGTGAAATCTACCCAATCTATGGTACTTTGTTATGCTGGTCCTATCAGACTAATAATATACTGCTCAACACACTACATCATGGAAAGAGAAGAACCAAAAAAATGTAAGAACTTGAGTGATTCACAGCACTTTCTAGGGACATTCTTATCCAGTGAAACCCTTTTGAATACAGTGGATTACATAGAATCTGTAATGGATGGATTCCTTCTATTCTTTCTCCACAGGGAGCAATATTGGGACTTTTATTGCCCATGACGAGGATGAAAAAAACACTGTCAATAGTATTTTAGGATACAGAATCGTGGATCAAATCCCCAAATTTCCCAAGGAAGGACTCTTCCTGGTCCAAACCTACTCAGGAGTGTTCCAGTTAGCTGCGCAGTCCTTGAAGAAGCAAGACACTCCACAGTACAACCTGACAGTAGAAGTGGCTGACAAAGGTTAGTGTCACATTTGCTGTCAAAAGTGGAGATCCTTGTTGTCCTTCTAGTTGTGCTTTGTTAGGCTGCCCTGGTGCTGGGCTGTATTACAGGATGCCATCTGAGAGCTCTTGCTTCCTTTGTAAGACACACATGGAGCACAGAGGCACTTGGTCCAACATAGTAGAGGCCAGACTTATAGCTCAGGCAACATTATTGTGTTGGTTCCAGTCCTCTGAGAAGCAGATGCCAAGAGGGGATTAAATGTATAAGGATTTTATTAGGGGAAAGAACCATGAGAAAAAAATGGGGGGGGGGTGTCCAGAGAGGGCTGGGGGAACCATCAGACCATGGTACAAACCTAACCCTCAGTGAAGGAAGGCTGGTGGGAGAACAACAGACCACTAAGAGTTAAATATAAAAAAAATTGGCCAAGGTCACTGGGAAGTCCAAAGTTGTCCATCAAAGGAATCTCTGATCTCCTAGAACATGCCTGTCTTGGCCTGCCTGCCTTGCCAGACACTGGCTGGGGGCAAGCCATGGGAAGAAGGCCTCCTTGCAAACATGCTGCTGGATTTCAGAGAACAGTACGGGGTGCGGGGGAGGGGGGCATTGTCAATTAAGATCCCTGTTGTTGGGGGTTGGCAAGGCCCATTCTCATGGCTGCGTGATCATGAAATAGAATATTAATTGTGTTTTCCAATTCTCCCTTTTGGACTCTAAGGACCCTATTATTTGAAAGTGGAGGAGAAATGCATCTTTGGGGAAGTTCTGTCTTCTATCAGCTCTCAGCTGGCCATGACTTCTATACAATTTCAAAGCAAGTGTTTCTTAATCTTTGTTGGGTCACAAGATCCTTTGAAGATCTGATGAACACTGTGCATTCTCTAACGAATGCACACATTTTAGGACAGTTGTGCACAGACATGCAAAAACACATGTATTCAGAGCCAGATTGATTTTAGGGAAACACACACTCCTAGGTTAAGAATCTTTCTTTGAGTTAACAAGCACCCAATCTTAGATGACCAAATAGTTCAGTAATTGTTGTGCTAGGAGTCACAGATTATACAGGTATGAAGAAGAAAAGAGCATCATTTCACACCACTCCTCCCATTTCCCCCTTTGCACAGATGTCGACATACTGAAGAGAACTGGGTTTTAACAGGCTCCCAGTACGGACTTTGGAAGTTAGTAATTTGGCAAATAGTGAGGGCCCAATATACCTAGAATTTTGTTAAGAGGTACAACAGAAGTGAGTATAAGTCATCCCCTCTTATGATGAATGAAAATTTCACACCATTAGCCAACCATTCTTTTTTTTTTTTTTTTTAAGAGATTTTATTTATTTATTTGACAGAGATCACAGTAGGCAGAGAGAGAGAAGGAAGCAGGCTCCTCGCGGAGCAGAGAGCCCAATGTGGGGCTTGATCCCAGGACCCCGGGATCATGACCTGAGCTGAAAGCAGAGGCTTTAACCCACTGAGCCACCCAGGCTCCCCATTAGCCAACCATTCTTTCAGCAAACAGTTACTGAGCACTTACCTTGCATGAGACACCATTCAAGCTATTGAAGACACACAGGTGAATAAGACCCAGGGTTTTTCCTCAAGGAGCATTCATTGTAAAAAGGAGATGGACATGTGAATAAATAAATTACAAGAAACATGTACAAGGAAATGAGGAACTCAGTGGAGGGAGAGAGCAGGTCAGGCTTTCTGGAAGAGTTGTCATTGAACTGAGTTTTGGGGGATGAATATGATGTGTTACAAAATAGTGCAGGGCTTATGGAGGAGAAGAAATTCTATCTGCAAATGCATGGAGACATGAAGTAAGGTGAGGATCTAAGAGCATAAGGTGGAAATCAGATTACAAATTGTCTATGTTTGTGAGTATATCTATAGAAAATAGGGAGCAAATAGATTTATACATAAATATATATGTGTGCAGAAGGAATTCAACATTCAGTTGTGCACTACTATAGCCTAGAGACTGGGCTTAACTAATACAGTTTTACATAAAATCAGGGAGGGCTTGCTACCCAGGAGGCCACATGACTTACCCAAGTGAGTTTTTTTTTGTTTTGTTTTTCCCCAAGTGAGTTTTTTTGGTTTGTTTTTGTTTTTCAAGATTTTATTTATTTATTTGTCAGAGAGACAGAGAGCACAGGTAGGCAGAGTGGCAGGCAGATGCAGAAGGAGAAGCAGGCTCCCCGCGGAGCAAGGAGCCCAATGTGGGACTTGATCCCAAGACTCTGGGATCATGAGCCAAGCTGAAGGCAGCCACTCAACCGACTGAGCTACCCAGGCATCCCTCCCCAAGTGAGTTTTGTGCAGAGCAAGGAGCCAGTGAGTTCAGGTCCTGGAAACCTCCCCCAACCCCCAATCCCACCCTGACCCTTGTTAGTCATTCTTGTTCTGAGGACTGATCCTTGCTTTAATCAGCATCCATTATTATAATTCAATTAGATCACAAGCCTGGCCTCCTGTCTGGTGCATTGGACACCATTTCTGGAGTTAGACTGCCTGAGTGCATCTGTCAAGATCCCAGCAGGAAGCAGTTTGTCGAAAGGAATAACCAAGAAGAGTTTAAAGAAGGGATTTGTAAAGGTTGTGGGCAGGGTTAAGGGAAACCAAATAGAGGTGTGAAGTGCAAAGGACAGCCTCCCTCCACTGAGGTGTGAAGGGGCAATCAAAGGAGCATTCCCCAAAGGAACATGCCCTCTACTTTTGCCTGCAGAAGCGGCTGCTGCGGGAAACTACCCCTGACCTCTCTCTTCCTGCCCCTCCCCCCATCTCCTGGTCAGGGCTGCCATTGGCCGCAGCCAGGATGTCCAGATGCAGTTACTTGGGTCAGCCTCCAGGGACACGGAGTGGGGTGGAAGGGTGGAGAGTGGACAGAGAGGGCAAAGGGAGCAGGTGGATTTGAATTCTGGCTTGACCACTAGTTAGTTGTGTGACCTCGGTCAGGTTACCTAACTTCTTTATGCTGTGTGTCTTCATTCATGAACGAAATGAGGATGATCATAGTGCCTAAGTCATGAAACTCGTATGACAATGCAATGAGTAATGCTGGTAAAGCACTTAATACAGTGCCTGGTACACAGAGAGTGCTGACAATTTGTATTATAACAAGAACCCCAGTTCTGTTGTTATCTACATTTTATAGAAAGACTAACTAAGGCACAGAGAACTCAAATGACACACAATCTGATAAGCTTTCAGATATCTGATAAGTGGCAGAGTCAGAATTCAACAGTGGGACTCCTGAGCCCTGAGTCTTAGCTATTATACAACACAGTATATCATGGCTTAGAGCCACAGTGACCCCAACAAAGAACCTGTCATGTTGTTTCTCATTCTGGGCATTTCCCTGGGCACCCCATCTCCACCTGTATTCTATGCTCATCTTGGACCTAGCTTGAACCTGCTGTCTCAGACTAGATCTTTGAATTGTCAAACTCACCCCTCAAAACCTGTGTCATTTTCTATGAGCTCCTTCTGACCCTCTCTTGCCTCCCACCATCTGAGTAGCCAGGCCTCTTGAAGGGGGCTAACTGTATTTGGAAGAATTTGGAGGAACAGGCACCCGACTTTCCCAGTGTAGAGGACAGAGGAGATGCAGCATGGTAAGGGCTGGAAGTGTTCAGAGAAGGAAAGACAGCTGGCTGGGAGACTCAGGGAAGGCTTCTGGAAAGGCAGTTTTGCATTAGGTTTTGAAGCTTATATAAGTTTCACTAGTTAGAAAAGAGAGGTTGCTTCATGGGAAAAACAAAAGCAAAAAACAAAAAACAAACAAAAAAACCTAACCAGTCTTGATGAGGAACAAGCCTTACCTGGGAAGGGGCGGATGCCCAGGGAAGCTTCTATTAGAGCTTTTCCAGCCTCCTTTTGCTGACCTGCTTGTGGGGAGCTGGTGGGGAGCAGAGAATCCTGTCCCCCACAAACACTGCATGTCCATGGCAGAATTGTGGCTGTGACTGTCACTTCCCTTGCCAATGTATTTCTTACAGATTTATCGTTTTAACACATGATCTTTGATGAATTTTTTTGTGATATGATTTTGATTTTCAGATTTCAAAACCCTCTGTGATGTGCAGATCCATGTTATTGATATCAATGACCAGATCCCCATCTTCGAAAAATCAGATGTAAGTAGTTTTCATCTGTTGTTTTTTCTTTGTTCATATTACTTGACCCTGACTTCTGGGATAAAGTCACAGTGAGTAGTTAGGAAAAATTCCAGACTTTAAAGGTAGCTTCAGTCAGTACACTGGTGACAAACCCAGACACCATCTTCAGTGGAAATCTTCAGGGAACAACAGAATTCACTGTTAGAGTATCTGGGAACATCTGCTTATAAACTTCTACCAATGGCTCATTTCTTCCGAGGGCTTGCTTAAAAGCTGCAATGGCCATCTTTGTCAGATTTAAAGGAATTGAATGGCTACTGCATTTTGTCCTTATATAATACGTGACAGTGAATGGATTACCACTAGGTCTCAAACAAGCATTTTCAGTCAAAAACTTAATATTTGGAATACTGGTGATTTAAACTCTTTTTGTAATAACTGGGTAAAAGAAAGAGAGAGGAAAAACTGACCTCTTGGTTAAGCCAAAGAAGAATGTGCTTAAGACATTTGCAAGAATTAGGAAAATTGGGCGGAAAGAGCAGAAGAAAAAAGATCAGTTGAGAGAACATCAAGAAAAACATTCACTTATTTTGGTGTGGGCTTAAAACTTGGGGTGGTTTTACCAAAGCTTCTCTTTAAAAGGAAGATCTCTATTTCTTCTGGAGCAGAGAGAAACCCATTTGGCTAGATTGTTATGTCATGTTTGAAGTCATTTAAGGGACAGCCCAGAGCCTTGAGATGATGATTATAAATCAAAATAGGGACAAAGCTGTGACAAAGAAAGGGAATTGATTTATGAGAGGGTTTGGGCAGCAAGAGGTGTGACTGAACGTAAGGGGTTGCAAGCTCTGGGGCCCCTCAGGCATGAGATAAAGAGCCCATTCCTTCTCAGTCTCCATGAACCCTTCCTTGGCTTGTGGTTTTCTCGCATTCCATCAAGATAGTGGTTTTACACTGAGGATAAGAATATTCTGCTTTGGGAGCTGGAAAGCAAATTGGGCCTTAGAGAGAACAGGTAGGCATCTGTCACTGCTCCAGGCCTCCCTCTGGGCTCTGCCTGGTAGCATCTTTAAGATCATTATGCCGACAGAGATAATCTGGGGGATTTTCAGTGCAGTGGTGGGGGTTGGTGTGGGCCAACGAGCAAGAACACAGGCTTTGGAGTTGGACCAGCATGGACCTGAGTTCCAATTCTCAGACTCACTAGTTTCGAGCTCCTGGCTGGGGTTTACTTCTCTAATCCTTTGCTTTCCTGCCAAATGGAGATGACTTGATAGGGTGCTTTGTTGCTTATCTTTCCTGAGTCCTTATCATGTGCCAGGCATTCAGGGGGTTTACATGCTTTATCTCTCTCAATCACCACAGCAAACAGGATGTTGGTTGTATTGCTATTATTTCCACTGACAGATGATGAAACTGAGACTTGAGGAAACAAGGTGACTTACTTCAGGTCACCCGGCTACTAAGTGGCAAGCCAAGGGTTCATCCCCAGGCTGTTTGATTCCAAAGTTCAGGCTCTTAACCTCTCTTCCTTGATGGGTTACAGATTAACTAAAAGAATATATATGTGAAGTGTCTGCTGCAATTTAGGTACTCAGTACATAGTAGCTATTGATTTATATCATCACTAGTATAATAATTGTAGTTAATAAATATATTGGATATGAGAAGGGGGATCTGTATTAAAATCCTACCAATAGCTCCCTGAGACATGTTTCTTGGTGCAATTGATATCAGTCTATGAGGATGACTGATGTCAAAAATCAATGGCCACATATTTATTGGTAAGAAAACATGCTTGGTAAGTGTTAATGCAAACTATGATTTGTGTTCATTGTGAATCCAAAGAGACAGATTTACCCCTTGGCAATTACGTTTGATGACAATGGACATTCTCATTTCCTTCCCTTATTTTTTTCCTAGTATGGAATCTTAACCCTTGCTGAAGACACAGCTGTTGGGTCCACCATCTTGACCATCCAGGCCACAGATGCTGATGAGCCATTCACTGGGAGTTCTAAAATCCTATACCGTATTACACAGGGAGACAGTGATGGACGACTGGGGGTTGACACAGATCCCCAAACCAATGCTGGATATGTCATAATTAAAAAGGTAAAGAGCCCCTTTAATGGATTTTCTTCTTTTTTATAAATCAAGTTTCTTATGACGGTGCAAGGATCAATAAAATAAGCAGGGGTAGTGGATTAGCCTTAACCTCTCAGGTGTGGTGAGGGACTCCTAGCAAACACATTCATTCTTGTCCTCCTGAAAGACAGAAGGCCAAAATTCTAGTTCTGGGTCTGTTGCTAACTGAACAAATAACCTTTGTGGAGAGAGGTAGGGTTGCCATATAAAATAGATAAAATATAGGATAGACAATTTAAAAAAATTCTTTGTTGTTTACCTAAAGCTCAAATTTAACTAGGTGTTCTATACTTTTATTTGTTAAATTCTGGGAGTGGGGAGGTTTTGTTGAGGGTTTTACCTCTCCTTTTACTAATGTGGGGGTATTAAACTGGATGAGCCCTATGAGCCCTTAAGGCTGTAGACCCTCTGTTCTAATGTGCCTTTAATAATGACTGGAAATCAGTAGATCTCCTTTCAAGGTCTAATAGACTTATCCTTTCATCCTGTTCTTCCTGCCAGCCCTGTACTTTCATCTTTTAGGATATTGCTAAGCTCACTGGCTCTCACGTTATCTTACCTTCTGTAAGGACTAGGAAGTCTAGAGCCAAAGTCTTGATTACTATAGTACCTGCTTCTTTGTGCTGGATCTTTCTAGCCCTCCCTCAGTCTACTCCCACTCCCCACCATATACCTCTAAATATTGACCTTTTTCCCCAAAGGCTGCCTCATCTATGCTTTAGAACATGTAAATGGTTTACCAGATCACTCAACAGGAAGCATTACTCAATGTCATCTGATATATTCAGAACTATAAGGGGTCAGAGTTATAGCAATAGTGGATCTGTAGGCATGGTTGGGTGTTGAAGGTTTATAGGGCAGTGTGCTAGAGGCTGCAAAAAAGGCTCAGGAGGAAAGTTTTGGTTCAGAATCAAGGAAAACTAATAAATTTAATTTAAAATAAAGGAAATCTGAAGAGGAAGACAAAGTAGAATAATTTCACAGAAGATGGATAGAAACACGGGGAGAAAAGTGTTAGTGCCAAAGCAACTGCAGGGGCAGAGTGTTGGGTTCTGATCCTATTATTACCATAGACTTCACTTCCAACAAAGGGCTGCAGTGGTGAGGTCTGTGTGAGGACCGACTGAAACTATTAGCATCCTGTGTCAGTCTGACATTTGGAAAAGGACCAGGGATGACTCCCCCTACCCTGTTCACGGCTGTCTACGTGGAGAAGAATTGCAGAAGGATCAGATAAAGGAAAGGGCAGTTTTCAGAGTTGGCAGTGGGTGGTCCAGGCATCATGCTGGATCCTTTCCCAGAAGGAGGGGCAGACAGCTCCCAGTTTCTCCCTGGACCAGAGCTCTCTAGTCAGCTAAGAGAAGATAGAGACCTGCCCATCTCAGTATGAAAGATTCCCATATGTCAACATTTTCTTGTGGTGTCTTGTTGTGAGCCAGCTTAAGTTAATTTGACCACTTGTGGCTAATGGGCACCTTTACCCAGATGTTGGTGACCCCAAATGATTAGTGGTGGGTGCGAGTTGTGAGTTGCCTTCCACAAAACCTTGATATGAAGAGGCATGTTACAACTGAGCAGGCCTCTGACCAAAATCCTTGTCACATCCTTATTGTTTTGTGGTTGTAGTCCTAGTATCTGGAATGCTGCTGGGCATATAGTAGTTTGATAAATATTTGTTGGCTGAATAAATAATTGAATTCTATCCTATACACAGTTATTAATAGACAGGCACAAAAACAGTTATTGAACTTGTGCTTTAGGCCTGTAAAGTCCTAGCTCTTTGTCCTTCCAGCACTGTGATAACAGTATTCTAGTGAAAGGGTTTGTCTGATTATCCAAAGAAAAGGAATCCCAGACAGAGACAAAACAGAACTGAAATTCTAGAACTCTGAAGGGTACAGACGGCTGGACTAGCCAGATGCTCACACTCTTGTTCAGGTGATGACTGAGAGATTATAGTATATTTTAAACCAAACCCATGTCTTGGGTAGCACCAATATCACCATGTCCTCTCTTTGTAAGATCACTCTGCCCATGAACAAACCTTACAGTGCTGCTTGAGCCAGTTGTAGCTCAAGGCCTGCAGTGGCTGCCTCTGGAGTGTGCATCACTGATTAGGATCTCTTCAACACGAAGCAGCAACTGGACCTAAGGTGTGGATTCTTGATTAGGATACCCCCTGGTTAACCACCTACCCTTAGGATGTCTGTATTCACTATGACAGATGCATGTGTTTATACTCTTTGTAGTGTTTTTCAATAAGTTAGACTCTATAATATGGTTACTGTGTATGACTTAGCTTCGAATCCCCTATCCATTTGGCTGCTAGGGGACCACCATTGCTTTGAACCATTGTGTTAATGATTTTTTAATGTGTAAAACTAGTTTAAAAACACCACATAACACAAAATCTATCCTCTTACCTTTTATTGCGTACCTTCCCTTTATTTTTTTTATTTTTATTTTTTTTATTTTATTTTTTATAAACATATATTTTTAATCCCAAGGGGTACAGGTCTGCGAATCGCCAGGTTTACACACTTCACAGCACTCACCATAGCACATACCCTCCCCAATATCCATAACCCCACCCCCCCTCTCCCAATCCCCCTCCCCCCATCAACCCTCAGTTTGTTTTGTGAGATTAAGAGTCACTTATGGTTTGTCTCCCTCCCAATCCCATCTTGTTACATTTATTCTTCTCCTACCCCCTTAACCCCCCATATTGCATCTCCTCTCCCTCATATCAGGGAGATCATATGATAGTTGTCTTTCTCCGATTGACTTATTTTGCTAAGCATGATACCCTCTAGTTCCATCCACGTCGTCGCAAATGACGTACCTTCCCTTTAAACACACTGTTGTAGAACATCTCTGGAGCTCTTTCTACTTGCATGAATGAAACTCCATGTTCCTTGAACGGCAGCTCCCCCTGTCCTACCCTCCAGCTCCTGGTGATCGATCACCTTTCTACTTTTTATTCCTTGTAAGCTGGACTCTTCCAGGTAGCTCAAAGAAGTGAAATCAAATCTCATTTGCCCTTCTGTGACTGGCTTATTTCACTTAGCTTGATGTCCTCAAGTTTCTTCTGTGCTATAGCATATGGCAGGATTTTCTTCTCTTTTAAAAAAGGCTGTAAAATTTTCTACTCTGTGTATATACCACATCTCCTTACCCATTCATTTGTTAGTTGACCTTTTGGTCATGTCCACCTCTTGGCTATTGGGAATAATGCTGCATGATCATGGGAGTGCACATATTCTGTTTTCAGTTCTTTGGGGTAAATATCCAGGAGTGGATTATGGGAGGATATAGTTGTTCTAGTTTTCAGTTTTTGAGGAACTCCCAGGTTGTTTTCCACGGCAGTTGCACCACTTTACATTCCTGCCAATGATGCAGGAGGGTTCCAATTTCTCCACATCTTTGTCAGCACTTGTTTCTTTTCTTAAATTTGATAATGGCCCTCCTAGTAGGTATGGTTTTGATTTGCATTTTCTTGATGAGTCATGATGTTGAGCATCTTTTAATATGCCTGTTGGCTAGTTGTATGTCTTCTTTGGAGAAATGTCTATTGAAGTCCTTTGCCTAGTTATTTCTAGGCAAAAATCAGGTTATTATTTTTTTTTATGCCAGTGAATTGCAGGAGTTTCTTCTTATATGATGCATATCACCTCTCATCAGATATGTGGTCTGTAAAATAATTCCTCCCATTCTGCAGGTTGCCTTTTCATGCTGCTGCTGATTTCCCTTGCTCTGCAGAAGCTTTTCAGTTTGACGTAGTGCCACTGGTGTACTTTTCCTTTTACAGCCTGTGCCTTTGGTGTCATATCCAGAAATTAAGTTTCTTAGTCACCTTTCTATCAGCAACTGTTCCTCTGAATTACAAATGTGCTAATTGCAGGTAAAATTTTCCAAGGAAGCCATATTGCCCAACCATAGTCAGCTCCACTTTATGGAGCATGTCTGCAGACCTTCTCCTTAGTGTCCCACCCTGACTCCAGCCAAGGCAGAATTAAGCTCCACTGTATGGATGAGGTTCAGGTCCCCCAGCCATGGCAGAGCTGGGAACTTGACCCCAGGCCCCTGACTCTTCTAGGAAAATGATTTCTGTTAAGGCTTGTTGTTGCCACCTACTAGCCCTGTGACCTTGATCATATGCGGTCTTCTCTCAAAACCTCAGTTCTCCCATCTGTAAAAATAGGTAAAATGGTTGCACCATCTTTTTTCTTTTTTTTTTTATTTTAAAGATTTTATTTATTTATTTGACAGAGATCACAAGTAGGCAGAAAGGCAGGCAGAGAGAGAGGGGGAAGCAGACTCCCTGCTGAGCAGAGAGCCCAAAGCAGGCTCCATCCCAGGACCCCGGGATCATGACCCAAGCCAAAGGCAGAGGCTTTAACCCACTGAGCAACCCAGGTGCCCCAATGGTAGCACCATCTTTATAAGGATGTTGGTGGATTAAATGTGAAAATACATATACAGCTCTTAGCACAACACCCAGAAAACAGTAAACTCAATAAATGTCCAGCACTATTTCAATTCTGATTAATTCAAGCTAGGGTGGAAGCCAGGTTTCTGTCTGTGGGCAGATGTGCTCTCCCCTCTTGCTGAGGGGGCCAAACCTGCCCAACCCAAGGGTCCAAGGGTGTGGACCAGGGACTGCTGACTCAGCCTCTTTAGGGGAGGGCCTGCTCATCAGTCATTTTAATATGTGCTCAGCAAAGAGGAGAAGCCCTCCTGTTTTTCTCCTTTACTCTCCTACAGCCACCACACCTCACTTCTGACACTACATGTGTGTGCTTTCCACACCAAGCAGTTCTTTGACACCAGCCTGGAGTCCTGTGATTTAACTCTATTCTTGCATTACCCACCTGGAGACAAGGCAGACTCCTCAGGTTGAAGGCTCAGTCCCACGATACTGCCTTTTCTTTAGAAGCCAATTGCAAATCTCAGGTTGTCCCCTATACTTTGGAGCCACAGGCTATAAGTCGGCTCTATGACTCCCTCCTTGGGTCCCACCACTTGCTGAAGCAGCTCACAGAACTCAGAGAAACATGGACATTGATCAGTTTATTGTATTGTGGATATGATAAAGGACATAGGGGGACAGCTAGATTAAAAGATCTGTAGGGTGGGGGTGGGAGGTTAGGGGAACCAGGTGGTGGGTATTGGATAGGGCACAAATTGCATGGAGCACTGGATGTGGTGCAAAAACAATGAATACTGTTACGCTGAAAAGAAATAAAAAATTAAAAAAAAAAAAAAAAGATCTGTAGGGCAAGGTCTGGAAGTGTCCTCCGGGCAGGAGCTTCTGCCTACTCTTGAGTTATGGTGCCCTATTCTCACACAACATGGGCTATGTTCACCAACCTGGAAGCTCTCTGAACTTGTGAGATTTTTATGGAGGCTTCATCATATTGACAGGGTTGATCATTAACTCAATCTCTAGCTTTCTCTCCCCTTCCTGGGAGGTGGGGGTGGGGGCCGGAAGTGTTTGGTCTTTCTGGGGAGCAGCCTCCAGCCTGAAGTAACCCAGGAGCCCATCAAGAATGGTTTCATTAGAACAAAAGGTTCTCCTCCCACCCTGGAAATTCTAAGGGATTTAGGAGCTCAGTGTCAGGAACCAGGGACAGAGAACAATATATGTATTTTCTATTATTTCACTCTAAATCACTGAGTCTGACCCTTACATGGCTGCTGCCATGCTAAGGAGCTAGAACTTCAATCCTTGAGAAGCAGAGAAAGGCATGGGGCACAAGACTGGCAAGGTCATATTTGCATTTTAGGAAAGTAAGTCTGGGAGCAGCCATGTAAGTGTCCCTACCACCGACAGGGAGACCAGTTAGGAGGGGGTGTCAGTGTTCTTCCACGTACTGAATGGAAGAACAAATGAGAAAGGAGCAGCCTGCCATTGATCACGGTGCCTAACTTTTACACCAGGAAAAACACTGAGCCATTGATCTTCTAGGGAAAAAAAATCAGAAATGAAAGATGCTGAATTAAGAAATGATCATCAGCAGAACTTAATCAAGGAAAAGCCTTGTCAAACTCTGTGTATTGTTCATAACACAGGGATTTGCCTGCAAAGCCAAGTCAAGAGACTTATCATGGCCTCCTGGGATGGTTGTGGGTCCCATCTGATGAGACATATTCATCAAAAACATGCTGAAAAACGTCCATGGGCAATAATTCTTTTTCACACAACTGATTGAAAGGTCAGACTCAGTGATTTAGAGTCAACCTGGAGGCAGAGATAGAAGTTCAGAGGGAGAGAAGTAGGGACCGGGGATATATAACATTGTCACCAATGATCAGTGATGAGAAAAAAGGGTATGCATTACTTTTCCAAATGACTCTTAAGCTAGTTAAAAATAGGTCAGGGTCTGAGAATTCAAAAAGACCAGCCATGATAGAGAAGTGACATTTTCATTTAAAGAAATTAAAGCTAAATTTCAAGAAGGGGACCCCAAGGGAATTATTGATAAGCCAAGCAGGACTCAAAGGCATAGACTTCCTGCCCCTGATACCCGTTTGGCCCCAAGACCAACATGTTCTAGCGGCCAGAGCACTGGGTGGCAGTAAATACTGAGGAGGACAGCATTTCCAAAACTTGTTTCATCCTCAGCATCACGTTGGCATGTGAAATAATAGAAAATACATATATTGTTCTCTGTCCCTGATGACACAGGTTTCTTCCTCTTTGCAGACAGTGTCTCGTTTCTTTACCCCCCACTTCTGGGGGCCGCAGTGATGGGATGGGAAAGCTGGGGATGCTACTGAGGATCTGTTTGGTGTGAGGATGGGATGCATATCCTCTGCCTGAGCACACAGAGAGTGGAGCTGTCTGCCTGAGCCTGGGCTTGGCTGGACCAGCAAGGAGCAGAGAGGGCATCCTTTGCCCACAACACAGGCTTCCTCCAGGGGCTGCTCCTTTCTGTTCCAAATACCAGGCTTTCTTGGTTTGGTACCCCTGCCTTCATCCCCTGAGTGAAGAGTAGGGAGATCTATGAGACCAGTTGGTGGTGATCCTAAGAACCTCATGGAACCATGGCCTGCAGACAGTGGGTGCTTATTTCTGGGAGCAACCTCTTTTTTACATCTCATCTGGTTTAGAAAATTTTATATCCTTAATATTTTATCCTGTCAGTTGCTTCTTATTTTCTATCTCAAATGGCCTTGAGTCTTCATACATAATTCTTTCTCTTCCATATGATTGACTTTTCTATTGTACTTTCTATTGAACTAGATATTGGTTTATGATGTTGTGTGTGTTTGTGTGAGCATGGAGGAGAGGGGTTTTTTGGAGAATAGGAATTTTCTCCAGAATGTCTTTTCCACTGGAGCCCTTAAGGGCCCAAGAAGACTGAGTTCTTCTGATCTATCTCTTGACTAATACACAATGTTTACTGTGTGCCAAGAAAGAGAGGAGAAGCAAAGATGAGTGTAACATAATTCCTCGTCTCAGAGAACTTGTGCTCAGTAAGGATCTAAAATAGAAAACCAAGCAATTAAAGATTACAGAGGATGTAGAGCTTGTCCATTTGGGTAGGAGGTGGGGATCAGATGTAGAAAGGACTGCATTGAGCCAACTCCTGCCTGAGGGGGAGAGCTTCAGATGTTAGGGAAGGGCAGGCCAAGCTAATGCAATCAGGTGTCAAACTCTCTGTGAGTTTTTCTCTTCATGAGTGGATATTACCATTTCCATTCAATGAATGAGAAACTGATATAAATTAAAGTTAAAAGACTGACAGCTCACCAAGAGGTCCTGGGTCTTACAGGCCTGGGAGAGTGAATCAAATTGTGTAGTTCCCATAATCCATAATGTACTTTTTGGGTTTCACTTTGGTTTCTTTGTTTTTGAGGTCCTGGGTGCCATTGAGACAGTGACTATATCCTCTCCTTAGGAAAAAACTCACATGTGCACCTAATATAAATATTTAGATTTTGGTTTCTAGGGCTTTGAAGATTCCCAGCAGACTTTTAATCCCAGATGAGAGGCCCAACTTTAGGGGCTATTCTTCTTCATCAGGCCTTTGGACTAGGATTTTTTCCCCCTCATAGAATCATGGACTCAATGTCTTGAGAGAGAACTTAAAAGTCACATAAAACCAGTTGCTGAAATGCTACAGAAGTTCTTTCTATGCTAGCCTGTCACATGTTGTTTAAGCCTGTTCTTGGAAGCTACCAGAGTTGGGAATTTACTGTTTTTTGAAGCCACTCCTTCTGTCTTGGGTAGCCCTATCAAATTCTTCTTCAGAGTACACTCACTTGGTGTCTTGATTCTTGATTCCTGGCTCTGTCCAGAATGGTCTGTCACAAGAGCAGATCCTCTATCTTTCAATTTCTCTGCTAACCTCTCCTACCCTTTAGGCAGATAAGTTCTTTATTTTGGGGTTTGGATCCTGAGGTCCCTTGGAAATCATTCTCTATACATTGTGGATGTCTCTATATAAGCCTTTCCCCAGTCATCTTCTGAGAATTTTCTTGAGAGAATTACTAAGTTTCTGCTGAATAAATGAAGTATCCTAGGATTATGTAAATTTAAGGGATGCTGCATTGATTTCCTCTGCTAGGAGAGTCATAATGCATATAGCATTTTAAAGTCTCTGATAAGTCCTGCAGTTCCAATACTATGGCTCTGTTATCATTTTGAGAAGTAGGTTTTCGCTGACACCAAACTGAGAACTGCTGTGCTATTAAAAAAAAAAAAAAAAGCATTTATTTATTTATTTTTTTATAAAGAGGGAATAGGAGGGCAGAATGAGAGGGAGAGAGAGAATCTTAAGCAGGCCCCACGCTCAATGTGGGACTCAGTCTCACAACCCTGGGATCATGACCTGAGCTGAAAGCAATAGCTGGACGCTTAACTGACTCAGGTGCCCCGTTAGGAAGCTTTTAAAGGACTATTGGGAATGAATCTTTTAAGGGTGCTAATCATCCCCCAAATTAATTTTTCCTCTTTTTTTCTCCTCCCTATACAGCCTCTTGATTTTGAAACTGCAGCCATTCATGATATTGTGTTTCAAGCAGAAAATCCTGAGCCTCTGGTGTATGGTGTAAATTACAACACCAGCTCCTCTGCCACGTTCAAGCTTATTGTGACAGATGTGAATGAAGCACCCGTATTTTCCCAGCGCATATACCAAGCAAAAGTCAGTGAAGATGTGGCTGTAGGCACTAAAGTGGGCAATGTGACTGCCAGGGATCCGGAAAATCTGGATATAAGGTAGAGGAGAGCAATGCTGGACAGGACTAGCTGTGCTGGGACTATGGCCAGTGGGGAGGAGCAGGGCTGGGAGGGATAGAGAAGCTGGTCTGACTCCAGGGTTCTCCCCTGAGAAAGCAGTGATCCGAAGCTGTATCCCAGGGCATGTGGTGAACTTGACCTTGGTTCCAACAGTCGTCAGTACCCAGGGGGCATCAGTGAGAAATCAAGCTCAGGCAAATGGGAAGCATGTTAGCTTCCATCCTAGCCCACTCACCACAAATCCCAGCTGAGAGCTGAGTTCAGGAGATGGGTCCAAAGACTGGGCTACCCAAAGCCAGGCTCTGTACCAGCCATGGGGACCAGGGTGTGGGGGAGAGTTGCAACCCAACCCCTAAGGTGGACTGAAGTTCTTTCTAGACAGGGAGAATGAAGCAAAAGCCCAACTGGACAGACTTGCCCACCTGATAGGGCTAAAGGAATCTTCTGGATATAGACTGTCTATGTTACGTGGTTCTCCAGACAACAGGTCTGGGGTGACAAGACTCATTCCAGAGCCCATCTCTGGAGAGGCTAGTGCTCAGGCTGAGGTGTTTGAACAAAATGCGCAAATATTTCCATCTTAGCAATTCTCAATCATCTTTTTCCAGTGCAATAGGACCTACATGGATTTGTCTTAAACATGTACAATGATAATTTGCCCATATCTGAATCAATATCTATAACCTCTTTAATATTATATAGTTAATAAGCACCTAGATAGGGTTGGAGCCTGGATCTTCTGCTTCTGTTTTACCACCTTAGCACTACTGTCTGTGGCATAACAAATACTTCAGCTTAAACCATTGAATGTGCTTATGAATGACAATTCCTTAAATTTCTCAAACATTTGAGGGAAGTATTGCCGCCTGGTGAGCTGTCATTTAGGTACTTGGAATCACCTCTAAGACCTTTTTCTTTGTCCGTCCAAGAGTAAATTTCCCACCTGTTTCACTCTCTATGTCCCATAAAGACAAAGGTAATAGAGAAAGAACAGTAGGGGCTACGCTGTGTGGTTTAGTGTAGATACTACTGTATACATCAGAGTCACAAAGTATGATGGGGCACAAAATGTTTATAATTTACAACCATTTATTTTTTAATAAACGCTTCTGCCTTCTTCATGAGAATGCTATAACAATCACTAGCCAAAGACAAGTGAATAAAAGTTTGAGTTAATGAGTGGGGACAACAAAATCATTTAAGAAAAGTTCTTGGATCGAGGAAAATATATACCGTAAATACTATTAGATTCAAATCAGGAAGATAAGGAAGAAGACACAGAAGGAGAGTGTCCTGTAAGAAGACAAATGAGAAGAGTGTTTCAAGAATGAGGAATGATGGATCAATAATTCTGATTCTAGTAATAAGTCAGTTGAGAATTAAGGCTGACTCCCAAGTTTTTGGCCCGAGTTCATTCTTTTTCTCTTGGCTATGCAAACTCATAATCCATCAGCACCCAGTGGTGCTTTAAAATAGTAGATCAGATCACAGGACTCCTCTGAAAACCCTCCAGAGAGAAATCCCAGATATGTAGGATTTCTTCTTCATCACCCGTACACATAGCCCAATAGTACAGAGCATACTAATATTAAAAAATTAATCTGATGAATGAACACATACTGACTTTTTAATCATTCTCTTACTTCTGGACATATAGGTTGTTTCCAGTATTTTTTTTATTATATAAAATATTTTGAACCTATGTATGAATGATGTTCTTTTCTAACTTCAGTTAAATTGGTTTTTATTGGGGGACAGTTTCCAGAAATGGTATTCTGTGGTCTGAAGACATAGACAGCCTTATGGCTATATTGTTTTGCTTCCCAAAAGGCTGCCCTGATTGATTTTCTGGTGGTTCTAGGCTTATTTCAGATCTATCTCTCACACACCTGCCAATGAGTTCCACTGAAAACACAAATATGACTAAATCACCTTCCTGCTTAACAGCATTCTATCACTGCCCATAGCTTCCCATGATCTGGCTCCTTCCACCTCCCTGGCTTCATCTTTTGTCATCCACTGCTTCCCATTTTTATCCCAACACAGCTGGAATGCCTGGCTGCCCCACACCACCAGGCTAGTCCTTGGCCTCTCCGCCCTAGTTCACACAATTGCTCTTGCTTGAAGCATCTGTTTTCTTGCCTTAGTTAACATCTTCTGTTTCAGAAAGAGTTCTCTGGGAGACCTCAGGGCCCTTCTCATTGTGTTTGCCACATTTTACTGGCACTCTCTATTTCTGTGTCTGTCTCCTCCACTGGCTTAAGAGCACCCCCACCCCACTCTTTTTCTGGTAATCTCCACTCTTGTTCTTCTTCTTCTTTTTTTTTTTTTAAAGATTTTATTTATTTATTTGACAGAGAAATCACAAGTAGGCAGAGAGGCAGAGGGGGAAGCAGGCTTCCCGCTGAGCAGAGAGCCTGATGTGGGGTTCGATTCCAGGATCCTGAGATCATGACCAAGCTGAAGGCAGAGGTTTAACCCACTGAGCCACCCAGGTGCCCCTCCCCTCTTGTTCTAATGCCTGATGTTTGCGAAGCACTCAATAGATGTTTGTAGAATGAGCAATTCAGTGGGCCACCAGCAGCCTCTGAGTACCCACCCATTTACCTAATATCTCCACCCCTGGGGGTTCGAGTTTTCTTAGAGGGAGTGGTTGGCTAATCAGTTTTAAAAGATGCTTCCAGGTTGTTTTAATTGGAATCCTTTGATTTCCAGAAAAGTTTAACTCTTTTCCTCTGGAGTTTGTGACTATATCTTTTTGATAAAACAAATAAAATTAGGACTCTGTAAGGATACGCTAATCCTCCTTTTGAAGAGGGACCTTATGCCAGGAAAGAATTAATCATATAAAATAACCCTTAAATATTCTCTAAGTGATATGCAAGGGATAAGGCTGACAAAACAGCGTAATGATCTTAAACTAGCTTCACATCTTCACACAGAGTAATGTGGGTTTTCTTTCACTCTTTTCACCTTATGAAGTTATTCCCTGAGAGACGACAGGAGAGGCTGGCTTAAAATTGA